>NW_026294447.1:14485000-15085000 GCF_007827085.1 Peromyscus californicus insignis
TATGCTGGCTGTTTCTACGCGGGTATTTTTAGAGAGATCTGAATGTAGGTGATACTGGGCCTAGGCTGGGGTCTGGGGCTGAGTAAGAAGATGAAAGTTACTAGACCATCAGCATTCATCTCTCCTCCCTGACTGGAGACAGAACATGACCTTCCTGACTGTAGACGCATCTGCCTCCTGCTCCTGATGGCGTAGCTAGAGTTGCTGTCCTGGCCACTTTGCTCCTGTTAGGAAAGATTGTGCTTCCAATCTAAACCAGAAAAACCTCTTCCTTCCTTAGGCATTTTGTCAAAGCAATGAGAAAAGTAACTAACACATCTTGGTTAAGAATAATTGTATTATTAATTAAAGGGACTTTAGAAGTAACCGCAATAAAATTAAAAGGGCAAACAATCACCATCTTTTTTTCCAATTATAATTGACCCATATGACTTCCTAAGTTATATACACCTACGAATTTGGACTGAATTTCCTATGCATATGCTTCTGTGTCATGGTTTTTCTCGAAATGAATATTGTACATGATGTTAGTTAATGTTATATCCAGTTTCTTATACCTGCTATAGAAAGAGAAATAAATGGTGTAACTAAAATGAACCCGATGCTGCACTGTTTAAAGATGACATTGATGACCACTGCCAAGGGGAAATCCACCTTCAGTTATTTTCAGGTGTAAGAATGGATATGAGAAGAATTCTCATTCTTTCAGTTGAGATGACCTCTCCCAGCTTCAATTCTACCCACATTTTAAGGCCTAGGGAATTCCTCTCACCTACCAGGCTCTAGCTCAGTTCCATTCTTTTCCATAATGATAAGCGCTATCTATGTCCTTCTAGGGTGCTTACCCAAGTATAATCATGGTACTTAAGCCAAGTAAACATCTTCTCCTACTTCACTTTTTCAGCCTCCCGTGCCACAACCTTCAACTGGATCACAAACTTCTTGAGCATCCCCTTTTCACTCTGTTGAGCTCAGACCCATGTACTTTCTTATTGCACTCCAACTGAATGACCCAATGTTACTGTAGGGGTGTTGTCTGTGCTTTACCCCTGAAGCACCACCCCTAGTAGGCAGCAGGTAACTGCTAGGTACCTGCTCCCACAGGGCGTGGCCAAGACAGGGACCCCTAAAGACCTGGGATGAGATGTGCTCGCTCTCTCTTGGCTACCTTGTGGTCTTGGATGCTGGATGCTGGTGCTGGTGCTGCAGATCAACGCAGAGTTCTCCAGAGAACCGCATTGGACCATGCCCTGCCCCTCCTGGATCCTGTGACTAATTCCTCTATGCTTGTTGTGAGTTAACCCAGAATAAATCCTTTTGATTATCAGATAAACTCTGTGGAATTTCCTTATTTTCTGGTGCCCAGTGTGGGGCTCAAACCCACAGCCCTGTTTACCATTCTTATGCTCCTCACACAGAGGCACAGTCTTTATTCTTTTCTTTTTTTGTTACTGACATTTCTTATAATTATTAGCAAAGAAGCTAGTGGCTAAAATGGCATAAACTATCTGAGGCTTTTAGTATATCCCGAAAATTGCTCTTGGAAACTTTCATTAAACACTAATTGAAGAACTACTTGCCGCAGATACTGTTGTACTGACAGGATTGGTAGTCACTCTGATGTTACTTATCTGGTGTTCAGTTTTTTTACATTTCAAATGTGGGCCCTACCATCCATCTCATTTGGCTACTACCAAGGACATTAAGATGGAAACAAAGTAACTGTAGTTCTCAGTGGAGGTGTGCCACTTCAACTCCTCTCTAAGGAAGGCACATATGCCTTCTAGAGTTTTAGAAAATGGCAAAATTACATTTATCCATCTTTTTCCTCTTAACCTGGGATAAATGGTTTGTAACTAATGAAAGATGATTCTTCGGTATCTATGTGTAGCTCAGTGTCTTGCTTAGGGGGTAAATGAACACATATCCATTAAGTCAAAGCATGTGATGTTAAATCTGGAAATAAAGCAATCTCCTGACACAGATAGAATAATTCTTGCTAAATAGACAGGAAGCATATTAATACCCAAATTTATTCAAGCAGTCTGGGAAGAAGCTGTCAACCGTACCCACTAAAGTCAACTGCCTTTTGAATTACAGACTTTGAGAGTACAGCACAGACCGGTTGGCTTCACTGATGTTGCCTTCACATCAGTTCCACTTGATGTAGTCTTAAAACAAATACATGTTAGCTTCTTTTATGTTAAGCAATTTAGAAAACTGTTGAGAGAGAAACATGAGATAAAGACTCATCATTGTATCCAGTCACTATTAGAACACAATTAAGAGAGAGAACCAGGAAGGGAAATGGAGACAGAATAAAGGATACAGAAAGTGATAAATGAAGAGAATTAAGAGAAGAGAGTTTTTATAAGTACATAAATTATACCAATAGCTCAGATATCAACAGGGACTAATTTGATTATTGTAGACCTTAGCCAGATGTAATATGAAAGTCAACCAGTCATAGAACAGTTCTCATTCATGAATGTCTACAAGCCAAGAGGTACTGTGGATAGGGGTTTCCGTTCCAAAGAAGATATTCTGACCCTGATTTTATAGTTGCAGAAACAGGGAGCATCCCAGAACAGCCTTGGCACTGACTCCAAACCTCTTAAGCAGTTGTCAGTGTTTCCCAGTGTAGTTCTTTGGGTTAAGAAAGAAAAAAAAAAAAAAAAAAAAAGGCTCTCCCAAGCCTACGCCATCTGGGCCAGCCAGCTCTCTCATGAGAGGTACTGTGGTGAGGGGTGGGACCAGTTCTCCCATGAGTGGAGGAACCAGCTCTCCTGCTGCAGTGTCCATCGAGGGCCAGCTATCCCAGGGCCAGTGAAGGGCAGGGCTGGGCCTAGGAGAGCTGGCTCCACACCTTGCCTGAGGGGGGTGGTCCTCGTGGTCTGGACTCACCAGCTCAGCTACCACCCAGACCCACCCTAACATCTTCCCCATTTAAGTCCTGCCAAAGCATGTGAAGGGATTCGTCCTGTGGAATGGTAGCCACAGGATCTCCATGACATCAGCATGATATTCCAGAGGAGTTTCAGTAAGGGTCCAGTGATGATGGTGTGCCAGACGCCTTGAACCAGATCAGTGATTCATTGCAATGAACATTTGTGGGCGGGGCTGCCTGGACAAAATGGTATAATATGTGACACACTGCATCTCCCAGTGCCACTGGGATAAATGAAGAGGTGTTGGAGAGAAGGGAAAGATGGAGGAGCAAGGTGTTTTTCTGTTTGTTTGTTTGCTTGTTTTGTATTGTTTTTAATTACTTTGGAGGGATTTCCTTTTAGGGGAGGGATGCTGTGGTGGTGAGGGGAGGATATGGAGGGATGGGGAAGTGAGAGGGATTGGGGTGCATTATGTGAAATTCCCAAAGAGTCAATAAAGAATTATGCTATAAAAAAATGGCACAAGGAAACATGATGGTATGTCAAAATATCTATAAAATACCATCCAGTCAGGCTCTTTCTTGCAGGATTTTATAAACTAATGTAAACCCTGCATTAAAATGAAGGTAATGATGCAGGGACAGTGTGGTATGCAATTTCTCAAACAGAATTTCTTGTGGGATCTCTTGGATAGTGTATTGAGGTAGAATTTGTGTTGGAAAATGCTGCAAAGAAATATACTCACTCCTAAGTTAACAGGAAAAAAAACCCATAAATCTAGGCTGTCTCTATCAATTTAGTAGTAGATAGACAAGTCATGTAATTATATTCAAAGGGCTTGCTTTATAGAGACAGTAAAACAGTTATAGCATGCTGAAAGGCAGTTCTGGAATTATCTTTGTTTCAATTTGGTGGTTAATTTCAGGGACCATGAAGTTTGCTAGTTGCCTGGAGTTGGATGACTAAGAAAAATGGACCCAGCATCCAGGAATACTTTGTAAACCCATAAATTTCAAAGTCTACTTGAAAGAGATCTTGGGATCTTTTGTTGGAGTTAGCAAGGAAGAAAACTGGCCTATTCTAGACTAAATACATGTCTTCCATTGGCTATGTCAAGTGGAACCCTAAACACTAGAGAAGAAAGCCCTATTCTCTCTCCTAATCTCATAGGTAAATATGACCTTATTATTTTCCTCTCAATTTGAGTATGTTCAATGACAAAGGTCAAACATTAGGATTTTATCCATGTCCCTTTCATCACTTACACTTAGGATATGAAGAAAAAAATCCATCAATACCCTTAACAACAATCTAGCCTTGCTTCCTAGGAATTTGCTATAATGTTTGTGAACAATCAGTGCAAGACCACATCTGTTGGTTCGGTTTAGAGCATCAGGCTCTCAGAAGGATGGCACTTCAAATAAAGTGCCCCACACAATCCAACCTTGTTTTGAGGTTTAAAAACTTAAGAGACTCTCATCAAGAAAAATGGATTTTGCTTTTTGTCCTTTTTGTTATGCATGGTAACAAACAAGTTATGACTTGCAAGTCTACGGTCTTAATAGAGTAGGAAGGTAGTGGCTTTTAAGAACTACAATTTCAAGTATACATAATATGAAATCCCTTTACTTAATGCTCAACATATGGAGTCTGCTGCTTGCTAGCCATGCAACATAGAACAAATTACCTTCCGCAGTGTGCTGCAGGTTCATTACTTTATCATGGGGTCAGTCTGGTTCCTACCCCTCAAGACTGGATTGTGGGAAGTATCTCAGGTGCTTGCCCTGGATTTTGCTTTGAAGACCAGGTTGGCCTCAAACTCAGAGATCCATCTGGCTCTGCCTCCTGAGTGCTGGGATTAAAGGCGTGTGCCACTGCCGCCCGGCAGGAAGTCTGCTATGGTTCTGTCTCATACTTTCCTCATCATTTTGAACACTTAGTGTGATATTTCTGACCCACTATATGATGATTCTTCTTTTAGGGTTGGGAAGATGCTCAGTGGGTAACAGCACTTGGTATTCAAACATGAGGACCTGAGTTTGGGCTCTGGCATACACATAAAAACTCAAGTGTGGCCTGCACACACCTTTAACACCAGAATTGGGGATCAGCGTAGAAACAGAAATATCACTGGGGCTTGCTAGACAGACAACCTAGCCAAAAAATGGTTAACTCTAGGTTCGGGGAGAGAGAAAGAAATAAGGCAGAGAGTGAAAGAAATAAGGTAGGACGCCAATGCCCTCCTTTGGTTGCTATATGTGAGCATAAATTCATGCATGAACTCACATATGCATAGAACCCCCCTGCCCCCAATACACAGAGGTTCTTCTCTCAGACCCACCAGTGACCTGACCACCGAACCACAAGCTCACTGACTGATCCTTTTGAAGATCATTCTTTTATTTTGCTTCTAGAATGTGCTTTCCTGATGTCTACCACTCCCTTTGACTATTTCCTTTGTTCTTTTTCTGGTTAAAGAAACAAAGCCAGAAAGGTCTGGAATTGATTCTGGCTCTGCCAAATTGCCATCTCTGGTCTGAGATAAGTTACTGTGAGGCTATAATTTCTTATCAGTAGAAAGGGAATAAAAGTACCTGTTTCACAGGGTCTATTGTGAATAGACATATTGTACATAAAGGCAATATGTACTTAGCATAATGCTCACTACATGTGCCATTTACTTATCACAGAACACAGATGTTCCACACATAACCAGCCCTATGTGCATTGCAGATCATACCTTGGCATTCACTCAGTCCTTTGTTTTCTTCCTCTAACTACACCATTCTTCATGAATTCACAATGTTGACCACCTCTTCTCCCATGCGAACATCTTTGACTGTAACCTCCACCATCCCACCCAAGTTTGAGGTATCCTACCTTGGAAGGCACGTAGCTCTCCACTTATTCTAGTGACTATGGAATTTGAGATTCTGTTCTGGCACTATTAAACAACCACAGCATCCTGGATGATTTTCTTCCCACTGCTCTTTGGGCCTCTAGTAGTTTGCTTTCTTTACAAACAATTAATGTGGATCGTGCAACTTTTTTTGTTTTGATGCTGGGCTGCCTTACTCATAACATGACAGAGTAAACTAGTGACCCCCCCCCCCACTTGATATAGTCCCAGGCTTACTTACTTGCAACCTGTCATGGCTCTCTGGCCTTTATCTATTGCCCCACTGTTTCTTCCAGTTATGAAGTTTTTACAGTGTGTTACTATAGAGAAACATATACAATAAATGAGTCCTGAAGAAAAAGCAATGTAAATAAAAAGATCAACGAGGAAAACAGTGTCCATCTCTGTTCCTAACCTTAGCAGTAGCCTGATCTTGTGATTTTGGCAGCATCCATCCATGCTCAAATGCAGTTGGTACTCAGATTTTGATGTCGATCAGTTTTATGTTAGGAGAAAGAGAAATTCTTTGAAAAGAAGTAGATTCCATGAGTCGGGGCAAGAAACACTCAGTTACATCTGAAACATCTTATTGTCAGACAGTAAGAATGCTTTCAAGTGGTAGGGGTGGTACTGAAATAAAACACTAGTTTAATGTGGGTTCCTCTAGGCAAGCTGTGACAGTTAGAACTCCAACAGTAATGAAAGTTATAGCAATGAGATAAATTATGGTAGTTTTATATAAAAATTTCCATAACATTTTAATGTTAATAAGAGTTCATGTAAAATACATACTAATGATGTTTAAATACAAAATAAAATAGGACGCTTCATTTATTTGATTCGCTTTATTTAGTAATGAACAATTTAATATTTGGTTATTTCATTTTTTTAAATATTTTTCTGTATAGAAAAATATCTGTCCTGGTTGGTTGTTAACTTGACACAAGCTAGATTTATATAGGTAAAGGAACCTCAACTGAGAAAACAAGTCTCCTACAGATGGTCTGTAGGCAAGTCTGTAGGGCATTCTTTGGTTAATGACTGATGTGGGAGGGGCCAGTTCACTGTGGGTGGTACCACCCCAGGGAGGTGGCCTGGAGAGGCTGAGCAGCCCATAAGCAGCATTCTTCCATGGCTTCTGCTTCAGTTCCTGGGTTCCTGTCCTGATTTCCCTTAAGGAACGACTACAAGCTATATGGTGAACTTTCCTCCCCAAATTGCTTTTGGTCATGGTAATTATCACAGCAGGAGAAAACAAAGAAAGACATTGTGTATTTGTCTGAATTTGTGTGGATAGCAATGGGAAAATGCAGCAAATGTAGAAAGCCAAAGTGTTCCAGGAAGAGTAGAAACTTTTACAGCAAAGGACTGACAAGCAATGTAAGATAAAATAGAACTGCTAACCAGAAAGTGACAGTGGAACATTCCAGGGTCAGGACTGTTTCTTCTGGATTTTTAATTTTGAGACTATAATTTAATTACACCATTTCACTCTTCCCTTTCCTCTCATGTACCCCTCCTTGTTCTCTTTCAAATTCATGGCCTCTTTTTTTTCATTTATTGTTGTCACTTGCATATATGCATAAACATGTATGTTCCTAAATACAGCCTGCTCAGTCTAAATGATGCTCCTTGTATCTGTATTTTTAGGGTTGACCATTTGGTATTGGATATTGGTGGGATTCTCCCTGAGGAAGACTATTTCTCTCTCTCTCAGCAGTCCTTAGATACCTGCAGTTTTCTGTGTATGATTGATATCTCTTGATCCTCTATCCACTTTAGCATGGCTATTGTTGTCCTTGCTTATCTTATGTTGAGCAGTCATGTTGGTGAGACTTTATGGATGTATTTTTTGAGATTCCTAGGAGACACAATTTTATAGCTAACTCCCTGATTCTCTGGCTTTTACAATCTTTCCACTCTCTCTTCAGCAAGTACCTTGAAGCCTTAGGTGCAGGAATTGTTTTGTAGATGTATCCATTGGGACTGGGCACCACAACTCTGCATTTTAATTAGTTTTGGTTTTCTGTAATGGTCGCCATCTGTTACAAAGAGAAGTTTTCTTGATGAAGGGTGAGGACTACAGACTATCTAGAGTGTAGTTAGGGATGATGCTGGTTTAGTAAAGTGGTGGTTGTAGGTTCTCCTCCAAGACCTATGACTTCACTAGCCCTGGCTAGTTGGTTAGATTTCCAGTCCCAGATAGGATGGATGTAAGTCTTGTTGAGTGAGTCTTAAGTCCAACTGGAGAGCTGTTGTACCATGCTGGTAGTTGCTGTGGTTCATAGGCATGACTGTTTCTTCTTCAGAAATTCAGTTGTTTAGAACAGATCCCATTTCACCCGGGAAGAAACAGCTTGATAATTTGTAAATTAGTAAGAAATTTTGTGGGAGCCCACAGAGGCTATCTAGTGAGAACTTAATCAGGGTCAGAGAATCTGGGCCTGTTTTACCCAGCAGGGCTGCATAAGGAGATGATTTGCATAAATGGGAAGATTAAAGATTCGTATTGATGGACAGGATACAAAGTATGAATAAAAAGGAAAACAGGATCTGGCTTGAGAAACTGGAATACTATTTATAAGACAGAAACAAGAAAAGAAAATTTCCTTGGAGGGTGAAAGACACAAATCTAGTATTTCACTTGTAATGTTATTTTGACATTGCCTGAGAAATTTCCAAGTGGAGCCTGTAAAGCAAGTAAAGACAGTTAAGAAGCATTACAGAGAAGTCTAGGATGCAAACAAAATTTGCACCTTTTCAGAAGAGAATGGGATAAGCTGACCCAGGGTTCAACACTAGACAAGAAGGGAAGGGTTCACAAATACTTCCTTCAAGAATTTTAAACTTTAGAGTAAAGGGTAAAGCTAACAATGCCTGTGAAGGGGAGGAGCAAAATGGACTGAAAAGCAGAGGAAAACCTAGGTTAACGGAAAGTAACGCAGGACAATGTATCAAAGAGGCAGCTGCAAGAATGCCAAGATAATTCAATGAAGAAATACAGCCTCCCCATCAAAGGGTCCTGTCAAACCTGAATATGCACACATAAAAGATTGAAGTTTAACCTTTATGTTGCTCATATGCAGGACTTAAGATAGATCAAAGACTGAAAATAACAGCTAAACTGTACAATACTTAGAAGGAAACATAGGTGTATATCTTTATGACCATAGTTTAGGTGGTGGTTTCTTAGACATAATACCTAAAGTCCAAGTGGCAGATAGAAATAGGTAAACTAGACCTCATGTGTGTACATGTCTGTATGTGCATGTGTGTGGAGACCACAGGTCAACATTGGGTGTCTTCTCCAGTTGCTCTCCCCCTTATATTTTGAGATGGATTTGGGTGGCCTGGCTGGCCAGCAAGCCCTGGAGATACTCCCATTTCTCTTTCTCCAGTGCTGGGATGATAGGCACACACTCATATTTTTATGTAGGTGCTAGGGGTTGAATTCAGGTCCTCATGCTTGTGTGGCAAGTACTTACAGACTGAGCTGTCTTCTTAGCTTCAACTTCACCAAAATTCAAATAGGAAGGTCTCCCTGTCTATGCATCCTTGGCACTGTATTCATGCCTTTATTACTATAGTCAATCCATCACATTAAATTGCAGTTATCAGTTTAAGTGTCTGCTTAGTTTATTAGATTGTGAATTTTAAAAACTTCCTTTACTGTGCTTAATCCTCATTTGTACACTTGCCACCAAACAGTCCTAACCCTAACTCAGGCCTCTTTATTACATACAGCATGTAGTTTAGATGAAACTAAGAGGAGGAAAAATGTAATGGTTATACATATAAACAGTGTTCACTAGGGAGAAGGAACATATGAAGGCTTGTTTTGTTAACATGGCATAAGGAATGAAGCAGTCTGGTGTAGAGGGCAGGAGGTCTTTGTGCTCACAGATAAGCCCTAGAGAAACCTGGAATGTTAAGCACGCAGGCTTGTCTCTTCAACAAAAGGTATGTGTGTACGTGCTTTCCACCCAGATGGCTGGGAGTGGATGCTGTTAATCTCCTAGTAATCAGTGCTATCTGTAGGGCAGGGCCATTTCAGAATCCCCCAGATGTTTATCCCAAATTGTTCCCCCCTGAACTTTTATCTTGAACATTTCTTCTCAGTCAATAGAATCCATCCTTAAGGGATAGGTCACTTTGTACTTTGTATCTTGGTGACCTCTGTGCTGACCTAGACCACACCAGATTCCTTCCCTTGGCAGTTAAGCTATAGAATCTATTCTTGTGGAAGAGGTCACATGTACTTTTCAAAAGAATTTTGATGTAGTCACTCCTTAAGCTTTATTGTGATACTTGTCACCAGAAAATATTTTCCAAAGTTGTACTATTCTTAAATATGTCTGAAATCAACTGCCCAGTGACAGACTCTGGAATCTTAACCAGCATCAGTTAACTAAGTCATGCTGAACCAGACTTCCTTCTTGCCTCTCCCACACAGTTTCTCTGCTGGCCTTAATGGTTGCAGGAACTCCCACAATCTGGACTAAGACAATGAAAAGTAAAATGCTTCAGGCTTTGAGAGTTAAGAATCAAGAGTGACTATCCTTTACAATAAGCAAGAACAAATTTATTGTGCTTTTTGACTTAAGAAAATATGTGTGTAATATGTAGAATATGAACAATCCAAACAAGTTCTTAGAGATTCTTTACTTGAAAATAACTCAAGGTATGTCCCAGATCTATTGTCATAAAGTGCTGAGGCTCTTTGGGAATTTCCTATGACTTCCTCAGATGAAGCAGGTGACTACCCCCAGGACTTTAGACTAGAAGGCAGTGTGGGGATGAATTCCTCCAGCAGGGGTAGGCAGAAACATTTTCCTAATGCCACACTGAGATAACGGCAGGACTGGATCTCAAGGCCATGTTTGCTCAGGATTTCAGTCAGGTTTTTACCACACTCATGCTTTTTTAAGCATTCTGCTTGTATGAGCTCTAGAATTTAAAAAGAAAAACCACAGAAGACAAGACTTCAACACCTGATTTTCTTAAACCAATTAACATACACATCCCTCTTGGAAAATGTCAAGTCTTTACTTGCTGAGAAGTTCATTCCACTAAGAATAAACACATACAACAGTTTATAATTTCAGTAAACACTTTAATCAATCATCATAAAACCCAAAAGGGTAAAAAAAGGAGCTATTTCAAGGCCATCGATAGCATTTTTCATGGCTAATTAATGGCTTTAAGATAACTAAATCCTTGTGAATGTTATGCCCAGATCACGGGGACCCCCAAAAGACCAACACGGAGACAGAATCCCACATGTAAAAGCAAAGAGCCTTTATTTCAAGGTCTGGAGCTTGGTTCCTCTGTCTATCTGAGGGGATTTCTAGGGTCCAGGACCCTGATTGACTGACAATTGTCTAGGGGTATCTGTAAAACAAAAAATAGGTGTGTGCTAGACTCAAGGACATCTGACCACCTTATCTAATGGTTGGAATGTTTGAGATGTCAGGTACTTCCTCACTCCTGGGTGGATCCCTGGGTGGTATCAGCTTAAGGCTTTTCCTGGATCTGAGTGTTGCCTGGCAGTAAGCCTGTCACAGAAGCTGTGTCTAGGCCCCTAAGCCTGTCATGGCTGCTGTATGGTCAAGCTGTTTTGGGGCCCCTCCAAAGTGAATAAATCATGAGTAATGTGCTTAGGACTAAGCAATGCATAGTCTTGATTTGAAACAGCAATGAGATAGATGAATCTCTGTAGCTGAAGTTTTCTCCAGTCCTGCCTGGCCCACGGTCAGGACAAATCTCTCTCACCTGCCAGTCCTGCAGCCACTCAGACCCAACCAAGTAAACACACAGAGACTTACTTATATTGCTTACAAACTGTATGGCTGCAGCAGTCTTCTTGTTATCTAGTTCTTATATCTTAAATCAACCCATTTCTATTAGTCTATAAGTTGCCACGTGGCTCGTGGCTTACCGGTACCTTAACATCTTCTCATGGCGGCAGCTGGCAGTGTCTCTCTGCCTCAGCCTTCCTGTTCTCAGAATTCTCCTCTTTGCTTGTCCCGCCTATACTTCCTGCTTGGCTACTGGCCAATCAGTGTTTTATTTATTAACCAATCAGAGCAACACATTTAACATACCGAACATCCCATAGCAAGTCTCCACAGAGTATAGGTAACATTGGTGCTAAATTTTAGTTGGAATACACTGAGTATAGAATACACTGAGGAGAAACTACTATTGTAGTTATCAAGGTTACTTTACAAGTGGGCTAAGTCCTTATTGCTATACAGTTAATTCCCATCATTGAGAAGGTAGTAAGTAGAATTAAGTACCACTGGGTACTTTTTTTTATTGCTGTGACAAACACCTGAGGAAAGCTACTCAAGGTCGGATTGGTTTGGGCTCACAGTTTTAGTCTTTCTAACCATGCTGACCTTCACGCGAACTTGAAAATCAATTTTCCTATTTTCACTTGGTGAATATAAAGTTGAAAAACTCATGTCAAAGACAAGGCATATAATATAGCCATGCTAACCAATGTCAGTCCAGTTCTGTGTGGGCTGACAGCAGTAGTGGGCACTTTTACAATTTCTCTGATACTTAGCAATTTTGAAATTATGCAGCCCTAGGATGTTTCATGACTATTAATTAGTTATTCTATGGCATTTTGTTTGATTACTAATTAATTCCTGCTATAAATTTTTACTTCCTAAGAAGAATGTTCTGAAAATTGACAACTTGTCATTAAAATCCACTACAATTATCATCAACGGAATCCAATTATGATCAATTAACATAAAGGAGCTAATATACACTGTGCTATTTTTAAACATTTATATTTTTTCAATTCATATTAACAAGATACAAATTGAAAGGAGTGGCCAGCCAACTGTAGACCTGGATGTGCATTACCAGAGTCACAAACACAGTTCATTTCCATTTATGTCTTTATTAGAAATTATGATTTGCTAAGGGCCAGCATGTGCCATGGACAACATTAAATGCTTTACACTCCTTATTATATCCTAATGGCTGTTGGTTAAGATATATGCCAGGATCTCTTAAGCCCAGTGAAATACTGAAACCCATACAAAATTATACTGCTAGCCAGCGATAAAATCTTGATTTGATCAACTGTGGTTAGCTTCAATAGCACTTTCTTTGTACTATGAGACATTCCACATTTTTTAAAGCCACAATTGTGAGGCAGAATCTATGTGCCAAGACTGGATTTTCCCTTGTTATCCATATGCCCTTTCATCAGCTTGGTAACCTATCATGCTCTTCTGGAAATCTAGTTCTGATCCTTTGACGCTGAGTAAGGAATTCTACTCATGCCCCTAGAATACCACTTGCATTTCTCCAATGGAATGTTTAGCATAATGTACCTAGACTGTTGTCTACCTAGCTGTACCTTTTGCCAAACTTAGAGCCTCTTTCTAGAACACAGTGAGTGTTAACTTTTACTTTTTGGCATCTCCAGGCACAACATGTATCCTTTTGTAGGTGGCTACTGATACCTGCTGAATCGATGGGAAATTGATGAAGAATAGAAGACATATGGATTCATAAATATGTGCTAACATTAGTATATATGTCTAAATCCTATTTTTATTTCTATTTATCATAGATTATGATATGGCTGGTACACAGAAGAGTGCAACTTCTGAACATGGTGAAAAAATTGTAATTTGGTTAATATTTTTTTCCAAGTTGTTAGGGGCTTTATTATTGAAGATCTTCTCATGTGTAATATTTGGTATTATATAGATATTTGATGTATATAGAAACATTTTCACTGGAAACATTACTGTTTCCAAAACTGTTATGACCTGGTGGAAAATGTATGACATACAAAATGAGCGTAAACCAAAACAGATTTTGCTTTTTTCCTGTATTAATTCCATTGGAGAAAATGAAGGCTTGTCATTCATGCCTTCCTGTTTAAATATCACACTTGAAAAGGAAAAGGGCTAAACAGTGAAAACTCAATTTAGAATACTAAACTCTTAGTAGATTCCTTCCCTAATCATCATAAAGTTAAAATGTTAAAAAAAACCCACACAATTTAATGATAAAGACATCTGTCAATTTAAAGAGACTTTATAGGTTATGCATCATATTTTGCAAGTGGCATTATAAGACATTTACAGTCCTTGTGGGAAGAATATTTACATACTGAGGAATGAATGATCCTCATACATGTAAGGCATGTGACTCTCATATATGACATAACTGTCAGACCAAGTTTATCATCTGAAGAAATTAAAACAGTGCTTCCCGAGAGTTTTCCTTTATGATACAGATGAACAATTTGACAGACATAATGCTGCGGACCCACAGAATGGTGCCTTGTTTCTCTCTCTTCCTTCACTGATCTCTCTCTTATACATGTGTAAGTATGTATTTTAAGGAGCCCCTTACAGTAAAATTGGTGATATGGCCGGTGAATTGTAAGGAAGCAATGAATGTTACTTTGGGGCTGAGGTAATGAAAGCTCTCTGTTGGGTCTCCAGCTCTCTTTTCCACTGTGGAACTGACTCTGGAAGGTCAGAAAGCAAAAGCAAACTGGGTCCTTGGTTCCTAACATTTAAGCTGTTTGAGAGAAGGCCTACAGTCACAGGGCATGTTGGAGGAAGGAAGCATTTCACTTGGTAAGCCATGGGGATTGTGAAGTGTTTCTGTTGTAATGACTGAGTTCTGAACTGCGGAAGGGTGATGCTGAAAATTTCAACATATTCGGAGGAGAGTGCCCAGATTTAAAAGCCCGTGAAAATGCTTTATTAATTTAAAACACATGGAGCCAATAGTAGTGTTTTACTGGGTAAGGGGGTGGGAAGGGGAAATGATAAATACCGGGTAAGCAGGTAGTGAATGAAATTATCTACCTGAAACCCTTTAAAATATTGCTTTGTAACAATAAAAGAACATGGTTCATGCAATTAAAAACTAGGTTTTACGTTATAGAAAGTTATTTTCCCACATATTGTTAAAAACAAATAGGTGGTTTTGGAAAATAAGTGCTAATAAACCTACTTTTATGGATTAAAATATAAAGGCCCAGACTTCAGATTAATACACTAATATAAACATCCTATTTCCTGCATTTGGACTTGTGACCATAGCTTCTAGCAAGACTATATTAACTTCTTATGGTAACATCCATAGTGCATTTTATCTCCTGTGCAGTGTGAATAAGGACAAAATTATCTACTTCTTTTCTTACTAAAAATCTACCTTTGGGTAAACTTAAGGAACAATAAGTAATAAATATTGTAGGCTCTAAGTGTGATGATCCATTGAGATCACATTCACTATTAGAGAGATTGGAGACTACAGCAGCTGCGAATTCACTCTGAGAAAGTTGTCGGCAACACCTGTTAGTAAGGAGTTCTCTTACGTGTGAGAAATCACACACATTTGCACTTGAATGATGGGATGATTGCAATATGCCTTTCATACATCTTTCATATTCAACTGAGTACAGAAAGGGACTTTGCAGGAATATACCAAATAATTGGTCTAAATACCAAAGACAAATATCAGTTGAGAATTCATAACCCAGAAATGAAAAGCAAACCTCAGTTAGAAAGCAATCAACTGACAGATGAAAATTTCTTCTTGTTAATTCTTGTAACAGGGAGACAGCAGGGTATGTGTGTAAAAGGTCAACAAAGCAAAAAGAAAGGTGAATGGGGAAAGGAAACCTTTTCTTAATTCTTTAAATATTCTGGAAAAAATTCTTGCTTCAAGTAAAATTTTACATGAGTCCAATTACGCCTTTTGCTGCAGGATGGAGCTATAATTAAAGCCTTCCCTTATATGGCTAAGGCGCAGCTGCTGGCAGGACGCTCTAACATCTCATCATATTGACATTGGTTTGACAAACTGTAGTAATCATTTCCTTTTGTGGATGAGAAAGACATCAGGCACACGCATATTTTAATTTGTATGTTAGCTGATCCAGACATAATTATTAGAGGTTACAGGGTATATATGGCACTGCAATTTTCCCCATTCTCCTTTTAGGTAATTGAATGCTTTGCTTATTTTGAATACATGTAACTTGACACAAATGGTCTAAAACAAGGGGTAGAAACAGCAGGAAAGATGAGAGAAAGTAGGACACATCCACAAACTCTGCAAAGCACAAAAAGTTCATGTTTTGAAAGACAAAAAATGGCCTCAGGATGCAGATTTGTAGGTCTACCTTGCATTTACTTCTACCAAAATAACTAAATCCATACTCTAGTAAGAAGCCAGTGATGATCCAGGCATGGTGGCTCACACCTTTGATCCCAACAGTCCGGAAGCAGAGGAAGGCAGACTCTGTGTGTTCCAGATAGCCAGGGATGGTACACAGAGAAACCCTGTCTCTAAAGAACAACAAAGAAACAAACTAACAACAAAAGAAGCTAGTGGCATCTGCCTTTCTTTGTTTACATTTAGTTATAGAGCCACACCCACGAGTGAAATTTGAGCTCTTATGGCCGTGTAACTACAGTGTATCATGTCTCAAACAACATTGAATACTTCCTGGAGACCGGCAAATGTGTTTGACTCAAGATCAGGCAACAGAGCTGATGAAATGCTGTCCTGTGGCTTTTTAGGTAGTGGGTTAGAGGAATGGACTGAGCAGGTTGGAATCTTTATGTGCCAGGTCTTCTGAGCTGACATGGGGAACACACACTGCCACAGTCATCTGAAGTCAGCTACATGGGCACTTGCGTTCATTTTTGTAAGGGCTAAGACATAAATAAACTTTGTAAAATTGACCATAAGCCAACAAATGTATAGGGCACATAACCCTGCTGTGAATCTAGGAGGTCTGGGACACAGCTCAGCTTTAACAGGACAGGATGAAGAACAGCATTGATACCTTGCACTTCTCCACACTGAAGCATGTCTCCCAGACACAGTCATCTCTAGATGGTATGTTTGAAATGTCCTGCAGAGGTGTGGGTGACTAGAAATAGTAGACACTGAAAAAAACAACTGATGATGGCTCCTGGTTTGCCAAAAGACAAAATCTTTTCCATGTTGTTACATTCTAGTCAAATATCTGCATTGTTTAACTCAGAACTTGACTGGCAAAATGGGCATCAAAGTACTTGTTTCAAAGGAAACAAACATTTGTAAATGGCTGACATTTTTGATAATGAACGTATTCTGTTAAGCACCTACATTACAAATGCATCTTTTAGAAATATCCTGAGGGACCAAGCTAGTGTCAGCATCAACACCTATATGCAGACAACTCAATTGTTTTCCTACTTTCTTTCCTTATACCAATCATTTATATAATTTACAATTCTCAAGAGACTTATATAGTGTTATTTCTTTTAAAAAGTTAAACATGCTTAAAAACAAACAAAAATACAAACCATTGAAACCGAACAGAAAAGAAAAAGCTCAGATCATTCAAAGGTCAACAGGACTTGAAAATGAACACTGAAAACATCACAAAGCTCTCCCCTCTCAACTGGGAGCCTGGCCAGGCAAATCCACAGGGAACTGAGTTCTGTGATTATGAGTGAAAGTTGCATTGTCTGTCCCTGTCTGCCCTCCTGTTCTGTGCTCTATTTTTAGACATATTGGCCTTGACAGCATCCCTTAACAAAAAGATCAGCAGCAAGCAGTCCTAAATGTGACGTTTCCCACATTGAGAAAGAAGATGAATTCCATCTCATCTTGTAATTAATTTTAAGTAAACACACATACCACACCACCATTGGAACCATGAACCGTATCACCACTAATTCTTTATAATTCTATTGCCCTATATGTTTTCAAAATATAGTCCCCTTATTAAAAGTATCAAAAAATACTGGGTTTGACTAAAGACTTGCTGAGTCTTAGAGGTAGGACTCAGCACAGCCAGTTCTGTAAATGGCCAATTAGTAAATACTTGGGGTTTTGCAAGTGATAGTTCTCCCTTCTGTTACAACTGCTGTTATATCATGGAGCTGCAAACAGCATGCAATTGAGGGATGTGGCATGCTCCCATATAACTCTGTTTACAACAGTAGGCTGGATTCGATCAGAGGCCTGCAGTTTATAGACCTCTGCCCTAGTGTCCCAGGGAATAAGTCAACATAGCTGGCTGGCATCAGAACATAAAAGTGTATACAGCATATTATTTTGAGATAGCTTACAAAATACTTAGGCATGGGCAAAAGATCATTTGATATCCATCATGTTTCATATTTTGCAAACCAAAAGATTAGAAGTATGACTGAGCGATGAGGCATTATATCTTATGCCCTGTAAAAACAAAACCAATCTCTAATGTTAAAGAAGCAGTCCCTAATGCCTAATGAAACCATCTTGTTATAACTTTCCATGCCTGAAAAATACTAGCTAATATACATCGAACAGGTACCTCACATAAAACTCTGTTCAAAGTGGTCTGTAAAAACTCACTTCATCCTCTGGACAATTCTATGAGGTTGGTTTATGTTGTAAATGAGAAGCCTAAGGGCCATATAAAACAAAAACTTATCTGAGCTCACAGCTCATATTGAAAGAGGAGCATTAGAACCTGAGCATTCTTGCTACTGAATCTGTACCCTTCATCCCTTCTCTCTGGAGAGGAAGAGGAAAAGGAAGGTGGGTCAGTACCTGGTGTGTCTTTACAGATCTGCAAATATCTATTTACTGTTGACCACAGGATGGAAAGTACACATTGTTTCCCACACGTCATCTTATTTAACCCTACCCACAGCTTAGTATAGAATAAACTTTCCCCCGATTTTATATCAACAAAATGTGCCTAAGGAAGCTTATGAATTACTCCAGTGGACACATCATTTCAAATTTTGAAGTATTTTACCATTACCTTCACTCTCCTTAATATACTTATTTTAAATTCATTTTCAGATTTTTTTTTTCATTTCACTTTCTTTTGGGTGATTTTAGCTCTCAGTTATTTTTCTGTTGCCTTTTTCACTTGCTATTGAAAATTATGTGCCCACCTCTTTGGAAAAAAGAAGGATAATTAACACTAAGGATGTTTGGAAAAGTCATATAGAAATTCAATATATTTTATAAGTTACACACAGACACAGACACAGACACAAAACAGACACACACATATACACACACTTTTTTTCTCACATGACAGAGTTAAACTGGTGCTCCTCTACACAGTAGATAACACCCCTCCCAGAAGCCACAGGATGCCACATAAAAGCTCAGTGCCAGGTCTGAGATACTTAGCTTTGAGTTGTTGGTCACAAATGTCCCAGGGACCCCCACAACAATACAGGCTATTGCCCACCATAATTTGATGTTAAGACCCTACTGCTGAAGATGCTAACTACAAATTTTGGTCACAGGACTTGGAGAAACCAAGATGGTACTGATCAAGAAGCTTTCTACTGGCTGGCTTTCATCCTATCAGAAGGCGCTCTGCAGGCTGCTGGGGGAGAGCTCACCAACAGTGTTACCCCGCTGTGAGACCTGTGGAGCTATAGTAATGGTTGGCAAGATACACCCATGAGTGCCACAGTGACCTGAATATTATGATGGTAACCAACTGCTTTTTCATTGGATTCCAAGATATACTGTGACCACCATGGGCAGCGGCTTGTTACAGGAAGGCCAAAGAAAGCACATGTAGTCTTTCATCCAAGACCCCTATCTATTGGCCACTTTGCTGCGTCCTAATATCAGGCAGAATGAGAGCCCTCAAAATCACTCTAAGTCCAAGGGGTCATTGAACAAAACAGTAACGTTGGCATTTGGAAGTCAGGAGAGATTAAAATCTTCCACTTAGTAAGAAGGTACACAACATTCTCATTTTTTTTAAATAAACTATTTTAATTTATTCTTTGAGAATTCCATACAATGTATTCTAAACATATTAACCCCCATTCCTACTCTCACCACCTACCAATCTACCAACTGCCTCCTCACTCCCTCATGCACCTCCCCACTTAAAAAATAACCCAGTAGGTTCCATTTGTGTTGCCCATATACGCAAGGGTGTGAGGCTATCCACAAGTGTGAACACCCTGCCAAGTGCCAAACCCTTAAAGAAAACATACTCTCTCCAGGAGCCATCAACTTTCAATAGCTCCTCAGTTAGGAGCTAGGGCTTATGAGCCCTTCCTGCTCCATGGTTCCAGGCTGACTGGCTTGATCTTGTGTAGGCAACCACAGCCACCATGAGCTGAAGGATGCAGCAGTCCTGTTATGTCCAGAAGACAGTGTTCTGCTCAGGCCTCCTTAACATCCTGCTTCTCTAGTCTTTCCTTCCCCTGTTCCACAATGGTCCCTGAGGGGAGGCAGTAAAATAGATGCTCCCTTTCTGGTTGATCACTTCACTGAACTTATTCTCTGTCCGTTGATTAGTAGTGAGTTTCTGGTTAATGAGTACCCACTGGACAAAGAAACTTCCCTGATAAGGGCTGAGAACTGAACTAATCTACTGGCATAGAGATACAACTTTAGAGGGCCATTTGATACTACAACCATTGAGCAGAATGTAGGCCTGTGTTTCTGCCTATGGCATGGGCTTTAACTCCAATTAGAAAACATTTGATTGCTCTCATAACATGCATGTATCTTGACATGTAGTTTAATATTGTTGTTTATAAGATTCACAGCTGGGTGAAAACTATTGGTGATCTTCTCCCACCTGAGAACCCTACACAACAACTTCAACTTCCTGAATGAAGTAACCCAGACCCCAAAGACAAATATTGAATCATTAGACTTGTGTGTTTAACTGAAGCACCTTTAGAATCCAGAAAACTGAAACTGAAACACTAGAGTGTTGGTGTGTTTATGTATGTGCATGTGTGTGTTTGTGTATGTGTGCATTTTTGTGTTTGTGTATGTGGCATTTATGTGTGTTTGTGTGTGTGTGTGTGTGTGTGTGTGTGTGTGTGTGTGTGTGTGTGTGTGTTAGGGTGCTGAGGAGGGAAACAGGAAATAAAGAGAAAAGAGGAATAATGGGGAGGGAGGTTTAGGTGAGAGAGGGATGGGGGAAGGGCAGAGGAGGGAATGGGGAGTGGTGTGTGTGTGTGTGTGTGTGTGTGTGTGTGTGTGTAAAGGAGTTCAACTGGACTTGCCCTACACATGGAATAATGTTCTTCCTAGAGAATGTTGAGTACCTTCTTAGTAAGTGGAAGATTTTAATCTCTCCTCTAGGTTGCCAAATAAAAAGCCCAGTGCAGGTATAGAACATCTACCCTAGAGTTGTTGGTGAGGAATATCCCAAAGGCTCCTAAAACAATTCAGGCTATTGCTTTCGGTTGCTCACCAAAATATGAAGGCAAGATCCTGTTGCTGAAAAGAGGGCACACATTAGTCAGTCACAGACATAGAAAAATCAAGTTGAAAGCTAGCTTTCAAAATTCTTTAAAATGATCTTTATTTCTAACTATGGCAGCATGTGCATGATGCAGGATGTCTGTCTCTGTTGATGAAATGCTAACTAACTTTCTCATAGTATTCAGCAGCCTCACCTGATTCAGGTATTTTCATTTTTGGCAGAAGAACTAGAAGTAGATTCATGAAAAAAAATTTTGTGGCAAACAATATATTCATTCTCTTATAAAGTTGAGAAAACATGCTTTGTCACTTTTTTTTTTTAACTAGATGATTTGAATTATGTGCCCTGAACTCTGGCATAGTATTATTTGATATATTTTGAACATCATTGTTTTGGCAAGTCAGCAGTAACATATGCACTCCATAAACATCAAACATAAAATGCAACACTTTCAGCATTCTATAAAACCATGGTAAGCAATTCAGCACCCCAGTCATCTGAAATATCTACAGTGCAATTCAGCTTATTCCTACCTGAAACAAAGAAATTACTATATAGCTATTTGTATGGCAAACATGGACTAAGAAAACAAGGGAATTTTCTTTATGAAGAAAATGTTTTTAATAAATATTCTGAAAAACATGCAATAATATGAATATGCACATTTAAATTTCTGGGCTTTTTAATGTATATCAGTTATATAAACAAGGGGTTTTATTTAGACATTTTTTATACATGTAGATAACATAATTTGATTATATATAGTATACAACTGTATTATACATATGATATATAAACATATGTTACAAACACAAAAATATGCAAATATAATATAAATAAATCATATTTTGTATATAATTTCCAGTTCAAAATACGAGACCTACTTGATTGAATATTTTAAAGTTAACCTCCATGTCATCCCTTTAAGGTACACATTACTGCCTCATAATACAGTAAAAGCAGAGAGGCTGAGTATAATGTAAACAGCTTAGAAAAAGTCACAGGGCTAACTAATGAATGATACCAGGCAGGGATATCTCGTACAGATAGTTATGTCTATGGATCATGTAGTAATGAAAACATACTTGTGTTTCTTTTCTAAAATTCATTTTAAATTTTATATGTATGGGTGTTTTGTCTGCATGTATGTATGTGTACCACTTGTGTGCTTGGTGTTCACGGAGGCCAAAAGGTATTGGCTCCTCTGACACCGGAGTTACAGATGATTGTGAGCTGTTGTAGAGTATTATAAGATGTGTTACATTTATTTATGCTGTGGAATATCTGTTTAATGATAGAAAGATGTGTTACATTCTCTATGTTGAATTTGTTTAACTCTGTGAAGCTGTGTTACTTTGCCTATCTAAAACAGCTTATTGGTCTAATAAAGAGCTGAATGGCCAATAGCAAGGCAGAAGAAAGGATAGGTGGGGCTGGCAGGCAGAGAGAATAAATAGGAGGAGAAATTTGGGAGGAGAGATCGAGGAGCAGGACAAGGAGGAGGACTCCAGGGGCCAGCCACCCGGCTACACAGCAAGCCATGGAGTAAGAAATAAAGAAAGGTATACAGAAATAGAGGAAGATAAAAGTCCAGAGGCAAAGGTAGACAGGATAATTTAAGTTAAGGAAAGCTGTCTAGAAACAATCCAAGCTAAGGCTGGGCATTCATAAGAAAGGGTAAGACTCTGGGTGTGGTGTATTTGGGAGCTGGGTGGTGGGCCCCCAAAAGAGTTAAAGAGCCATAAAAGTTAAAAAAAACCAACAAAAAAAAAAAACCAACTAGAGTGAGCCTGTATATGAACCCAGGTTCTATGGCAGAACTACTCAGTATTCTTAATCACTGAGCCATCTCTCCAGCCCCACACTTGTGGATGTTTTTTCCTTGTTGTTGTTGTTTTTGCAATGGCTACAATTGTGGAATACCAATAACAAAAACAAAATATCTCCTTCAAATAGTATTTTTCCAATTGTATACTTCATCATCATTATTTTTGTTAATTCACTAAAATTTTTTATTCTGTATTTCTGTCTCCCCAGAAAGTTTGCTGTGGTATTCTTTCTCTTCAGTATTAGCAATTGAACAGAGAACATTACACATGTTGTACCCTAAAGCTCTGTGAGGTAAGTCTGAAATAAAACATGCTGTCCGGGAAAAGATGTCTTGGTTACAGTGATGAAAATGGTATTACAAGAGAAATAAATCTCTCTGTGTAGACATGAACAGAATTCAATGCCATTCACGGGTGTATAAACACAATTTTTAATTTAACTCTTACAAAGAACTTGTTAGATTGGTGTCGCTTCCTCTTCTGAGAGAAATCAACATAAAGAAAAGAAGACCTGTGTCCATGAGGGGACCTTGTGAGTTTTAGTCTGCATTTTATGGATGGGGAAGAAGTGTCAGATCTCAACTCAAATACCAGCTCTGATCCTTAATAGTGGTGGGATTTGCAGTACATTTTTTATAGTTTTTTTTTTCATTTGTACCAAGGGTGAAGATAACTAAAGCTTGCTATTTTTCCAAGGACAACAAAAATAGTCACCAGAGGAACTCTGACATGGAGTCCTCTTGATTTAAGGGACTAGAAGAGACATTTTGTGGTTCTGTAATAACAGTGTATTACTTGTGAAATTCGTCCTCTCTTGCTCTGTGTCTATTCCTAGATAACAAGAAACAACAAGGAAGCTTTAAAACAAGTTAATTCATCTGTGAAGTATGGGGTGGGTTAAGGATAGGCAGAGGGAGGAATGGAGGGGGGGTGTACATTCCAAAATGTACTGAATTTCAATTAGGAGCAACACTACACATGAACTTCTTGAGAAATAAGCAATTCATATTAATATGCTTGGTCAGAACATGTGTAGATTTTGGTGTTCACACCCCATAAAGCCTTTATACAATTAAAAGAAGGCATTTAATAATGGAAGAATTCTAACAATTATATTAAATGTTACACATTCATTTGAAGAACCATCTTAATAAATTGGGATTTGGGAATATACCCATCACATATTTCCCCCATAAAAACATGTATGTGTTCTGGAGTAACTGCAGAAACCAGGAAAGTAAAAAGGGACCATGAGAGAGAGGAGAGAGGAGCAATGGGGAGGAGAATAGCAGAATACATGTGATTTGAAGGGGAAAATGGGAAAACTGGGGGTTAATTAGAGTAGACAAAGGAGATTAATATAGAAGGAGGAAGGGGGTAAAATAACAGTAAGGATGTCTGAAAAAGTCATTAGGAATCATATTATCTATCCACTTAACATTACCCATAACACATAATTCAGTATATGTGTACCTAACATTACCTATAACACATAAGTTATGTACACACACAGTTTAAATGACATTCCCCCATCTGGAGCGACAATGTTCCCATGAAGAGTCATAGACTATCTAACAAAACTCTCAACATTTAGGCATGAGAATTACCTTTGAGCTGTTGTTCAAAGCTCCCCCAAGAGACTCCCCAAAACGTACATTATTGCTGCTGCCCCTGGTTGCTACTCAGAGGTTGAAGATAAGTCCCTATTGCTGAAGACATCATGTATTTCCAGGACCTGGAGGATCTGAGCTGGATCTGACCTGAAAGACTCCTCCTTGAGGACTAGCTTTTATAGTGCCAGAAGGCATCATGCAAATGCACACTCCAAGGGAGGGAAGAAGGGAAGCAACCAGTAGTCCTACCCAGCTGTGGTGCCTATGAATTAAAGCAATGACCAATATGGCATGATAGTCCTAACAGTGCATGCATACCTTGGTGAGGACAAGCAACAGCTCTCTAATTGGATTTAAGGTCTAATCCACAAGAGGGAAAACACGCCTGGTACTGTAAACCTAGCCAACTAGCTAGAGGCAGCTAGGTCATAGATCTTGAAGAAGAACCTACTACTGCCGCTTTCCTAAGCCAGCATAATTCTTAACTACACTGCAAATACTTATCCTTACATTACACCCACAAGTAAGTAAAATTCTCACCCCTCATCTGCTGTGGGATGTTCTGTATGGCAAATGTGTTGCTAATTAGTCAATAAATAAAACACTGATTGGCCATTGGCTAGGCAGGAAGTGTAGGCGGGACAAGGAGGAGAATAAAGCTGGGAAGTGGAAGGCTGAGTCAGAGAGACACTGCCAGCCGCCACGATGAGAAACAGCATGTGAAGATGCCGGTAAGCCACGAGCCATGTGGCAAGGTATAGATTAATGGAGATGGATTAATTTAAGCTGTAAGAACAGTTAGCAAGAAGCCTGCCACGGCCATACAGTTTGTAACCAAAATAAGTCTCTGTGTTTACTTGGTCGGGTCTGAGCGGCTGTGGGACTGGCGGGTGGCAGAGATTTATCCTGACTGTGGGCCAGGCAGGAAAACTCTAGCTACACTCATCAAAGAAACATCCCCCTTACAACAGAGAGAAGACCACAACTGACCAAAATGGAGCAAACAAGAGATTGTCTGGTGCCCAGCCCCACAACTGAAACCTCTACAACACAACTCCTATGCCTGAAACTCATCATAGCTGAGGAGGGGGTGGAAAGATTGTAAGACAGAGAGGAGAAGGAAGCTTGCTGTGAGATTATCTCTCCTAGAAATGTCAGAGAAGCTACACTGATGATATCTCACCAGCATGGCCACTTAAACTAGACCTGAACAAAAATGACACCCGTAGACATGCTAACATGACAGAGGGAAATCTCTTGGGGCCTCAACCTAGATCAAAAATTAGAGTCAACTAAGGAATGCTAAGAGTGGGAGAAATTGACTTCCCCATGGAAGAACACACAGATTGGTTATCTGGTACTAAGTAGTCAGCCCTGAAATCAGATACATACAAGTACTTTTATAGGGACTGAACAGGTTGCATTTATATATTTAGGAATATATATATATACATACACACACACACACACACACACACACACACACACACACACACACACACATATATATATTTGTTGTATGTTTTAAAAATAACTAAAAAAATAGAGGCAATGAATTTGAGAGAGTCAGTGGGGTCTGTCTGCACAGGAAGGGTTGGATGAGGAGGGAAGACAGGGAAAAAATGTAATTATATTTTAATTTGAAAAGTATTTGTAAAAAAAAATTAAAAAAGAATTCATGCATACACATGTGTGTGGTATATGTGAATGATGTATATATGTTGCATGTGCAGATCTGTGAACCTATGTGCACACATGAGGAGGCCAGGTGTCCTACTCTATTTCTATCTGCCATATTCCTTTGAAGCAGAGTCTCTCACTGAAACTAGAGCTGGGTTGGCAGCCAGGAAGTCCTGGTGATCCTTCTGTATCTACTCTTTCCACCAGTGGTGTAGGTAGCAATATGTAGCTGCACCTGGCTTTTTACTTGGGTGCTGGAGACTTGAGTCTAGGTCCTCGTGCTCGAAGAGCAAGCATTCTTACCCACTGAGCCATCTCCAGCTCCTCTACCCCTTAACATCATTTGTTGTCTGTCTTTACACTGTCTATGCCTGTGGCATTCACAAGGTGACATTTTCTATTCCCACACTTTACTAAAGGCTGACCTTGCTTTGTTTGAGAAGAAAGTATAATACAAAGTCACATTGTGATTCAATCTTTCCATTCTGTCCACCCCAGGGGAAGAGAGTAGAGTCATTTGGCCTTCCTTTCTAGCATACCAATCAGTAGGGGCAGACAAAGGGCAGCCTTGGATGAAGGAAACATCAGAGGCATCTGTGTTTCTGGCATCCTAACAGTGCTCAGAAGTCTGGGCTTTATACCATCATCTGAAGAGGTAAGTGCAGAAGGGCAATGTGTCTGAAATACCTTTTGCTGCTGATCAAATATATGGCCCTTCAAAACAGGCTGTTTCATGGAGAAACAATCTGCCACTCTATAAATTCTGAATATAGTTAACACAGAAATAAAACTGTCTGGATTAACTGCTGGAATAAAAGAAAACTTATTTTCTCTTGTCCCTGTTTGTCAACTACTAGCCATCCTTAAAGTGCAGTATGGCCATGAGCTTACTGATGCACAGTTTTTCTTTTTCTTTTCTTTCTTTCTTTCTTTTCTTCTTTTTTTTTTTTTTGGTTTTTTGAGACAGGGTTTCTCTGTGTAGCTTTGGAGCCTGTCCTGGCACTCATTCTGTAGCCCAGGCTGGCCTTGAACTCACAGAGATCCACCTGCCTCTGCCTCCCGAGTGCTGGGATTAAAGGCATGTGCCACCACCACCTGGAGCGCAGTTTTCTTTTGAAGTCTGATGCCTACCAGAAAGGTTGATTAAGGGGGTGAAAGTGCCCACGTTGTGGGTGTATATACATGGATAGCTCAGTGCCCGACACATGGACAGTGCTGAGGAATCACCCGTGGAATCAATGAGAGAGAAGATGTGCATGCATGGGCTTCATACAGATGTGGGACAACACATCAAGAAGCAGAAGATTAGGAAGTAATTCAATGAGTCAGGGCCTTTGGACTTAGTGTTCAAGAAAATTTCTTAGATTTCAATGCATGCTTGCCTTCAGAATAAATCATTTTATTCCATAAATAATTTATATCACTTACTGAAAAAGAAACTAGCATTGCAATGCACTGACTTTGTGGTTTCAACACAGAAGTTGTCAACACCCCGACAGTTGTCTGTAGTTCATAGGACATACTTCATCTGAAAATCTATAATCCCAAATGACCTCCAAATATAAAACTTTCTGGGCACAGACATTACATATGAAATATTTCCATCTTGATTTTGTGATGGACTGTAGTGAAAACTGGTGCAAGCTCACAGTTGCTTAGGAACTGTAAGGGAAAAGACTCACCCAGACTATTCATCTGTGATAAACTTTGCTTCATGTACAGAGTTATTAAGACTATTATAGAGATTTAGCTTCAGGCTGTGTGCATAAACTGTATAAGAAGCATAAATGAATTTTGTGTTCAGACTTGAGTCTCCTCTCAAAAGATATCTCATTATGTTGTGCAAATACTTAAAAATACAAGACTGAAGCCTAAAATACCAGGTATCCAAAAAGGTTGGCAGCAGTCACTATAAAAGGTGAAGTTATAAACACAAGGTGGGAGCCATTGGAAAATGTTTATATTTTATTAAGAGTAATGAAGTAAGTAAAATGACAAAACCAGACTTGGGACCTTGAATTAATATGAGATAAGATACTCATTACCTAAATGAATGCTCTATTTGGGGCTGACTGTGTTCCTTTATAATGAAAATCTCTCCTCAGGCCCTAAGATTCAAGCATACATATGATATCATGAGTATAATGTCCCACCATTATCTCTGTGTGAAATAAATACAGAAGTATATCCAACTCACATGAACTTGATACTTCACCTTCAGGGATCCCTATCATGATACCATGTCACATTTCAGCAGCTAACCCTGGCCCCCACTCCTGTCATCAATCTGTGTGGGTTGCTAGGCAGTGTGAAGAACCAGAAAACTAAATGGATGGATTTAATTTTGAAGAGACTGATCCTTAATGAAAGAGAGGGTGGCATATAAAGGCAAGGAATGGGATTGGGATTGCTATCATAGTGCTGTGGATATTGCTCTGTATAAATAAAATGCTGATTGGCCAGTAGCCAGGCAGGAAGTATAGGTGGGACAAGCAGAGAAGAGAATTCTGGGAACATGAAGGCTGAAGCAGAGAGACCCTGCCAGCAGCCACCATGAGAAGATGTTAAGATACTGGTAATCCATGAGCCACGTGGCAACTTATAGATTAATAAAAATGGGTTGATTTAAGATATAAGAACAGTTAGCAAGAAGCTTGCCATGGCCATACAGTTTATAAGTGAAAAAAAAAAAGAGGTTTCTGGGCTACACATGGCTTTGATAGAAACATAGAACCACTGTTTGTAAGAGTTGATGGCTCCCAGAGCTGGCAGTAAACTACCACCACGTTGGGAAGCTGAGGTGGGCAGAGCCACCAGCCAAAGCTGCTATTTTAGCCTGAGTAATGCTGCAGTTTAAAACAACAGATTCACAATAAGACAGATTCAGATGGACCAAGACTTTAAATGCTTTACATTGTGTGTAAAAATGTACATAGGCTTGGAAGAGAGAGAAAAGGGAATATATACAGTTATATAAAGAAATAGATAGTTTTTAAAAATGAAGTCTTTAAAGAGACAGTAAAGGTAGTATAAAAAATAAGCCACATAAAAATGGATATTACACAGAGAATCTGGATTGTGTTGTCTTTGGGATTTTTAACTGCAGAAAAACATTTGATTGTAAAAGCTGTTGAGTTAAGCCAATATGTATATTTTAAAGGTACCTTGACTTCAAACTTTGGATATAAGGATATGTCGCTTTGAAAAGGAGGCTTTGCTTTTGTTTCCACAGAAAGCAAGAGGCTATGGATTTGTTCCAGATTAAGATACATCAGATTTGACCAGCCAAGACCCCCTGAAAGGTCTCTGATGACACCATGGCCCAGATGATCCAACATCCAGGACAGTTTCAAGGCAACTGGCTCAGATGATACACCCTCATGGACTATTCCATAATCCTAAAATTTTCTTTGTGTCCCCATAAGATACAGCACCCCCCTCCAGAAGGAAGTAGTAAGAGAAGCTACGCCCAAATTCCCAAATATACTAAGCTGGATTTGGAGATGGAACTGGCTCACTCCTTCTCTAAACCCAAACATATTGCAAAAAATAAAAGGTTGAGAGATTCTTTTGTCCCATATCAGAAGAGCCCTTTGGTGTGGGACAGAGAAAAACCAATATTTTTATTTAAATCAGGTTGATTATAATGTGATCTCTTTCTAAAGAAGAAAAAGGGATATAATATAGATATGATAGGATGAAAGGGCAGATTATTGAATCTACTTTTAAAGAGTAACTTGTTTAAAATGTTTTATATTGCTATGGATTTTAGTTTATTGATACAAGTTTAAACTTAATTTTGTTATACTGTATATATATTTCTATTTTCATTTGAGGTATTATGTTTATGTAACTCATTTAGATTGTAAGGGATAATTAAGAAATACAGATTGCCGGGCGGTGGTGGCACACGCCTTTAATCCCAGCACTCGGGAGGCAGAGCCAGGCGGATCTCTGTGAGTTCGAGGCCAGCCTGGTCTACAGAGCGAGATCCAGGAAAGGCGCAAAGCTACACAGAGAAACCCTGTCTCGAAAAACCAAAAAAAAAAAAAAAAAAAAAAAAAGAAATACAGATTAATAATTAGCCTTCTATGATAGTCAAACTTATAGTCATGTTGTTTTCTAGGTATGCATATATATATTTCAGATAGATAGGTAATCTTCAAACACTTCAAAGACCTACAGAATATGGCATTTAAAATGTTTTAAAAATTTAGACTTTCTGGACAATGAGACATGTCTGCTCCTGGCAGCACCAATTTACTTCAGAGAGGAGGATGGGCATCGAAGACACTTTATATGGAGTTTATCTTCTTCTTGGCAAAAATAGCCATTTGGGCAAGAAACTGTTCTTGCCTGGACTGCTTGATCAACTGGACATGCAGGACCCATAGGAAGGTGACTACTGAGCTTTGCTTAGCAAAATGTTCCTTCAGGTTCCTGCTTTGCAGAAAGAAGTGACTGAGAGACTCTAGGCCTGTGGGCTGAAGACAGATGCCCCAACTTTACAAAGGAACATTAGGTGACTGTCCAGGCTGCCAGCTGTCTCTGTATACTCTTGCAAGACTCCCGAAAGTTGCTTGCATCCTTCTCCCATTTCTCAGGTAATATTATATCCTTCTGAGGTCTTTGATGTAGTTGAAGACTAGATAGTTATTATTTTCCTTAGTTATGATAAAAGATAAGTTAGGCCGGGCGGTGGTGGCGCACGCCTTTAATCCCAGCACTCGGGAGGCAGAGGCAGGCGGATCTCTGTGAGTTCGAGGCCTGCCTGGTCTACAGCGCGAGATCCAGGAAAGGCGCAAAGCTACACAGAGAAACCCTGTCTCGAAAAACCAAAAAAAAAAAAAAAAAAAAAAAAAAAAAAAGATAAGTTAGATATGAAACCTTATATTCACAAATATAGGATAGATAGGATATCTTCTTTAATTTTGCCAAATACAAATAGACTAGATATTAGAAATAGACTAGATATTGTCACTGTAATTTTTGCTTGATAATTGTTTTGTTATCTGTGATTTTACTACGTAAAAGTTAAAATCTTCCTTTTTGAAAAAAAAAGAAAAGGGGAACTGCTGTGGATATCGCTCTGTATAAATAAAATACTGATTGGCCAGTAGCCAGGCAGGAAGTATAGGCGGGACAAGCAAAGAAGAGAATTCTGGGAACAGGAAGGCTGAGGCAGAGAGACTTCTGCCAGTCGCTGCCATGAGAAGATAAGATACCGGTAAGCCACGAGCCACATGGCCACTTATAGATTAATAAAAATGGGTTGATTTAAGATATAAGAACAGTTAGCAAGAAGCTTATCACGGGCCATAGAGTTTATAAGTAATATAAGTCTCTGTGTGTTTACTTGGTTGGGTCTGAGCAGCTGCAGGACTGGTGGGTGAGAGAGGTTTGTCCTGACCATGGGCAGGGCAGGACCAGGAAAACTCTAGCTACAAATGGCACCCAATGGGTTGGCAAGAGTTTCCACCTAAAACCTGAGAAACAAGACTGTAAAACGGAGCTAAAAACAGCTTCCTCGTTAGCTCTCTCAAGTTAGCAGCAGCCTGCGGGTTTGAGCTACTATGGCAGGCTTCTTTTTATCTAGTTCTTCTATCTTATTGATTCTTCAACTAGAGATAAGAAGACAGCCACAAAAGTACCAGCCACAAACGACACGAGGAGATGCCAGGATGTCCCCTTTACATCTCTCAGAGAATGCTGCTTTGCTTCCATTTTTTAAGGCCTTCAAGTAGCCAAGTAGACTTTAGTCATATCTTTAGCAGACCATGAACTAGCATGAGGAGGCCTAAATGTCTGTTTTCCTTTGGAGCTAAGGAAATATCATTTTGGAGGAGAGGATTTTGAACATGTCAAAGAGACAATTTCATTTCTTTATAACTGACCTTCCCCATAAGGAAAGGAAGAGTACAATCACACATGGCTTGCACAGCTTGTAGGGGTAGGATGCCATGGGGTTATTGATATTTAAGTAATAACCTTACATTGGATTGGTATTAAAGAAAGTGTTAGTTAGGGAATAAACATACTCTCTTTGGCATTTATAAGGTCATTTAAAACCATTGGACCTCAGTTTTCCCAAGGACAGTACTGAGTAGACTCTGAGTCTCTGAGAGGCAATGTATGCATAGTCACAACTGAACCATCTTTCCTGTGCCTTCATTTGTCTAATCTACTGAAATTCTGATGCACCCCCCTGATAAGTTATGACCTTCTGTATGCTGTGAATGTGTTGCTCTGATTGGTTGATAAATGAAATGCTGATTGGCCAGTAGCCAGGCAGGAAGTATAGGTTGGATAAGCAGACAAGGAGAATTCTGAGAGGAGGAGGGCTAAGTCAGGAGTCACCTGCCAGACACAGAGGAAGCAAGATGTGAAGGCAGAACTGAGAAAAGGTACCAAGCCACATGGCTAAACCTAGATAAGAATTATGGGTTAATTTAGTGCAAGAGCTAGTCAGTAATAAGTCTGAGCCAATGGCCAACCTGTTATAAATAATATCAAGCCTCTGTGTGTTCATTTGGGTCTGAGCAGCAACAGGATTGCGGGGCTGGGTGGGACCAGGAAAACTTCACCCACACCACCCTCCAAAATAACAAATAATACAAAGTGAGATGATTTTAAAGGTCCTTGATGAATTTATAGCTCTTAGGACAAAAAGTAGATAATTATTTTAATTATATATCCAAGAAGTGACAAGGGCAACATTTCAAACTATCCACAATCTCTAGTCCATCCCTCCTATCCAGGCCCCTTTGGAAAACCAAGAATGTTCTGGGTAAAAAGTTTTCAACAATTCCTGCAGAACACCAAGGAGCACCAGTCACACTGAAAACATGTAGCATTTTCTCAGTAAGATGCCGTTAGGGCTGTGAAAGCCATTGCTGGACTCTTATCTCCACTCCTGACAAGCGACATGACCTTTCTCTTGCTAGTTAATAACCCTGATTCTGTTTCCTTCTCTGTAGAGATAATAAATTGTATTTCCAAAGGCTGCATTCATGCCAAGTAAGATAACATATGTAGAGAGATTGCTGGAGGGCAGCATACCAACAACAATAATAATTTTTTTTAAAAAAAATCACAAAACTGCAATATTTCAAAGTAAAATGAACATTTACATCTACAACTTGTGACTTGAATATAAAGTGATAAGAAAAGATTTTGTGAAATTAGGCAGAGTTTAATCTGCTGAAGATTCATAAAAGTAAAAGGGTCAAACTAGAGTCATCCAAGAAATACCATTTTTAAGTTTCAGAATTATGTAACTGGAAGAAAGGAAGACTAATAAGAGTACTAATTCATTAGGCTGTGTTGGCACAACTGTTATCAAAGATATACAACTGTGTGAGTAAGACAGATTGCATTCATTAGGGACATATATGCTGCCAGCAAATTACAGCATGCTCAATACAAACTTTCTGGTTCTCCTAAGGAGCAGCCAATATTTAACCGAGTAAATTATTTAGTTCCTTAGTCAAGAAGTAATTAGACAATAAACTAAGCCTTAGGAATTATGGATTCTCAGAATGATGAAACTGAAATCCTCTAGTCTATTATCAGGTATTATCCCTGGGAAAACAAATAAAAGAAAAACTAAAGAAATAAAAGAAATACCTAGAGTCACAGGAGGCAAAATTGGTTCTGGTGCTAGCTCCCATTAGCTTATTCTTTTTCTGACTATAGGAAAGCAATCTAGTTTTATCCAATATACATATCAACTGCTTAACATTAGAAATATGGGTTTCCATCTCAGTGCTGTATCTTAGGGGGTTCACAAGGTAATAGAAGGTAATAGAAGATAGGGCCAATGACCAATAGACACAGATGGGTATGACTGGTGAGGCATGTGAGTATATTCAAGGTGAATGAAGAACATATGAAAGATGCAGGGTCTCCCGTGACATTGGGTCTCCTTCTGGACTCTCCATTTTCAGTGTGGGATATAAAGAAGTGCAATACTCAGGGAGAATCTGCTCCAAAAGCCACAGGAGAACTAGCTATGCAAGCCAATGAACACACCAACTTCATTGAAAATATGTTTTACAGCAGGAACCAATCTGATGTTAGGCCAGAAGAGAAAACCCCATGTGATGAAGAATGAGTAAAAGCTTGGTTTCCTGGACAACTTTCTACTCACTGAAATCCACAAGTGGTCCTAAGACAATATACTTTGTCCATTTACCAAATTCGTTAAGGGTGGGCTTTCAATGCAGGATTAATTTGAAGATTCCAAGTGGCAAAGGCATAGCAGGGGACAATACTCCATTATATTTTCCAACTAGGTCAGTGTTTGATACTTCCTTTCTACACTTACCTTTCAGCTTCATGCAGTGTGAAGTGACCACTTTAAAGAAAACATATGCCATTCATCACCCGACATATTTTAAAACTAATCAGGGGAGCTACAGTATAGGACTACCTTGATGCATGAGAAAGACCTTCTAAGGATCCTAAGATATAAATTACCACAGGGTAAATAATGAAGTAGACAGTGTATTCTCAATGTAACATCTCATAGAGGAATAACAAAGTATGAGTATATCGATGGTTACCATAGAGCAATGTGTTCTACTTCATAGTCATATGAAAGATAAATAGAGTCCAAGAAGAGTATGCAACATCTCTAATGGCGTCTCAGTATTTGATGGTGGCAAAGCTGGGACACTTAAAAAATATTTTTTTAGATCAGTTATAAAATATCTCCCCAACTCAGAGTGACTGACTAAAAGCTTTCATTTTCAGCAGCTTGGGTTTCCTAAAAGGCCTTGTTGCCACTGGAAAGGCAGATGTGCACAACCTTAAATGTTTCAGGGCCGATGCTTGCCCCTTAAGCCTGGCTTATAATACTAATTCACCTCTGTATACTGTACCTGAATGAACAAGAAAGGCTTTTAATACAAAGTATTACTGTCTGAATATGAAATGCCCTTCACAAGCTTTGTGATGCAACACCAGTTGGTGGCACTGTTTTTGGAGGTTGCAGAACCTTTTGGGAAAGGGGGTTACATTTAGGGGATGTACAAGTTTGAAGGCTACAGGGTATCTCCACTTCCTAAAAAGTTACACTTCAGCACCCTCTGCCACAGACCCAGCTGTTCTAGTCACCATGACTGCAAATACATTTCCCACCACGAATGGACTGTATTCCTCTGAACTGTGAGCCAAAATAGATCCTCCCTCCCTTCAGCTGTTTCTGTCAGGCATCCTATCACAGTGATTCTGTAAAAAGTAACACAAGAAAGGACAGCAAGGGCAGTATCAGGAGGAATGTGAAAACATCTAGGAAGAAAAATAGGAGGAAGGAGCCCAGAAGAGTGTTCGGCAATAGAATTACAGCAAAGGCAGCAAAAAAAAATCAAACTAAAAAGCTTTTCTAATAAAGAGACACACTTGTTCTCACAGTACAAACCGTTTTAGTTAATCTGACCATTTTTTTCTAACAAGACCAGCTCTCATGGAAGAGTGAAGGCATGCCTTTGTCTCTAGTTTTGGCATACAACAGACGCCGTAATGTCAATAATTCTGAGCATTTTGATTCTTTTGTTTGTTTTGAACTATGTTGCTCAACACCCAACTTCTTATATGAAATGAGTGTTGTGAAATAGGATGGCTAAAATAGCCTAAGTGCCCACTTACCTCCCATAATTTTAGATTGGCAGTTAATAAACTCTGGCTTCCTGTCTGTGAGGTACCTCTGGCAGGTATGGTGGAGGATCTGGAAGAAGGTGCACTTTTCTGAGGCCGTGCTAGCAACCCACTGGTCAAAGGCATTTTCAAACAACAAATCAAACTCTGCAGAATCCTGGAAAAGACAGTGAAGTAACTGCTGATTGTAATCTATACCAACTTCTGCTTTGAGCTCTGGCCTGTCAAAAGAGGCACAAAGGCTAAAACACAAACTTTAAAAAAAAATAGGACCATAAATTTCATCTTTACCATGACCCAAATTCATGGAGAGTCTGTCAAGCAAATAAGTCCAATTTGTTCTGTATTTAGAGATGTCCCTAGGAAGCTAGTACTGCGGTGCTCAAGATTCACATCAGAACACTGACTGGGGAGTGTCTGCCCAATTACTAGAGAAAAGCATTCCTTTAAGTTTTCCACATTGTTATTTGCTAATTTCTTTATGCACAGATTGGAAAGGAATTCCCCTTGTTCCTCCAGTACTCCATTGATGTTTGGGGACAGTGTAGGCTGTGCACAAAAAGGGAATGGGTCCTCTGAATAGATGCTTACACGGCAACACATTTCTGTTGGAATCCGACTTCCTTATTTTAAAACACCATTAATTTATTGGCATTAGGAGGCAAATGAAATTTTGACAAGCCTGGAGTTTTCATATAGGCAGCTAGTGACATGATCCTTTGAGCTCTGCCCTGTATTGATAAACATTGCTGGAGACAGCAGTTTTCCATGTGCCATCTCTTGGGTTTCCTTATCAAACACAGAAGATTTATAATTTCCCATAAGACAGGAGCAGAGACTGGGAAGTTTTGATCACACAACTGAAATAAGAGAAATAGCCTTGTAAGAATGACTCCAACTACCATCACCACTGCTGTGCTCAAGCAGTCATCGTGTGAAGAGAATTCCTTTGCTCAGCATTGGAAAATTCACTCACCCGATTAGGATCGATACCATTAACCTGGCGGAGCTGCTCAAGCATCCACTGGGACCTTCGGACGAATGATGTGGAGCCCTCAAACTGTTTGACCTTCGTGATGGATGCCTGCGTGGGTTTCTTGTTTGTCACTGTAAAACAAACAAACAAACAAACAAACAAAGACCACTCAGATTAATGGGCAGTCAAATTGGCTGATTTCCTCACTCAGGGTTATTTTTATATGACAGCAAATGTGCATATGCATGGAGAAAAGATGGGGCCTCTCTTTAGTGAGAAGTGAATGCAAGAGAAAAAGAAGTTATAACCTCTCCCCCATCAAAGTAGTTTATTATGCAATTGTTGCTTCATTTATGTCTTCATCCAGTTGAATGGAAAATATCTTAACTGAATTACACCAAGTAATTTAATGGAGGCTGCAAGTGCACCATTTCAGCTCTCAGGGAACCAAGTATGCAGGGCAGCAGACATCAGGTAGGGCTCATTAGGAAGGCTGAATTTTAAGTGAGGGAAAGGTTACCAATTCCTTGGGGGTAGTTACCAGACTTATTTCCAGTTTTATAGTTCATTGTAAATACTGAAGCCTCAGTGATAGACTTGACTTTATAGCATGACCCAGTTTGTATCTAGTTTACATATGATTAAGACTATCTGGCTAGCATTCTGGGCACAGCTCCAACACGAATTCCTTTAGTCCCTAAACCTAAGGACCAGGACTCTCCTTCCACCTTAAGTAGGTTTTAATATTTTGTGTTGCATGCAGGTGGGCAGCATCACCTCTTAGGCAAAGTTAAGCACAGGTACTGGTAAATAGGCATCTCAAACATTTCTGAATTTGCTTACTTCGTTAATTTAAGGCTCAAGGAGGGTGGAGGAGGTGATTACAGATCTTGACAAGGCTTTCCAATGAGCCACTGAGTCAGGTCTTTGGAAGTCAGTGACAGTCAACGGCAAAATCATGAAGGAGCTACGGAAAGCGTCAGACACCACTGGCTGCAATGCTTGATCCCAGTCACTGCCTTTAGGAAGATGTGCATCTGGGGAATATTTTACCCTTGTATCTAATAACTATGCAGATACTTAGCAAGTGGCAAAAGAGTTTCCGGAGATGAGGGGGAGAAAGCGCTTGCTCTAACAGCTGCTGAGAAGAAGTCTCGACAGGGCTGCAGAGATGGCTCAGCAGTTAAGAGCACTTGCTGCTCTTGCAGAGGACATGAGTTTGGTTCCTAGTACCCATGTTGGGAATCTTGCAATTACCTGTAACTTCAGCTCCATATACATGTGCTCACACATAAATATATCTTTAAACAAAGTCTCTATGGTTCATGTATACCTGAAGCTCATTACTGAAGTAGGAGAGCCAAAGAGAGAAGCAAATGATGTGAATCCACCTTTAGCTGTGGTGAGTCTCCAGGTCCAGCATGGAGTCTGTCTTTATGGCCTCAGTACAATCTCCCTTTGCTCCTAACCTGAATTTAGCAAATGTTTTTCGACATCAAAAAATGCTTTGGCTTGTTGCTTATTAGTCAGTTATATTTGGATAAAATATTCTGAACATTTCACACCAGTTCCCTTTACTTCTGTGGTTATAAGGTCATTATTCCTTCACTACCCCATTACAGGATCACAAATGGCCTCTCTTAATAGCCTCTAGGCCAGTAGTTCTAAACCTTTGGGTCATGACCCCTTTGGGAGGTCAAACAACCCTTTCATAGGAGTTGACTACGACCATTGGAAAACACAAATATTTACATTACGATTCATAACAGTAGCAAACTTACAGTTAGGAAGTAGCAATGAAAATTTTATGGTTGGGGGGTCAACACAACATAAGGAACTTGTTTAAAGGATCACAGCTCAAGGAAGGTTGAGAACCACTGCTCTAGACTATTGCCACCACTGGGAATGACCATTTCTACACACATACATACACACACACACACACACACGCACACGCACACGCACACGCACACGCACACGCACACGTACACGCGCGCGCGCACGTGCGCACACACACAGGCATGCATGCATGCACATGCACACATGCACAAACACGCATGTTCATGTGTTAAGTTTCATACCTGGGACAAATGGCTGTGGTGCCTAATTGCCATATCAAAGTGGACCTGATGCCAGGTTGTCCCAGCATCCCTCAGTCCCTACCTGTTACAGGTATGGTTGGCATACCCTGAACTCTGCAGTCCAGGGGCTGGGCTGCCCTTCCCCCAGAGGCTCTTCACTACATAATTCAGACACATTTGCTACTTGTCCTTTTGTACCTTTGGCCTCCTAGCTGCTGCATGTGGTCCCTCTCCCCTCTCCCTTTCCTTCCCCCTCTCGCCACATGGTCCAGCTCAGCTTAGCCATGTCCACTCCAGAATCTCCCAGATGTCCTGCCTCTCCCTTTTATCTACAGTCAACTTTCTCCTCTACCATACCTAGGGACAGTCATGTCCTTTCCTTTCCCTTTTATTACTTTTCTTCATTCAACACACACCTCCAGTGACAAGAAAGAGACTTGAATGGGCTTCTCGGACAGTTGTGCTCTGTGCTTACACATTTTTGTTAAAAGAAAGAATACACCTAGAATATATGCAGGCCCTAAAATGTGCTGAACATATTAAAGACTATTTTTCAATAACAGGAAACGTGCATCAGAAATGTGCATTAGACACACCCCTGAACACACAGAGGATTTCCTCCCCTGTTTATGTAAACCATATGGCATTTCAGCATCCTGGAAAACTCTAGACTTTCCTTCTGACTTCAGTTAAAGTTGTTCTGAACACCATTTTTACTCCTGGCCTGTTTGTTTCCCAGGAGTTTATAGCATTATAAAAGCTCTCACACAATGGAGGAACACTGTATATTCCCGGCATGCTTAAGACACACATGTCAGGGAGGCAAATTCCACTGAACATTTGTTTTGTCATTGAAATGAACTAACTGGTCAGCAACCCCACCGACAATGACCAAAGTCCTCACAAAACTCCTCAGCAGAGACCATGCTATAAAGTTAGTTACAGTCCCATCCACTCCTGCCTCATTTCCATAATTAGTTTATTGCTCTCACAGTTCTTGTCATCTGGCTAGTTTTCCTGGGCATGAAGCCCGGTTTGGTTTGATTTTTGTTTATTGTTATTATCTCCAAAATCCTAGTTTTGAGTCTGAAGCAGGTGCCTTAAAATTATATTATATACACATTATTATAGAATTAAACAAAATTTTCCTCTTACAAAATCAAAACACATTACTCCAGACTTTCTGAATATAAAACTTGAAGAAAATGTGATCTAACTCCCTCCTGGTCTGGGGAGTTTGTAGCTGATTAAAAAAATAATAGAGCCTTCAAATTCCACCTGTCTACTGAAGACAGTAGTTTACCTGGAAGTTGGTAGAAAGCACCTCTTCAATGCAAATAAATTGCCTGAATAAGAAATATCACAGCCCTCAGATCAAGCCAATCAAACTTTCAGCATGGATGGGAGTGTGGCCCCACCCCTAACAGCAGACTATTTAGCATTTGATTGCTGCAGGTAGAGGGCTAGGGAAGAGGCACTTTTCTTCAGAGATGTGACCCCTAATAGGTCACCCATGCATTAGCAGTTGACCTTAAAACCATGTCCATATTGGAAACACTAATTGGACTCAGTGATAAGAAAAGAGGACATGAGGTTGGGAGGAAGATGTGATAGAAGGCTAGGAGGAGTTGGAGTGGAGGGGTGTGTGTGTGTGTGTGTGTGTGTGTGTGTGTGTGTGTTCAAAATACATTGTATACATGTATGATATTCTCAAAGAATAAATAATACATTCAAAAATAAATGTCACAGTGCTGTGTTCCTCATTGTCGACATAAGGTAGATTCCCCCAATTAATTAATTTCAATAACTTTAAAGACCAAGAAAATACTGCAGTTTCTGTTGTGCATTCAATAACCATGAAAGACAAGAGATACTGCAGTATCAGTCCTCTCTGCCTTGGTTCTCAGCACTGAGCATCAGGATCACCCAGCAGCTTCTACAGCAAATACAATGAGCCATGTGAATGGGAGCCCCTGGGGACATGATCCTGACATACACACTTTAATTCTACCCAGTTAATTCTGAGGCTGATTGATTGCCAAGAACCACTAGACTTATACTTATCCATTTAACAAATATTTATGAAGCACTTACGTTGTGTGGGCAATTCCAGGACTTTGGAAGGTACAAGAACCTACATGGCAGCAGGAGGGCTAAGAATTCTGCAGCAGAGCACTGAGTATATGGGGATGGTGTGGGTGGGTGGGGTAGGGGTGATACATGATATGTAAGCCATCTGAGGAAATACATGGGAGTCTTTAAGGACTAAAGCACAGACTGGAGAAAAGTCAACGGGTTGTTGCAAAGTGACAGCATATCTGGCAGTTTACACTCATCCCTGGCATGGATTTTCATGATTTCCCCCCCAATTTCTTCCCAGTTGGCCTATGACATATGACAGGCTAATTGTACACAGAGTAGGGAATTATGGTTATTTTTTCTTCTGGAGTTGAGGACCAAACCCAGGGCCATGCACTTGCTAGGCAAGTGCTCTACCACTGAGCTAAATCCTCAACCCCAGGAATTATGGTTTTTTTAATGAAGTGGTATATCAAAACATTTAGAATAAAATGCAAGCCCTTTACCATGACCTACAAAGCCTTATATGACCTGCCCTTGGGTGCTAAGGACATCACATTTCACTTCCTTTTCTGTCTGCTAAGCTCTGGCTGTCATTTGCTCCTGGCAAGGTCTGTCCTCCAGGCCTCCTGCACATGACATCCTCTAGGTAGATATGTCATTTCCTTGGTTTTCTCAGTGTTTTTTGCTCACTGTTCAAATGCCAGGCTATAGGTTAAGTTCACAGAAAGACACATCTGTGGTTACTTTAGCCATGTAGGTTTCTCCTAGCCCATTTCAATACAATATTCAATACAATATTTGCTCTAAGATGTTTGCAAAGAACCAAATCAGACATTTCTCATGTACCGAGTCCCCAGACATATGTGATATGGATAAATTTCCACATGAACCTAAGCTACTACCTATCAGTGTATGACACAGGCTTCCACACACTTTTAAAAATAGTATGCAGTTGTAGGCATCTTTCTGGTACAGTTTGATTTTTCTGTGACTTAGGCAAAAATTATGCTTTGCATTTTTTATACAGAAGCAAACTGAAGCACAGAAAGAGCTGACTTGCCCAAGTCACACTTAATCACTGGAAAACCCACAACTTATGTGATGGACTTTGAGCCATTGCTCCTTCAACTGCAAACTTCTGCTACAATGTCAAATGTCACATTTTATTTGGCATGGAATGCACGGTAAGTAAGGATTAATTGAAGCCTTTTTTTTTCTAATGATACTTGTTATGATTTTTATAGTTTCCTGAATGATTTCCTCAATATTTCCCTTTAAGTAAACATTCATGTTACTCACATAAGTTAATGAGAAGCAAAATAAATTCAAGTCACAAATAAGATGCAGAGCTTTGTTTTCATTAAGTAGAAAGCAATGTGGTAAACGTAATTAAAATGTATGCACTATTAATTTCAAGCTAGAGAGGGCTTAGCATCTGAGGCTCAGCCTTTGGTGAATGGATGATTAGCAATTAAGACAGGTGTTAAAGACCATCAAAATGAGGATGCATTCCTAGATAGGATTAAAACATCTGGAAATGGCTCCTCTGGGGTACATAATGCTACATATTGAGACTCATCCATTATGTTCGGGGGGTACCCAGGCTTAATGCTTCCTGGTCCCATTCTTGGTAGCCACTGATTCCTGTATGGACATCAGAGAAAAGCCAAAGTCTGTAGGAAATCAATCCCAGGTCATTCTGCGATTAGCTCTTAAGAAAAATAATGGCTTCATGATTTTTCTTTAATCTTAATGTTGAGTTGGTCCTAGATCCTTGGCTGTAGTTTAACTACAGCCAAGAAGCAATGATACAAAGTATTGTGTCCAGATTATCACTACCATTGTTACACAAATTGTATTTTCTCCCCATCCCATGGACTAAAGCACTACAATGTGTTTCAGAAGATGGTCCTTCCATGAAACATTCTACGAAAATAAAATCAGACTAGAATCACAGGATAGAGATCCCAAGCTTTAACTATGTCCACCTAGAAAACACTCCACTTAATTAGAAAGCAACAAATAAGTTAGACTTAGAGACACGTATGTCTAATCCTAGCATTTGGAAGGCTGAGGCAGGAGGATTACTATCAGTTTGAGGGCAGCTTGGACTATGGAGTAAGTTCCCAGATATCATGGTCTATATAGTAAAACCATGTACTGAAGAAGAGGAAGGAGGAGGATCATTACAGCATGATACCAGGGCTAGCAGCTGACATGAGAATCACCATGCCTACATACCTTAAATACTTTAAATGTCATCATACATTAGTCTTGTTATGACCTTTCATGTAAGAGCAATTCAGTATTAGTGGTATAGCTCAGCTCCCTGTTCTACTGGTCTAACAGCCGGACATTTTGTTTTTTGAGACTCTTGGTGAGAAATATATAATTTAGATGTTTTTTAAAAAGTGGTACTTGCATGGAATCTTACCAGGGTTGTTTTTTTGGCTCTGACAGGGAGTGACTGACAAAGGAAAAAAATAGAGCAGCAACAACAAAAGAAATCTGCAACATAGGTTCAGGAAATGAAAGCAAACTTGAGGATGTCTTCTGGTTACCAACATTGTAAGGGAGCAGGATAAAGAAATAGATACTTGGAAACTGGCTTCCTTCTGGCTCTGTTAAAATTCTGACATATGATCATTAGACTTCATAAAATACATGAGAAATACATTTCAGTTCTGAGGCTGCATCAACAAATTTGTCAGATGAGGTGGATGAATGCTTATAAAACTGAAAAACAGAAATTTCTGAATAATTACCACAAACATTTCAGAGTAGGAAACCTTCATATTCACTACAGTTATTGGAATACGGGGCATGCTGCTTTCTATACAGGGTTTATTTCTTCTTATACCACATTTCAAGATGTGTTTACCTTAGGATCTCATATATGTTTGGAGTCCAGAGGGTTGTGACCCTGGGTTCTAAAATCAGACTATTTTCCCAAATTGCTAGATTTGTCTTTGGGGCTTAGCCCTCTCTTCTTCCCATCTTAGAAACCAAGGGCTCTCTGTAAAGACTTCTGCAGGGCCTCAGTGGGCCCAAGAGTATCCTTTCATTTGCAAGTTTTAATATGGAACTGTGGGGATGGGTGAAGAACACTACTAGGCCATCCCTAGCCTTTAGTTTCAAGGGAAGAAGGTAGAGATTCTGTATACATGATTTTGGTCCCTGTAGGGGCTAACCACAAAGGAAGAAGTTTTCTATACAAGAGATTCCTTCTTTGATATCACTACGTCTTACTGTAGTGCTTGCAACTATATCATATTCTCATCTTCAAGCTGGAGGATAATAATGGGGTTGGGAATGGTGATGATAACAGGGTGGTGGTGGTGGTGGTGGTGGTGGTGGTGGTGATGGAAAAACCAGAAAGTTTCTCCAAAAGGAAATGAAAAATGGAACCATTTATATAAAAAATGTTTTCTCTTATAAATAATTATGATAAGTCATCTTGCATCAAGCTTTGTCTAGGGAAGTCCAGGGCACTTATCTATACATTGATAGAGCAAGTACCACTTTGTTGAACATTGCTGGAGGCCCTAGCTTGTTTTAGTATTTTCAAGTTACCAGTGAGGAGGTAGTATATATCTGTTGGAACGTGGTCCTCCAATGTCAGAAGACCACAGGATATCTAGGCAATACTTTGAAAACCCAGTCCCTTATATACCACATTCATAATTTCACTTTGATTTTGTAATTATGAGGATATGTAACATATCTATTTCAAGTAGATGACTGGATTCAGTTACAGCATAAGTGGTCTTAAACCTTTACATCTTAAGTCTGAAATGAAGCGTAGACCCAAAGGGCAGGAGTTTCCATTGCTCTCTCCAAACCAGGATAATGATGTGTGGTGGTTTAAGTAAGAATGGCCCCCATAGGCTCATATATTTCAATGCTCAGTCATCAGGCAGTAGTACTATTTGAGAAGGATTAGAATATTAGGATGTGTGGTTTTATTAGAATAGGTATTGCAGGGTGGTGGTGGCACATGCCTTTAATCCCAGCACTTGGGAGGCAGAGCCAGGCAGAGCTCTGTGAGTTCGAGTCCAGCCTGGTCTACAGAGTAAGATCCAGGACAGGCACCAAAACTGCACAGAGAAACCCTGTCTCGAAACAAACAAACAAACAAGAATAGGTAAGACTTTCTTCTAGGGTGACTTTAAGGTTTCAAAAGACCAAATGCTAGACCCAGTGTTTCTCTCTCTTGGTCTATGGATCATGATGTAATTCTCAAGTACTGTTCTACTATCACTTGTCCCGCTATGCTCCCTGCCATGGTGAACATGGACTAAACTTTTGAAACTGTGAGCAAGCCCCCAGTTCACTGCTTTATTTTATAAGAGTTACCTCGGTCATGGTATCACTCCACAGCAATAGAACAGTGACTAAGATCTGATGTCTTCTATAACATAAGCTGACACATAGTATATAAACTGGTGTATGTATAAACAAGGGAATCAGTGACTAGTCGAATGGTTCCCCAAGATAAGGAAGAACAGCTCTGTGCCTATGAGAACCCAGGAACAAACAAAAACTTATTTCAGGTCAAACTACTAGGGTTCAAAAATCAAGACACAGTTTTAAAAGACTTGAACATCTTACTGGAAAAGAGGATTATCCTGGGACCTGGAGTACAAAGGAAGGATAAACATCAAAAAATTACAAAAATATCATGAGAAATAGGAGAGGAATTTGAGGGTTAAAATCACTTATAATAATTTTTCCTACAAACTTATTCTAGCAGCATCCTTAGCAAGTAATTATTTGCTTCCACCTCCGTGACCTGAGTCTTGAGATTTGGCCCATTCACACTGTGTTTGATGTTTTAACTTCCTTACACAATCTGTCATAGACTTGGAGAACAAATCAATTTGCATGCATTTGGGGTGATGGTGAGATGGGACATGAAACAAATTATAAAACCAAAGTAATATCAGTTTTTACAACTTGGATTTTATCTGGGAAGTACATGAAATCCCTGGTTCATGGAATGAACTATGAGTCAAATAGCCAAGTAAGAAAAGTGAATGCTCAGAGAAAGAACAATGATGGAATTTGAAGGAGATTCAACTGAGGGGGCATTAAGGACTGTAATACAAAACAAGGACCAGAAGGGGTTAACTACAGGCAGAGTCTCTTCTCTTCTTACTCCCTCATTTCCTCTGGAAAATAATGTAAACATTGTTTTTCATCTATTCTTAGAAGAGATTGACAGTGGAGCTTAGCACAGAAGAATCAAAGCAGCAGCTATCTGACCCAAGAATCAATTAAATTTCTCCACAAGAAGCTGGAAGGCCGGATCACTGAATATGAGACAATGTTCTTTAATGTTACACTTTCTTTCAGTATTCACATTACATATTGGAAAATATAGGTGAAGCAGCAACTATCCTCAGGAAAATACTATATTTGGTAGAAATTCAGTATCGATTATACCTTGGTGAGCTGAGAAAAGCAAGTTTCAGCCGAGAAAAGCTGAGAAAGACATCTTACAAGAGAAGGGTGGAAGCATGTTATTCCCTTCCAGTTTTGCAAGAGGACAGATGCTCACCACTGTGCGATGTAGGCCTGGTTCTCAGTTCCCCCATGCAACTCCTCTTCCATGCATCACTACTGGGGATAGTATTTTACAACACATATTTAGTATACATGAATCATGGGAGGATGTCCTATGAGTGTGGGTTTCCTTATGTGACAAGACCATCAGCGGGAGGAAGCTAGAAAAGGAAGGAGGGAGAGGGAGAAAAGGAAGTGACTAAAACTTGAAGAGTCAGAATTAACACAATTTCCTAGTGGGATAGTTATCAAATATTTAATATCACTAGGATTTGGGGAAAATGAAAGCTCTTATTACTTAGCAAACACAAGCTGTCAAATATAATTACAACTGTCAGTCAAGCAAAGACAGTTATACCTGCTCTCTTCTTTGCCACCACTGACTGGATACAATTCTAATTATATATATTTTACATGAAGGCATCCATCACTGATAGTTTTAAAAAGTGAATGATGTCACTCAGAACCTGACACATTAACTCTTTACTGTTTTACACTGGAATAAAAATCAAGCAAAACATTCTGGTTCAAACAAAAGCTCCATCACATTAGTGAAAACCATCTGGGATTAAAGCTAGCTGAGTTTATCTTGGTTAATTCAAGTTAGTATCTACTACAGGTAAACAACAGTATATATGACCCATGAAATTCAGTCTTGTGGCTATATACAAACAAGATGAGTGTGTTTGTGCGTATGTGTGTTCACGTGGATGCACATGAGCATATGTTCTGATTTATGAGGATTTTTCTCCCCAAGATAAAAATATCATAAAACAAATATTTTAATGTACCTAGCTAACTTATAGAACATTATACATTGGTCTAGCCTATCCTAAACATTCCCAGAACCTTTATATTAAGTAATAGTTGGGCAAATTTATCTAACGCAAAGGATATTTTGATGAAAAATTTCAAATGCTAAATGTAAATCATTGGCTATCTACTTAAAGTGAAAATCAGATTGGAATTATGAGTATAATTTTTCATCATCATAAACTCACACAACTATCAGTTGAAGTATGGAAATCAGATTATCTGTATGTACACCCACTGGCTCAGATTCTCTGAGAAAACACTAATACAACAGCTGATAAGTCAACCAAAATTTTCTATTTTCAATAGTGTTGAAAAGTAAACAATTCTTAGTAATGTATTTGATTGAAGAAGTGAAAGGTTTTCACACATAAAGCTATAAAACCTTATTGAAAGATATTAAAGAATTAAGCAAATATAAAAAATATCTCACATTCAAGTAACTGAATGAATCAGCATGGTTAAAATGGCAAAAATCTCCAGAGTCACAGTGGCAACAGGCTGGAAAACTCTGTGTTATTAGTATGTCAGCTTTCCCCAATTGATTATAGATTGACACCTCACTAAAAAGGTCATTGGGCATTTTGGTGGAAACTTAGTATAAAATTCATATGGAAATATAATGCTAGAGGAACAGACACTGAGTGAAATGTCTAACATATTATGACTACACGACTTTTATAAAACAATGTGCTACAGTTAGAAAAAGACACATTAATCCAGGGAACAGAGGGGACAGCCCAAGGCAAAGATCTTGCACATATATGTACAAGTGGATTTTAGCAAAAACATAATTACTAGAATAAACAATACTGTAACAACTTGATGCAACAAAATGAAATCTTTTACTATCCACAAAGTCAGTCTGAATGATGGTCTATTCAATTCTATAAACATCAACAGATAGAAATTTATAAGGGAATACACAGGAGAAAATACTTTGGACACAGGGCTGCACAAACATGTCACTACAATATGAAAGTAAAATCCATGAAAGAATAAAGGATTTCATAAAGCCAAAACAAAATCTCTCAAAACTGTTTAAGAGAATGAAAAGATAGTCTCCAGAGTAGATGACATTTGCCAACTATTTATCTGAAAAAACTTAGAGTATTTATTTAAAACTCTGGTGGTAGTTATTTTTTGTTGCTGCTATAAAATATGTGGCAAAAAAAGCCCTTGGGAGAGTAAGAATTTATTTTGGCTTGTGGCTTCTGAGTGCTCTGTCCATCTTGCTCATGTGCGTGGGCAGAACTTTCTTATGTTAGGGTGATTTCAGATATTTTGTCACAGTGATGGAATGCTGTCAAACATAGTATACATATATGTACAACATGTGCATAAGTATATCTATGCATTACATACACACATAGATACATATATACATCTATATGTATGTATGTGCCCTACATGTTCTATTTCTTCGGACAATAATGATAAAATCCCAAGACATTTTTTGGTACGGAAAGATTTTTTGGATATGACAGTAAGTGCTAATGCCTGTAGGTGTAAAAGAGTTTGACACCTCAAAGAAGACAAATTTCTTTGTCTGGGATGATAAAACTATGAGCAAGAAGAAATTGGAAGAGAATGGATGAAAGCAAGGGCAGGTCATTAAGAGCCTGGTACAACAGGCTTTTTAAACCGGAATGAAGGTGTAATTATATTGACTTGTTTCTTTTAATTGACTGTTGTAGTCTATAAGGCATGGCAGAAGTGTGCATGCAAACAGGGAAATCCCATGGAACATGTATCCCCTTAGTCCAGGGAAGAAACGACAAAGGCAGTTTAGACCAGATGATAGAAGTGGAAACAGAGATATAGTAGATATTCTAATCTACATAGCTGTTGACACTCAATACAGAAATTTCGATCAATATGAGTGAAATTATGATAATACAAAAATAACAGTCCTTAAGGTCAGTTGCCAAACAACTATATCATTTTCATAGCCAGATGCCTAGGATAGAAGGCTAGTGTCTAGACATAGGTCATTGTCTGCTTTGCATTTTTGTTTATACGTATGTGTGGTTTTATCTGCCATATTATAAACACCCCAAAAATATATACTTTTTCAAAGTAATTGGTGGGGTGTGGACTCTGTCCTGACTCTAAAATGCAGAATGTCACATCATCTCCACACCATTAGAAATAGCCACAATGCTGTAAGTACTGATCACTGTGGTTAGAAACACCTCACCCTCTACATTCATCAATCATGTCTCTATTTTTTTTTAACTTAAAAAAATTTTAAATTTGGGCTTGTTTAAGACAGATATGGCAGGGAGGATAAGTAGTCACACCTGATAAGCAGATTATTCCACATGGTAAAGAGCTGCCTCTCTCACACAGAAAAATCAGTGCCTCCCCTCTGCATCTCTGTGACTTCTGCTGCAAATTCCAAGGTGGAACATATTGTTATGCATGGCATTAGCATTTTGAAACAGCCTAGGAGTCATTTCTGAAATAAACGAGGCCACATGTATTAAATGATTTCTTCCTGAGAAAAGTCCCTGGGGTCTTTCCAAAGTACTATCTTGATGAAGATTTAAAACAAAAGAAATGAATTCTGAATGGATGTAAATATTCTCAGTTTTATATTTAATTCCCACATAAATTTCAACATAATTGGGGGATGAACTGTCCTAAGGAAGTGAGGCACAACTATCAATGAACTCACACTTCTCAACTCAGCTGGCCAGGATGCATGCAATCTTGCATTTGCTTGGCCCCTCCATTCTTCCCTTCCCTCCCTCAGCTACAGCACCTAGAAGAGAGACCAGCATGATGTCTTAGCTACTGTTCTGTTGCTGTGATAATACACTATGACCAAGGCAACTTATAGACAAACAAGTTTGTTAGGGCTTACAGCTTCAGAGTTAGTTCATGGCCATAATGGCAGTGAGTATAGTAAGAGGCGGGCAGACATGGCCCTGTATCACAGACCGTGGGAGGCCAGCTCCCAGATCTGCTCCAGGGTAGCAAAAAGAATGCCAAAGAGGCTAAGGAAAAATTCTTATCTATCTGAGGGCTAGACCTTAGGGGAAAATAAGGAAACACACAAGCTTTCTAATGGTAACTTTCTCTTATACTTCATTTTTAAAATGCTCTCTGGCTCTTTCTGTCTCTACACAGCTACACATCTCCATATTACTACAGTCTATACATACAGCTACATATTTTTCTTTACATACATACGGTTATACATCTCTATACATAGTTATATCCATTTTCTAATGGCTACACATCTTTCTTTTACATACACTTCTCTTCTACATCTTTTTTATACAGCTTCGTCTTCCTTGCCTCAACAGTTACGAATCTCCACACGGCAATAGCTATACATCTAATTTACATAGCTCTCTCACCATATAACACTTTACACAGTTCTTTCACACTCTCATACAGCTCTTTACACAATTCCTATACATAGCAGCAGCTCTTTAACACAGCTCTCTCTCACACACTCACTCACACACATATACTTCTGCTACATCATTCATTCACTCTTTCATTCATTCATTCTCTCATTCTTTCACCTTTTCTAACATTGCTTCTTCATCTCTCACTCAGCACACATATATTTCACTCACATTCGGCATAGCTTTCTCCTCAATATTGCCACTGCTGCCCTCATAGTCAAACTCTAGACACTTATATGTTATATTTTCAGGGTCCAACCCATTCTCACAACACATGATAAGTTACACAGTTTTTCTCAGGCTAGGAAGGTTGCACTGACCAGTCAGTAAGTAACACACAGACTTGGACGTAGCCTGAGTGGTTAGCATTCCCAGACAGAAAGTAGACAATTGGCTGAACCTTGAGTGGTAGGGGCATGTATAGAAAGATAATTACTGCAGGGAGTTATCTCTACAAAAGCTGCCTCAGTTTTGACCTTGATTCAGCAACAAACAATGTCTGATATCTTGTCTTTGTGTATTTTATTTGCAGGGCAGCTTAGTCTGTTTTAAATTTGTTCTAAAGTCTAAAATTAGCTGTCATTGAGACTGGGAATAATGTTACTTCCCTGTGTCAGTTAAGAAAAATATTCTGGTATTATTTCTATTCATCAGAATTATACAGCTTAAACAGAAATCATCTTCCTGACCATCCACAACTTTAAGTATACCCCAAAATGGAATATTTTCTCGAGATAAACACACAAGCAGTGGGAAAACACCCACAGCAGTTCTTAGGGAAGAAATGCAGTAGCACATGAGAGAAATTACAGGCAGAAACAACTGGTCAATAACAATCAGTGACCTCACGGTTCTGCCAAGTGAGACTCCGCAGCAGGGGGTGATTTGTCTGGTGGGTTGACCTGCAAAACACTAGCTGTCTCATGCTGTATACTCCCACAGCCCTCAGCAGTCTTGGAGAAATAGCTGAGAACTGAACCACAAGCATGAAACACAGAGAGAGAGAGAGAGAGAGAGAGAGAGAGAGAGAGAGAGAGAGAGAGAGAGAGAGAGAGAAACTAACTAGGAATGGTGGGGGCTTTTGAAGCCTCAAAGCCCACCCCCAGTGACATATCTTCTCTAACAAGGCCACCCCTCCTAATCCTTCCCAAACAGTTCTGAAAATTGGAGGGCCAAGTTTAAAAGATAGGAATATATGTTAGCACTTCTCATTTAAAACTACCACATTTGATAAGGCCAATCTGAAGCAGAGAACAATCACTATAAGGAGCCATTACTCTGTGACAGAGAGAGAAGCTGCAGCTTCTGTAAATGCTAATGGGAGTCACTGAGCTTGATTCTCCTGGGCTCAGAGATATATTCAAATGCCTCTTCAACCTTTCAGTGCCTACACTAGGGAATGAGTTTTCAGTGAGTGATTGTCACTTCGAATCTTCTACTGGAAGGTCAAGGTATCACACTAAAAACTGAATAGCAGGGACAACATGATAGATGTGGTTCATTTCTGACAGAAAACAAATTTACTAAAGCATAATGTTTTCCAGAATTCTCCAGTGCTTTGCATATTAACTTGGTACAAATTTTACTTTACTTCAAATGAAATTTGTGGCAGAAATTACCGCCCCCCACCTCTATTGCAGAGTAAACTGTACTAGAGTTAAAACTAAACTTAAAGCCAAATATGGAACCTTAGATCCAGAAGATGCTAAAATTATAACTTTTCTTCCTTAGAAGTGATGTTTTCCATTCTTTCAATGTATAACTCAAAGCTTATCACACCAATCGGACATAGAGTTCACTTTACAGATTTTACATGTATGCTTTGCACATCTGCCTATCAAGAAAGGTACCTCAAGAGCTTTGTTCTCCACTGATGTTTCCCTTGGTTACATTCCTTCTTTTAAGACACATTGTGTAAATGTTCCTTCAACTTATTCTCATCAAAGTAATTTATAACTTATGCCAACAGCTAAAAAATTTTGTTGACAAGAAAGTCTTTATAGAATATAATTACCATCATTTCCATTTTTACATTTTCACAGCCCTGAGAGTTGTCATTTAAATTGTCTCCAGTACTTTTTAAATAATCCTGCTATAATATTCCTATATAGTCTATAATACAGGGCATTGTCATATCCACCTATGACATGTCACCCACTGCTTTTATGGCCCTTCACTGACCCTTTCTGAGATTCCCATTTCCCATTTGCAGACATGGAGGCAAATATAAGCAGTATAAAAATACACCAAAAATGTCAATGTACCATAAGTACATGCTCAGCATCAGCTCCATCTGAACTCCTACTTGAGTACATTGGTTTTTTAATTATGGTACAATATGTCTACGGTTATCTTGTTATCTTATAGTGATGGTTTACAGTTTCATTCTTTGGCCACATCCTCAAAGAAATTAGAAAAAATTGACTTTGGAAGCTTATTTTTTTCATCTATAATCCATGCCAGCATTTTATATCTCATTGTATTCTTTTTTGATTTTCACAGGGCAGGAAAGCCCACTTTGAGCTCCTTTAGAGAAACAAATAATATACCTGGCAGATGGCATTAGTAGTGAGTAAACACTTGAATGAATGTTATAGACATTAAGGGGATAGGCTGCTCAAAATGTGGGGATTCCAAGGTACCAGGAGAAGGAGGCCTTTGACATAGGTATTTGTCACAGTTTGAGGAACTTCCCCGTTGAAGGAGCTGTGGACCTTGTTCTATCAGGCTATATTCTGGGAATGTGCCAGATGATGTCATCAGGGGGTCTAAAGGTCACAAGAACTCAACCAGATGAACATTTACTACCTGCAGAAGCAAATGATCAAACATCTCCTATCCAGTGTGGATCATCCATTTTCTACTACTGCTGTTCAGACAAAGCCCACTGCTAAATGGCATTTGAAGGACTTATGATAAGAATGGATTAAATTGGACTGGTGATATGACTCGGCCAAAAAAAGTTCTTCCAATCAAGCAAGCCCAAGCATGATCTCTAGGACCACATGATAGAAGGAAAGAACCACTTCTATAAATTGTCCTCTAATCTCCATACAATGCACTGGAGGCATGCCATAAGCCCACAACCACATATACAAAACAAGTAAATAAATGTTTAAAATTGGAACAAATTTTGCAAATGTTAAAATCACTAACTTAAAAACTTGGATTTACCTTTAATTAAAATTATACTTTACTTAGATATCATTGCAGAGGATCATGAATTAAGGCACTCCCCTCATTTGTCAGAGGCAGTAACTTTATTAGAAAACACTGCTCTGGGAAAGTGGAGGCAACCAAATTACTGTGTCCCCTAAAAGTCTCTCCAACACTATAGTGCCTTTCCCTTGTTCCATGAAAGTCAAAACATATCAGCATCTTAAGTCTTCAAACATCCTTGCTAAGATTTCTTACATAGTATAAATTTGAACCAGTTTTTCTTCTATCTTCAGATAGATTTTTTTTTCCATTTTAAATAGTGACACATTACTCTGACCAGAGGTCCAGGACTTAGCCTTGATTTCAGATTTGCATCATCACAGAGTTCAGCACACCACTGACCATCACTATGACCACCAAAGCAGCATCTTAACTAGCTGTTGGTGGCCCTCATCATCTTTAGTATCCAGGTGTACTGGAACTTTTTTTTGGGGGGGTGTTTTCAAGACAGGGTTTCTATGTGTAGCTTTGTGCCTTTCCTGGATCTCTCTCTGTAGACCAGCCTGGCCTCGAACTCACAGAGATCCACCTGCTTCTGCCTCCCAAGTGCTGGGATTAAAGGCGTGCGCCACCACTGCCCGGCACTGGAACTTTTTTGAAGAAGGAAAACTCCCCAGAGGCTAGCTACAGTCAATAAGTACACAGAAACTAAACTGCCACAATTTCTTCAGACTTGCTTCTTCAATTTCAGACAATCTGCCCATCAGATGACTCCTGCACATTCTCTAGCATAAACAGGAAGTCCAAGCAGGTCTTGGAAGATAGTCACTTATGAGTAAAATACTCTCTCAGAAAAAAAAAAAAAAGGTGAAAGACCTTTTGTGTGCTTGGTAAGAGAAAACTATCTTGGAAAGTTAATACAAGTAAAGCAACAGGCTATCATTAAGAAAGTATTTTCTATTAAATATTTTCTCAGCTACTGTGAATTCACACCTGAAGTTAATGATCCTGTAGGATTCTGGGCACATACAATTGGAATTCAAAGGCATTTGTAACATGATGGCGTATACACAAACACATACACCACCACCAACACGACCATCACCACCACCACCATCACCACAGAATCCAAGCACTGTCGAAACTCTCAACTCCAAGCAGACTTATACGAAATGACTAACACAGGGACTTATAAAGACCACTGATATTGTCACAAGGATAGAATTAATGTTTCTCTCCTATGTGGCCCCTTCATTTAAGAGGCCAGTTACATAATTGAAAGTTCCATGGTGAGCTGTCACTGTCTGTCTCAAATATTAAAAGGATGACCTCTTGACACCAAGCTATCCCCTCTCCAGATCCTCTGTCTAAAAACAGCCTTGGTGCGAGTCCATATTACTGCTGTCAACCTGTTTTGTCACAGGTAGGTCATGCTTGCTTAAGCCAGAAGACTACTCAGAAGTGCTCATCATTCAAGTCTGACTATTGATAAAGGATCTTTGGAAAATAAAGGTTTGATTCTTTAAGCAAAGTGGATCATCATAAGTGGGTACAAGACAACCAGTTAATTTCTGTATTAATGACGGTTCTCTACAGTAACCGAACCAATGGAATGGATAGAGATTCAGATACTGTATCAAATAATTTACTGCCAGCCTTAAGATAGCAACAGTAGCAGAATTACACCTGAGAGCTGAAAACCAATAGTTACTCAGTGCTTGAGGCTGGGTGCTTCAGCCACTGGGGGCATCCCTCAACATCTTTCTCTCACTGCAGGGGTGGCATGACAACCAATAGCTGCTCAGTCCACAAGGTTGGTTGCCTCAGCAGAGCCAATCTGGCACCAGAAGCCCAACACTTTTGAGGTTAGCCACTAGTTCCTAGTGCATAGTCAAAGCCTGGTTCTGATATTAGCAAAGGAATCAGCATTATCAGCAGCAGCAGCAGCAGCAGGAGGAGGAGGAGGAGGGCAAATCAATTCTTCAGCAAGAGAGGAGGCCAGGGAGTGAAAGGGGAGATGATCTCCTGCCACATCCCTTTTAACTGGACAGTTACCAGAAGGTAACACCCACACTTGGGATGGCTCTTTCTGCATCCATCAAAGCAATGAAGTCATTGCTACAGATGAAGCTCCCTACTCTCTACTTCATGGCAATTGACACTAAAACCAAACATAATAGCTCCTATTTACCCAGCCTCACATTTTAGTTCACGGTCCCATAACTGGCTTCAGGTCATGCAAATGCAAAGTTCCTCCTACCTGTCTGCTGCTGTTCACACTAAGTTTCAGCCTGGGATGCCTTCATCGTTACCTTCTGAAAATATGAGGTATGTTCATCATTCATGCACCAACTCCAAACACCTGCTCTGCTACAAGACCATCCTTGCTAATCCAGCTCACAGTTACTCCATTTTCTCAGGAGTTTCTCTTAGGACTCACTTTAGTCCTTAGCCTGCTCAGAAATGCAACTATTTGCTCTTCAAGCAAATAGTTGGTCCCATACTGCCAGGATTTTTTTTTCCTGCTGTTTATCTTATTTTATTTTAGTGGGTTAAATATTTTTTGTTGAAAACATTTCATTTGTTCAATATATCTGATTGAGGCAGTGAGAGGGGAAGCTTCATCCAAACTTGTGACAAATTACCAAAACATTTTTAAATTTAGACTGTATGACGTTCCCTCAGTTGAGTGCATCCCTGATAATGCTGTAGTGTAATGTGTGTGGTAGTTGTCCAGGCAAAATAGGATATAGTGTTTTATTCCTCAGGGTCTTCATGTTATATTTAAAGGAAAAAAAGCAAGGAAGATCTGGGGATAGAGCTTAGTGCTAGAGCACTTGCCTAACTAGTACAAGGCCCTAGGTTCAGTCAATCTGCTCCCCCTCCCTCCCTCCTTCCCTGCCTCCCTGCCTGTCTCTCTTTCTTTCTCTTGCGCACACCCTGCCACACACACAAATCAAAAAATGGTGGTTATAGTTCAGTTCAAGTAGATGTTTTAACAGGCTGAGGCAATCATTAGAGGGAAGGTGGAGGTAAATTCTAAAGTGGGGCTTGAAGCAAGAAAGGAAACTAAATCTTTCAGAAAGGTAGGATAAATACTCTTGATCGTCACTTGCTCAAGTGTAAGAACGAATGATGAATATATCACATTATCAGAAGGCAGAAAGTCAAGACAGAAATGGCCAAACATGACAGTAACAAAAGGGACAGGATGACAGTGACTTTGTTTCTGGGCTGAAGGTACCACGGCAGCCACACAGAAGGAAGGTCAGGAAAGGCCATTGCCGTTCTGCATGCACTGTTTGTTTGTTCGCTTGTTTTTCTTTTCCATTAACTTCCTCCATCTCCTGAGGACTCTTTGTAAGGTGATTTATTTTGCAGATGGAAGCCCACCCTCTGTATCTTTCTTCCTTGACTGAGAACAATGAGGATGTGGAGGAAGAGCATGGGAGCAGCGTCCAAACATAACAGACACTGACTCTATCCGCCCAAACTCCAGTACAGTCTTCCCCAAGACACATCTGACGATCTATATACCACTACACCTGCCTCCAATACACAAGGAGCCTAATTTTGCTGCTGTATGTATGCAGAACCCCCCAACTGTCAATTTTCTGTCCTAGAAATGAGGTAATGGAAGCTCTTGATTACAAACTAAAATTAGTATACACTGAACACTCCAAATGGGAGCTTCCAAATCTGAGGCAATAGGAGTTTTGAAGGCAGTATCTTTGTCCTTGGTAAATTGCTTACTCTTCTCTCATGGAAAGTGTATGGAAAGATCTTGTCTGGTGGTCTGAATGCTGAATGAGGCCAGAGGCTTGGGAGGAAGGCTTCTAGGTTGTATATTAAAGTTAAGAGCAAGGGGAGCGGAAAGGGACTCAGATCAGAGGTCCAAATTTGTGTTACAATGACATCATGACACAGGTGTCCATTTGAAGTCCAACTGCCACAGAGGGTTGCACAGGTTTGTTCAGAAGAGAAGTGCAAATGGGGAAGGGGTGTATGAGGAAGTAATGTCATATCAAGTTCATGGTACCTAAAAGCATTACTTTCAAAAGAGAAAAGATTTTCATCAAGGCTCCTGTCACAGTTCTAGCCAAAGAAACAGACCCCATTATATAGGAAACCACATGCTATCCATGCAGTCTTGTTCATTAAAGTCTATGCTAAGTGGGAGGCTATACAGCTCATGCATTATGACAGGTGGAAGGCCATCTCTATTCAAAAGACTAATGCTATTAAAAAGGTGGCTATTTCTTTCCTATGGGAAAAAGGTTATTTGCTAAGAGAATAAAGTAAAGGGGTGTTTATGTGAGCGTACAAGAAAAAATGTTTCTTGTTGGGAGCCTCACAAGAAAAAATGTTTCTTGTTGGGAGCCTCACAAATGCATGTTTTTATGGGGTCCCAGATCTATTCTGCTCAAAGAATTACAGATAAGACTGTTGCCCCTAAAAGAAAGCTAATGTTCTTTACTTTCTGCCAAAAGACAAGCTCACTAAAGTAGTTGTCTAGTGGAGGCCAATGTTTCTGTTGTCTGATTATCTTGTATTTTCTCTTGCCCATCTATGGTGATATTTTATTTGTACTGAAATGTGATTTTATTTGCATGTTAATAAATAAAGTTGCCCGGCGTCAGAGCTAATAGCAAGCCATAGCAGAAGCTGGACGGTGGTGGTGCACGCCTTTAATCCCAGCTCTTGGGAGGCAGAGCTAGGCAGATCTCTGTGTGTTCAAGGATACAGCCAGCATGGAGACACGCCTTTAATCTCAATACCAACCATAGAAGACCTGGAGGTCTGTACAGACAGGCAATGATGAGGAGGACATGTGGTTGAGTTTACAACCAATGAGAAGGCAGAATAGAAAGTCTATAAAAAAGACAAACAGACAGGAAGTGGGTCTCTTGCTGAAGAGGACAGCAGCAGCAGTGAAGGGTAAGGTTTTTAGCTCTTAGCTCTGACCTCTTGGGCTTTCATCTCCTCATTGGCTCTGTGTTTCTTATTTAACAAGACGGGTTTCTTATTTAACAAGATGGGTTCATCTACACCCATCAAATGACAAAATAACATTTATGACACAGGATTTGACTTAAAAACTACACATCCCCTGCCCTGGGAAGGATACTCCACATGGGGATGAACCTTGTGCACCAACACTGGACGGCAACTAAGAGAAGAGATACTAACCTAAAGGTGGCATCAGAGAGGAGAGAGGACTGGGAATCTGGGGAAACTGGACCCATGCTGCCTAACTGTCTACACACACAGCACATAGACCTTTCCTGTTTGCATCTATTATCAACTTGAAGACTGAACCTGGGCCAGAGGAACACTATTTACTCCCTCTAGTCTTAACTTTCTATGATCCCAAAAGTCACAGAAATGCATGCTGACACTGTGGCGACCATTTTCTCAGGTCCAGATGCCTCGATCATAGAATGAGAAACAAACACAGGAAAAGTGCAAATCCAAGCAAAACTTGGGAAATACATACTTTCAGTGTCTATCGCTCAGGCTGTTTTCAACTCAGATGCATAAAGGGAGGGCCATCCTTGCCATCCCTTCTGCCTGAGAGTAGGGTTCAGAAGTTCTCTTTGCAGGAAAGGAGCTTCATGTTATAAGCAAGTTTTTCTGCCGGGAGTGGCAAAACCCTATGTTTTTAACTTTCCTAAATTCCCCTGGAGAGGATCACAGCTCAATATGAGAAGTATATGTAAATTTTCTGTCACTTAAGAGGAAGTTAAACTGCCAACACTTGGATCATAAAGCAGCATGACTTTTCTTTCCCAGAAAAATCTAAAGGCACATATTAACATTCATTCAAAAAAAAATGTTGTGTGCGTACTGAAAGGAAAGCAACAGGGATGCAAATGGAAGATGATGCAGGGAAGTGGACAGGTGACAAAACATAGCTGGACTCCTTGCAGAGATGCACTTCAGAGGACAAGAGAAAGTCCCTGAGTGCGAGATATAGGCAGAGTATCAACAATGCCATAGTACATACTTCTTCCCACCATATTCCCGCATGATCAAGTGCCAGGGATGGGACAAACACACACTAAATGGAATGGTGATGTGGATAGTGGGCTGAGCTCAGCAGCCTTAGAGAAGAAGTATCCTTCTAGTGTGTTGTCCCCAAGAGAGAGCTCAAGGGAAGCAAAGCCCAGATATACTTCTTTCCCCAAGCCACGCTTCTAATTCCACAAGGAAACAGGTGAGCTTCACTAACAGGGAAGGACTGGACCAACAAGTCCAGATGCACAGTCAGTCTAAGAGTTTCTCCTTTCAGATTGCCTGGAGCTGGGATGAATCCAGGGTACTCTCTATGTCCAAGCTAAATGTTTAGGAAGTAATCTTGTTAAATATATATTTATATTCAACACTAGAACTCTAGGCTTCCTGGTCTTGTTCCCTGGCCTCAACACAAAGGGACTATTATTTTCTTGAAAAGGAAATTGTTCCAGCATCCCTGCCTAGACTCCGACGATTCCTGTTTGACCCAATCCTCTTCCTCCCCTTGAGAGGACATACAAAATTATAGCTGGCACTTGTGTGGGCAGTTCGTGGAGTGTGACATAGGAGCGCAGCATCATACTTCTGTTTAAACTGTGGGAAGAACGCTTCTGAGCAAGAACAGTTGGCATCGCCTACCACAGAAATCTACTCCCATTAACAACACAGCTGTGGGGCAGGTTCGTTTCGTTTTAAAACGTAAGTCAAGAGCCTCAAATTGGTAATTGGGCATTTAATTGGGTATGTGAAAGTACTTACCAGATTTAACAGCTTCAACAGGTAATGTTTTAGAACATTAAAAATTAGAGAGATGATCACTTGGATGCAGGTGGAAAGCCAACTGGAGTCTGGCATTAGTTTAACACACATGGTGCCAGCGACGTGAGCAGACTATAAGCTTTCTTCAATTTCCTTCTGCGTTAGGGGTCATCGGAACATTTTACTTTTTCAGTTTGCTACTCCAGAAACGTGCTCCATTCACTGCTCACTTGTTTAATAAATAATACTCATTTTTCTACAGGGAACAGCAAGCATGACCTTCTCCAGCACTGCACAGAAGCAACAGTGAGCAGCTGTGAGCACCTGGACACTCTGTCATCTGGCATTCAGCTTGAAGTCTGTTAATTGAAAGGGATGGTTCTTCATGATGGCCTATTCCCAAAGACCTCAAAGCCATTTATAAATACATCCAATACCCATGGACTAGTTATTCTTTGTAAATTTTACCTTGTTTAACAGGTAACACACATATGTGATTCAAAAATAATATACTAAGACACATGATTCAAAAATAATATACTAAGACACATGAATCCTGCATCTGTGTCCATCTTACTTAGCTCCTTCCCTCTTCTTTATGTAGAAATTACACATGAACAGGCATTCTCATTTTTTCCATTCCAGTAAAGGTGAAAGGTTTTAAATAACATTGAACCTTGGAGCCCCTTTGAGATTCATAGAGATAGAAATTCTCAAGTTCTTTTTATTATCATATAGTAATTGTACATAATAACCCGGTTCACTGTAGCATTTCATAGCTGTGTATCACATGCTTTGGTCATATTCACCATTACTCCTCTACTTACTTCTCCCCCAGCTTCCCACAGTCCACTCTGCCGCTCCCCAAAACTCTTCACCTTCACATTTCATGATTATTTTTCTCCCTTAGACTCCCTAGAAGAGAAAAAGCTGTACTTGTCTGAGTCTGGTTTATTTCACCTCTCACATGATATGATCTCTGGTTCCAAACATCTTCCTGAAAATGAAATAAAATTTCCTCTTTACAGCTAAGGAATACTTCACATTTTTTCTCATCTATTTATCTATGGATGGGACCCAGGGTGATTCTATGATTTGGTTAGTATAAATAAACACGTAAGTACAGGTGAGCAGGTACTATCTGTTATAATCTTTTTATAGCTTCATAATACATACTATTCCTAAGAATATGGCACGGATTACTCCACCAGCCTCCCCCATTGATGAATAGTGAGTGCTTGTCAATCATCAATAATGTTACATCAGATAATCCTGCAAGCACACCTCAAGAATGTTCCAGACCTAGATGGAATTGCTGTGTCAGCAAGGAAGTGAATAAGTAATTTTAACTATGTTGCCATCAGCTTTCCGATGGCATGTGGCAATGTGTTCTCCCACTGGAAATCTGTGTCTATTTCCTCACATGCATGTGGGCACAGTGCGTGGTGAACTAGTAAGTCAAAGATAAGGGACGATACCACAATGTACTTTAACTCTGCATCTGTCTAACTATTGACAAGGCTTTCATATGCTAAGGGTCAATTTGTAGTTCATGTGTTTTTCCATCTTTTTCTATCACACTAATCATCTTTTCTTATTTGTTTCTGGTACTGTTTCTACTCTAAGGAAATCAGCCCTCTATGATATGCCCATCCTTTGCCATCTGGCTCTTGACCATGATGTTCTGTGCTGCAGCATTTTAGCAGTTACGCCGTTTGATATTCTTAAAAAAAAAGCCATTTTATGGTTTCAAGACTTTCAGTCAGCCAGGAATTATCCCAACTTATTTACTTATCCCAACCCCTTTCTAAGTATTTTTGTGACACCCTGTTTTTTTTGTTTGTTTGTTTCATTTTGTTTTGTTTAGCTACTGCACCTATTGGAAATTCACAATTTCAGGCAACTGATGTCTGCTGAGAGAGGAGGAGTTAGCCTCTCCCAGAGATGAGCCTCCTAATTGGTTGTCTGATATAAAGTGTCTCTGAAACCATATACACACAAAGAACAAAAATGAACTTGTCAGGTTGTATTATTTGTGTACACATACACACACATATATACATATATAATACACACATATACAGACATATACTTACATATATACATACATACAAGCACATATATACTTACATATATACACAATACACTTGCATACATACGTACACATACTTACAAACATACATGCATACATATGTAATGAGATTAATCAGGGAAGAAGAGTTACCATGAGACAGGGGTAAGCATGGAAGGAATTGGAGGACGGATGCTGGGGGAGGAAAGGGAAGGGGAAAGTGATGCAACTCTATTTTAATAAAATTTGAAAAGAAATATGAGACAAAACATGAATCCAATTAAAAATTCCCAGATGGCAACTAGATTTCTAGATTGTTTATTGACAGTTCACCATTTTCTCACAGACTTGAGAGACTACCTCTTCCACAAACCAATTTACTCATTCATTTGCATTGACCACAAACTCTACAAGTAGGCTTCAGTCCTACCAGATAACCAAGCCTGGGCTGAGACAAAACCCAAATTCAAGTATCCAGTGACCTTTTCGGAAACTGACTTCCCAGGAAACCTGTCAGGATCTTCAGCCACAAAACACTCTGCATTTTTATCACTGGGCTCTCTCCATTCAATTCAAAAATTGCTCTTTGCCCTAGAGGTGTGTGCACAATTTATGTGAACAGTGCACAACAGTAAGAGACCAAAGGAAACTTCTGCCTATGCTCATTCCCATTACAGTGAAATCTGGGCAGGAAAGGGCAATTACGTAAACACAGGGTGCTTAACATCCTCCGTACACAGTATTTGGCATGAACAGTCATATGCCTCAAATGTAATGAGACTCAAAATTTTATGAAACAATAAAATGTGTAAACCAAAAGGAGAAAGAAAACAAGACACAACCAACAGCCAATAATTCTGAAAATAAACAATAATAAATGCTGGCTCTCTGCTCGCGATTGATGATGATGCTTCTCATTCAGACCCAGGATCTCATTTGGTCCACTTTTCCTTTCTTGCTTGCATCCAAGTTAACTGACTTGGTTTGTTTGATGGGCATTCTATCATGACCTAAACCCATTATTTTCAGAATGGGGAAGGATAAACGTAAAGGAACTACACACACCATGTGACACCTTATTTTCTTCCTGCCTTTGTAATGTTTCTGGCTTTTCCACACAGCTCCTCTTTCCAGAGCTTCAGGCATCATTGATTGAAATACACACAGGATCCTGGCTGGCAGAGCTGCCCCATCAACAACAAAAACCAAAGTGGACAGAATGATCGCCCAGCGGCACCAGGGTGTCTTCTGTGGGGCTCCCGGGGGTCACTTAGTGCTCAGTTAGGTGTGCAAGCCGCCTGCTTCACACTTGCCACCGACATGGGAACAAACCTTAGGTGACGTATTTCTTGTTCTTTACATTCACTTGGTGCACCCCCCCTCTTCACCTACTGAATGTGAGCCGCCCCTTCCAGGAGGCCTGACACCTGTGTATTCTGGGTAGAGTCTGGGTATAGATGGGAGCAAAAAGCTAAGAGATTATGTGACTGACTAGTAATCACTGCTTCTCCCAATCATATTCTAACTTAATTTGTGCCATAATGTCCAGGGAAAACAAGTTAATAAAGAGACTTTATTCATTGTATTGTTCTTAATAATCCCTGGAGAAGCCACCAGAAAGTTTCTTAGTTAGGCAATGGTATGAATTAATTCCAGGCATTTCTTCTTTTTTCACTTTTTTTTTTAAGTGCCAGGCAAAAAAACAAAAACTAAAACCAACCAACCTACAAACAAACAAAGCAAGAGACAGGATGAACAATTTCTAACATTTCTCAAAGAATGTAAAACCTGCCGCCACCTCTTAAAGGCACACCGGCATTTAGTTCACTTCCCACATCCACTGCCACAGGTATGACTGAGGCTTAGCATATCAAAGGCTCCAGACAGGAAAAGCTCTGTGTGCACAGGGGAGATGTGTTGGAAGTAGTGAGAAAGAAGCTAGGGGTGTGAGCCACTGCTCCCCACGATGTAGTGCTAGGGGTTTGGGGTCTGAATGTAAAATGAAAGGTAAAGGGGATACAGGAACAAAGATCTGGAATTAGCTCAGTTCATAGGAGAGCTCATCTACAGGAGAGATGCTTGTAAGAAATCATCAGATACAAACAGTGGGGTATGTACGGCTCAATGATACAGACATGTTATGAGCCAGTGATTTGTACATCTAATTCCCTTTGCCATGGTTCTAAGAAGAAAAGGAGAGGAGAGCAGGGACAGCTAAAGGGCAAAGAAGCTGGGGAGCTGGTGGCTCTGTGGGACATCTCCAACTTCTGAAAGGTTAGAAGAGTCACACTTCATAGGGCTTTCTGAATTTCTTTCCTGAGAGTGTTCTTTTTCACTGCCTCAAAAATCTACACTGCAAGGGTCCTGGTCCAGATGCCAGAGCATCATTTCAGACATCACCCCTGCTGTCTTTTCACCCGCATCCATGCTTTCTTCTACAGACTGTACTTTGCAGGTGAGTTACACAGCCTTCTGGGGTCTTCTGTAAATCTAACAGAATGTGGCACTGGGAGTGACAGGGGCTGGCTGTGCCGTGCTCAGTGTTTGCAGACCACTAGTTCAAGGGTGAGACTCGGGGGCAACATTCCGGATACCTTTCTTGGGACTCTGGCTTTCTGAATCTTTCTGTCTTCCCCAGGCTGTGGTGGGTGGCCAGAGCTCCAGCCAGCAGATACAGTTTACATTGGAACACTCTTTGAATTACAGGAGGAAAGAAAACCCTGTTAAGGGAGTGGACTTCAGAAAAGAACACAAGTCAATGTTTGAACCACATTCAAAATATCGTGAAAGAGACACTCACTTCACAGGAGGAAAACACTTGAAATAAGACAAATGTTAATGATGACAAGTGTAAAACAGCACAGATGTCATTCACAAATTCAGAATGTCTGAAGACAGAAACAGGGTTTGCCAGTGATGTCCATTTACAGTTACTAATGACAGGAAGGGTATAGTAGAGTTTAAATACCATGAAAGCGGGAGCACAGGCAGGGAATTCACTGGAGCACTGTTCTCAGAAATGACAGGGTAGAGTTTGTTTGATTGCTTTTCAGATAAGGTCTTGTTATATTTCCCAGGCAGATGATGAACTCAATAGAAACCCAGGCTGGCCTCCAACTCATGATCCCCCTACATTAGGCTCCTGTGATTACAGATGTGGGTTACTGTGCCTGGCATGGATGCATTTTTCAAAGTGGGTAACTTGAGTGGCTGGCATGTGTAGGGCAGGGTAACTAAAATGATGGGAGCAGAGAATTCTGTGCAGCTTTGAAAATGATGGGAGAGAGAAGAGGATTCATGATCAACTGGATTGTGACGTACAGGGAAGACATATGAGTATCTTCCTAGGAATATCCACCCCAATTTGCTGAAAATTTGATGCAAAGGGCAAATAGACAGTTGTAAACATCTGGATGTGTCTTTTATTCTGTCCTGTGGCAATGCCCTCCCCTTCCTGTCAAGGCAGTGTAGCTTGAGTTTTCCTGCCTGACCCACAGTCAGGACAAATCTCTCTCACCTGCCAGTGCCACAGCCGTTCAGACCCGACCAAGTAAACACAGAGACTTATATATTGGTTACAAACTGTATGGCCGTGGCAGGCTTCTTGCTAACTGTTCTTACAGCTTAAATTAATCCATTTCCATTAATCTATACCTTGCCACGTGGCTTGTAGCTTACCGGCATCTTCACAAGCTGTTTCTCATCGTGGTGGCTGGCAGTGTCTCTCTGCCTCAGCCTTCCACTTCCCAGCTTTATTCTCCTCCTTGTCCCGCCTATACTTCCTGCCTAGCCACTGACCAATCAGTGTTTTATTTATTGACCAATCAGCAACACATTTGCCATACAGAACATCCCACAGCAAGGCAGGCTCCTCTGTAAAGTGGCCTACAACTCCTAACCCCCTTCTGGGTGATGGGGTCTCCAAACTTAGAAATCTGGTTCTGAGTTAATCAATCAAGAGGCTCCAGGCTTGGCCAAAACTGTTCTGTGACCTCACACGCAGCAAAAGGAGACGTCCTGCCTATCTGTGAAGCTCTCCTTTGTACTGAGAAGCATCTCCTCTGCTTTTTATCACATGCTTTGGTGGTGTTTTACTTGATCATTCCTCTGGGTCATGACACTGCTCCTAGTCATGTGTAACAAAACTTCAAACAGAGAATAAACAATGCCTTCCCCTCAACTTCCTGAATTGTTCTAAACTGCTAGTATACCACACATTCATTTGTTCATAGAATCAGTAATGTTCTTTCCTGAGGAAATAGAAATGAATATTAATGAAGCTTTAATACAAAGCTACAGCATGGTGTTTTGTATAATAATGAAATATGAGTAATTGTTTCCAACAAGAAGAAATTGGTTAAATAGTCTGCAATATTTTCATATCGCTGAATATCATGAACCAATTACAATGTTATAAAATACAGTGATATAGAAAGATGGCCAAGGACTTAAGATGCTGTTTGTATATTTTTCCCTTATACCATAAAAACCATAAGACACAGTGTGTGTATCTCCCTTACACTATAAAAGCCATGCACTCAACTGTGCATGAATAGACTCCAACTGTGTTCTTCTATATACTATTTCTCTAAACTTCCTGAAGTCTCTATGAGCATACATTCTTTAAAAAATAAATAAACTCTCCAATGTAGAATATGTTGAGATTTATGAAAAACACATCTATACTGAGGCCTTACTATAAAGTGTACAGTGTATTTGGGTTTCTTTAGTTACCGTATACGTCTTTGCTATTCTAGGATCTCATCAAGAACACTGATATTTTAATAACAGAAAATTATAATGATAAGAAATTGTGATAGAGGAAATTATAAAAATTTACATCATTGTAGATGAATTTCTAAATGGTCTTATTAAATAAAAAACACAGAGCCAGATACAGGGGTTAAAGCTTGAGAGAGATCAGAGGAAAAGAGACAGCCACAGCTAACCTTACCTCACCAACTCTACAGCTGCCAAATGCGAGCCACTTCCTGTCTACCCACGCCTATATGCCTTGTTGTTCTGCCATGTGATTTGCTCTCTCTGTCCAGCTACATCACTTCCTCTTCCTGCCCAGCTCTGTCACTTCCTGTCTGTCTGTACTGACCTCCAGATCTCCATGGTTAACTAGTGTTGGAATTTAAGGCATGTGCCACCATGCCTGGCTCTGTTCCCAGTGTGGCTTTGAACTCACATAGATTCAGACAGATCCCTGCCTCCCATGTGATAGGATTAAAGGCGTGTGCTAACATTGTATGACTTTTGTGTTTACTTATAATGACTTGGTTTTTCCTCTGATCTCTATGGAAGCTTTATTTATTAAAGAACAAAAAAAATATCACTATACATCATTGATAGAACAGTGTCCACAAGTGGCTACAACTACTGAGAGGTCTGCAACGTGAACTGTCTATTCAAGTAACCCCTATTTCCTATGATTCTCAGGTAGAACATTTTAAAAGGCTGATATTAGAAGTGGAAAACTGACCAAAGAGTCAATTTCTTGAAAAAAAAAAAAAAAAAAGATCTGCTGCATTCGCTGGCCTGGAATTAGAGGTAAGGAACTCATTGTGTTGCTGACAGTCGTGTCTGAGCTGGCTTGGTGACCCGCTATTTGTTCTTCTTCCCTGTCCAGCCTCCCTGAATTCTTCCAGAGCTAGTGGAAATATCAGATCACCCTTCTCCAAAGAGAATGCTTCATAAAAATGTTTTGAGTCAGAACTTTTCCTACAGCACAAGCTCTTAAATAAATGGCCAACAAAAGGACACGATGCTGTGTGAGAACAAAACATACCCCAGAGCTTCTTTCCCTGAAGGCTGCTTTCCCTTGCCTTTCAAAAGAAACCTCAAAACCACTCTTTAGGATGTAACTGTCTAGTTATCTTTGCAAAGGGGCACACCTTATTCAGAAAAATAAGAAGAGTAGAATAAACCATGAGATTCAAGGGATTCACATCCATTAGCCATTTACTTTCTGTATTGGGGCAAGGCAGGTTACAGACCAACCTAACCTGTAAAAGTGAAAAAACCCAGAACAATGTCATTATGCTTAATCACACTCAACAGCAATCATAATATTAATAAAGTTGAGGCAAAATCACCCAAAGAACAGCTGTAGTGTCCAATCCTCATCTTTTATTTATAGCAGAATGTAGGAATGAAGAATACCAATATCTCCATTTCTGAACTAATACATTGTCATTGTAAATTTCAGAAGTTCTTTTATTGTACAGGATTGTTTTGACTATCTTGGGATTTTGTTTTTCCATATGAAGTTGAATATTCTTTCAAGGTCTGTAAATAATTGTTTTGTGAGCCTTACACCCCATCAGAGGCCATGCCAGCTCCCTGAAAATCAGGTAAGCCATTTCCCCCATATATGTTTATAACTGTACCCCATTTTTATTGGCTTATTGGGTTTTTTAATACCTAGTTTCTTGTGTTCTTTATATTCTCTGGATATTTGCCCTCTATCATATGTGGAGTTGGCGAAAATCTTTTTTCCATTATGTGGGTTGCCTTTTGTCTTATTAACAGTGACCATTGCCTTACAGAAACTTTTCAGTTTCATGAGGGTCCATTTATTAATTGTCAATCTTAGTATTTGTGCTATTAGTGTCCTGCTCAGGAAGTTGTCTCTTGTATCAATACATTCAAGGCTATTTTCCACTTTCTCTTCTATCAGGTTGAGTGTATCTGGATTTGTGTTGAAGTCTTTGATCTACTTGCATTTGAGTTTTGTGCAGGGTGATAGATATGGATCTACTAGAACAGCAGCATTTGTTGAAGATGCCTTCTTTTTTCCAACATATATTTCTGGCTTCTTTATCAAAAATTAGGTTTCAATAGGTGTGTAGATTTACGTCTGGGTCTTTGATCCCATTCCATTGATCAACCTGTTTGGTTTTATGCCACTGCCATAGGGATTTTATTATTGTAGCTCTGTAGTAGAGCTTGAAATTAGGCATGGTGATACCTTCAGAAGTTCTTTTATTGTACAGGATTGTTTTGACTATCTTGGGTTTTTGTTTTTCCATATGAAGTTGAGTATTCTTTCAAGGTCTGTAAATAATTGTTTTGTGAGCCTTACATCCCATCAGAGGCCATGCCAGCTCCCTGAAAATCAGGTAAGCCATTCCCCACATTGCCCCACCTGTGCCTGCCCAACATAATCCCAACTACCCCTCCTCTCCTTGTCACCATGTCCTGGCTCACACCTCTGCCTGTATGAACAAACTAGGGAATTCTCATACCAGTGACTAAACAGCACACCTGAAAACTCTAGAACAAAAAGAATTAGACATATCCAAGTGGAGAAGACTACAGGAAATAATCAAACTTAGAGATGAAATCAACAAAATAGAAACAAAGAAAACTATACAAAGAATCAATGAAATAAAGAGTTGTTTCTTTGAGAAAATCAACTAGACAAACCCTTATCCAAACTAACTTTTCCAGAATTCTCTCAGTTTGTATTTTCTTTATTATTTTCCTTTGTATTTTCAGGTCTAGAACAGTTTTGTTTCCTTCAACTATTTTTGTTTGTTCATTTGTTTGTTTGGTTTTTTCTTTTGCTTCTTTATCTTTCTTTAAGGGATTTATTCATTTCCTCTTTCAGGACCACTGTCATCTTCATAAAGTTGGTTTTAAGGTCTTTTTCTTGTGCCCCAGTCTGTCATAATATTCAGTGCCTGCTGTGGTATGATAGCTGGCTTCCAGTGGGGACATGTTGTCCTGCCTCTTGTTGATTGTGTTCTTAAGCTGGCATCTAGGCATCCTGGTTTGGGATGAACATAGGTGTAGGTGCTGATGTTGGAGTTTGTCTTTGTTGGATGAATGTTTTGTTTTTCGGTTTCTGTTTTTTCTTTGGTCTTCTGGTTGCCTGGAGTTCTGGTAGCCTATGTGGCCTCTGGTCTAGCAGGGTATCTCCTTCTGGGTCGAGGACTGGACTTCTGGTAGCAAGAGTGGCCTTTGGTCAATTGAACAGAGGGTCTCCACCTGAGTTGGGGGCTCTTCTTCTGGCTGGTGTGGCCTGTACCTGAGCAGGGCATACCTGCCTGAGTTGGGGCAGAGGTGTGGCAACGGGAGCAGGAGGTAGGGGCAGAAGGAGTAGCAGCAAATAGCAGCACATTGGGTCTTTGGGAAACAAACCTTTCCTCAATATAGACAAAAATCTTATTGTTGTTAAATTAAAATCACTAGGAAGTAAATAATTTCAAATAAAAACCAATCATTTTATTTAGGGTAACACTGACGCTATTAATTTTTCCTACTTCCATCACCCAACGCTATTCTCTCTCCTTACAGCAAAAGAAAACTCTTTTTTTTTATTTTAAAGAAAATTCACTTTGTTCACTGCTTCTTCCTAAAATCTATATTTGGAGTCAACAGCCAGTGGTCTGAAACATTAATGGGGCTTTCCACTGAGCCATTAGCCTTTTTCTTTCTGTTTTGCAAACAGGGCTTATTAAATCTTTGCTGGAGGCACTAGAGAGATGAAGAATACTGAGAATGTGCTGATGTGAAAGGTTTCACAGAACTCAAGCAAATCATTTGTGATTTGCCATAATTCCACAACAAGAACCACCGAGATGCGTGTTGCTTGGATGGCAAAGGCAGATACTTAACACTTCAAACACCCTCGCCCTGTGCAGAGGTGCTGGCTGCAGACACGTCCCATCAAGTGCTCTCCAGTGAGTGCGAAGGAGGAGTCTTGGTGCTAGAACAGCTTACAACGACCCCAACAGCAGGAACAGATATACATGAGTGTGTATTTTTGGACGTCCAGAATTTCTTTGTGTTAGCTATTCTCTATTCTATTTTAAGTACAGATACACACCCATGCAGCTAAGTTTAATAGCTCATAATTTAAAGACATACACTATACTGTCAAAGTTGAATAATCAGGTAAAGATGTTGAAAGCAAAACCCATATAGTAGCTTTCTTTATCTAATAATTCACAGAAAATCAACCATTTCTGGGTCAGGGCTGCAATGTTTTCTCAATCTCAGAGAGAGAGAGAGAGAGAGAGAGAGAGAGAGAGAGAGAGAGAGAGAGAGAGAGAGAGAGAGAGAGAGAAAGGCGCACATGATGACAGGCAAAACTTTCATACATGCACACTTAAAAGGAATAATGTTCTGGCTAGTTTTTTTTTTTTTTTCAACTTGACACAAGCTAGAGTCATCCGAAAGGAAGGACCATCAACTTAGAAAATGCCTCAGTAAGATCCAGCTGTAGGCAAGACGATGGGGCATTTTCTTAATTAGCAATTGTGGGGAGGGTCCAGCCCATTGTGGGTGGTACTATCCCTGGGCTGATGTTCCTTGGTTCTATAAGAAAGCAGGCTGAGCAAGCCATCATGAGGAAGTCAATAAGCAGCATTCTTCCATGGCCTCTGCATCAGCTCCTGCCTCCAGGTTCCTGGCCTGTTTTAGTTCCCATCCTGGCTTCCTTCAATGAGTGACCACAATGTAGAAGTGTAAGCCAAATAAATCCTTCCCACCACAACTTGCATTTTGGTATTGGTGTTTCACTGCAGCAACAGAAACCCTAGCTAAGACAAATACAATACCAACAAAACATTTCAAGCTAGAGAGCACATGGACAGGTGGTAGTGACCCAAGCTGAAAACCTAGAAAGCTGAAACCTCAGATGACAACATGGAAAATTCAAAACAAAAACCAACCTCACTAATATACCAGCAGGACTTCTCAAAGCTAAGTACATTCAGGCATCAGGTACCTTTGGAAAGGGGGAGAAAGAGCTAAGATAGAAGAATGGTTGAAAGTCTGATGAAGAACATTTAGACGCCCTGGTTCCGTGCCATCTCCAGCCCTCTCCTGCATTAGAGGCAGTTTAAGGCAAGAATAGCAGTATCACAAACTTGTCCTTAGGGTTCTTGCTCTTCCTACTGGACTTAGCTCCCAGGACCCTGCAGGTAACCCATAACCAGTACTTTTATAGGTAGAACGTTAGGAAGCCCTCTTCTGGTGAATCTAACCTGGAACAGCAGAGAGTCATAAAAGACATTGACATCTGTGTCCCCATTAGAAAGCATAGGTGAGCCAACTCACAGTGAACCTGTCAGGACATGCCATATTAGCGCATGTTCAGGGCTCCTCTTTAGCTTTTAACACCCTGCACAGCCAAGGATCACTGAGTTGTGTTTCCTGGATCAAATCACAAAACCATACATGTCAACTGCAACTATGAAAAACAGGGATTAGCAGGGAGAATGAAACATTTTAAAATCTATCATTGACACTGTCAGAAAGAAAAAGAAGACGGCCTCTCTATAAATTAGTAAGATGTGTAAGGCAAGGTGTCCTTACATATATATTTTGGACACAAAATTCCTATGTGTCCTTATTTATGAATTTTGAAAACAAAATTACTAAACTACAGTGTTAAAAATTAATGATTCTTTTCCCTCAAATAGAGTTGGAAGAGAGAAAGAAAAGAAAAATTAGAATAATAAATCCAACAGATTGCACAGATCAGGTTCCATCGCAGTGAAAATAATCCATAGGTTGTAGCAGATTTTTTAAAAGTATTAAGTGACACAAACTCCAGCAGGGACAATCAGACATGATACAATTCCCAAGCCAAACAGGAACACTCCTACCCAGTAGCCCTATCAAGAGATTGACTCTCCAGAAGCAGGAATTGTTGCTATCATTGACAACACCAGAAGTGAAGTGTGCTATTCTTGCCAAGAGCATAGTGAGAGCTGTTGTTATTGGCCATGAAGCTGGGCTATACCTGTCACAGTCCATATGACTAAAATGAAGGGCATACAGCCCATTGCCTCTCACAGAGCCAGTGGCTCAACACTGTGATGCCTCATAATGCTCTCTAGGAGAAAGGCTTAGACTGCTATACTTGTTAATGGACAAGTACTAGTACAAATGAATCTAAATGATGTCGAGAACATGAGCTCTAAAATAGCTTCCAGAATCTGTGGTACCCAAGGGCAAACTAAAAGAAAGCTGCAGCTTATGTAAGATAACTCAGCATGTCTGTGGTCAAAAGATCATCCATACTCAAATAATGAAGTGTCAGAAGGAATAAATACTCATAGAAAGAGCAGTGTGCTGGCTGGGCAGATGCCAATCATCTCAGAACTTGGTAGGTGGAGGCTGGAGAATCATGAGTTTAAGACCACCCTGGGCTATACAGTAAGACCCTCGAGGAAGAAGGGAAGGAGAAGGATAGAAGAGAAGAGGGAGGAAAGACGGGAGAGAGAAAGGGAGGGAGAAATGGGGGGAGGAGAAAAGGAGGAAGGGCGGAAGGAGAGAGTGTTGGGTAGGAAGGATTCCTGGATTGAAAGTGAGTCAAGAAAATGTGAAAGACACTGAAGAATGCTAAAGTGCCCGTGAACCACACAGTACAGTAGATGAAAAGAGGACTTGAAACCATGTTACCATAAAACTGCAGGACACAAGGGATGGACAAATCTTAGAAGCTTTCTAGGTGGAGGGAAGTATGTCATAAAGAGAAGCTTAAGAATTAGAATTCTTTGGGGTTTCCCAACAAGCTGCACTAAAAACTAGATTGCAAAAGGTCAGCAATTTCACAGGAAATTTTATTTCAATGTATTCCTTTGAAATATATAGAAACAGAGTATAAAGGGAAATTCAAAGGACTGTAAATTCTTATTTATCTCCCAGAAATAGCAGATGTTACTAGCTTTTGAGCCCATCTTTTATTTACATTTGGCATACTTATTCCCTTGCTTCTACAACTAGCTGGGTTATTAGAGCAGTGCCAAGTGCATTTCCAGACAGGCCTGTTGTTTATGTCAGGACACAGCATCCTGAACTTTATTCTACCCTCATCCAGAACTTTAGGCACTCTCTCTCATGTGGAATCTTTCTCCTGAATTTCCTCTTTTCCTTTGTTCAGTCATTCACATTCCACGTATTTCCTAGGGAAGGGCTCATAACATCTGTTCATAGGTGTCTGTTTCTGTGTTTGGGCCAGGGTCTCATGTTGACCTGGCTGGCATGGATCTCTTTAGAAAATCTTCATTTCTGGCAGGCAGGTTACAAGCGTAACAAATTTTCTAAGAATATAGCATGCAGGTAAGAAAATATTCATATTCCTTGGCCTTGTAATTCTACCTTTGGGAAGCAAACTTTGGGAATGAAATGATATTCATTCAATCATTATAGTACTGAAAAAATAAGCAGCTACCTTATTCAACAATCTGTTAAGCAAAAAGGTATCTAAAAGAATCTATTCAAAATCATATGAATGGTGAGATATCCTTTGATTAACCATAGAGAAAAATGGGGAAATGCTTGTGATGTACAGTAAATTAACAGACGAAAAATTTAAAAAATGAATTTTATAGAATGGTTTGGTACACAGAGTTTGGCACTGCCCCATTCAGTACCATCCCAGGCTCTGTAGAACATTAACACTCCAACAGAGTATGACCTACAGGAGAGCAGTGTTAAAAGCAGAAACAAAAAACATCCACTTGCCACAGAAAGAAAGGGGGTTCTACAGATGCTTATCTTCTAATTTATTATGGAGTCAAGTAAAGTCCAGGCTTCCCATGGCATCTAATATGGATTCAAAGAGTCAGATCTCTGTTGAGAGATGTTGATAGCACTCTATTCCAAATAGCAACTGGGTTAAGTAACAAGACAAATTTCCACAAAACTATTTCCCTGAGCTACTGTGATTCAGTCATGCCTAATTTTTTTCACTGTGCTATTTAGAGGTTTCTGGGCTATCTTCCTGGGATAGAAAGACAAGAAAATGAGGTTTGTATCAGCCTCTGAAAATAACAGGGCCCAATGAGGTTGCCATAAAAATCACGAGGACAAACTACCTCTTTGCCTGACACTGACACTATCCTATAAGGAAAGTACAATATCTGTCCTCCCTAAAGAAACCAGATTCCCAACAGCTCAGTTCTGATCGAACATTAGAAATAAATGTTGACCAACAAAATCTAAAGCAGTGACGAAGGCGGTAAAACTTGGGATGTATGCATAATTAGGAGAAGGAAGAATTCTATTTGCATTACCCCAGAACAGACTAAGTAGTGAAATTTACAGCTTAAATTTCAAAGATTAACTTCAAAAATGAGTCATTTTAGATAAAAAGAGGAAATATAATTGACATACTTTAACTGTACACACTGGGTTTGTTGCTGTTGTTTACCTTATTGAAAAGCAGGGCTGTACGTAGGAAGGCGGTAAACATTCTTTTCACATGCAAAATCAAACTTTTGAAACTTAAGCCCAGTTTAGACATACATGATTTTTTTGAGGTTGTTAAAAAAAAAATGAATGAATTTCCAAAACATACCTACCAGGATGTCAAAAACAAACAAACAAGGTAAATCAAAGAAAGTAAATAAACAAAAGCAAGGACTGGCTCCATCAAGCTAAGACTAGAGTATTCTGAACAAGGAGGTTACTTGCACACGGCAAGTGTAGTGTCAAATGTTATAAGCACTTGGAATATAGCCTGCAGTTCCTGATAAAATTAAGCATGACATTCCTAAGACTCAGAAATTCGACTTTGATCTTCAACCCAAGAGAAATGAGTGCATATGGCTAGAAAGGCTACATTAAAATGTGTGGAGAAATTTCCTAATCGTTCTAAACTGGAAGCAACCCAAACAACAGAATAGCACAATAAAGTATGACATACCTTAAGAACAGGTACTTGTCAGCAATTAAAAACAAACAAACAAGCAAAATAATAAAAAGACCCATCTACATTACAGGTAAGATGTAGATGAGTCTCAAAAAACAAACAGAATGAAAGATATCAAGATTTGAAGGGGTTAATATGTGCTGTGTGATTCCTTTATATGAAGTTCAGGAAAAGCAGAGTTATCTCCACTGATAAAAATCACAAAAGCAGTTGGTTATCTTTAGGGATGGGTACTACTGGCTGGAAATGAGAAAAAGAAACAGCGCCAGATGAGAGAAATGTTGTATGTCTTGAAATGGGTGGAATTTAAATACATGCAAAGTATCAATAATCTATATATTAAGTGCCTTTAACAGATTCCTTATATAGGCGGGACAAAGAGAAAGGAGAATTCTGGGAACAGGAGGGCTGAGTGAGGAGACACTGCCAGCCGCTGACATGAGAAGAAACATGTAAAGATACAGGTAAGCCATGAGCCACGTGGCAAGGTATAAATTTATAGAAATGGGTTAATTTAAGATATAAGAACTAGATAGCAAGAAGCCTGCCACAGCCATACAGTTTATAAGTAATATAAGTCTCTGGGTGTTTAATTGGGTCTGAGTGGCTATGGGCCCAAGTGGGACTGGAAAACTTCAGCCACAGCAAAGGATATTGTCAATAAAACAAAATGGTAGCCTACAGCGTGGGAAACGATCTTCACCAACCCCACATCTGATGGAGGGCTAATCTCCAAAAGAGCTCAAGAAACTAGACATCAAAATACCAAATAATCCAATTAAAAAATGAGGTACAGATCTAAACAGAATTCTCAGCAGAATAATCAAATGGCCACGATTCAGTTAAAGAATTGTTCAACATCCTTAGTCATCGTGGAAATGTGAGTCAAAACAACTGTGAGATACCATCTTATACATGTCAGAATGGCTAAATATCAAAAATAGTAATGACAGATTATGTTGGAGAGGATGTGGAGTATGGGAACACTCTTCCACTGTTGGTGGGAAGAGTAGATAAATAAAATGTGGTACATTTTCACAATGGAGTATTTACTCAGTAGTTAAACAACAACAACAATGACAACATGAAATTTGCAGGCAAATGGATGAAATTAGAAAAAAATCATTCTGCATGAGGTAACCCATACGCAGAAAGACAAACATAGTTTGTACTCACTTATAAGTGGATATTAGCTACAAAGTAAAGGATAACCAGGCTACAACCCACAGCCCCAGAGAAGCTAGGAAACAAGGAGAACCGAAAGAGGGATATATAGATTTCCCTGGGAAGGGGAAATAGATGAGATCTCATGCATAAACTGAGTGGGGGTCGGGGGTGGGAACATGAGGGATGTGGTTGGGCAGTTTGTGGGTGAGATGGATGGGGAGAATAATGGAAGAGATATCTTGATGGGGGAGGCATTTTGGGGTTAGGGAGAAATCTGGTGCCAGGGAAACCCCCACCAATCTACAAGGATGGCCCCAGCTAAGACTCCTAGCAATAGTTGAGAGGGTACCCAAACTGGCCATCGACTGTAATCAGTTTGGTGACTACCCTAATTGTCATGACAGAGCCTTCATCCAGTAACTGTTGGAAATAGATGCAGAGATCCACAGCCAAGCACTGGGAAAGCTCAGGGAGTTGTACTAAAAGAGAGGGAAGAGTGATAGCATGAACCAGTGGGGTCATTGTCATGATGGGGAACCCACAGAGACAACTGACCTGAGCTCCTGGGAGCACACAGACTCTGGATGGACAGCAAAGGAGCATTCATGGGACCAACCTAGGCCCTCTACATGTGGGTGACAGTTGTGTAGCTTGGTCTGCTTGTGGGACTCCTAGCAGTGTGATCAGGACCTATCCCTGGAGCTTTAGCTGACTTTTGGGAACCTATTCCCCCTACAGGGATGCCTCACTGCCCAGCCTTGATGCAGGGGGAGGAGCTTGGTCCTGCCTCAACTTGATATGCCATGATTTGTTGATGCCTATGGGAGGCCAGCCCCTTTCTGAATGGAGAAGGAGGAGTGGATGGTAGGGGTGTGGATGGGAGTTAAGGGGAGGGAGGGAAGAGAGGAGGGAGGGGGAAAGCTGTGGTCAGTATGTGAAATGAATGAAAAAATTTAATTATAAAGGTGGGGAGAGAAGGCCACTTCATTACACTCTCATGGTGCTATGGAGACAGAACCGAGACCTACGAGCAGACACCCGCTGAGTCAACTGTAGCGTGAGTACATACAGAGTTATAGAGACGATTTGCCCATCTTTTCCACTAGACATTGCAGGAACTCCAACTGAGTTGTTGCTCTCACTTCCAATAGAGAGAGAACAGGAGAAAGTTAATCAAGAACTAAGATTTCATAGTGTCTCCTAAAGTGAGAGGTTAAGGACAAGGGCACAGTAGAGTTTCTAGTGAGTGATGCTGCTTCCTTTAGTTCACTTTTGTTTGCAGGAAATTCCATGACTCGTTGTGTAAATATTAGTATAGCGGCAGGTCGTGAATTAAATCTCTATATACTTTCACCAAAGACTCAGATGAATTACACAAAACATTTTAAAATACATTTATCTTTGATTATGATTTCACATTTCCTTTGAACTTTGTCTAATTGAATTAAAATGTAGCTCACAATGAGCAACTTATAGTCATTTATCTTTTACTTTTCCTGTTGAATTCCTGAGAACTGTCACACATGCCTGAGACTATCCAATAAAATTTCTTGAGTGGTACAGCTGTCATTCTGCTCAGCTGGGTTTTATTCTCTGTAGCTTTGTAGAACTATTGTTCGGGATGGATTTGCTGATTTATCCCGATGGCTGAGGTAACATGGGTATGCTTAGGCATTTCAAATTTTTTTATTTTTTTAAAAAAGTATTTTTATGTATGTGTGTGCGCGCGCACACACACACACACACACACACACACACACACACATATATATCTTTGCCTGCCTCTGTATAAGTATGTGTGTACAGTGCCCTCAGAAGCCTGAAGAGGGCATTCGGTTTCCTAACCCTAACCTTGAGTTACAGGTCATTGTGACCTGGTGAGCTGCCAGATATGCTTGATAGGAACTGAACCTAGGTTCTCTGAAAGAACAGTCTTAACTGAGCTATCTCTCTACTCCAAACTCCTTTTTTAAACTGCCTATGTGCGAGGCAATTGTCTCTCTGATGGTCTTGTCACTAACATATTCCATTACATACATTAAACTTTATACTTTCTCTCATCTGTAATGGAAGCTAGTTAAGGTCAGATCATACATTTTGATTTTTATATACTTCCTGGTTCAGAATGTCAGAGGATAAAGAAAGATTGTTTATAAATTTTGTGAGATGAGATATAATTAAATTTTACCATCCCTAAAAGTTTACAGACACTCTGAACATATAGTGTGAGACCTCTTTATTGTCAAAAGATAATCTACCAAATACGAAAGTTGTATTTTGGTATAGAGACTTAACACTGTTGCGCACAAAGAATGTGTACACCAAAAGCAAAATCCCAAATCAAAAACACAGCTTCACATTTCCTTTAACAACTATAAACCATATAAAACCACTGACATTCAAGTTTCTTATTAACAAAGTGAGGATGGTGGACCACAGAACATTTGCCTGGATTAAATCATGAATATAGGTCAGGGCCTGCATGTACACATACCACTTTACATCTGCTGCTGCTCTCCCTTCTAACCCTGACTACATCCCTGTTCTATTTGCAGCATTAGAATAGCTTGGCTGAAAAAATATAGATAGGTTTTGTTATAGTCCCTCTGAAGTGAGAACAATGACATTCAGTCACACAGCTCAAGGGCTGGCTTCTGGAAACAGGCAAATGGTGTCAGTGGCTTGGCACTGGGACACCATTCTTGTGGGTGACCTTGCCAATTGCTCATGTGAGCTCTGGGAGCATCACGAACTGGAAGGGACTGTCTCTTCCAGGTCTCACATCTCCAGTCAAAACACTGAGTCAAAGTTGCCTCAGATTAAAAAAACAAACAAACAAACAAACAAACAAAAATCCTTAGAGGTTTAATGGGAATAATGGGGTGACTGTGTCCAGCTGGAACTTCACACCTAAATGGTTAGACAAAGTATTTGCCTAAACTGGTGGGGCCCCACTGCTTTAACCCTCCCTTTATGGATCTGTTTTGGACCCAATAGGGTCGTCTCAAAATCAGATGTTGAATCCCTAATTTCTAATCAGACTATATTTAGAATCAGGATCTTTAAGGAAGTAATAAATGTTAAATGAGGTCATAAAAATAGAGCCCTAATCCAGTATGACTGAAGCCTTGACAGGAAGAGGAAGAGAGACTGGCATAGGAGTTCGGAGGACAGGTTACACAAGAACATAATGGCTATAGTCTAGATGCCAGGAAGAGAGACTTCCCGAACTTTCCTCCATGGCTACCTGGAACTTAGATCTCCAGTCTCCAGAATTATAAGAAAAGTAATTTCTGTTGTCTCTCTAGTACTGTTAAAGCAGTCCAAAAAGATGAATAAAAAGAATCTAAAGCAAAAGTACTTGACAACAGCCAGTACTGGAGAAAATACCCTCCCATTCAACCACTGGTTACTGGAGAGGACTTTCCCTCTTTTTAAAAATAAGATTTTATTAGCATATAATTATAAATATTGGGGTACCAAGGCAATACAATATTCTGAAAATATTTATTACATTCTAAGACACTAGAACTTTTGCTAGAATTCACAGCCACAGTTAATATACACCTTGAAGTCACTTAACACTTAAGACTGCTTGCTACCCTACTTTGTACTCAGTCTATTTAAACTGCCTTTAAGAAAACAATGTTGGCCAGGTGGTGGTGGCACATGCCTTTAATCCCAGTACTTGGGAGGCAGAGTCAGGTGGATTTCTGTGAGTTTGAGGCCAGCCTGGTCTATAAAGCGAGATCCAGGACAGGCACCAAAACTACACAGAGAAACCCTGTCTTGAAAAATCAAAAAAAAAAGAAAGAAAGAAAAAAGAAAACAATGTTAACAGTCAATCTTACTTGCCTTGGATTTCCCATGTGGTCTATTTTTACAACCTAAGCATAGCTGTAATCTTAAATCTTAAATTGTGTATTCATCCATGTTCCTGAACCAGATGGTGTATGTGCATCATTTTCTGAAATCAATAAGTACAGAAATTCAAAGCGACCTTTTAAAAATGAATATTGGTTGATGAATAATGATGTCTGTTGTCTGGGTCAGATGAGATCACTTAGAGTCAGTGACTCGATCCCTTGTAAAACTCTGTTAAAGATTTCTGTAAAGTATCCGTCATTCCTTCCCCATGTAAAGCTTTCTTTACTGTTCAACAAATATAGAACAAAGCCGTTTGTTAGGGACAGTCACATGATACACACAGGACAGAAGACACAGACAGAGGGACAGATTCACAAGACAGCCTTCAGGCAGGCATAGATTCAGACTCATGCAACTGACACAGGTAGACAGAAGACACAGGAAGCATGAAACAGAGAATTCAAATCTAGACTCACTTTTGGTTAAATAACTCGAAGAGGAAGTGCTTTTATTTCTTTCTTTAATGTGACACCAATGCATCACTGGTAATTTGGAATTAATCACTAATGCATATAATTCATGCAGGGTACAAACTGACTTTTAAAAATTTTTATTTGCATGACATTTTGCCTGAATATTTTGTCTGTGCACCACATTCATCATGCCTGGAGACCACAGAGGCCAGAAGAGGGTGTCAAATCACATGGAGTTGGAGATACAGATGGTTGTGAGCCAGTATATATGTGCTGAAAATTAAACTCTGGTCCTCTGCAAGAGCAGTAAGTACTCTTAACCCCAAACCAACTCTCCAGTTCCTTGTATGTTATTTTTAATACATACATTTGGCATGTACAGAGCTTAGCAGAGGAATCAACATTTTCATCTCCTTAAATCTGAAGCCTTCAGACTCCTCTCTTCTAATTATTAGTAAAATACTTGACAAGCTATCATGAGCTACCATTATACTGCTGGCTTGTAGAACTGACACTAGAATATTAGAATTTATTACTCTTGTGTTTGGGTGTCCATTATTTATATTATTCACACCTGCTAAAATGGAGAAGACTGAAATATCCCAGCCTAAAAGGAAAGTCTTGGCTTTACTACTAGTAGCAAGGAGATGCTGGGAAAATCACTGGACATCTACACGTCTCAATTTACCATATGTATGGGTATCTTTTCTAAACAGTAAGCTGGAACCTATCTGAATCTCCTGTAATTATATGAATATTTTTACTACAGTAAAGGACAAGCCAGTGTTGTGTCATATGGGACTGACTCAACTTCTTTTTTGTATTATCTCAAAATCTCCTTTGTGCTTACGCCAGGAGATGTCAGTCCAAGTTTCAGGATTTCCTACCACACAGCACCCTTAGGCCAGTGAGTATATGAACATTAGCTTTAGTTTGTTCACGAAAACAATTGCCCAATGCCATCTATTTAAAGCAGTGTTACATGAGGGGCATTCAACTGGTAGGGACTGCAGTGTCTAGAATAGAGCAGATATTCAATGTTTGTCAAATGTGGGTCTTTCTCTGTGCTCCCACCTTAAGACTCTAGTCCTTTGCTCTTTGCTCCCACCTATCTGGATTGGAATCCATGAGCCTCTATGAGAGCCTGCTGTTCTGATTTGCAAACAGCTGGGGGCTGAGCTCCATGACCTATGGAGCAAAGCTTCCAGGCAGAAGAGGAACACAGCTGTCTGAGTCTAGTTCTATACTCCACTCCACACTTTTGAAGCAGCAGTCGTCTTTCTGTCTGTCTTCATCTTCTGAGTTTTAGATAGTCCCTCTTCAGTGAGCCAGTTCCTAAACAGAATCTTCAGGTGGTACACGGTGTGAAACCAAGACTGGGTCAGCTACACCATGAGTCCCCATGGATGTTTGTTCCCACACCTGAGAGTCTGCACAAGTATCTTCTATAGAAAGAGACACCCAAGCATGATCTGAGCTCAGCTGGCTGGAAATAAAGTCATCCTCTATAAGAAGAAATTGTTACAAAAAGAGGGCGAAACTTTGAGTAGAATAAAGGACCTGGATCTAGATATAGAACAATCAATCAATTATCTCTAATTTTTACCATTTTTAATGGCAATAGAATTTTTAATGAAGATGAATTCATCTTCATTGAAGATATGTTTCTATTTTCCCCAAAGAATCAGATTAATTTTTAAAAAGAACCTATGAATGACAATTATATTCCTTTATTTTGAGGGGCCTTAGGATGGTCTTTTCTCAGTCCACACCTTATATTAGTAAATGGATGTCAGATTATTTTTCAACTTAAATATGAACGCCTTAAGATAAAATACACAGAACTAAAGGCATAATAATACTCCGAAGTACAAAAACTTCAAAATCAGTTATTTTTTGGCATGACATTTATATTTTACTTAGCTTTAGATATGAGGCCATTTAAAAGATTTATGTAATGCAATTCAAAGAATAAGCCCAAAATAATCATTGTCTCAACTGACATTGATAATGATCTTTTGTGTGCAGAAAATATATTTAGCTTCCTATGCCTAGAGAATCTCAGAATACATATATCATTGATATTTTTTTTAGGAGTCATTTTATTTGAAAGTTGTTTGATTTGGATATTTTAAAAGATTGGTTTTGTTATGAAATCTAATCTGAGAATGAAACAGTCATGATCTATTTTCACTTAATGCTGGCAAATTGACAAGCTTTTACCTTGCTTTATACAAACTAATGTGAAAGGGGAATATCTGACTGAGAGATAAACAGTCTATCTACCTCACTACATCTGAGTGGGGGGGAGGAAAAAAAACAAAGCAAGTAGGAACTACACAAAAATAGGAAGGATAAAGATTTGGAAGCATTCAAGAACTAAGTTTAAAAGTACAGATTCAAGAATTAAAGTTTTACTTAAAAGTTTGCAATATGGGAAATGACTCTCATTATAAATGATACTACAAAGGAAATTATACACAGTTGTTAAAAATCCATGTATTATTACCTAAATTACCTAAACAGTGCCTCAGAGGCTCAAGGAAAAAAAAATGGAAAAACACACTATGATGTTAATGTTTCAGTTGCTTGCTTTCTTTGTGCTTTTTATGATCTGATCTTTTTAAGAGAGAAAATAGTTATGGTGCTGATATGCAGTATATCCCACAAAAGGCTCAATGTGTTGAAAGCTTGATTTCTAGCTTGTGACTCCAATTACTGAGAGGTGGTCATATCATATGGTGGTTTGAATGAAAATGGCTTTCATAGTCTCATAAGGAGTAGTACTCTTAGGAGTTATGGCCATGTTGGAGAAGATGTGGTCTTATTGAGGAAGCATGTCACTGGGGGCAGACTTGGAGGTTTCAAAAACTCAAGCCATGCCTAGTGTGATTCTCTCTTCCTGCTGCTTTGGATGTAGAACTCTCAATTTCCTCTCCAGCACCATGTCTGCCTGCCTGCTGCCATGCTTCCACATGATGACATTGGACTAAACCTCTGAATTGTAAGCCAGCCCCAACTAAATGCTTTCCTTTATAAGAACTGCATGTTCATGGAGTCTCTTCACAGCAATGGAAACCCTAACTAAGAAACATCATGAAGGTTCTAAGCCAATCAGTAGACAACCAATCAGTAGACAATCCCCTTGATGAATTTATAGTATGATGGCATTTTTGAAGAACACAGAAAGTAGAAGGTAGGGCCTACTTGGAGGAAAAGGGCATGCCCTGGAAAGATACAGCTTGCAGCGATCCTTTCTGTCTCTGGCTGCATTTCCTCTATGAGGAGAGCAACATCCTATCCCCTATAGCAACTACAATCTGGAAACAGTAGAGCCAGTAAACTACACACCCAAACTGTGAGCCAAATTAAATCGTTTCTCCTTTTTTGAAATGTTAATTATGTGTATAAGTGTGTTATGTACACTACCCATGTGTAGTGCCAGTGGAGGCCAGATTACCCTGGAGCTGGGGTTACAGATGCTTTTAAGCCTGCATGAAAAGGGTACTGGGAACTAAATTGAAGTCCTCTGTAAGAGCAGTATGCTTTTGTTGCAGCACCAAGCTTTCCTTCTTTCAAATAGTTTTTCTCAGGTCTTTGTCACCAAAGTGAAATATGGTGAATATGCAGAATTGTATTTTCTAAGTCACTGTTGAATAATACATCTCTAGCTTCACACACTGAATATTCTTGTTAAGGCAACGGTATTGTAGCTATTCCACCCAGGGACTACAGGTTAAATATTACTCCCTCTTTTTAACAGTTTTGCGGTCATAGTTGGGGTTGGTCCTTCTTCTTTCCTCCTTGCATAAGATCTCTAAATGTTTCTCTGTCAGGCTACATTCTCTTCCTGGGGGATCTCCACCAGCCAGAGGCTGCCTCAAATAGCACCAGAAAACTAAGGAATCACAGAAGACAGGCTGAGCTAGAGCCCTGCAAATCTGCTGCCCACACCAACTGCTGACTCCAGGTCACAGCCATCTAACCAGCTTTATTGCTTCGATGATGTCTGCAATGGGCCACTCATGGATAACTTGGCCAAACAGCATTTTTGATTTCCTGCCTTTACCCTTTCTAGTCATATAACTTTAAATGATATCACTAATTAACTCAGTTGATTATATTGAAAATCTATAGATTACCTATAATCTCATTCTTTTTTAAGATTTATTTATTTATTTATTATATATACAGTATTCTGCCTGCATATGTCCCTGCAGGCCAGAAGAGGGCACCAGATCTCATTACAAGTGGTTGTGAGCCACCATGTGGTAGCTGGGAATTGAACTCAGGACCTCTGGAAGAGCAGTCGGTGCTCTTAACCACTGAGCCATCTCTCCAGCCCCTATAATCTCATTCTTTAACCATCTCACACAATTCAATCATTAGTAAAATTGTAGTGCAACCTCTGCATATGCTGTAAATAACCCCCCTCATTCTCTTTTTACCCTTTTCTTCGAGACAGGACATTACTATGCTGCCTAGGTTGGTTATGAACTAATGAATTCAAATTGTCCTCCTGTCTCAGCCTCCTGAGTAGCTAGGATTACAGATGTCTGCCACCACATTGAACCTGAAATATGTCTCTCATCTTCTTCACTCTTGTGGCATCTAGATAACACAAGACTCCATTATATTATAAATGTGGGCTCTGTGCCCATATCTTTATGGCAGAATGTCAACTTCATCAAGTGACATTTCACTTAATGACCATCTTCCATGTCCCACTGGGTGTGCAACCAAAGTGAAGATACAGATTATGGCAGACCTATGTTTACAGGATCCAGACCCACCTACCTCCTCCATCTCATTTCTTCTCCACTCTCACTCTGTTCCAGGTTTTCTGGCCTTTCCTTGGCCCCTCCATTAGATCACTCCTTTGGAACTTTTTGTCCCTTTTGCTTGGGAAGCTCTTTCTCAGCTCTGCCTCAAAAACGGTCCTCCTTCTACTACTCAGACGGAAGCAGACCAGCAACTTATTTCGGTTTCTTCCCAGAGCGCAGCTGGTGCTGGTACAGATAGACCAGCAGCTTCTTTCAAATCTAACAGCCCTTCACAGTCAGAGGATAGATAGGCTGAGTTACAGCACTGCAAATGACTGATTGCTCTGTGCAATCAGGTCTCACCTCAGGCAAACCCCATCATCCTCCACGGGCTAAGCTCAAGATTACACAGCTCAAGGACAAGTTAATGTGATTTGGCAGAACATAAAAGGAATCAAGAAATTACAATAGGAAATGCACTCAAATAGAATAGGTAAAATATATAGTAGAGTTTGTGCCAGCCAAATACATCAAATCATATTTACATTTCTGTGTTATCTGTAGGGACAAGCAGGAAAGAAAATATAGGCATTGGGTTTGTTTGAATCTACATTTAAATTTATCCTATTGATTCCTAAGACATCACAAATCTAAAGTGTTACATTGGTTTGGCCTTTAATAGGGTCAATTTACAAATTTTGGTTAGCCCATCAGACACCTTGGCACAGAAACACTGTCTTCTGGCAGCACATTGTGTGTGCAAGTGCATCACAGTTTACCCACACTGCCCTGTGTTTCTCACAGTCCAGGATACTACATCTCCCATCTTACAGTTGGGGAACTGGTGTTCAAATATTTTATGTAATTCCACAAGAGAATCAGTTATAAAGGTAATCCCAGAGGGTGCTATTATAAATCTTAGCACATTAAACAGTAAACTGTAGCACATCTAAACTAGAATGTTCTAGAATCCAGAAGATAGGTTACTGCTGGTTCTGTCACCAACTATCAAGTATGGCACTGAGAAAGTCACTATTTTGCCTCAGTGTCAACATGTATAAAAATGGATATAATGACCTCTCCATTAGCTATACCACAGAACTGTGTTAAGGAGCAGTGTAAGGTTCCTTGCAAGTCACAGTTCCACTTGAAGTCCTGTGAATTTAATGATCCTTCTGTCCTTGGATATCTGTAGTTTGTCCCATTTCCTTCAGGCCACATGTTCGCTTATTAGGTGGCTTTGCTGACTGTCCAAGATACAACCGGGACCCCATTCTCAGTCCTTCACTTACTCTTCTGTGCAGTTCCACATATCTTTACTGTCTGGTGTATTTGTTTTCATTTGCTTGCTTATAAATAGACTATATGCTTCACAAAAGCAGAGATATTTACTTTTGTTAGTACCTCTAAAGCCTAGGGGCTATCCTAGCCCAGAGCAGACCCTTTGATCACTGACCTAAAAAGTAAATAAAAGCATTGGATAAGCTACTTATATGAATACTTGTGATATTATTTGATCAGAATCTTCTAATCCTGCCCTGGTCTGTCTTCCATGTGACAAGTTATGCACAGCATTTCTTACATTAAAATCTGTGTCTTAAATAAATGTTGTAATTCATAAATTTATATCAGCTAGAAGATCAAAGGATTAGAAAACACATATATATGATAATTAGTTACTAGAGCATCAGCAGATAACAATTTAAGTCTTACCAAAATCATCAAACATTCTGCTCCTATTTCAATTCTTAACATCAGATGCTGAGCCACCACAGAGAGCCCTGAGGGCTGTGAAAAGGTCGGAAAGCACAGGTAACATTTCTGACAACAAAGGAATCTCAGAACAGAGATTCTTGAACAACTAGAGGCCACATCTGGAGAAGAAAGAAGAAAAGCGATGGATGGTGGTAGCAAGTTCTTAGCTGTACCTGAAACAGAGAGGGAGGGGGGATTTGCATATTGTCAGATTTTAACTCTGCATGTGCTTCTCTGTATGGTGACACTATTTAACAATGAAAAACCAAGAATCAAAACAGTGGGTTATCTCCACCACAGATGTCAAAACTTGCCAAATCTGCTTCTCAAAGTCGGAAGCCACCTTGACAGTGATCCAGCACTACCAACGATGAGGAAGGGCATCCCTTGTGACTGAGCTGAGCAATTGTCAAGTGTGGCCAGGCAAGTAATTGAAGAGCCACCAGGGAGGATACACAGGCTTTGGAAACAGACTGCTCTGGGCCACAGTTAGGGTGAGACATTCGGGCAGAATTGGGTGGTGTTGTATGGCTTTGATCAGTGCAAAGTCAATGCTGGGTGTTCAGAACCGCAGCTGCAGAGAAGTCATAAGGTTCATCATGGGTAAGTGCTGCTGGAACCGTGGGCTCGTTAATTATTCAATTCTAAATGAATTTTTGGCTATGTGTGTTCAGAAATCTCTTACTGTTTCAGCTACATAACCCTGTGGTGTTATGGCCTGCAGTTTAAGAAATTGTGGTTGAACGGACGATTTATTTAAAAAGTAAAAAAGACTTGGACCAGCCCCATCTGCTACTGAATAAAGGTGAGTACAGAGATTAGTGCTATTCAAAGAACGGTCTTCACACCATGCTGCCCAGTGGTGTGCTAACACAAAGAGGGGACATACTGAGAGACCTTTATGGAGAAGCAACAGAGACATGGGACAGCTCCTTAATCTGCCGGACTTTAAGAACACGGGCTTATCTGCATTCACGTCACCCTTCCAGCAGTTCATTTTACCCCAGTTTTACTAGGGCATTGGTCCTGCACAATCAAAAGCCTAAGACTAGGCCTCGTACTACAGGCATTTTCGGGACTAGTTCTAGATGAATTGGGACTTGAGCTCTGTTTTTGAATTTATGTAATTTCTTACCTGTAGCCTCATGCTGTATGCCCAATTTTAATGCTACAAAACACCTTTGCAGACAGAAGATGGGAATTACAGAATCATTAAGTGTTATAAAGTTAATTCCCTTTAAAAGATACTGAGGAGGAGAGCTTTCACCAAAGGCACCCCCCCAAAAAAAGTATCTGGCAGCTGTTACTGTCATTCATTCCTTCTCTTATCAAAGTGGGAATCCTCCCTTCCTAGTAAGAGGGCCACAGTCCTGCAAATGAGAGCGAGGAACATTCAGTGAATGGGCCCCTCTTATGAGTGTCCAAGACTCCGTGAGAAAGTGTCTAAACCCATTTAGAGCTTGGTTTGGATATGCTGCAAAAGAAAACATAAAAGTAAACATGAACAATAATTTTAAAAAATGCATAAGGCAATTAGATTTCCTTGGAAATTTTAAAATAATTTTGAAAAATAAATTGTTTCACTATAATTTTCATGTTTGATTCTGTGCTTTAAATATATCAGTTAGAAACAGTGAGAGCAAAATCTTTATAGTTCTTGGAAAAACCTTGTTACTACCTTGGCTACCACCTGACTGGTTTCAAAACTGGATGATCAAGGAAATAGAAATGGGATAGAAAGGTCACCAGGAAATGGACACAGATTTGTTTCTTTCCAGCGGAGGATTTGAGCACATGGATGTATTTTAGAAACACTGCAGTAGATGCAGCTTAGCTGCCTTCGCTCTGTTCTACCTTCCCTAGATGTCCATATGTCATTCTTCAGTACCTCAGGCCCACAAAGCTTTAAAACAAATTACATGTTATCTTTTACTGCCACTGGGTCGCAGATGCTAAAACTGGCATTAGAAATGAGTCGCTGCAATGCAAGAAATCAAGCTAATTAAGATTAGTTTCTTGTGGATTGTATCTCACAGGTACCTTCACTGTTAGCAGAGGCAATGCCATTTCCAATTAATCCTGTCATCCTAAGAGTATTTTAAAGTTTTACTCAGAAGATGTGTTTTAGTTTCTTTGTTTTTTTTTGTTTTGTTACTATGGCAAGTAAGTATCATTCCATTATTAATATGCATGGCACTATATATGTACTTGTGTCTTAAAAGTGCAGCATTTTGTTTATGTGTTTGTGTGTATACATATTATAAATGTGTTAGTGTGTGCATGCATGTGCACATGAAGGCCAGAGAAATACTTCTAGTGTCTTACTTTATAGATCCACATCTTAGTTTTTAAAACAGGTCTCTCAGTGAACCCAGAACTCATGGAGTGGAATGACTAGATTGGCAAGGCCAGGAGCTCCAGGGATCTGCCTCCCCTTTGCTGCTGATGTGCAAGGGTTACAAAGGTAAGCAAGAATGCCTAGAATTCTAATGTGGGTTCTGGGGTCATCTCCCAGCTCTTTTTGTTTTATTTTTAAATTAAACTTCAAAATATTAGCTAATGAAGTGATTTCTTGTCCTTAGTAAGTAAAAAGAAGAAAAAAACCCCAAAACCTTGTGGTAATAACAAATCTTCAGAGAGAGGTTGGCTATATTTTCCTCTTCTTTCCTAGAGAAAATATCCACCCCTTTCCTTTCTTATTTAAAAGACTACCAGCAACCATCCCATGCATCAGGTTACAAGGGCTTGGCATGGACCTACCAGCTATCTGAAGATGATTTTCTCTTCTCCATCTATTTTCTCAGACTCTTCCCCTTTTAACATTACCTTTAAATTTAAATTAGAAAGATGATGTGTTCATAATCAGAGATTTTAAAGGATGGGTCAAGAGTTATGAGTCTGCTTGGTAGCATTTTGGTATTTCAATTATATTTCCAAAGAACAAAGGTCTCAGCTACTTTTTGCATTTTCAATAAAATATTTTTCTTTATTGCTTCACAAAAGTACGAGGCAGCAGTATGGCTGTGGGAAAATGCATGAGTCTTTCAACATTGCTATCAGAAGTTATTCATCATGAACTTTGGGTCATCGTTGCTTTTTAGAAGCGGGGGAGCTACGGGTGAGGACAGTTTGTCCTGTTTCACCATGCTTAACAAAAGCACACCATTGTATTTCACATCATCACGGTCTGTGGAGGTCAGCCAACACCTCTGGCATTCCTGAAACAATCTCCATGTAAAGAAGGAAGAAAACTTACTAAATTGAGTCAAGAGTGCAGGTGAGGAAGCATGGCAGACTTCTCCAACTGTGTTAAGAACTACACCCTGATATAACTCTGTCTGACAGTAGCAGTTTCCAGTGTGGTCAGAAACAGTTGCTCTGCTGGGTTTCATGGAGTTAACATACATGCTAAGCTAAGTCATATCATACAGTGCTAAATCCACAGTAGCATTGCTATTACCAACACTATTGCTGTCCTATTTCATCTCCAGGGAGCGACTGTGAGGAACTGGTTCTTTCTTATCAAAATTACACAGTAGGTAAATCATTTGGATTTTAAAACATAATCCAGCGAAGGACTGTTTCCAACTTCTCGTGAAGAAAACTTAGCTAAAAAGGTTTGTGTTTTAAGTCACAGAAATTAGAATTAAACATGAGGTTCTGGTATGTTTACATTATTTCTACTCTACTCCTGTCAATGTGCACAGAATCTACTGTGACAGTTCCAATTGAATTGCAAGATAATCTTTATCAAGTGAGGGTATATTAATAAATGCATTATTAATCAATCAATCTCCCAATCTTTTCCTAGGCTGAGGTTTACAGAACACAAAATGACATATAAATCAACCAACTGACCAAACAAACAAATAAAACTGAAATGATCCTAAGAACCAAAAGAAATGTGGTTTGTACTTTCACAACTTCAGTAACGTTTCAGCACTGGTTTATAGACAGGATTCAACAGACAAGTGTGAACCTGCTGTTAAAATGGTGTTCAAATGTCATCCATGCTGATTTTGAAGTGACTGCCAGGAGAATTGCCATAGTTTTCATTGGAAGAACTCTGATAACTAGGTATACACTCTGAGAGTGAGTAATTTCACTGTATAACAAGGCAAATATGACACACAAAGTTGACAGGTTGCTGTGAAAGCTTAGAGGAAAGTAACACTGAGCAGGTAAAGGGAGCCCAACTGTAGTTGGAGTTTTCTCCAGTCCTGCCTGGCCCACGGTCAGGACAAATCTCTCTCACTCGCCAGTCCTGCAGCCGCTCAGACCCAACTGAGTAAACACACAGAGACTTATATTGCTTACAACCTGTATGGCCGTGGCAGGCTTCTTGTTATCTAGTTCTTCTATCTTAAATTAACCCATTTCTATTAATCTATAAGTTGCCACGTGGGTCGTGACTTACCAGTACTGGCAGTGTCTCCTCGGCCTTCCACTTCCCAGAATTCTCCTCTCTGCTCGTCCCACCTATACTTTCTGCCTGGCTACTGGCCAATCAGCATTTTATTTACACAGAGCGATATTCACAGCACCCAACTCTTACTTCATTTCATTGTTTTACCAGTTAAGGAAATCTAGACACTCTGTTCATCTAAGCACAGATGAAGAAACATCTTTCTGAGTGAGGCACAGCATGAAGAACACACCAAAAGTCCAGAGGAGAAACTCTAGCCAATCATGTATGAAACCCAGCCATTACAACTGTGTAGCTCACAGTAAAATGTCTGCAGACTTTTCTAAAGAGAGATTTAAATTTCTCTAACCAATCTAATCTTACCTGATTGTGGCTACTGACATGCAATATCAAATAGATTTATTGGTTGTATTCGGGTGTGAGAGAAGCATTTTGTTATCTTTTTTGGAAGTGTTTTGTTTGTTTAAAGAAAAGTTATAGAAGACCGAGTCTGGTTTAGCAGTATAACTCCAAAGACCCAAACACAATCAGAGAATATTCATTTCTTAAAGTGTGAGGCAGTGAGGTCAAAGGCATCAGTACCACATGGGATCTTGTTATAAATACAGAGCTTCAGGCCCCACCTGCATAATGAATCAGAATCTGCCCTCTAATGAAACTCCTCACTGATATGCATGAATATTCAAATTTGAAAAGTAATGATTTGCAATTGTAGAGTGCCAGACTTTTTCAGAGTGAAGATCTAAGGAATTAGAGGTGCTTAACTGTCTAGAAAAACATGATGTTTTCTAGACCATACTTTCTAGGGTCACCATGTCATGGAAAAAAATTGGTTCACATAAAGCCATGTCCTATTAAGAACAGAAGAGAAAAGTTCCTGTTCGGCAGGAAGCACAGAATAAAGAAATTAGGAGTAGAAGAAAATACAATTATGCAACTGATGCACTCCATCATTTGCAGAGAGTTAAAGAGTCATGCAACTCCATACTACAGAGACAAAATTAATAATAAAATCCTTGGTTCAATTATTATTTTTATTTGTTTGTCGGTACATGGTCTCACTATGTAGCCTTGGCTAGTGTGGAACTTGCTATGTAGACCAGGCTGTCCTTGAACCTACACAGATCTACTTACTTATGCCTCCCCAGTCCTGGAATTAAAGTTGTGCACCACCATGCCCAGAAATTTTTCTTAACAACATCAATCCATATTAAGATTTTGTAGATAAATCTTGTACAAAACAAAAGCAAAAACTAGATGAAAGGATGGGAAAAGGAGAAAGATAAAGGTGTATTTAGTCCCTGTACTTTGCCTACTATTTGACAAGGTACTGGCAACTCACATGGGGATAGAAGCAGCCTCATACATTCCTCAGTGGAAAGGATATGAGAAGAAGCTATGGCCAAAATGATGAATACAGAGTATAACACAGTCTCTCTGGGGCAGGAAGAATACTCTAAATACTCAAAGATCATCTCTTGGAGCTCCACAAGTTCAATTAGAAATGAACTGCATCGCAGTGTGGGGAGAACTCTCTTTCACACATAAAACATACATGAGGCACCTACCACATACTACACTAAAACTTAATATGTATTTCAGGACTAAATGCAAGAGGTAAAACTTTAAGAATCTTAAAGAAGAAAAGACATAGGCACGAACCTTCGTTGAGTCTTGATTAGTAACTAGTTTTTTTCAATATGAAACTAAAAGCATGAGAGACAAAAAAGAGGAGTGAAGAAAAGTCATAAAAATTAGAAACATTGACAGCCATCTACAGAGTGTGATAAGTATTTTATAGATTTATTTTATTTCATTTTGATGTATGATTGTTGTGCCATCATACATATATGAGCACTATGTGTGTGCCTGGTGTCCACAAAGGCTAGAAGAGGGTGTTGGATGCCCTGGAACTGGAGTTACAGATGGATGTCAACCACCATGGTGGTGCTGGAAACTGAACCTGGGTTCTCTGCAAGAGCAACAAGTACTCTTTACTGCAGCTAAGCCATCTTGACAGCCCCCAAGAAAATATTCCTTAACCACATACTTGATAAGGGAAGCTGTATCCAGAATACAAAAAGATCACTCTAGCGATAAAAAGATAAATCAATTTTTTTTTTGGTTTTTTTGAGACAGGGTTTCTCTGTGGTGTTTTGGTGCCTATCCTGGATCTCGCTTTATAGACCAGACTAGCCTCGAACTCACAGAGATCCACCTGGCTCTGCCTCCTGAGTGCTGGGATTAAAGGCATTTGCTACCACTGCCCAGCCTGATAAGTCAACTTTTTAATAGAGGTACAGCTTGAATTTGAAATATTTCCCATAGATTCAGGTGTTTGAATACTTGGTGCCTAGCTGGTAGGATTGTTCTGGAATCTTTAGGTGGAGGAATTAAGTCACGGGAGGTAGACCTTGAGTGTGATAGCCTGGCCCCACACCTGGTCTGCTCTCTGCTTCCTAATGGCTCTTGCAGTGTGATGAGTGACTTCATGCCCCTGCCACATGCCTTCCTTGCTGTGATGGACTGTTCTTAAACTGTAAACTAAGATGAACCCTTCCTGTCATAAACTGCTTTTGTTAAGTACATGACATAAAAATTTTGTCACAGCAATTACAAAAGTATCTAAGAAGACAGATATAAGATTTAAATATATATTTCTATTAAAATGATACTCAAATTGCTATTGAGTACATGAAGAATACTTAATGTCTTTAGTCGTTGGAGAGATGCAAACTAAAGTCACAGCGAGAAAGTTCCTAATAAGTCACTAGGATGTCTAAGACCAAAAAGACAGATACAAATGATGGTAAGGATGTACCCACGTAGTTTACCATACAGCAAGCCATTTACTATTGTTTTTTGTTTGGTTTGTTTTGCTTTTCAAAACAGGGTTTCTCTGTGTAACAACTCTGGCTGTCTAGAAACTTACTTTATAGACCAGGTTGGCCTCAAACTTACAAAGATTCACCTGCCTCTGCCTTCAAAGTGCTGGGATTAAAGGCATTCACTACCACCACCTGGCATAAGCAATTTACTCTTAAGTAAATAACCAAGGAAAATGAAGATGTGCATTGATACAAATACTTTCATACACCTCTGAACTTTTACTCAGAAAGGCTACAGAGTAATAGTGAAACCCCGGTATTAATTTTCTATTGCTGTACTAACAATAAATGTAAGCACTTAAAATAATAAATTTATGTGATAATTCTCCTGGTTTCACACCATATCTCTGTTAGCTTCTATAATCTACCCACATTTCTTGATCCTCTACCTTTAAATCCAGCAGTAATTCATGTGGTTTTTTTTTTTTTTCTTTCATAGATACTACTCCTTTTGATCACAGACTTAAAAGGTTCCACAAGCTGAAAGATTTCTATATGATTAGACAAGGACTACCAGATGACCCGGCATTAGTTTCCTAATTTCCAACTCTGGTACCTGAAAGACATATGCAAAGTTCTTCTTCCATGTAAACTACCACACTCACAGGTCTGAGATGAAGATATCAATACTTTGAAAAAACATTTATCTGCAAACTAAAATGTCCATAGACTGATGAATAAACAAAGTTTACTTTATTCATAAAATCAATGTAATGGTATTTTTCAATAAAGAAGAATGAGTGCTGATTAATGGCACAACATGGATGACCTTCTAGAACATTATGGTAAGTGAAAGAAGCCAACCAAAAAGTTTATGACTCCAAATATATGGAATGCTCCATAAGGCAATCCAGAGCTAGAAAATATATTAGCAGCTACCAGGGGCTGAGGACTATTGTCTGTGTATATATTTTTATGTAAATGAGGGTGTGTGTAATGAAAAAGATTGTGAGAAACCTGTACAAGTCTGTGAACACTGAACTGTAGTCTAAACATGTGAGCACCATGACACAAGAATTTTATGTCAATAAATCCATAAAAAGTGGATTAGTGTATGAGGACATACAGATGGTCCACAGTGGTTCTATTTAAATATGATTTGTATTTTTATTAGATAGAATAAATAGAAACAAAATCATTGTCAAGGAACCTTGAATTATGGCCTATTCCTTATGAAGACATATAAAACATATACAATTAAAAAGAGACAATTATTTCTTAAACACAAATGAGCTGTGATTATGACATAGCTACCCAAATTAACTGCAAGCACAATGTCAAATGAGGAAACATTTCTGTTGGGAGACTGTGGTGGTAAATTTGAAATGAAAGAAAGAAAACAGATTTCAATTAATGAAACACTCTGGACTGGCAGTCTGATCAATGGGTCAGGAGTAAGGGTTTATCTACTCAATAAAAAAGCTTTATCATAATAGATAATGAAGATTGTTCTGTGCTACCCTCTTCCCTGATACAGTGCTTCCATCATGACTGATACTTTTATTCTAAAACACAACTGGAAAGAACATTGTCAATATCATCTGACGCCAGAGTACTAATTGACAAATACTGGATCTAAACATGATGCTTCAATTCCATTCTAACTTGACTTCTTTACTTAAAGCACTTTCCCATAAGTAAACTATAATAATAAGTGCTTCTTGACTTCAAGGTTGGTGACAAATGCCCCCACACTGGCAGAACAGAGAAGGTGTTGTGAATCTGGGAGTGTTGTGATTAAAACACTGTGTTTTAAAGAAGCCCAAGGACATAGCACTGCCACACACCTAGTCTGACATGTCTATCCCTGGTACCCAGCATTCGGGGTGAGACCTGCTCCATCTGCCCAGGTTGTCTGCTTTTCACTTATGCAACTGGCACAATGTGGAATTCAGTACACTAAGATATCAAATACTTCAGGGTAATTTTCTGCCCAAGATGTTTAAAATTATCTCATTATCAGACCTCATTCTGGTGTGGGTAACATGATACAGTAGCTAAACAACTTAAAGAGATAGAAGAAAGGTTCCTAGGAAAGGAAAATTTTCTCTTCACAAACCACACTGGCAGGGCTCAAGTGTATTCATCTGGCATGCATTAAAGAAAGAAAATACACTAATAGAAAGGCAGAATGTTTCACTGGCTATACCTCCTTAAAGATGTTTTGGATAGTTGACAACTGATGGATATGAAAAACCAAAACTGTACATAAATAAATGTGAAGTTACCTTTAGGGTTCATTGGGTCCTGTAGATGTTCTTTCTTTTTAGAAAAATGAAATGGTTTACTTTTTATTTTTATGTTCTTTGGTGGATTGGTGGCTCACATTGAATTCTGCTCACTTAAGATCTGTTTTCCTTTTTCCCAATCTACAAAGGTTTTAATAAATACTTGAATGAACTTTACACTTATAGCTCTGCCTTGTACATTATTTTTGAGGGTGAGCGAAATGGAAAATTTTCTTAGTGAAAAGTTATTTTGATACATGTATATTTGCTAACAGAGGCAGAGATAGGAGAGGTTAGGTAAATACATATCTAATATACTTGCATAGGCACCATCTTAGTTTGGTTTCTATTGTTGTGATTAAAGCACCATGACCAAAAGCAACTTGGGGAGGAAAGGGTTTATTTTATTATATAATGTATAGTCCTTTATGAAAAGAAGTCAGGGAAGGAACTCAAGCAGGAACCTGGAGGCAGGAACCTGGAGGCAGGAACTGAAGCAGAGACAATAGAGAAACACTGCTCACTGAATTTTTCCTTATAGTTTTCTTAGCCTACTTTCTTATACAAACCAGGTCCACAAGCCAGGGGCAGACACTGCCCACATTGAGCATGGTCCACCCACATCAATCATTATCAAGAAAATGCCCTGTAGACCTGCCTATGGACAATCTGATAGAGGCATACTTTTGATTGATGCTTCTCTTCCCAGATAACTCGAACTTGTGTTGAGTTGACAAATACTAACCAGGACAGGTGCTTACAACTTAGGACAGCAGCTGTAAGGTGGATTTCTCAGAAAACATCAGCTGCTATGCTTAACTTTTAGCACTATCCTTGTAATCGAGAACAAGTTACACAGCTGATTGGATCTAGGGAGGTCAGGCTATGAGATTAAAACTACAGAAGCTTCATTCACACTCTACCAGAGTGTGAAGTTAAACAAGAAGAGATAAACCTTGGGGGAAAGTGTGGCTTTTCAGCTTTTTCATATCTAGTCATTATGACTCTCATGAGTAGATTTTTGTCTTTTCACTGTAAGGGGATGGAACATTAAACATCTGGATGTCAAAATTTACCACAAGCTAAACTTTCACGACTTCTCATTTCCTTGTGCTTAGACTCTCCAAGACTCCATGCAGCTCTCTAACTCCTTCTTGGTTTCACAATGGCTTACTTATGTCATTAGGAAAGCTGGATCAGAGGAGCGCAGGACTTGCAAGGTGCATATCTGTCACTGTCTAAAAGATGCATCAGTGCAGCCATCTGCTGTGACACTGCCAATCATACTTCAGTTTCCAGTGGCTTTTTTCTGACAATTTAAAACATTTGCTCACGAAAACCTTCAACTATTTTTAATGCTTGAGCAATACTACTTAATATTTTCATTTCCATTTCAAAAAGTTGAAGGCATTCCTTTGGAGGTAATGCTATTTTTTTCTTCATGATGGCTTAAACTGTTCTTTCCCTAGTTTGATAAGAGCAAAGCCCAAGGCTCCTGAGTAAATGCACCCTTTTGACAGTTCTCCTTATTTAAAACACACTACCGTTGACATGAATTGGAAATTTTCTATTGCTTAGCAAGTTCTGTGCCCCCAGCAGACTTGGTGGCTCACAGAAGACATTGGCAAGTTTGGTCTCTGTCATCTTGGTCTCACCCCATCTCCAATGCCTTTCCAATGTCATATCTTTTACGTCCCTAAACCACCTCACCAGTATCCTGCCTTTCATATCAGTTGTCCCAACATCTATCTTTCCCGTAACACATGCAACTCCTGTAGACAAGTGGAGTCTAACGTTCATGAAGACTGTTGGAAAATGGGTTCAGTTACTGGCACTGCCTGCTGTCACTACCTGACTTGATGCAAACATGAAACCTTGAAGTTGGTGAATGGCAGGTGTGGCTGACAGTGTGAAAGACACAGATATCAAAGGCAAAGACTAGCTACTTAATAAATGGGGTATGGCAGCCAGAGATTTCAAATAGCCTCAACTTTTAAAAAATTATTAATTTTTTTAAGGAGTTCATATATGCATGTAATAAATTTTGATCATATTTACCTCCATAATTCTGTTTCTCACTCCTCCTAGCTCTACCCCCACTGCCTCCCACCTCTCTTTCCTTTGTTTTTTTATAACCCACAGGTCCAATTTATACTGCCCATTTACTTCAGGGTGAGGAGCCAACTACTACAGTGTAGTTGGCTTACCAGAGCCTACATCCTTAAATAAAACCGACTTTCCCTCTCCCAGAAGCCATCCATAGAGTTTCATCCAGGGGTGGGTCTCATGAGACTCCTGCCTTTCATAGCTAGAATGTTCACTGGCTTAATCTCATGCAAGCAACCACAGCTGCTGTGAGTTCATGAATGTATTGATCTTGTTGTGTCCAGAAGATACAGCTTTGCTTCAGTCCTCCGTATCTTGGGCTCTTACATTCTTTCCATGGCCCTTTCTGAGACAGTCTCTGAGCCTTGGGGAAGGGAATGTAATACAGATATCTCACATGCCCATATGTGGCTGAGCACTCTATGGATGCTTTTTCTCTGCACTGTGACCAGTTGTGAGTGTCCAAGTTAAGTACTGATCACTACAAAAAGGCACTTCTCTAATGAGGACTAAAAGATGCACTAACCGTGGGCACAGAGATAGAAATTTGGAGTCTCTTCAACTTCATAAGGGTGATACATAATCTTTTTAAAACCTCATTTTTTCACATCTGTAATATGGAAATTATGTCTCCACCTAGAGAGATGGGTTGAGGACTCAAAGAAATCCTTGTGATGTTTTTAATTGATGCAATGTCATACATAAGATCTCCATGAAGACAGAAATAAATTCTGTTTTCCATGGAACCAAGAAACACCTGGGGTGAGCTATCTTTACATGCACAGCCAAAGGCATAACTTCTTCTTGCCATGGCCAGGCAGGCTAGCATTGCTGTGAACATAATCTCATTTCCCCTTGCTAATCTTGGCAGCTGCACTTCTGCTTACTTCAAAACTCTTCTAAGAATGTCTCTCTGCAATTTCCAAATCCATATGAGTGCATGAAGATACTGCGCTTTCCAACAGAATCTCTGATGTTAGATAAACGAATCCTTCCATTTGCTGACCTTGACATACCCTTCATTTTATATCTGCCTGGGAAACACTTCATGCTTATTCCACCTTAAGCACTGTTTACACAATGCGGGGGGAACCTTTAAGGTGTCATGGTATGCTATCACTACCCCCAACATATGCTTAAGACATTGTAATAGAGAAGTGGTTCTGGGTCATTAAAAGATTTAAGTGAAAGAATGCCTTGGACTCTCAGTGCTTTGGATTTAAAGTTCTAATCTTTAACAGTGTTGTTACATCATTAAAGAAGTATTCTCGCTTTTTGCCTATATTTTAAATTTTATAGCAAAACACTCTGACATACAAAGTGATATAGAGAAAAATAGCAAACACATAAGCATCTACTACCCAATAAAGGAAAAACAAACAGAAAGAACCAGTAGTGCTTTGCTCTCATATAAAATTTGTAACACTATCCCTGTCCTCAGCAAAGCTGACCAAACATCTGAATAAGGTATTAATGATATGCACACATTATTATTTGTATATATACAAATAGATATATATTCATAGATATATAACCATATTCAAGATATGAAACATTTTATGTTGATAAACTTTCCGCAGATAGTAGCATAGGAAAGATATCTTCCTATATTTCATTAAAGTAGCACCATGTTCTCTTTCATTTTCTATTTTTAAGTAACTAAGCCCATGATTTCAATATTTCAAGCTATGTTGTCCAAATTTTTTTTGTCTTAAGAGCAAGTCAGGCTCTCCAGAGTGCAAGTAGTAGCTGAACCGTCTAAGAACATCTTATCCTTCAGATGCTGCTGGCTCTCCCAAAGACATACAGAATGGCTGAAGAGGAAGAACCTGGTAGTGAGGCTCAGATCTTTTCTTATCATTCCTTCTGAAATCAAATAAGAGTATTCTATTTACCGTGCAAGAAATTGCAAAGGTCAGCCACAGAAACACCAGATCACTTCCCATTCACAGGTGTTAAAGTTTCCTTTGCTCCGCCCCTTCACCAGGGCTTATCTGCCAAGCTTCAAGACCTTTCTCCAAGCTGACAGAGATGTCTTCTCACTTTAAATGGGCCTCGGATATATTTATGAGTTACTGGCCTTTCCTACTCCAGCAATGGAACCACTACTTACATCAATTTAAAAATCACTAAAAATACCCGAGTACTCAGAAATGGAATTTTTTAAATCAAAGGCAGCAGTAAGGAAAAACAAAACAAAACAAACAAACAAAACAAAAATAAATCTGAGGATTAGTGATGACCATGACCTACTTTTAGTTCTTACACATGAAGAGTGATGCCAGGCAAGGTGACACACACATGTCTCTAAAGGCAGCATTTGTGAGGCTGAGGCAGGAGGATCAAGAACTCTAAGGCACCATGGGCTACATAATAAGTTCGAGGTCAATTGCACTAAATTACACTATCTCAAAACAGAAACAAAACAAAGTAAGAATAAGAACTATTCTTGTTTGGTGTTTCTACACTCTCACAAGCCACTGTGCCTGTCTACTTCTACAAAGAATTTAAAGACACAGGCATACATTTACCATCTATCCCAGTCTATGTCTTTGCTATATTGGCTCTAGGGGACACCTGGGTGACTGACCCACGGTCTGCAATGAGGAGGACCTACAGGAGAGGAACACACACAGGTCATGGCTGAGTCAACATTCCAGAATATGACAAGTGACAGGCCACTTTACCCCATACACTCTTTCCGGGGTAGATAAGTCTGTGAGAGAAGTTGGGGGAAAGTCACAAGGACACAATACCTGTTGAACTCTTTGTCTTCTACTTTATTTTTCTGGAAAACTTAGAGCTAAGATAAAAAATATAAGTAAGATACCACTGCTTTAAGGATAATACATTCAATTTATTAAGCAACAAAGTCATATCTTCAAATATTTAATGTTTTAATGTAGAGATACTGTGGTGGTTTGAATAAGAATGTTCCCCAGAGATCCCCATATAGTTGAATGCTTAGTCACCAGGAAGCGGACTCTTTGATAGGGTCAGAAGGATTAGGAGGTATGGCCTTGTTGGAGAAAGTATGACACTGGAGTCAGGCTGTGAGGTTTCAGGCCCTGGTCTACTCTCTTTGCATATGGGTCAGAATGAGAATGTAGCTCATAGCTCCCGCTCTAGCACGTGCCTGCAAGCCGCCATGCTCACTGCTTTGTTGATAATGGTCTAAACCTCTGAAATTGTAAGCAAGCTCCAACTAAATGCTTTCTCTTATAAGAGTTGCGTTGATCATGGAGTCTCCTCACAGCAATAGAACACTGACAAAGACCAATATGAAAATTCACAGGAGCAAGACTTCACCCTATGGGTGAATTCATGTTAGAACTGCACTAAATCGTGAAGACTTCTGAATACATTTTTATTTACTTATTCAAAAAATGTGGTTCAGTATCCTAAGAGCCGTATTGTGTACTATAAGATTCATCAACATGAACAGAGGCTTGGCTCAGCTTTCAGTTTTACGGAAAGCCTATAGCAAATACAGGCCCTGGGTGCTGGGGGCCCGAACCTTCCCCCCTCATTACTAGTGAAACTGAAAGAGACTGATTCCATGCAAAGCATATACCATGATAGGTACAAAACAACAGAAGTAACACTGGCCAGAAAACATAATGTGAGACCGTGCTGCAGACTCCAGTGGGGTGGGGCGGGGGGTGCTTCGTCGTGTTCTGTCCAGCAATTGCCCTTCCTGAAGAGGTCAAGGAGAGGCCTTAGCATTTTCCCAGTCAGATACCCTGCACCTCTATAGGTTAACTGAACTACTTCTCAGAAACCAACTGTTTAAAATTAACAAAAGCACAGATACAGGAGACAGACAGGAGTAATCACTTAATTCATTGTCTTTGGAAAACCCTAAACAAGCTCACACACCAGGTCTTAAAAATATTTCACAATCTGCAAATGCCCTAAACCTCCATCCTTTCCCTACATTAAAATGGGAGGGAAGAAGAATTCAACTAGAACACAACTTCAAACTTACTTGGACTTTATCTTCCACTTCTAGTAAAAATAGAAACAGTAGATTTTTCTTCTGCCAAAAGTCCCTGAAATATCTCACCAAGGAAGCAAACTGGAAAAGGGCCAGTGTTTCTGATGGTTGGAACATCAAAGCAGAGAGAGATTGGACAGTATCATAAAAATGGAAACATTATGCAGAGTAGATGTTGACACGCATTTGCTCTACTGACTGCCTAGTTTTAGTTAACTTTTGGCAATGGATTTTATGGGTTTTTTTCTCCTTTTAACTCTTCTTCTTTACATGGACAAATAAGTATTTATTTGATGTCCAATCATTCTAGAAAGTTCTCCTGGAAAACTGTGAAAAGAAAAAGTCTTTCCAAAGGGAGTAGGGGTTTTCAGTGACAAGAAGTAGGGGATGGTCAGGGGTGATGCAACCACTTTTTACAACAACTTCTCTGGAGTCTTGGAGGTCTCAACACCTCTCTGGCTACTCCCACAGGTATCTTACTACATAGACATGACATAGAGTTATTATTAGAGGCTTTCCTCTAGGGTAGGTAATACTTTATGAAAAAAAAGCATACCAAATAATTAAGCTTTTACCTGGTTTATTCCTTGTATTATAGAGAAAAACATATAAGATGATAAGCTCTAATCTGATTATTACTGTTTTATACTTGCTAAGAAAATCTGTAACTATAGCAGAAGAGCAAATTCATAAAAACTAAATCATGAATTACGATTTTAAAATGTTTTCAATGGAGAAGCTAACCATTTTCCAGCAATGGTATAGAAGAGCTCTGAGCATGCCCATATCCCAAACTATACCTAAGAGTCTATATACATATGGAGAGGTAATGGGACCTTACTTGACTTTGTTGATCATCTGTAAATGGACAATAACACTAACAACATTTTTTATTGTGTGTGAGAGATCTTATGGGGGATCAAATGGGTTAATATACATGTGACATTCAAAATGTCTGGGGAAAAAATTAAATGAGTGCTATTAAAGTTTTATTCTCTGCTACTATTTAAAAAAATCCTATTGCTGCTTGTCAATATTAGTTTCCTGATTTGAAAACAATGGAGTAAGATGCAGACATTTTGGTGAACAAAATCAAGCAAAATCTTGTGTGTAAACTATTCTAAACAGGACCCCAAGAAAGACACGGGGATGGCCCAATGATGGAGAAATGGAAGAGATCTACATGAACAGCCTGGACATGAGTGGGGGTAATGAAGGGCGAGGGTCGAGGGAAAGAGAGCTTGGGGGAGCGGGAGATCCCAGCTGGATCAACAACAGAGAGGGAGAACAAGGAAAAGGAGACCATGGTAAATGAAGACCACATGAGAATAGGAAGAAGCAAAGTGCTAGAGAGGCCCACAGAAATCCACAAAGATACCCCCGCAACAGACTGCTGGCAATGGTCGGGATACAGCCCGAACTGACCTACTCTGGTGATGGGATGGCCAAACACCCTAATTGTCGTGCTAGAAACCCCATCCAACGATTGAGGGATCTGGATGCAGAGATCCATGGCTAGGCCCCGGGTGGATCTCTGGGAGTCCAATTATCGAGAATGAGGAGGGTTTATATGAGCAAGAATTGTTGAGACCAAGGTTGGATAAAGCACAGGGACAAATAGCCAAACAAATGGAAACACATAAACTATGAACCAATGCTGAGGGGCCACCAACTGGATCAGGCCCTCTGAATGGGTGAGACAGTTGATTGACTTGATCTGTTTGGGAGGCATCCAGGCAGTGGGACCAGGCCCTGTGCTCATTGCATGAGTTGGCTGTTTGAAACCTGGGGCCTATGCAGGATCGCTTGGCTCGGCCTGGGAGGAGGGGACTGGACCTACCTGGACTGAATCTACCAGGTTGATCTCAGTCCGCGGGGGTGGCTTTGCCCTGGAGGAGGTGGGAATGGGGGGTGGGCTGGGGGGGAAGGTGAGGGGGGCCGGAGCGGGGAGAACAAGGGAATCCACGGCTGATATGTAGAATTGAATTGTATTGCAAAATAAAAATTAAAATTAAAAAAAATCAAATAAATAAATAAATAAAGTAAAATAAAATTAAAAAAAAAAATTTGAGAAGTAGAGATTGCCCAGTGGTGAATGTCTAGTGTTTTCCTCATGCTGTATGAATTCAGATTCTCTCTCTCTCTCTCTCTCTCTCTCTCTCTTTCTCTCTCTCTTTCAAGACAGGGTTTTCCTGTGTAACAGCCGTGGCTATTCTGGAACTCACTCTGTAGACTAGGCTGGCCTCAAACTCACAGAAATCCATCTGCCTCTGCCTCCTGAGTGCTAGGATTAAAGGTGAGCACCACTACCGCCCAATATGTAGATGCCCTTATGTAGAAGGCATCTGGACTCATTCTTCAAGAAGCATGTTTATGGAATGCAGGCTATTGCCATTCCTTCGATGCCCACCAGAACTAGATGGTAAAGTCCTAATGTTGAAAACTACATGCTTTAGACACAGGACACAGAGAAATAAAGCTGGGACTGAACTGGAAACTTGCTCTCCACCAGTTAGTATTCATAGAGCCTGAAGGTGCTATGCAGGCAGTTGGGGTATGGGACATCAATAGTCTTAGCCAGCGTTGGACTTGCATATTACAATGTCAAACTTCCAGACAAGATATATTCCCTGGTCAAGAGTGGTATGACTGTGCAGGGGTGGTGGTGGTGGTGGTGGTAACCAACTGCTTTATGATTGGAATTTGAGGCCCTATTCATAGTAGAGAATACATGTTTGGTACTGAAAACTCAATCAAAAGTCTACAGCTAGCAAGCCAAATGGGCCCTACATCTACTACTATTGTCTTGCTAAATGAACAGATAGTCAAACTGTCTTCTAGATATTTGTGTTTATTCACATAGACTAGTGCTGCTTTCAGCCTTGATCAGAGTCTTCCTTATGAAGCAGATAAAAGTTAATATAGAAACTTATAACTAGACAAAGTGCTGAGAATAAGTATTGACTCTTAGTCTTAAGCAAGACTTCTGTATCACTCCTACTAAGAATCATAGAACATCACAGAAGAGGTGGGGTAAAGAGTATAAGAGCTGAAGATTGGGGAAGAGTGCTTCAGGATAGGACATGGCCATTGCAATCATTAATACACAGCAGCTGCAGTTTTCTGCACATGATTCAGCTCTTGGATATTTCATCAGAGATCAGGGAGGGACTCTTGAGGCTCCCCTCTTCCCCAAGGAGGGGGTTGATGGGTGCTGGGGGAAGCATTTTCTTCAGTGTTAGAGATACTGGTAAGTTGCCTATGCTCTAGTAAATGATCCCCTATAGATCTTCATATAAACAACTCCAATTAAACTCAGCGGATTTTAAAAGGCATGAAAATAGAAAGCAAGTGGAACTAGGTGAGATGAAGAAGGGGGTCAGCAAGAGTGGGAGGGGGGACAAGAAAGGGTAAGAAGAGTCAATATGATAATAATACATTGTATATATACATGAGATTGTCAAAGACAAAAAACAGATATTTAAAAAGAAGAATGTTCATTAATGTAGGACTATTATGTATTAGTAAGGGCAGCTACCCCATGGCATCTCCACCTCCACATTGGCCCTATACACTGGGTGACCCTGTGGAAGGCCCTTCCTTCCATACTCACAAACAATCTCAAATGTTAATTTTGGTTCTTAGTGACTGTAGGTATTTTCTCCTTGGTTTCAAGGCTGTGTTTATATCTTTCTAAAATATAATTAAGTGGAACAACTTACAGTATGTCAATATTATCTGTCTTTGGCAAAATCAGAGTATATTTATGTTCAGAGTATATTTATGCTCAAAATCCTTTAAGAACACTCAGAATCATATCACCCAAATCTTGGTTTGGGGGGGGAAAGTTTTTGTAACTGTCATATTTTCCAATAGCCTTCCTTCTAAAGACACCTTCAGGGAATAGTTGGTTTATTTTCAATCACTTCTGATGCTGTCTTTCTCCAGGATTTTGTGCTGCAATGGACTGTAGTCTCGATGCTTTTCTTACAAGAAATGGATTGCAGCAATATTCCTTTGGGTAAAATTAGCAAAAATGTCAAACAGATATATTTGAGGTTTTCTTTTCTCTGTTAGGTCCTCCCATCACTCAGCAATCTATGTAAACATTTAAAGTGAAAACTTCCTAAAACTTTGTCTTCAATTTTACTAACAAGTTTTCCCCCCTCTATTTTGGGGAACAAATAATCATCTGGGGATCAAATTCTCATTTATATTAGTTTACTTCGCAGACAGCCTTTAAATTACTCTGGTACTGTTATACTTCTTCACACACAGACAATTGAGGAGAGGGAAATGCAAAGAGAAAGCAGAGAATGTGCCTTCAGATTCCCTTCCTATAGCAAAATAGTCCACCAGAATTTAAGATAATAATCCCCTACTGAATTAATCTACCAGACCACTCTTCTCATTTTCCTTGTGAACCAAGTCTAAACTATATAGAAGAACACAGGGGAACAAGAAAGTCTAGGTACTTGCAATACTGTGGAAAGATCTAGAAAACAAAGAGAATATTTTAGAAGACAGAAACATTGAAGATCACCTTTCATTAACCTTACACCCTGTCAATATTTCCGTTTGCTTTGTTGCTTTTTTCTTCTCAGTTTTGTTTTTACTCTCATCATGGCCATATGCTAAGCTGTTCATTTACAATTTTAATAGTTTCTCTAGATCATAAACACATTATTTCTGCTTCCACCAGCTTATTAGTCTATTAACAACTTCACACTGTGAAAACAAATTAGAATTGGATAACCTACCCAGTTTTTGACACCACTTTCCAGCTCTTTAGTAACCGCTTCAGATCCTGACAATGCTAAATATAGAAGCGAGAAACACATAGCTGAAATAATTTAGCATCTCAGTGATTAAAGCAGAAACACGCAGTCAGTAGCTCACAGACTCCACGGCACTTGCAGCTGTCATAGCTAATCATTGTTTATTTCAATTTATTCATTCCAAAGGTACTTCAAGACAACCATGTGCTCCCAGAATTTAAATATTTCTAATAACCTGCCTCATTGGTATTAAGAAGAAAAGACAGCTTTTACTTCTAAAAACTCTCTGAAAAAAAAATAGAAAAACACTGTATATCAATCCAACCCATTGTCAGGTAGGAAATTCTATTAAAAGTCAACATGTGTCGGATTAAAAATAATGACAGTAGGTCATTCCACAAGGCCAAGACTGATGGCAGGCACCAGAGGAAAGCTCAATGCAACAACTGAGGAAAAAACCCTTTACAGCGATGCAGAACATGCTGGAAGCAGCAAGGTAAGAAGTCTACTCTTGAGAATTTGGCACCTAACTGTTAGCAAGTACAGGACACGGTACCTCAAAAAAATCTGTAGTTTTGTGGAATGTTATTCTCTTTAGAAAGTCAAGGGTCTTGTAGATAAAGTTGTTCAGAAATTAAGGCATCCCCGGAAGCCTTCTAACCTTCCACTTCCACAGACACTGAGCACCACAGGACAGACCCTTCTATGTCCTCTTTCATGGACTGGCTTGTCTCTTCAGCTGCTTCAAGGCATGATGTACTCCAGGAAAAGGCCAGACTTCTGAAATTCTACACGCATACGTGTAGGGCCACACGTAGTTCAGAGTGTACCCCGTCTTACAGAAAATGATCTTGTCTCTCACTAGAGACTGCAGAGATGGGAAATACTGCTCTGCAGTTCTAAAGAGCACTTGTGCCCACGTCGGCAATTTCAGGAAGTTTTATTGTTCAGCTTCCAAAGAAGCTAATAAACATTTGTCTGCTTTTCCATTTTGATTTTTCAGTATAAAAAGAATATACAGCACAAGAGAAATTTCTTCAAATTAGGAATTTATATTAGTATATAATTTAATATATTATATTTATATAATTAGTAATTAATTTATATTAATATATATTATATATACCCTCCAGAGGATGAGCAGGTGACCTCCACTTTACCCTGGACATTGGTCAATGAACTGAACAACTACTTTCCTCTAATTTCTTTATCATTCCTGCTCTATGATTGTAGACAATTTAAAGAACTATTTGCTTTAAAAGCTTACAAAACGTATTTTTTTTTTTATAAAAGCACTACATACACAGGGATTAATGCTTCTCACAAAGACTTAAGTTATCTGACATAAAACTCAGTCCCAAGATAGGGGATCCCTTCCTTCAGGTTGTTGGCCAGGGTCAGGGGCCTCTGAGACCTTCAAAACAATACGGGCTGTTACCATTACTCTTGGTCTGTATTAAGATCTGCTACTGGTATTAAGATCTTCTACTGAATATACCATACACTTTGATCCCAGGACATGGACAAATCAAGCTGTTACTGGCCTGGAAGCTTCCTCCCTAATGGCTAGCTTTCCATAGGGCCAGAAGGTGCTATGGGGACTTTGAGGAGAGAAAGGTCATCAACTGTCTGACTCAGATGTGAACCCTAAGAGTTATCATAACTGGCCTGGAAAGATATGTCCATTGGTACAACAGTGATAGGAATGTCAGGGAGGGAGCAGACAGCTTTCTAATTAGATTTAAGGCCCACTCCATAGGAGGAAACTCATGCCTGGTCCTAAAGAACTGGTCAAAGACCTGTAGGCCACAAGGGAGAATCTATCATTATTTTGCTAAGGACACAGGATCAAGTGGGCATGCATATAATTATCCTTATACTCACAGATTAGTGCAGCTGCCAGGCCTCATCAGAGAAGTCTTTTTTTTTGGATGGTAGTTAATACAGAGATTCACAACTGGTCAAATAAGTGACTGTGAGGAGTTCAGCCCTAAATGGGACATCTATGTTATACCTTTGCCCACCAAGGCTTGAGGAACCTCACAAAAAGGAGCAGAAATACTGTTAAGAGCCAGGATATGGGGAGGGCTCCTTCAAAATAGTGCCTTCTAGACATGACAGAGCTAATGCACTCATGAACTCACATCAGCTTTAGTTGCCTAAAAGAGCCACACAAAATCAAGGCAATCAACATTTCAGCATGGATATAGTAAGAGTTCATGAGATGCCACCCCTAGCTGAGGAGCTGTGGCACTTGATGAGAAAGGGAGAGTCCAGTTTTTTACAGATGTGGCCCCTTGTAGACTGCACATGCTTCTGAGAATAGGCATATACTCATGTGTATCTAGGCAGCACCTCTTTGACTCAATAGGTTATAAAAAAAATGAAGAAAATCTAAAGTTGGGAGGGAGATGGAGAAAATCCCAAGTTTGGAGAGAATGAATATGATCAAAATACATTGTATACATGTATGGAATTATGTGTCTAGCTATGAAGATATGTGTGTGTGTGTGTGTGTGTGTGTGTGTGTGTGTGTGTGTGTGTTCCATTGAACTTTTAGTTTTTGAAGAAAAGTCATATTCAATAGGAAAAAAAAAAACCAGACAATCCCTTTTATGATAAAATCTTCACTTTATATGTCTCTGGTTGTGGTATTGTGCTCATTATGAAATTTTATACACAAATTATTACTTGCACATAGTATTCTAAAAATAAATTATAATGAACTGTTAGAGTGGAAATGTTCTGTGCTTATTTTAAGTAAACTAAATAAATCATTTCATTGTCTAAGAGACCTCACTTAGGGTGAGTCTCCTGACTAGGAACTGATAACACTAAACAGAAACTTCCAGAGACATTCTTCTATGATAGAGAGTGTAGGTTAATACGACTGAAAGAGCATCAAGGATGACAGGGTCTAAGATGTGTGTGGGAACATCAATAGAAACTTTGTTTCATAAGTAGGAATATGTAAAAATTACTACCTTTTTGTTAAGTATATTGTGTATCCTCTGCAAGCTGCTGTTTATCCCTACCAATATGAAAAAGTTGTATGTTACGAGTTACTTCCTGTTTCCCTCCACATTCCTTTGAGCTTCCACAAAACTTTTTAGTAGAGTTATCTACTATCTACTTTTGTAGTATATCCAGATTTATCCCTAGAATAGGGTTTAGCTGTAAAATCTAAGAGCACAGTTAATCTAGTTTCATTGTGTCTTAGTGATGGTTTACTATTGCTATAAAGGGACACCATGACCAAGACAGCTCTTACAAGGAAAACATTTCATTGAGGGTGGCTTGTTTACAGTTTCAGAGGTTCAGTCCATTATGATTATGAAGGGATCATGGCAGCATGCAGACAGATGTGATCCTGGACCTAAGAGTGCTACATTTTGCAGGCAACAGGAAATCGACTGACTGTCACACCGAGGGAAGCTTAAAAAAGAGAACTCAAAGCCAGCCTCCGGAGTGACATACTTCTTCCAACAAGGCACATCTCCTAATAGTGCCACTCTCTTTGGAGGTCATTTTCTTTCAAACCACCACACATTGTATTGTGTTATCTTTACAGAACACTCAATTTTGTGGCATATTATAGAATGTATGATCTTATGAAATTTTTAAAGATAAATTTTTTTTAGTAAATTTCAATTGTATCTTATATTTCATCAAAAATTGTTGTAATATTTAATGCAGTAATTTTAAAAATCCAAAATGTGTGGTAGAATATTATTTTAAGGTATGTTACTTTTGTTTATGTTGCATTTGCTTAACTCTGTGAAGCTGTGTTACTGTGCTTGTATAAAATACCTGATAGTCTAATAAGAGCCGAATGGCCAATAGCAAGGCAGGAGAAAGAATAGGCAGGGCTGGCAGGCAGAGAGAAGAAATAAAAGGAGAAATCTAGGAGAAGAAAAGAAGGAGTAAGAGAAAAAGGATAGGAGGGTACCAGGGGGCAGCCACCCAGCCACCCAGCCAGCAATGTAATAACATTGAAAGTAAGATATACCAAAGTAAGAGAAAGGTATAAGCCCAGAGGCAAAAGGTAGATGGGTTAATTTAAGTTAAGAAAAGCTGGCTGAAAATAAACCAAGCTAAGACCAGGCATTTATAATTAAGAATAAGCCTCTGTGTGTGATTTATTTGGGAGCTATGTGACGCTCCCCCCCAAAAGAGCAAAACAACCAACTACATTTGGCACCCAACATGGGGCTCAAATATCCCTAGGGCCTGAGAAAGCCGAAAAGAAAAAAAAAGTGAATATGGCTCCTTTAAGAAACCCTGGTGTACAGTAGAACACTTAAACAGCTTTTTTCACACTAAATTGAAACAAAAAACTGAGCAAAAAATGCCTGCCACAGTACAGGGCACCGGCATGCCATAGCTGGGGGTATTGAATTCAGATACAGAGCAAAGAAACCTCTAACCAGGCTGCAAGCTTTAGGCTTGGCCCTCATGAACCTAGAAGTGGGCAGAGCCAGCCAAGAGAGCCATGTGGAGGATCCAGGTGTAGCTTAGCAGTCTAAAGTTTGTTCGTGAAGTCAAAAGAGACTAGAGATATGCAGTAAAAGAGGTCTGGATGGGGGAAAAAAAAACAAACTTTAAACAGGGTTCAGTGTGTTTTACAATGTATGTAGGCTTAAGAGAGAAAGAAATAGGGTATGGACAGTTACAGAAAGAAAGAAATATTTTAAAAATAATAGTCTTTGAAGAAAGAGTAAAAGTAATATAAAAAGAAAAAGCCATGTATGATGGGAAACACATATGGAGTCTGAATCTTATGTAGTATTGTGTTGATTTTGAATTTTTTGAATGCTGATAAGCAAATGACAGCTACTAAGAGAAATCAGATTGTGAACTGGACTGCTCAACTGAACCAATCTAGATACTTTAGGAATGCCTTAAGTTTAAAAAAGTCAGAAAATACATTTGTCAAGTGTAAGTAAAAAATGCTTTGGAGTTTTGTTCCCACAGGAGGCAAGAGGTTGTGGATTCCTTCGGGAATAATATGGATCAGGTTTGATCAGGGGAAACCTCCTGAATCTTGACAGGTGATATCTATCAACAAAGGTTATGGCTGGTCTTCCCAGGACTTGGTCATTATCTCAAATTTTCTCAGGGACCCTAAAGATACTTCGTCCACAGACAGCAGGAAGGTATTTGGAGAATACTATGCCCACATGCCCAAGAGATGGGGTGGGTGGTCTTTGGTTACTTAGTAAGTTATGGATGTTTGTCATCATTTAGGGGAATAAATACATTGATACAAATTAAAAGTTACATTTGTTACATTGTATATATGTTTCTACTCTTGTTTGAGGTATTGTGCTTATGCAGTTCATTTAAAAATGCAATGTATAAATAAGAAATGAGGTTAGCAGTAAATCTACAATAATCACTTATAGTCACATTAGATACATTTACTAGGTGAAATAGGCACATTTCAGATAGATAAAAGGTTTTCAAACACTTCAAAGACACCCCCTCAAAGGCAAAAGGGCAAAAACAACCAACAACACCCATGTACTTTGAGAACAAGTTTGCCATTATGGGTATTACAAACCCTTGCTCCCTAGCCTATTATCCTGATCACTGTTTCTCAGTCAATAGGACTCATCCTTATTACAAGACTTCCCCACCTCCACCCTGACCCAGACTTCTGAGCATTGTTTTTCAGTCAATAGAACCCATTCTTGTAGAAGAGGTGCTCTGCAAAAGACATGTACTTTGCAAGGGAGTTTCAATGTCATGCCTTAGCCTTTGTTATGATAACTGTCATGAGGAAACTTTTCCCCAAATATTTACTCTGTTTAAATATGTAAAAAAGTGAACTGTTTGGTGTCAGATTATAGAATTTTAAACCAGCCTGGATAATCCCCAGGGACTGGAGTCATAAGCAGTTGAGAGCCATTTGATGTGGGCAGTTGGAACTGCATCAGGTCCTCTGAAATAGCAGTGAAGATTCTTAATTGCTGAGGCTTCTAGTCCCAGCCACTTACTTTTTCTTTTTTCTTTTTTTTTTTTTTTTTTTTTTTTTTTTGGTTTTTCGAGACAAGGTTTCTCTGTGTAGCTTTGCGCCTTTCCTGGAACTCGCTTTGTAGACCAGGCTGGCCTCGAACTCACAGAGATCCGCCTCCCGAGTGCTGGGATTAAAGGCGTGCGCCACCACCGCCCGGCTACTTTTTCAATGATGCTGTTCATCCTTCCCCACACACCAAAAATGGATCACAGAAAAAGAATATGGTAACTGTCACTTGGGCACTAAGGGGATGTGCCAGATGCACAAAGCCAGGCTGGCAAGCCTTGGTGATATTAAGATAGCAGTGTCAGCTTCACACTGTAGTTTATAATAGGCAAAGAAATGAAAGATATACCCACAGGGAGAATAAGAAGAAAACAATTTGTTCACTTTTCAAAGATCCTGATTTTATAAATTGAAAATATAATATATAAGTCAACAATGATTATTAGACATTGTATCTGATACCACATTAAGTCAGTAGACTACCAATTAGACTAGATTCTGGTTACCACATTTTCTATTTACTGAGGGATGTTTTAGAATTAATTTTACATAATAAAATGCCACTCTGTTCCCACAGCATTTTATATTCCTTGAGAAGTATTATCTTCCTGAAGACATTTAAGGGGCCTTACATACTCAACCTGTTTTCAATTTTTTAAAATTTACTCTATGAGAATTCCACACAGAATTGTTTATCATATTCTTTCACATTCTCCAACTCCTCTTAGATGCTCCCCATTCCCTACCCACCTATCTTCATGTCCTTTCTCCCTATAAAACAAAGACAAGGGGGAAAAGCTACTAAAACAAGGAGTCTTATTTGTGCTGGCCTGCTAATCTTGGGCATGGGGTCCACCTAAGGGGTGTGGATGACATACCTAGGGTCACTCCATTGAAGAAAACTAATTTTACTGAGGTGATGGCAGTATAAGTAGTTATGCTTGATCAGCATTATCAATCACAACCATGTTAAGAATACCACCTGGTTGGTAATTATTTAAAGATATCACAAGTGCTAAGATACACCTCAATTTCAGAGGTAGTAAAAGACAAGAGAAAAAAGGAAAGAAAAACATCTGAGAAATGCATGAAATACAGTAACTGACATCATATTTATAAAAACCATAGCTGACTGACATTTACATATGTGCATGCTCAGAAACATGAAGAGAAAACTTTAAGCAAATATTTTCTTGGCTGTCTTATCTTTAACTACTACTGTTTCTGGCAGTAATCTTTACCAGTCTGTTTACAAATCCATGCAACCATTTGGCCAAAATAAAAGAAAATTAGCTGATATATCCAGGCTTTCAGAGATGCTGGCAATCATTTTTCTCTAAGTGCTCTGGGTTTTAAAAACATGTTTTAGAACTGCCAATTAAAAAAACAAAACAAAACAAAACTTTATACTTTGCTACACTGAAAAATGAAGCACTATGTTAACTAATGCAAACCTACATTAAAACTCTTCCCTTTTTATGTAGGGAAGAAAACAATTCTGCTTATTTCTCTACAATATACACATTGTAGGGGGCAACAGAGCTGCATAAAACCCTAGTGGGATATTCACATCCTGGTATTTGGCTGTTTACCTGAAATGGTAGAATTTGGCTGTCAGAACAGGGTCCACAGAAAGCCCACTAGAACCTCCTGTTTTAAATACAAGGAGAACACTAACCCAAGTGTGCTACAGATAAGTGTCCAGAGCTGTCTCACCAGATGCTGTCTGCTGCCCAACTAAGCGCACAACCTTTTCTTTCCTAAAATCTTAGCCTTGCAGGGATTTCATTTTTATGAGACTCTCCTTCTCCCCAGTAATTCTGACCTTTGTATTATCTTCAAGTTAAGAAAAGGAGGTAAATCCCCTCTCCACGGGCCTTGTTTGTACTATAGCAGAAACGACTTCAGTGTTCTAAGGCAAACACCAACTATACCAGATCTCTTTCCAGATTGTTTAGGGAAAAACCATTCTTTGACATTTTAATAAGGAAAAAACAAGAAACAAAAGTTAGCTTATGTGAATGTTTGGGTTTTTAAGGACCATTTGCTTACTGTGCTAGAGGCACCCCAGGCATGGCAATTTTGGTAGCAGAGTAGAAAGTGTCTCCCTGGTGACTCATGTCTCAAAGCTTTCACAAGGACCCAGCTTACTAATTCACATCTAGTCCTCTTCTGTCTGGCTGGATATTGCTATTTAAAAAGTCACTTTGCCGGTTTAAGATCCTCAACACATATTTACCACATTGAAATAGGCTTGTAGGCAGAATATCAAAGGGAGGGGGCTGGTGTTCAGAGGTGGGTCAAAAGAGTGCAGAGATGATCTATTCCAAACATGCATGAAGGAGCCACATACACAGAAAGGAAGATGCTGCATCAGAGCAAGAGAGGGGAAATTGGAAAATAAATTCTTATTCTATCTTTATATTCTAGCAACAGAAATAAACCATGTCATTTGCCTCATCTCTGGAGGAAGAGTTGGTTTGGATCGAGCCAAGTACCAAGAAGTTTTCTGCCATTACCGAACATTTTCATTCCCATGGTACACTGGTGGCCAAGACATACATGTTGCCTGACAAACCATATAGACTTATGGAAAAACGCACCTTTGGGGATCTGGGTATCTTTCTGCCTTCTATTCTAGTTTGGGAATAGAATAGTCTAAAAGGTGGTAGATTCCTTTATAAACAACAGAGGTAAATGGAAGGCTTCAGCCACCGATTCAATTACATGGGGCTACAAAGTATATAAGTCATATTTAAATGTATTACTCTTTCCTCTGGTGTTATAGCTTGAATGACCAAATCTGAGGGGTAAAAATCAGGCATTTCTGCTGTTCTGGTGATGACAATGGCCATTCTCTCTTAGTCAAAATTATTAATATATGCTTACTAAAGTCTTACTATGTGTACTTCATGAGTACTAGGTTTCACTGCATATTGAAGTAAAAATTCCAGACCACTGGTTTCCAACAGAAACAAAAATTAAAAACAAATCTCTTTCCCTCTTCCTTTTTTCCTTAAGCCAAATATATAGCTCTGACTGGTTTGGTACTCACTATGTAACCCAGGGTGACGTTGAACCATAGCAATACCACTGTCATAGCTACCTAAGGGCTGGGATTACAGGTATGTATCAACATACCCAACTTGATACTCATTTTTCTAACAGACATACAATTAACTGCTGCAAAGAAACAGGCAACATTAACACATCCTACTTAATGTAGTATGCAACAAAAATAAAAGTGTTATTACATTATTTCATCTTCTTATTCTTACACTAAATCTTCAAAATTAGACAGGTCTAGATTTACAATACCATTTAACTTGGGTTATTTTTAACTGTAAATGATCAATAGCCACACAGAGATAGCTTGTGGCTGCAGGAGTAGATGGGACAGTTCCAGACCATTGGAGAAAACAGCACCTTCCCACAGTTACTGGTAGGGAGAAAAGTGCCATAGAGTAGAGCAGAAAAGGCGTGAAAGTCTGGAGTTAGGAAAACCAGTTTTCTAAGGTGAGGCATCTTCAGGAACCACAGACTGACAGTGTTACTAAGGAACACTTTACCTTTCTCTCTGTAATAGAACCTTGATTTTGCTGATCATGTGAAACACAGGAGGTAGGCAGTGTGTTTTCAACCCCTACTCATTCATAGCTAGGGTGTCCTTAAGAAAGAGTTCTGGTCAGTGGAAGTAGCCTGGCTTCACAGAGGGTCCAGTGGAGGAAGGCCTGTAGATTAGGGTAAGGTAGACACAGCTGCAAGGAAAGGAAGTCATGGCAGCCACTGGAGTCCAAGGGGAGACTTGCTCTTGATTTAATAAGCTGCCATTTGTGCATAAGGTGAGTGGAACAGATTCCTAACTGATAAATGAGTCATTCTAAATACTCCATGAGTGCTGAAACCTTAAAAATGTGTATATCTTCCAGCAGTCTATGGTCCTTATATTATTTAGTAGTTAGATTCTGAATTCTTCATTTAAAAGAAAACCTGAATGAGAACTGTCAGATTTCATTCTGAACTTGAAGACATTTGAAAATCTAATTTCTACCCCTAATGAAAACTGGCTTTTCTTCAGCATTAAACTGAGTGTTCAATAAAATGTAATGCTGCATTAGTAGGCTGTAACACACAGAAAGATTGTAAAAACTGGTTTCAATCATTAGAATAACCTTCAAATAATTCATTACAAACCTCCAACAGTACGAGCTCTGGCTTTGACTCTAAAGCACCAGGGCACTGGAATGAATACACAATTTCTTATTTAAAAGGGCTAATTCGGTGACTCCAACAGTTAGCTGCATCCTAACGCTGGATTCCATCTGTTGCTTTGGGCATTAAGTATCTTCAACTTGTACAGGCTTTGCTTTCCCTCCAAACAGATTGAAAACAGAAATCATGGCTTTGGACTTCATTCTGATTTAGTTTTCAGTCAGTTCTCGGTGAATTTGCTGGTTTGTTTCTGCCCTAACATTTCTCCATCTTTCTTTAGCAGTCAGAGGCAGCAGCTTGCTCCCTGGGAGCAACACCAGCCTGCTTATCACACAGGAAGATGAACTCAGCTGACCTCAGAGGCCAGGAGGCATGCTAACCTCCACAAAAGGAACAAACGTTAAACAAGCCCAGCTGGGGCAGGGCAGGCCCAGATTACTGGCAGAGATCGAGAAACACAGACATCAGTTCTTCTGGATTTAAAACCTCCAGGGGATAAAGTTCTAATTAAAGTTATTTTTAACTGCATCAGGGTCACACAGTCCTAACCCATCGGCTGAATGTGTGCCCAGCCAGCACTCTGTTGGGAGCACATGACAAATAGTGGGAGGGTTTTCTAAGAAGCCCTAGTGGTCTCCCACTGAACATGTGGACTTTTGAACAGACCACAGTGTACTTTGTCACCCTGAGACCATAACTGAGAAGCTACAAGTCAAGGAGCTTTGGGATCTTCCTTGGCATTACTCCCAATCTACCTAGTTCAGTTGTTAAAAAGTTTTAAACCAAGGTCTCCAATGCTAGCCTTTCCATCATGACTCTAGACCATGAACAAACATGTGACTACTATGTTCTTATCCTAGTTTTCCTATCTGTGCATCTTATTTTTATAAATATCGTCCTTTCTTGTTGTCCTATACTTGCTGGTCTTAGGTCTTATGCTCTTCTCAGATCTCAATAACCTTCCTCTTAAGTCTCTTCTGTGTTCCTTGGTTAGTACTTCAGCATCTTCTCCATCTTGTGTTAGGATATCCCATACACTGCTTTATGACAGGTGCACCCAAATGTCACCTGAGCTACCTCACGGGCTATGCCACTTTCAAATGATAAAACTGGGGACAGAGTTCTTTCTGGACTTGTTGACTATTGGCAATGCAAGACCAAAGGACTACTTAAGGTTTTTAATTCAATGAACCACTTTGTAAGTGACTGAGGCAGGAGAGGAAGACAGGGAAGATTATAAAAACAGGAGGAAGAAAGGAGTCCCTCATCCAAGGATCTGGTTGAAGATTCTTGCCAGCAGGAAAACATGGCTTCTAGCACAATTAAAAACTGCTTAAGGCCTTTTACGTTCCCAGGTGTAAACCCCCAGTTTTCTAGGAATTGAACCAGTAACTCCATTTAGAGGGAAAGGACATGTACTAAGTCCCTTGTGCATCTCTAGTAGATTATGGTTCTCTCATGAGATAATAATTCTATCCACAGCATCTCTGTAACCACCTCTCTTATCAAACAGAAAGAAATATGGGGGAGGGAAAGTTTCTTAGCATCAGTTAAAGACTTAACTTGAGAGCCACCAAAACGGTGTGTATGTCTAATGCTAAGATACTTAACTGTAACACTCCTGAGGAACCCATACTTGGGTATTTCTTCCTTTCTGGCTGTCTCTTTCTACTAACTCTAGAGATAAAGTCTATATTAAATTATATTTAATAAAAAGCTCCAAGTCTGCTTCAAACTGGCTAGGCTTGAAAACCATTTCCATGTCAAAGCCACAAACCCCTGTTTAGTCTACACTGAGGTCAGGGTAACTCCTTAGGGTGCTGAAGGTGACAGTGTAAATATGTCTCTGCCCCCTTCCCCACTGAGTGACATGATACCTTAAAAGATATACCTTCAAGGACTCATAATGTATTATATATAAAAATAACCCTCAAACTCTCACATATATAGGAGTGAGCTAGGAAATTTTGTTTTCAAGAGCACCTATACTTATTTCCTATAAATAGTTTGGCAAGAATTTTGATTTTTCTGGACTGGCTCAGTGGTTAAGAATACTCTCTTACTGTTCTTTCAGAGGATGGACTTCAGTTCCCAGTACCCACAAAGGACAGATCACAATGGTCTGAAACTCTTACTCCAGAGGATTGATGTCCTCTTTATCCTCTGTAGACACTGCATTCATGGGCACAAACTCATACACAGACACATAAAAACTCACATAATTAACTTTAAAAAAATAATTTCTTATATTCTGAGTACCTTACATAATTCTGAACTTGGCAGACTTTGGACTACAGATGAAAACCACTGGATGGTAGGAACTCAGACCAGATTTCATTATACCTATAATAAGTGAGTGCATTCTTCATTGAAGGAATTTTCCATGTTGCAAAATAATAGCAACCATTGATATCGAACATTGACTGTGCTAGGCACTGTCCTAAGGTATTGCTAACTCACTGAACCCTTCACCAAGGCAACTTACTTAGAAAAATAATCTAACAAGTTTTCTCTAGAATTAGTCAACTATATGGCTTTCAGACACATACACACTAGACGTAAGAATGATCTAAATAGTCTGTCAAGAGATTATAACAATGATAAGGTGGGACAAAAATTGTCTTAAAATACACCAATGCCTCATAGACTGAACATATGGCTTTTTAGATGGACCATGTAGCAAGTAATACTGAACTAACATTATAATGTTTAACATCTGAAATCAAAGAGGGATAAATTCAACCATTCTTTCTGTCACCAAAAATTTGACCCTAATTAAAAAAATAAGAGAAAAACCAGATTAAAAACATAAAGCAAAAGCACAGTTTTTGTTATATTCAGTATTCTGGAAAATGTGTTCCAGTTTTTATTTTACTGTTGTCACTAACCTACAACTTAAATATAAAAGTGCTAGCCTTTATTAATGTAAACTTTCCTACTAAGACTGTAGGAAACCACAGACTGTGAAAGATGACTCAGAACAGAGACCCAAGAGCCTCCAAATTTAAGGTGCTAAGAGATGTGCAATGAAAACAAACCAAAAGTAAGCAACAAGGTAGAAGATGAGATGTGGTACTTGTGATGATAAGGGAGTCTGGAATGGATGGGTAACTTTATCAACGAGAGATACAAAAGTGCGGTCAGTATGCTCATGGGAACAGTTTTACAGAGTGTTGGATGCAAGATACCCAGAAGAGCAAAGTGCTTGAGAAAGCGTGAGGGTGTGAAATACAGGGGGACTAGACTTTGAAAGGAGCCAGATGACCAAAATGAATTAGGCCATGATTTTGAGCAGCTGGTTCAAAACACCAGAGTTTTGATACTTAAGAGGAAAAGGTATATAATATGGATACCTTAAAAAAATTGCTCAGAAGAGACAACCTAAAAACACACGGGGAGAAGCCATGGTTGATTGCTATGAGTCAAGTGCTTAGCAACCAGTGAAAGTGGCCCATCTGGATAGTGAGAAACCTGGTGCTAGGTAAGTTCCCAGGAATCCACAAGGATAATCGCAGTATAAACTACTAGCAATAGTGAAGAGGGTGCCTGAACTGGCCTACCCCAGTAATCAGATTGGTGAATACTCTGTCATCATAGAACCTTCATTCAGTAACTGATGGAAGCAGATGCAGAGATCCACAGCCAAGCACCAAGCCAAGCTCTGGAAGTCCAGTCGAAGAGAGGGAAGAGGGATTCTATGAGCAAGGGGCATCAAGATCATGATGGGGAAACCTACAGAGGCAACCAAAGCAAGCTAGTGGGAACTCATAAACTTTAGACCAACAGCTGTGGAGCTTGCATGGGACTGGTCTAGGCCCTCTGCATAAGCAAGACAGTTATACAGCTTGGTCTGTTGAAGGGGCCCCTGGCATTGGGATCAGGATCTATGCCTGGTGCATGAGCTGGCTTTTTTGGAACCCATTACCTATGGTGGGACACCTTGCACAGACTTCATGCAGTGGGGGAGGGGCTTGCACCTGCCTGAACTGAATGTATCAGGCTTTGCTGTGTCCCCGTGGGAGGTCTTACCTTTTCAGAGGAGGGGACGGGGAGTGGGTTTTGGGGAAGGTTTGGGGAGCAGGAGGAGGGATGAGCAGGGGAAGGATGAGCGGGGGATCTGCAGTTGGTATGTAAAAAGGAATAAAAAAATTAATAAAGAAAAAAAATAAAAAGGCCCATCTGATAATAAATATATCTCCCAAATAATTTAATCTTGATCATCACAGGGAGATAAGTTTTCTATAAAGAAAGCAAAGGAGAAAAATGATTTTAATACAGAGCTCCATGTGTATGAAGAAAACATAAAAATTCACAGGTTTCTGTCTCTCTGGTTGAATAACAAGCTATGGCTTATGCTCTCACAGTACTGATAGCCATGGTGTAACAACTACAGAAGGGAACACAGATGGCTTTCTGTGTTCACAGGGACCAAGGAGCACAACGTGGTGGCAGAAGCAGAGATGAAGTAAATGAGGACATCCAGGACCTTTTCAGTGGAATGCTAGGGGGCCCGGCCCACATATTCCCAAGAATGACATGGAAAAATCTATTACCATCAAGGGCCACTGTCAAACACAGAAGGAAGAAGCCAGAGATGGGAGGAAGAATATAATTCACTCATCAGATACCCCAAGGAGAGACATTTCTGCAAACAATACATTTGTTTCTAGACACTAAGCAAGATTAACATACAGAGGAGGGAGGTAAGTAAAAACAAAGAGAGGTTGGAGAGTAGGATGTTCAACTTCCAGTACATAGGAAGGGAATGAATAAGAATACGTAACAATATATCTAGAATTTAATCACCAAAAATCCAAAATCTACATATCTCTCAATGTTAGCTACACCTCAAAAAGTCAAAGAAACATCTTGCCAGGCTCCATTTCTCAGAATGAAATGTACTGTAAAAACAAACAAACAAGGATCTATACTCAGAAAACATTACCTTGTCATATTAACTCTTATTTCTTTACAGGTTGATTTCTGCCTTGAAGAATATCACTACAATTTTTACTAGTGGCTACTGGCTTCTTCGGTCAGATCAATTTCCAACACAGAAAGAAATACAAGTATGATACAAAAGTATTAATAAAAAGGTCTCCAAATGTGGCATCCTTCACCCCACTCTTACATAGAAGGCAGATGGTACCACAGAAGCTCAGGATGGGGCACAGCAATCAGAAGTTCTGTGGCATGGGGCTATCACCAGACCATCGGGGGGGTGGGAGGATTACTGACATGATGCTCACAGGGATAACCATCTGAGCTTATGGAGCTCCCTTGAACTGGAAAAAAAAAGTGAGAGCTGTCTTAGGGCACTGAGTAGGAGATAGCATCTTTAATGATTCTTATCAACTAGTCTCTCTTCCTGTTAGAAGATAGCTTCTTTAATGATTCTTAATCCTACTAATTTCTCACCTTGTCAGGAGCTCCTCTGGGTTAGCCAGAAACTGATAAATCATACTATTTAAATTTCACAAGACTTAAAAAATTAATAGTAGATGCGATAGAAAAAGACAATATCATATCATCAGGAGTAATAAAAAAAAAGTCACTATCCTCTCCACATAATGAAGATAGAGGTCATGTGACTGGTGATGATTTACCCCTAATACCATACTGAACCAGTACTGAGATAGAAGGGCTTTCCCCCACATTGCCAAAACCTATTCTGAAGCAGAAAATGGAGAGTAAGGTTTAATAGTCAGTTAAAACAGATTCTCATTTTTCTGTAATATCTTTGCATTTGTCCCAAAGTTCATCCCTACCTGATACCATCAATGGAAGATAAATGGGCAAACAGAGTGGCTAGAGAAGTGAGGATAGCTTTATGACAGAAAAGACATAAAGCTACTGAACTGAGACTAAGTTCCATAGAAACACTAGAGTAAGTATCATTAGAATGATGGCACTTCATCTTTCAGACAAAGATGGCCACAGCTGGACACCTCATCATGAGCTGCCACGATTTTAACATCTAATAGCTCTTATTTAAAAATACTAAGAGTCTAAAAAGTATGGGTCTGCAGTAAGGTCTACCTCTAAACTAAACGATTATCCGTCCTGAAGTTTTCCACAATTTACATTGTTTTGCATATATGCAGAAAATAAAAAGGATTCCACAGAACAGTTGCAGACACTCTAGAAGTGGGAACTGCTTGCATACTTCCTGGGTTTGACAGCATAAGAATGTTGTCCTTTAACAATATGCTAAATTTCTAAGAGTTTCCCAGAGGAACTGGGGCAAATGCTTCTCAATTTTCTTCACAGTGACAGATACAACAAATGGAGGCTGAGATAATTCACAGATGAAAGCATTTCACATAGAATATACTCATAAAAAAGCCTTTATTTGCCAGGTGGTGGTGGTGCATACCTTTAGTCCTAGCACTTGGGAGGCTGAGGCGGCGGATCTCTGTAAACTTCTAAGACCAGCCTGATCTACAAAGCAAGAACTTTTACACAGAAAAACCCTGTCTCAAAAAAAAAAAAAAAAAAAAAAGCCTTTAATCTGGGCAAAAATCTATTTCCTTAACATTTTAGATTAAGAAAAAGAGAAACCTACCTATCAAATTTCAAATTCATTTAACTTCCATGCCCACCAAATAATCTGAAACTAAAAAATGAATACCTGTGAAATAACTGGTGCTCTGTATTCTCCACTGAAGAATCTAATAGGTCCTACCAGTAGGAAATCTGTGTCTACCAAAGCCGAAGAGGCACTTATATCAACGTGTGAACTTTATCCCTAATATAAACCTAAAAGTATATGTAAGTATAATCACCAAACACATATATCCCAGGCATCTCAGAACAAAACTACCTATATAGTCCCAACTTGTAACATAATACCTCTAAAAGTCAATCAACGTTAGCATGAAGCATAGTGATACTCTGTGTGATCAAACTCTCAATGAGAAACTATAGCTACATGAAGCAACAAGAGTGAATGAGTCTCATGAACAACACTGAGAGGAAGAAGCCAGGTACTCAAAGTATATACTTATAGAAAAGCCATAAAAATGCAAATCTCAATGACAGTGTGAAAAATCGAGAAAATGGTAGCCTTTGTCAACACAATGGTGTTGTCCTTAGATATCCTTGGGCATGGGGTCCAGGAACCCTAGTGATAACAAGATCCAGAAATGCTCACATCACTTAAATAAAATGATTATGGTATTTGCCTATAATCTACAATCCCTCCCACACACTGTACGGCATTTCTAGAGGACCAATAATCTATTACCATACAAATGTTGTGCAAATAGTTGCTATATTGCATTGTTTGGGGAATAATGACAAAGAGAAAAGTTGTATACATTTAATAAAATTTAATTTTTATATTTTTGTGTGTTAACTTATTTTATGTAATTGACAAACTGGAGACATAAGTTCTTTCTACACTTTAGTTTTTTAGCTGTTATAAAGTACATGTCATCCTTTTGAGATACTGTATATTTTACCTAGAAAAATGTTTAGTTTCATTAAATTTATATGTACGAGATATAAATACACATGGGGCAGTCATAAAACTTGAATATTGAGTCTCTTAGATATAAATACATATGGGGCAATCATGAAAGCTGAATACTGAGTCTCTTATTGAGATGTTGCTACTTTGATTACATTTAAAACTGCTTTAAATATATATTTAAATATAGACTCAATGAAATATGAATAAATAAAAAGTGATTTACATAAAAGCGATTAAGTGAGAAGTGGATGGGAAACAGATGCAACACAATAGGGCAGGAGGGTGGAATATTAACTACATAGCAGTATATGGGGGATGATTAAACTAGCCTCTTCACTACTGTACACGTGTAAGTTTCATTAAAAGATTTAAAAAATAACCCTTATAAAATACCATCGAAACAAACAATATGCTTATTTCAAACTCAGAGATGGAAAAATCCTACTGAAACCATATTTTCATCATTTCTCTTTTAGAGTTGCTGTAGATAAAACCACATTCTGAAGTGACAGAATTATAACTTTATATGCTTTGCAAGCAGCATTTAATGTTATGCATCATGAAATATTCCTTCCAACCCCACAATTAAAACTCATTATCATTAGAACAAAGGTTCTAGGTTGAAATATTTTTAAACTATTGGTATTCATCTCTCTCTCTCTCTCTCTCTCTCTCTCTCTGTCACACACACACACACACACACACACACATACACACACACTATCAAATAAGCATGTCATGTCACTAAGCCTAACACACACGCACACACACACACACACACACACACACACACACACACACACACACTATCAAATAAGCATGTCATGTCACTAAGCCTAAGAGGAAAAAATGTTGATTTTTTTTCTTGATTTGTTTAATGCTGCCAACAAATTTTTCAAATAAGCAAAATCCACAAAGATGTGACTCAAAAGCAATGGGGTCCAGAGGAAGATACCATATCAGGAAGCTTATAAAAATAAGGAGATAGCCTCAAACACATTTTATTTCTTTGTTTTTTTGTAAGCTTATGTAAATGCTTAATACACATGTGTCTACTTAAATTTCTGCTAAAATTTTTTTGGCTAGCATGAGTGTGCAGATATCTATGGTACTTTTCAAATGATTCCATTGTGTCTAAAGACACAGGCATTGATAATGTGCCTTAAAGGGGAGCAACATTTAATTTGTTAATTTGTTATCACAAATTATCACACAATGAATAATTTAAAACAATACACTAGATATCCAAGAGATTTGGAGGCTGGAAGTCCAAAATCAAAGAATCAGGAGGCCATGCTCCCTCTGTCTTTAGGGGAGAGTCTATCCCTTGCTTTTTCTAGCTTCTGAGACATGACAAAATTCTGACTTGTGGTGGCAGTACGCTGACCTCCATCTACATCGCTGTCTGTTCTCTATATGTGACTCACTTATTACCACATTTCTCTTATAAAGACATATTTGATGAAACTTAGGCCTGGATGGGGTGGCAATCCAGGGTCATCTCATTAAAAATCAAAACTGTACTTGTTAAAAGTCTGAGAGATTTCAAATAATTTAATGATATACCTTAAGGCCTTGGATAAAATAAGAACAATCCAATTTCCAAATTCATAGATGGAAGAAATAATTAAGGTCAGGGAAGAAATTAATGCAATGGAAATAAAACACAAACTTCAATGATACAATGAGTTTACTTTTTGGAAGTACAAACAAGATCAACAAGCTTTTAGCCAAACTAACCAAGGGAAAGACAGGAAAAACCCTAATAGAATCAGAGATAGTGAGGGAGATATTTCAAAGGATATCAGTGAAATTCAGAAAATCATTATGACATATCTTTAAAAAAATATATTTCACTAACTTGGAAAACCTAAAAAAAAAGAAATAGATGAAGTTCAGAATTCATATGAGTTACCAAAATTAGAGCAGGATGAGATAAACAATTTTAAAGGATCTATAACAAGTAGTTAGATTAAGCCTATAAACAAGAACAACAACAAAATAAAATAAAACTCCAAACTAAAAACATCCAGACATACATATATTTGGTAATAAATGCTACCAGGCTGTTAAGGAAGTGATGCCAATATTTCTCAAAGTATTTTACAAAATACAAAAAAGAAATACTTCCAAATTCATTTGTATGAAGTTAATATTATCCTGTTACACAAATTATATAAAGACACTACAAAAAAGAAAATTATTACCCAAATTCTCCCAATGAATATAGATGTAAATATTATCAATGAAATACTTATGCATTAAATTCAAAAGTACAACAGAGATCATTTAACATAAAGTTGGCTTCATGCCAGAAATACGGGGTTAATTCAATAAAAACAAATACATGAATGAAATGCATTTCACAATAGACTCAAGGACAGAAATCACATGATAATCTTGTAGTGGTTGGTATGAATAAGAATGTCCCCCTGAGGCTCATTGATTTGAATATTCAGTCACCAGGGAACAGCACTATTTGAAAGGTTTAGGAGCTGTGGGGTTTCAAAAGGCCCATTTAAAGCTCAGAGTCTCTCTCTTCCTACTGCCTGTGGATATGGATGTAGAACTCTCAGCTACTTCTCCAGTACCCTGTCTGTCTATGTGTTCCCATGCTTCCCACCATGATGATAATGGACTATACACTCTGAAACTATAAACAAGCCCCAGTGAACTGTTTTCTTTTAAAAGAGTTACTGCGGTCATGGTGTCTCTTCACAGAAACAGAACACTGACCAAGACAGAAGTGTGGTGGTATTGTGTTCCCCAAAATATTGCGTACCCTAATAAATTTATCTGGGGTCAGAGAACAGACAGCCACTAGATACAAAGGCTAGAAAATGGTGGCACTCACACCTTTAATCCTAGCACTCCAGAGATAGAAATTCCTCTGGATCTCTGTGAGTTCAAGGCCACATTGGAAATGGCCAGGCATGGTGACACACACCTTTAATCCCAGAAAGCGAGCCTTTAATCCCAGGGAGTGGTGGTAGAAAGCAGAAAGGTATATAAGGCGTGAGGACCAGAAACTAGCAGGCATTTGGCTGCTTAAGCATTTGGCTGGTTAAGCATTTGGCTGGTTAAGCTTTCAGGTATATAGCAGCACAGTTCAGCTGAGACCCATTTGGATATGAGGACACAGAGGCTTCCAGTCTGAGGAAACAAGACCAGCTGAGAAGTTGGCCAGGTGAGGTTAGCTGTGGTTTGTTCTGTCTCTCTGACCATCCAGCATTTCACCCCAATAACTGGCCCCGGGTTTGATTTTATTAATAAGACTCTCTAAGATTCATGCTACACAGAAGTTGGTAACAGGGATTGTTGTGACAGGCCTGAATATGCTGCTTGTTAGTGGAATGTGGACTTTGGGATTTAGATTAGAAAAGCAGTTGAATTATTTATGCAGAGTTTAATGGGCCATCCTAGTAGAAGTATGAAAGACAGTGCTGTGGGCAATTTGAACTATGGGGGGGGGGGCTAGCTCAAAAAGTTTCAGAAGAAGAATATTAGTAAGTGGCCTAGAGATGGCTCTTGAGATATTCTGGCAAAGAATGTGGCTGCTTCTTTCTCTCCTTGCCACCAAAAAATCTCCCTGGGGCTAAATTGAAGAGTTTTGTATTTATGGCATTGGCAGTGGATAGTTCAAGACAGCCTAGTACTGTTTCTGTCACATGGCTATTAATGGTCAACTTTCAAGGAGATCTATAATGATAAGGAGCAAACTGAGCAAGGAAAAATAGAAAATGTACAGTCTGAAGAGAAAAGGAGTACCAGGAAGTATAAGAGAGCTAAATCCTGTGCTCAAGGAGATAAAAAGTTTAAAGAAAATACTGATCTTAAATAGAATGAAGGAAGTGGTAACCTCAAGGCAAGACCCCACCCAGCTAAGCTTCCAACTTGTGGAGGGGAATTAAAGAAAATCGTAAACAGTGAAGGAAACCATCAACAACAGAAAGCTGGTCCAAATGTGATTGAAGGAGGAAGCCAAGTCCCAGCCCCAGCAAACAGCAGAACTTGACAGCTGTGGCCACATATTTCTGACTTCAGAGTCAAGGACACAAGAAAGGGGTGGTGGAATCTCCCTCTGAGGCTAAGGGAAGATGCTGAGGCCAGGTGTGTGTTGGGAGCGTCCCTGCATGGAAGACCAGAGAGACCTTTGCATGAAGCGGTGGAGATAAAGCCTGAATTTTATTGATGACTCCAAGATGTTGGAGATGCCAGAGTCATGGAATACCTGTCAAGGAGAGTTGCCAACAGAAGATGGAAACAGTCCAAAGAGAGAAGTGTGTTGTAGTCAACAAAGCTGAAAGGAGTTGGAAAGCTGAAGAGTGTTTAGACATCAGACATGGAGATGCAGAGTTTGGCGTTTGCCTTTCTGGTCTTGCTTTGGTCCAGTATTCCTCACTATTCTCCCTTTCTTCCCTTTGGGAATGGCAATATATATTTTGTTTCATTCTGTTTGTTGAAAATATTTGATCTGCTTTTTGATTTTACAAGGATTATGGTTAAGTGATCACCATGAGCCTCAGAAGAGACTTTGAATTTTAGACTTTTAAACAGTGTTTAAACTGTTACAGACTATGGTGACTTTTGAAGTTGGACTAAATGCATTTTGCGTTATGGTATCGCTACAAGGTTATGAGGGCCAGGGAGTAGAATGTGGTGGTTAGAATGAGAATGGCCCCCAGAGGCTGTAGATGAACAGTCTTGTTAAATAAGAAACACAGAGCCAATGCAGAGATGAAAGCCCAAGAGCTCAGAGCTAAGAGCTAAAAACCTTACCCTTCACTGCTGCTGCTGTTCTCTTCATCAAGAGAACTACTTCCTGTCTGTTTGTCTTTTTTATAGACTTTCTATTCTGCCTTCTCATTGGTTGTAAACTCAACCACATGACCTCCTCATCACTGCCTGTCTGTACAGACCCCCAGGTCTTCTATGGTTGATATTGAGATTAAAGGCGTGTGTCTCCATGCTGTCTGTATCCTTGAACACACAGAGATCTGCCTAGCTCTGCCTCCCAAGATCTGGGATTAAAGGCATGCACCACCACTGCCCAGTTTCTGCTATGGCTTGCTATTAGCTCTCACCCCCAGGCAACTTTATTTATTAACATACAAATAAAATCACATTTCAGTACAATTAAAGTATCACCCTAAGAGGCTCATAGATTTGAATACTTGGTCACCAGAGAATGGAACTATTTGAAAAGATTAGGATCTATGGCCCTCTTAGAAGAAGTGTGTCACTGGGGACGGGCTTTGAGCTTTCAAAAAGCCCATTCCAAGCCCAGAATCTCTCTCTCTCTCTCTCTCTCTCTCTCTCTCTCTCTCTCTCTCTCTCTCTCTCTCTCTCTCTCTCTCCTGCCTACAGATCTGGATAAGGAAATCTCAGCTACTTCTCCAGCATTTTGTCTGCCTATGTACTACTATGCTTCCCATCATGATGATTATGGACTAAATTTCTGAAACTGTAAGCAAGTCCCACCTAAGTGCTTTCTTTTATAAGAGTTACTTCACATGCTGTTCTCTTCACAGCAATAGAACACTGACTGTGTTAATTAGAGTTTCTATTGCTGTGATGAAACACCATAACTGTGGTAATATATTGTATACTCCAATAGAACTTACCTGGAGAAGAGAGGACAAACCCAGCCACTAAATTAAACATAGATGTCAGGCAGTGGTGACACATGCCTTTAATCCTAGCATTCGGGAGGCAGAAATCTATCTGGATTTCTGTGAGTTCAAGGTCACACTGGGAACAGAGCCAGGAAGGAAGGAAGATGGCAGGGCAGAGAAAGGTATATAAGGCATGAGTAAACAGGAACTCACTCTCTTTAGACCGAGGATTTCCTGGAGGTAAGCTAGTGGCAGCAGCAGTTCAGCTAAGACACTATCTAGTAAGGACTCAGAGGCTTTCAGTCTGAGGAACAGGAACTCACTATCTTGAGGCTGAGGATTTCATAGAGGTAAGAATGTGGCTGGCTGGTTCTGTTTCTCTGATCTTTCAGCTTTCACCCCAATGTCTGGCTCTGGGTTTTCTATTAAGAAGATCTTTTAAGATTCATGTTACATGTAACCAAATATCATGTTAGGGAGAAAAAGATTTATTTGGCTTACACTTTAGCATTCTGTTCATCACTGAAGGAAGTCAGGACAGGAACTCAAACAGGGCAGGAACCCAAAGGCATGAGGTAATTCAGAGGCCATGGAAGGGTACTGCTTACTGTCTTGCTTCCCATGGTTTGCTCAGCTACCCTCTTATAGAACCCAGGATCAGCAGTTCAAGCAAGACACTACTTACCATGAGCTGGGGCCTCCCCCAAGGATCATTAAACGAGAAAATGCCTTATAGCTGGATCTCATGGAGGCATTTCCTCAACTGAGGCCCCTTGTTCTGGTGACTCTAGCTTGTGTCAAGTTGACACACAAAACCAGCCAGTATAGTGACTAAGACCCATCTCAACAGGCGCATTAAAGGCTTGTTACAAAGCCCGTCATATTTTCATGATAAGACTCAAAAGAGATTAAGGATAAATGGAAATTACCTTAATACAATAAAGGCTATATGTAACAAACATAAAGTTTACATTATTCTAAATGGGAAAAAAACTCAACACATTTCCAGAAAAGTCAGGAACAAGACAAGGGTGTCAATTCTCTATGCTCTTACTCTATATAGTGCTTGAAGTCTTAGCTAGAGTAATAATACAAGAGAAAGAAATAAAGGGGATATAAATAGGAAAAGAAAAAGGCTAAGTATCTTCATTTGCAGATGATATTATTGCATATACAAGATATCTTAAAGACTCTACCAGGAGCTGGAGAAATGGCTCAGCTGTTGAGAGCATTTGTTGGTCATTACTGGAGTGAAATTCAGTTTCTAATATAACTCCAGCACCGGGGAATCTGACAACTTATTCTAGCCTCTGGACACTTGAATGTTGGTGAACACACACACACACACACACACACACACACACACACACACACACGACTAAAACAATCTTAAACAAAAAGACTCCACAAGAAAATCCTTAGAGTTGACCAATACTCTCAGAGAATTAACATACAAAAATCAGTAGCTTTCCTATATACCAATAACAAACATGCTGAAGAAATCAACGAAACAATCCCATCTACAATTGCCACAAAACAAAAATTTTGTAATAAGGAACTAAGTAACTAAATAACTAAGAAAGTTAATAAGTAACTAAAGAAGCAACATGGCTCTACAACGAAAACTTTAAAACAATGAAGAAATAACTACAGGATGGAAAACCTTCCATGCTCATAGATTAGAAGAATATTGTGAAAATAGCTATTGTACTAAAATAAATCTATAATTTTAATGCAATCCTCATTAAAATTTATATGCCATTCTTCACAGAGACAGGAAAAAAAAAATATTAAAATTCACATAGAAATGCAAAAAACTCCAGATACCCAAAGCAACTCTGAAGTTGCCGGAAGTGTCATCATACCTGATATCAAATTATACTATAGGGCTGTATCAGCAAAGGTGGCATAGTGCTGGGATAAATGGTCACTCAGGCGAAATGGTGGTAATAAGGCTTAGAATGACTGGTACTAATAGCAGTGGTCAACATCTTAAAACTGAAAATGGACCTGACTGAGGTGAGATGTCAAGGAGTGCGCGTAGACTGTTGCTTAATAATTTGGGGATGAGGGGAGGACATAGTGAAGAGGGGGTAAGACCATATTTCCACAGTAGGAAATAGCTCTTTCAGAAAAGAAATCTGGCCTTCAGAAGTTGGACATATTCCTGGGCTTTCAAACAAGTTACGCCTTGAGGCCATTTAAAACTGTGTATCCAATCTGTTTCTTTACTGTGTGTGTACTCAGACAGTTTAACTTGTCTTTAAGAAAACAATACAACCAAACTTACTGAGCCTTGAATTTCCCATGTAATCAGCGTTTTACAAACTAAGCTAAGCATAGTTTTAAAATCTTAAATTAGGTATTCTTCCATGTTCTTGACCTCAGAATTGTGTGTGTGTGTGTGCATGCACACATGTGTATAACCATGCATGCATATATATGTGTATTTTGTGATAATCATTTGCTGAACACAGCCACAAGATTGAAATCAACCTAGCAAACAGATATCTCCTCTAAACGTTGAGAGCAACGTGTGATATAGGCTGATAACATCTGTTTGCAGTTTTGAGTGCTACTCTGGGTCTGGAGGATCAGTAGCTTCTTTCCTTGTAGACTCTGATAAAAATAAGATTAAGATGAACGACTCCTCATTCTTTTTCCTATAACATGTTTTCTGTGCTGCTCAACAACAGAAGGCAAGGTCTGTTAGGAAGAGACAGAAAACACAGAGAAGAGCAAAGTCAAACTGGACTTGCTGCTGGTTAAGTGACTCTAAGGACGAAGCTCTTTCCTCCAGTGTGGCACCATTGTATGCCCATGATAGTTGAACGTACTTGCAAGGGCAGGCAGACTGCAAGAAAAAGGCCATCAAGGAGCTGGTGGCTGGCTGCTAGCGATGAAGGTGACCAGTACTTTTCCAAGGAAGAGAAGCCCATCTATCATCTCTGGACTGTGTACAAGAGTCGTTACCAAACCCAGACATCAAAGTCCCTTTGGGAGACCTGCAGTACAAATGGGGATTTGTGTTCCCATCTCCAGCATCCATGCAAAAAGAGGCCACATGTGCCTGTAACCCCAGTATTGAGGGGTTAAGGAGATGTAGAGATCTGCCTAGCCAAAACTAGTCAGGTACAGTCAGTTCAAAAGAATTAGGCAGAAAATAATATAGGGCAGCTTACACTGGGCCTCTGCTCACATGCATCCCCTACACACACACACACACACACACACACACACACACACACACACACACAGCGGGGAGGGGGAGGGAAGCACTTTAACTAAGGTAACAGTAAGGAAAATAAAGTTAGCTCAACCTTAACTGTTTCCTAAACAAAGTAAGAGTACCAGGGTTGCTTTATTTCTAGTTTTCCTCGCAGTAAACTCAGGTTGAAGAGTGAGATAGGGGACTGAGGACTTTGAGAACTGCTCTGCAGAATGGAGAGGAGACAACAGAAAGGGAAAGGAAGCTTTAACTAAGCGGACCTGCATACTATTCATAACAGGAAGGCTCTGCAGAGCAGTGGCATGCGCTGTAGTACTAGCTGCTTTGACCTTGAGGTAGGAAGACTGTGATCCCAGGAGTTGGACACCAGCATTGGCAACAAGTCTCAAAAAGGACAGGAGGAAGCTAGGCATGGCAGCACATACCTGCAAAGTCAGCCCTTGGGGGGCAGGTCCTGAGAGCTTGCTGGGAGGCATGGAGTAAGCATTACACAAAATTATGCATGCAAGCTGCTGCAGTCCAGTAACTGGCATTTAACAGGTGTTTAATTACTATAGCTATTTTTTACTGCTCCTATCTGAAAGTACCTTACTTCTCAACCATTTGTCTACAGAAATCCTGTTGACTATGGCAGGAAGACAGAATAAATTTCTTAAGGAGGACAACTAACACAGTCTCCAATAGCGAACGGACTCATGAGATGCCCACTTGAAGATGTTAACTACCATTTCTCTTGACCAGGGAGACTCACGTGATGTCAAACTATCCACAAGCCACTCAGGCCATTCCTGTGCTTCAGCTGCCTCAAAAGCTTTCTAACCTGCTGCAGCCTCCGGGTCTTCACCAAGGTGCAGACAGGAAAAACTCATCGCTGGTTTTTGTTTGTTCGGCTTCCCACGCTTCCATGGCCGTTGTTCTTGTTGATAGGAACAGATAACAGAATAGAAATTCCCTGTCCACTGCGCACTATCCACTAGGCATGTGTTCTAACTTCATTTCTGTTGTTGTGATAGAATACAGTGACGAAAAGAAACAGAGGGGAAGAAAGGCTCATCTGGTCCGTGATTCAATTTACAATCCATTATTGCAGGAAGTTAAGTAAGTACTCAAAGCCTCCCATCATGTCAAGAGCAGAGAGGGAAGGAGCACATGGATCCTTACCTGTTTGCTTGTCTATTCTCAACTAGCTTTCTTCTCCCATCTTTCTAGACCATTTAACATCAAAACAATCCCTCACAGACATGCCCTCTGGCCAACCTGATCTAGGTAATTCCTCATCAAGTCTCTTTTTCCAGGTGATTCTACATTGTCAAGTTGACAGCTCCAACTAACCAACACAGAATGTCTGTGATATGAATAATGTCTGTGATATGAATTGATGACATGGAGCTTTACATCACCAGCAATGTTAAAGGACATTCAAACTGACATGGTAAAATGGGATTGCAGTCTGATCCCTTAGCAGAATCCTTATACCTCGGCATAGGCCAGTGATGAGCAGTGGTACAGAGCAGCTGTACAGAGAAAGTGAGGGTGCTCCTTGGAGCACAGAGCATCTGGCAGGTGATCTGGAGATAGGTTTCAGAGACCAATGCCACCAGAGCAGATAACAGAATCAGAACCAATTGAGCAGATAACAGCCATAATAGCTGCAGCTTTCATTCAATAGCAACCAGTAGGTGCCAGAAGAAAGTAAGACGTACTACACATGCTACCTCTCATCTTTACAGTCACTGCAAACAATCAGTTTCAGAGCTAAGGAAGCAACACACAAAGGGAGAACAACCTGTCTCCATGGTATCTGTGTAAGATACACATGGGTGGCATCTAAGACTCTATCCATGGTTGTTTGACTCAAAAGCCCATGTTCTTTTTTCTACTATAGCATGCAAACTATTGGCTACTGATTCTCTCACATATAAAAAAGCACAAGAGAAATTTGGGGTTTCAACTGCCAGACAACTGGGTGATGTAGCAAGAAAAAAAAACATTGCCTCTTAATGATTTGGTCACAGGGTCAGAATTAAGGGGCCGAACTCACTGCACCTTTGACTGAAGTCATACAGTAAAGAGAAGGACTTCAATAGAGAATTCAGCATCCTGACCTAGAGGCTGATGCACCTGCAGCTGAAGGCTTTGCACTGCATGTGGAGATACGCAAGACACACTCTGGGATTGAGACACTGCAAAGTAAGTCCTCATTTGAAGGGAAAAAAAATTCAAACAAACGGCATTAGCATAAAAATGAACAGGGAAAAAAATGTTAAACCAGAAATTGGTTTTCAGGAGTTTCTTTTATATCCTGAATGAATGTTATCAAGCTTTAAGGAATTCAAGATCCTTGAGGACTGGGTACACAGCAGCTTATAGCTTACTGGAGCTTAAGATTCTCTCTACCACAGAGATATTTGAAGAAGAAACTAAGAACTGACAGCATAAGCATAGCTTAAAAACAAAGTAAAAGAAAACAAAACCTAACACAAAACAGTAAGGTGGTGTCTTAGGTAAGGTTTCATTGCTGTGAAGAGACACAATGACCACAAGAACTCTTATAAAGGAAAACATTTAATTGGGGCTGGTTTAAAGTTCAGTCCATATCATCATGGCAGGAAGCATAGTGGTGTTCAGGCAGACATGGTGCTGTAGAAGTAGATTAGAGTTCTACATCTGGATCCTCAGGGAGCCTGAAGAGCAAGTGAGCCACTGGGCCTGGCTTGAGCTTCTGAAACCTCATCCTCCAATAAGACCACACCTACTCCAACAAGGCCACACCTCCTAATAGTACCATTCCCTATGAGCTGTGGGGACCATTTTTATTCAAACCACCACAGCAGGTGTTTATCTGGTTGTCAAGGTAGACGAAATCAAAGCCTCACATAAAACAATAAAACAGGTATTTGTGTTATTGTTTTGTTTGGCAACACACTGATGTTGCCTTCAAAGCCGAAAACTTAACCCTCACACTCATGGTGAGGTCAGGGCAAGGCACTCCCAGTGTCAGTCAGCAGGTAACTTAGACACAGAGCAGTGATGTGTCTTACTGCATTCTGCTCTTTGACGTATTACTTTTTAAGTACTCTTGTAGCTCTTCAGATCACTGAGAACAGAGCCACATTCTGCAGGATTCTACACTTTTCACCAAACCACAGCACACACTGTACTCAGCAAGGTCAACTAGGTCTGACTGAGGTCTGTGGTGTACCAGGCTAGGAGCTGGCTAGTCTACAACTTCCACACCAAATCCATAAGGTACAGGATGCCTTTTCCATCAGGAGAGTAAGGCAGTTCACACAAGTTGAGCATATTCTGTGATCAGACCTGGAGAGACATGGCTGAGATGTAAACAGAGTTGTGTGGGACCAGCACTCTGGTATAGCACCCTAACTATCCAGTATACTTAGCTTCTTCATACATCCAGCCTTGTATAGGTTTAACCTTCAACATCCATTCTGTGCTTGTCTTATGATAGTGCTTTCATTTTTAAAATAAGTATTTTTCAATTGTTTGATTTGGCATTTTTAGACAAGTCTCACTATATACCTCAGTCTGGCCTTGAACTTATGAACCTCTTGCTGTAGCCTCTGAGTGTTAATATTACAGGTGTGCCCCACCACACATCAGGTTTGCAATTAGCCTTTAGATAGGTGAAAATTATAGCTCTAAATGGCCAAGGGACTCTTTGTGAACTTCACAGGCTTCATAGTTAGAAAGTCTATGCTTCTCTCTCCTCCCAGCCCTTGCTCTTACAGAGTTACTTGAGTTGCTGTTTTCCAAAAAATGGAAGAAGCATGGATTATGTGCACAGAACTATCACTTGAACCATACTGGGCCACATGTTTCTCTACTCTGGTACTGTTGGAATGATGGAAGAGATTCACTTAAGAAGTGGCTTTTCACTGCGTACACAGACAACTCTGTTTTTATGACCCACAGAAAATGACAACTCTGTTTTTATGACCCACACAAAATTTAGAAAAAACGATACTGCACAAAGTCCCAAAACAAGACTTAGAAGTAACAGTTGGATTCGGTATACTTACCTAAAGAGTAATTAAATCTATGGAATTACTTCAAGCCAGATTTCATTTTTAACCCAGAACTGGTTGGGATGCTAACTAGTTAGTTACAATGTATTTGTTTAAACCAAGTATAACATCTTCTGAAGATTTTTGAGTACTGCTGGTCTAGTCTTACATCTAGGCAAAAATTAAAAGTGGTCACAAGGAAATCTAAAGTCATTTCTCCAAAACTCTCCCCATGTTTGCTACCTGCTATTTCCAGCAAAGACTTAAAGAATATATTAAATAGAGAAAAAGGTTCCTTTTTGTTCCTGACCTCAGTGTTCACAGAGCTGTGCTATAGCTCAAAATAAAATGAGATTCAGAAAGGAAGCAAGTTTGAAACATTATGTAGAGAATCTTGGCAATAAGATCCTATCACCACAATGGGAAGCAAGAAAACATTTATTTGTAAGGCTGGGTATGCAGAGATTTTAAAAACCACACAAATATTGCTTCTGAAACTAAAAGAGGCATGTACAGTATTCTTGGTGCTAGTTAGCCAGTCTATGAAAAGGTAAAACACAAGGCTCTTTGGGCATCAAGTTTTATTTCTTCAGTACTATTCTTTGTTAAAATACAAACACACCAAAAAATAAGCTAAATGAAATGCAAAGTCCATGCAATAGGCTACCTTCTAAACTCCAGGTAAATCTCATAGTACACAAAAAGTTCTAAAGAAAAGTATGACAATGATCAAGATGGTAATCCAAGTATTCGGCATATTGTGTGTACCAACCCTGAATGTGAATGTGAACTTTAGGAAAGCACAGAATGGCTGGGCAGTGGTGGCGCACGCCTTTAATCCCAGCACTTGGGAGGCAGAGGCAGGTGGATCTCTGTGAGTTCGAGGCCAGCTTGGGCTACAGAATGAGTTCCAGGACAGGCACAAAGATACACAGAGAAACCCTGTCTCGACCCCCCCCCCCAAAAAAGTAAAGCACAGAATGGATAATAATCATTGTTGGATGTAGCTGCAGTTTTCTCCAGTCCTGCCTGGACCTGCAGCCGCTCAGAGCCAAATAAACATACAGAGGCTTATATTAATTAAAACTGTATGGCCTAATGGCTCAGGCTTCTTGTTAGCTCTTACATCTTAAATTAACCCATTTCTATAAATCTATACCTTGCCATGTGGCTGGTGGCTTACCAGTATCTTTACATCTTGCTTTTCATGGCTTCGGCTGGCAGCATCTCCTGATTCAGCCTTCCACTTCCTTGTCTATTTATCCCACCTATACTTCCTGCCTGGCTACTGGCCAATCAGTGTTTTATTTATCAACCAATCAGAGCAACACATTCACAGCATACAGAACATCCCACAGGAGTTGGATAAATGCAAAATTTGGAAACACTACTTTCCAAAATCACCTTCTACGGGAACAAACCTCATGGAAAAGTGGGGAAATGTGCCCATTAGCAGTGACACAGCAGTTTGCAAAGGCTTTTATTACAGCAAAAGCTGTAATATTTCTTGACTAACATTTTAGATCTGACCCTCTAAGCAATTGGGTTTCTAAGAGGAAAGGGAAAGAGGGATTTCAGAATAAAGAAGTAGCAGATTGCATGATGGGATGCAGAGGTGCTGGCCAGCAAAAGGCATCTGAGCAGCCAGTGATAGCCAGAGAAACAGGCAGAGCAGGGTTGGTGCTCCCTGATTGTCTAAAACTCAAGTACAGAGCTGAAAACACAGCTCAGTGGTGGGGTGTCTGCCTAACACACATGGCTCTGGTTTGATGCCCAATGCTTAAAAGGAAAGGAAATAGAGTTCAACTTCAGGGCCAACTCTTATGTTTCTGGAGAAAGGAAAAAGTCGTGTTTATAGCAGCTCCAAAGTCTAGTGAAAATAGAGGCCTGTGACTTACTTTTCTCTTAGGAAATGTGGCATGACTAAATGTCTTAAACAGAACACAGCAGTCTCCCTTCATCTCTGCTTCAGCTTCCCTTGGTTTGAGTTACCAGTAGTCAATAGCCATTAAAAATATTAAATAGAAAATTCCAGAAATAACTCAGGTTTTCAATGCCTTCTTACAGTATACTGTTATAATATAGTTTATTAGTTAAATTGTATCATAGGGATGTTGGAAAGAACAGCATATACAAGATACCTTGGAATGCAGCCTGTGGATGTGGGTGTGGTGCCACTGTGTGGGAATTTAACTTCAAAAAATGTCTTTCCTAAAGAAGGTTGGCATAGAAACCCTAAAACAAATAATCTATACATATTCAGTATAACAACCAACAGAGAGATAAAATCATGTACAAATAAGGAAAAGTACTAGGCCCAACAGAACGGCCCATCCAGCAACCAAGGACATTGCTGTATCAGCAAAGAAGGAGACTCCCTTGTATGAATCAATAATAAGCAAGTCCAGAAAGGAAATGCAGGTTTCCTTTTTTAAAAACTGTACAAAAGGCCAAGAAGCATCAGAACTGAATAAATTCCAGCCCAACCTGATGATAATGTACCAAAAGCAAAGCTGCAGATGTTTGCATACAGTCCAGTTCAAAACAAACATTAAAACTGAAACAAATAATTGTATCAGCCAGGTTTCAGTGGAACAGACAAACTGAGGTAGGGTACAATTATTTGACACCATCTTTTGAAGACACTAGTTGCTAGTCATGGTGATGGGCATTCCTCGTGTTTGGATGCTCACCACATCTAGCAGCTACTTCTTAAGCCAGAGCCTTTACAAACTGAATATAGCATACCGGCCAGGAGTTATTAGTAGACTACTAGCAAGACTACTACCTCTAAGAACTCTAGTCAGGAGTCTGGAGTTTTCATTTTATTTTATTTCATTATGAATCATTCAAAAAGTTCAGCTATATATCAGTTGATGAGTACTGTGGCTGTTTCCAATTTCTGGCTATTATGAACAGAGAAGCAATGAGAACAGATGAGCAAGTATCTCTACAGTAGAATGTATAGTCTTTTGGGTATATCTTGGGGTAGATCTACTCCCAGCTACCTGAGGAACTGCCACACTGATTTCCATAGCAGTGGGACAAAGTTGCACTTCTACCAGCAATGGATGAGTGCTCCCCTTTCCCTTCATCCTTTCCCTTCATCCTCACCACCATGAGTGGTCCTTTGTTTTATTAATCTTGGCTCTTCTGAATGGGGTAAGATGAAATCTCAAAATAGTTCTAATTTGCATTTCCTTTATGGCCAAGGATATTAAACATTCCATTAAGTGTTTCTCAGCCCAACCATTTTTGTTTCATCTTTTGAGAACTCTCCATTTATTTCTGTAGTCAATTTTTAAATAGGGTAATTTGTTTTCTTGATGTTCAGTTTTTTAGTACATTTACACAATGGAATATTAACCAGCTGTTAAGAAAAATGGAATTAGCCGGGCGGTGGTGGCGCACGCCTTTAATCCCAGCACTCGGGAGGCAGAGCCAGGCGGATCTCTGTGAGTTCGAGGCCAGCCTGGGCTACCAAGTGAGTTCCAGGAAAAGGCGCAAAGCTACACAGAGAAACCCTGTCTCGAAAAACCAAAAAAAAAAAAAAGAAAAATGGAATTAGGAAGTTTGAAGCTAAACGGATGGGATTAGAAACAATCATCCTGAGTGAAGCAACCCAGACCTAAGAAAGGCAAATATTTCATGTTTTCTCATATTTGTGGATGCTTGAGATATGTGTGTATGCTTTTAAGTTTTAGATTTGTATGTATTGATCTGAATAACCACAGATGTTATAGGTAGCAAATAAAGGATGAGGGTAGAATAAGGGGAGCTTCCAAAGGAAGGGAGATAGAGTATAAAGTTATAGAGAAATAAAAGGGAAAGTAGAAGTATTAAACAGGGAGGATTGGAAGGCAGGGTAATGGGTAGTGGTGGCGCACACCTTTAATACCTCTACTGGGGAGGCAGAGGTAGGTGGATCTCTGAGAGTTTGAGGCAGCCTTGGTCTACAGAGTGAGTTCCAGAACAGAAAGGCTACAGAGGGAAATTCTGTCTCCAAAAAGAAAAGCCTCACAGAAGGTAAAGGAAAGACAACTAAAGGCCATTTAAAAAGCCATATGGAAACCTAATATCATAGAAGCTTCCTAATATATAGGAATTATATATTCCTAACCTTGTAAAAACATCACAGACTATTGCCAAGGCTATTAGTTACTCTCCATGATCTGAAGGTAAGGCTCTACTGCTGAAAACAACACTTACTTATGTTATTGAACATGGAGACTCGAGCTGGTGTCCAACCAGAAACTTCTTCCTTCCTGGCTAGCATTCATGGTACCAGAAGGTACACAGCAGCTGTGGTTATCTGCACAGGATCAAGCCAGTCAACATTCTAGCATGGCAGTGGGTGCTTCATGGGCTCCCACCCCTAACCAAGGAGCCATGGCTACTAGATGGTTTGGATGGGGAGAGAGAGTCAGATTTTTAGTATGTGGCTCCTCGTGGGTTGGCCACACTCCAGTGGATAACCCGACACCTACAAGTATGTGGACAGCACACATTGGGAGTTGGTGAGTTATTTAATTAAAAAAAAAATAAAGAAAGTGACACTGGGCTTTTCCTTTCAAAGTACTTCCCCTTCTATGTCTAGAAGAAAGTGGCAGAGAAGAGGGATAGACCTATACATCTGCCTTTTAAGGATGAATTCATAGTCTTAGAATAAGAAACCTTAGAAGAGACAGATGCCTTCCTGGTCCACAGTGGGCCAAGGGTGTGTGTTCCAGCTCGCCCTTCATCTTGGTGTGAACAGGAACTGCAGAGATACATCCTAAAGTTCACCTGAGCCGCTCAAGTCAAACTCACCTGACACTCATTCCTTCCTCATCCAATCTGCTGCAGCCAGAGTCAAAAATCAGGTTGGTAAGAAGTGAAATATTATCTTTCTTGTCCTGCCTAACTATAGTAGTTCTGTGGTACTGGGCCATCCACTCAGTCTCTGTGAGTCTTGTTCTTGTTCTTGGAATTAACTTTGAGAGTGGCTGTGGGTTCCTTTTAGACATAAAATTCTAGAGTTGTGGAAAAAATCCTAAGAAGGTATTTTCCTTCACCTTAATTGCTTTGTAGGTTCAGGTGATGTATCTGATAAAATGTCAATGTGAATTATTAATTAAATGCACTGACCTCAAATGAAAAGCATAAACATGTTTGGTTGATATTTATCATTTCTCTCACACCTCATCTACCAAATACAATAGAAAAGGACTAATGATTTCACAATCAAGCTAACCAGACACCTAAGTTCCTCTTTTGCAGCATGGTATGGCTGGATTCTAGGTGTTTCATATACCTTCTTCCCTTCTCTGCAAACACAGTCTCAATCACACATGACAGTACACTTAGATATACCCTCAAATAAGTGTGGAAATCAAATGGTAGCATAATCCCTAAAGTTTCCAGCATCTTGTATATCGAGGAGGACTTCAAGTGGAGCAGCATTAAATAACATGAGTATTGCCCACTGGTTGTTAAATACACAAAATGAATAGAATATTTCACTGAGTCTGGGAGATTTAGTATTTTCTTCAACTAGATTAATTTACTTTATAGAGTGTTTTGTCTGCATGTATACATGCACACCATGTGCAAACAATGCCTGTGGCAGTCAGAAGAGAGCAGCAAATCTCCCTGGAATTAGACCTTGTGAGCCACCATGTGGGTGTTGGGAACCTCTTCAACAGCAGCCAGTGCTCTTAACTGCTGAGCCATCTCTTCAACACCCAGAATTACGTTTTGAAGTCAATTAAGTTTGGTCCATGGCAAAGCTCTAATACAGAACAGAGGGCTAAAGTTCCAATCATACGCCATCCTCCAGTGCTGTAGGTATTTCCTATCCATCATCCTTGCAGTTCTCAGTTGACTCATCTAACAGTAATGCATGCAAAGCCAGCATGGTGGTTCATGACTGCACCTGGAGACCAAAGCTGAAGGATCTTACCCTTGAGGTCAGCATGAGTTAAACAGTGAGATGCTGATTGTCTCAGAGACCACAAAAGGCAATATCAAGACCATTATTCCTCATGATGAAAACTGGAAAAAAAATCCAGCCATAGATAAATGGTTAAACATGCTATGATAGACAACAAACCATTCAAATTATCTTCATAAAGAATACACAAAATAAATTCTTGTTACCATGTTAAGTAAGAGGGCAATTATATCTAGAATATCATAATGAAGGAATATTAAAAAGCATGAACATTAAAAAGCCAATGTCAGGATTTGCACATATTTCCCATTGGATTTTTTCTTTTTGTTTAGTGTATATTACTTGTTTTAAACACAACATGTGCATATGTGTGTGCATGTTTCATCTATGTGCATATTACATGTAAGTGTGTATGCATGCAAAAGTATGCAGAGAGATGAGCTAAACTTCATGGCTCCATCTACTATAGAAAGAATTCAGATCAGAAGTCAGAACTATGTGCATTCTGCTTAAGAGGACCATTCTGGACCTCCAATATTTCCTTTATAAAAACAGATATTTGGATCTTAAGGAATAAAGGACAGGTATAAGCTTGCCGTGTCAAATCTAATTCCAGGCGCTCATAGCTTCTCAGAGCGGTGTGGTTCATTAATCAGATAAGAACAGAGCATGCAGTTTAACTTGAGGTCGACAACTTCAGCCTCATGGGGTCCACATATGGTAGATGAAAAAATAACATGTGTTGAGAAGGTGGGGTGGGAGTGACAGCATTAACATCGTCAGAGAGGTCACAACTAAAACACAAAATGCAGCTTCCATTTTTATCTTGATAGCCCTCTTGTAGGAAATGTAGACGGAAAATGATTCCTATGAGAAAACAGCATTTGTAGGATGGTCTGATGTAGTCAATGTCCATTATATGATCATTTATTCTCCATAATACAAACTCTTTCTACCGGGAAAATACTCAGGTACTTCAAACTTCTGAGATAACAGCTTCCTACTGTGGGTCACAATGGAAACATTTATAAATTGCTCATTTTGGATGATTCTAAAAATCTGAAGGCAAGAGAAACTTCCTTATTTTCTTCCTGGTAACTGGGCCATTAGGTGGAATAAAATGTTCTGCTCAGCAGTTTAATGAGCGCAAAGGAAACTGAGAGATAGGCACCAGCAGCATCTCATTGTGAGTTAGAGCAACTTCTGTAAAGAGACAAAGGAAGCCCCCGCTGCTATGATCTAGCTTAAACCCTGAGTTAGTCCTGAGCTCAGGCTTTGCATTATGGAAACCAGAAAGACAGCAGGAGTGAAGGAAGTCTCCCACCCCCACCTCAGGCTTCAGTGATCAGTGGGAGGACCCTGACCACAGCCCTGTGGGCAGAGAGCTCTGGGCTACAAGCCCACCCCTGTTAGAAGCTCACATCTAGTGGTGGGAACAGAGCTGAGGAAGCCCAGCAGGGCAGTGCTGAGTGCCAATGTGGAGGCGGTTGGAAGTACACTTGTGCTTAGAGCACAGTAGCTAACTGGCCCTCTGAGCTTTATGATCCTGGAAAACCTGCCAAGTGCACTGGGGTTCAGGTCATTAGTAGTTTCTTCTGGAAAACTCTGCATATGGTTTAGTATGACTAACCAGGGTAAAATGTCAATCCTCTCTCTCTCTCTCTCTCTCTCTCTCTCTCTCTCTCTCTCTCTCTCTCTCTCTCTCTCTCTCTCTCTCACACACACACACACACACACACACACACACACACACACACACACACATACACACACACACACATACACACACACACACACACACACACACACACACACACACACACACAGAGAGTAACAGGAAAGAGTTGCAGAAACACAAACAAGAACCCGAGCTGGCTGAAAAGTTGGGCCCCAGGCATCTGGGTCAGCCTCTCCCACTTCTGTTGTTTGATTAGCAGTGCACTTGACTGACCCCAGAGAATGTTTTGTTCTATTTTGTTTTCATTTTTCTTTTGATGTAGTGAAGATAGGTGTAGGAAAATAGCATCTCCCATTTCAGGGAAAGGAACCTGATGGACTAAGCCAGTTTTCATTCCTGATAGAGGTGGATACAGAGGCCTGAACATAATTGACTTCAATGCCCAACATCCTCAGCAATACACAAACACTCGTGAGATTAGAGAAGAAGTTTTCAACCCAAATCCCCGAAACAGAACAGTGCATATGAAGCCACCTAAGAGTGGAGGAGGGGGAAGGAGGCTGGAAATAATTTTGGCGTAAAGAGATTTAAAAGAAGCTGACTTAGAAAGCAAGGTTCAGAATGACTGGGATCATTGTTGGACCACAACCACAGCGAGCAGAGCCAGTGATGCCAGGGCAGGGAGGCCCAGAGAAGCAGCAGGTAAACCAAATATGAGCTGCTGTGTGACAGCACTTCACAGGTATAAATTAGCACACTGTAAAACCTCACAGATTAATTAGCACTGCCTAGCACAAACCTGACGCTGCTCAATCTGAATGCCATCTATGGATCAGGCACTACATAGGCATATACAGAGCCTGGTTCCCTTTCAAACTGCCCTGAGTACAGAAATCACTCCCATTGTAGGGACCAGAACACTGAGCCACAAGCTGTGACAAAGACAGTAGTCAGTGTTTTAGCAGCCATCTGTCAAATTCCCAACTTGGTGCTCTACAAAAGCAGGGGTAGAAATGCAAGGAGCAAGAGGGACTCTCAGTGTCTATGTCTCTGCCCACGGTGTACTGATACATCGCAGATGATGATATTAGAGGCTAGCCTCTAAAAGCAAAAGCTCAGAAAATCCCCAAACGAGGAACCACGTGTACATTTGACAACAGTCGCTCCTTGGTCAGCTGCTGTCTGAGATACCTCCAGCTCCTTGCCAGCCACAATCTGGAGGGAACTCTGCCTTCGGACGCCTGAACCACTTACTCTGCCTTTGCAATTAGTGAAAACTAATCAAAACCCCGACACAAGTGAGTGAGTCAGCTGTGAAACTGCTCCTGGAAACAGAGGGTTGGGTGGTGGGAGAGTGAACAGATGGCGCTTCCTTTTTAAATGAAATGTTTTGGCACCGGCCTCTGTCAAGAGCTTTCCCTTATTTCCATCTGGTTTGGGTCCTGGAACACACACAAGAGAGAATGGAAAAAGAAAACTCTGCCGGCGTGCTAAACCACTAGAAAAGCTGGAGTGCCTGCCAGGACTTCCTCTAAGTCCCCAGAGACCAGAACATTCTGCTCAAGGAATGTTATCATGTTGTGTTGAGGGAATGGGAGAGCCCGGTTCCTTAGACCTAGCCCTGTCTTGGAAAATAATATTTAAAAGCGTGTATACTTTGGAGCGGATAGTCTCATGTGTGGTCTCAGCCCTGTGTTTTCTAGCTGTTCAACGGCGTTAAGGGCACTTATCCACTTAGCCCTGGCTCTGCCATCTGTAGAGTAGAAATAACAGAAGCTGGTGTGAAGATTAACTGAGATGGCACATACTCATTTCTTAGTTGTCTATTGCTGGGCTCTTCTATTCAAAGGGGCTTGAGAAAATATAATGATGTCACTTACCATCAGTTTTCAAAAGAAATGATCTAGAATCATAAGGACATCTAAGAACACTTCCATTATACGAAGGAACAAACCAAGTTTATACATAGCCAGGTCACTATGAGGAGATACTGAATTTCCCTGGGGAATCAGTTTTCTAAAACCCAAATAGATCTGCCAATAACATCTTTGAATGTGCACAGGTTTAACAGCTTGGCTTTCTGAATTTTACCATCCAGCCAAAACCAAAAGCATAAACCTGTAGGAAAGACGGAAAAGCCAAGAAATGGTCATCAGCTGCTTGAGAGAGTGAGAAAGTATATTTGGTTTTGGAATTCTTTTCTCACACAACTTACACCCACCAGACAAAAGCAGAACACAGACACTGAGGGAATACAAACTAGAATCAAGCTACTCATGTTCAAAGCCAAGTACTTATGACAACAATCTTAAGCAAGCTAATTCATGTCTGTCCTCAGTTCCTCACCTGAAAAGTGAGACAGAACTACTCATAGCATTAATATAAGGGTAGAATGAGTGAATATTGGGGAAAGGATGCAACCATGCCTGCTACAGGGACTCGACTGACACAGTACAGCAGAAGCTTTGGTGATGCCATTAATATGTGATCACATATGAGAAGAAAGCCCTCTCTTTTAACTCCACATAAACAATGGTTACCACTGCTACTTTAACCAAATGTTTATCACAAAGACACAAATACTCAATAAACATTATTACAGAGAAAACTGCAGTTTTATAAAATTTAAAAGACTACAAAGAAAGTCACAGAAATAAGGTAGAAGGGAAACTTTGTTTTGTACGCCACTGCTTTCCAGAGTTACTTAATTTTATGGCTGAATTTACATACAAATCTTCATAACATAGACTTACTCTGACAAGCACTATACCTGTAGGAAAGTCTATTAATTAACACCTAAGACCTGAGTAGGAAGATAGTGTACATGTGAAAAGTGGTACCTCTCTACCACTGTTGAGCAGTCAGAGGGGTCGGGAGACCATAGCACCAGCCTAGATCTTTTTTCAATCTACAGTTTTATGTTCGAACATAAAACTGTAGATCCTTATCCAGGGTTAAAGAAAACAAGGGAACTAAAAAGTACTTTCTAAAATTAAACCGAGTGCCCCAAATAAGTCATTATATCAAATATTCCAGTGGACAATCCAGAATGTAAGACCCTCAAATAGCAAAAAATGTTTCAGCCTTAGTTGAGAGCCCCATGCTTTTAACCCTTCTTCCCAAGCATCCTGGTATGGTGCATCCTCAAGGGGCCACATGCTTGAAAGGCTCCGGGGTTACTCAAAGGAACACCGAGGGTTAACAGCTGCTGAGATATAGGGCAGGATCAACAGCTCCCATCCTCCTACTCTACACTACAGCCTTCCATGGAACATATGTACATAAATTACTTCATCACAGTGTATTCAGAACTTGATTTTTAATAAGACAATTTTGCTCTTTCTACAAATCTACAATAATTTTGAAAAGAACTAAGGTTTTCTGTTTCAACAGATATGTAAAAGAATGTGCTAATCACAAAAACTGGTTTCCATGTATTCCTTTAGTGGGGACAAAGTGGCAGCCAGAGAAAGAGTTTATCCATTTATGAATATGAAAGTTAATATCAAATATTATACATACCAAATTAAAATGGGATTAGTAAACAGGTTGTAAGGATGAAATTACAGAATGTTCAGCAGGAAACTGAGTTCTAAGAATAAAGTAACTTTAATTTAGCATGTTTCAGCTTTAATTTATAGACTCATATTATCATGGAGAGATAAATTGTGTCTTTATCCTTTGAAATGTATTAATAGTTCCAAGTCAAGTCTATACCCTAATCAGGCAAGTAGCAAATCATAAATCCAACCAACAGCCTCCAATAAGCACTTACTATATAACTTTAGCTAGCAATGTGGGAGGTGCTATAAGGAACTGAGAAGAACATATCAGCTCTGGCTTAGAATAATCTAATGAGGTTTTTTCACACATGTCTGTCCATGTGGCTGCATGTATTGGTAGTTTATTTCTTTTCACTATTGGATAAATTCTACCGTACATCTATAAAATATTTCTTTATTCATTCAACATGTAGGTGGAGAATTTAATTATCTCTGGATTTTATGGTTATGAATAAAGCTTAGGAGCACAAATGACAATCTTCTAAGTGGACACAGGATTTTATTTCTTGTATGTATGTGGCTAGGATAGGGATATATATCTGACCTCATTAAAAACTGCCAAATTTCAAGCCAAAGTAGTTCTATCACTTTTAGATTCCCAGGATCATTAGAGCTCACACACCTCTACACGCTTGCCACCACTCGGCATTACTGACGGGTCTTTTTATTTTTATTGCTGGTCTTTCTCATTTTTATCATTTCTGAGAGGAAAAAAATGGGAACTAATGTGTTAGGAATGCCAGTCATAGAGATATCTTAGTATGGAAGCATTTGTATACCATTCCAGAGTTTACTTAGAGGGATGCTACAAAAAGAAAATGTAAACAAATATTGAACTCTAGAGTTAATGACGTATATGTACACTGCTGTGTTCTGGGGAAAGTATATTTGTGGCTATGTTGAAATTTAATTTGAAAAGTCAGTAAGAAAAATAGTATTAATTGATTCACACAGAGAGAGTAGCTGGAGAGGTAAGCAGCAAAGAGAGAATTATAAAACATTAAAGTTGGGGGCCTATGGATTCAGGGTTTTGGAAAACTGAGGCAGGAGAATCACTTGAATTCAAGAGGTTGAGGCCAGTCCTGGGCAACATAGCAGGATTGTAAAAAATTAAATGAAAGTAAATTAAAGTTTTAAAAATTGTGGGACTTGGTCGTGAGAAAATCCTGCCCAATTTGCTGTGTGGAAAGTGTCTTGCATGCTAAGAAAATGGCTGTTGATATAAGTATGCTCTTCAACTCACCCCCATACCGTTCTTTTGAGATTTACTGATGTTTTAAGAGTAAGTACCATGTGAAAAGCATTATGAGTAATTAAAGACAAAGTTCTTGGCTTATACAGCTCATAATTCCATAAAGCAAAACAACATGATATTGGATTGGAAAAAGCAGAAATATGTCAGTGATTTTCTGCAATAGGGTATATTGTTTGTAAGATATTTACTATGTGGTACTGTGATTACGCTTCACTTTATAAGACTTTCATATGAAAATTTTTTCTTTGTTTTTTTCTTTTTTTTTCTTTCTTTGTTTTATTTTATTGTTTTGTTTGAAACAAGGTTTCTCTGTGTAGCCCTGACTGACCTGGAACTCACTCTGTAGACCAGGCTGACCTTGAACTCAGAGATCCTCTTGCCTCTGCTTGCCAAGTGCTGGGATTAAAGGTATGGGTCATAATACCTCGCTCGAAAAGTTAGACCTGGGTGACCATTGAGAAATTGTCAAAGTCAATCTCACTGTGAATAAGTTGGATTGAGTATCTTTCTCCTTCCAAAATAATAGCTACATAACCAAAAAAACCCTTCATTTTATATATATCTTTATGGTCACAGACCTCTGGTTCTCAGATTATAAATTATGCATGACACTGAGAAAAATTCACATAAACACTAGTTAAGATATTATATTAATATATCAGTGCCTAGATGCATATTTTGCAAGCTTCCTTTTTACCTCCATTTTAATGCTTCATAGTATTGAAAGGATGGATAAAAATTATTTGCAGACCTTGCCCTAATGTATACAAAATCTGCCTGTTATAAATGAATAGCTGGTTTTCGTCAACCATGCTTCAGTGGGTGAAGGGGGTGGCTTCCCAGAAAGGACAGTAATTTACACTAATAGCAAGAAGGGGGCTTTTACTTCAAAATCTCCTACTTATGGTCAGCTACACAGAAGTTGTCCCTAGTAGTCCAGAGGAAACAAGAGAAACAAGGGACTACCACTGCTCTGCCTGAACGCTGCTCACCCACAGCCGATTTACAGCACAGAAGCCCTCTCTACCAAACAGGACTAATTCTCCCAGACATGCATACTTGTATTTTTCCTTTTTGCCTTCTTCATAATTTATAATTATGTGAATTTTTAAAGCAATTATTGTCCACAGTAGCCCATCTAACCTGCATAATTTTTTTCTCATACCTGTATCCTCAGCACCGAGGATACTCGGCACATAAAAGGTAAAAAAATATGGATGGGCTTGTTAGTTAAAACATTAGTTTATCAGAACTGATATGCTTCCAATTGTACATAAACCAGAAAATAAAGGTGGCTGTTACTTTGTTATTTATAGGGAAAAAAGCATAATGAAACAAATGTGCGTGTCAAAGCCACCTGGCCCTTTCCTTCCCAGGTTTCCATTCTATTGTCTGTTAAAATGCCAAATCTACTTTACGTAGCCTCTCACAATTAAAAAACAAAATGATAAGGATGAAGACTTTCAGAACAAGGGATTTTCCTCTTTTAGAATGCAAGGCAAAAACAACTCTTGTCATTTTACACTTCCAAACTGAAGGCCTTGCTGACTGTAACAGGAATGCAGTTGAAAGTCCCAGGTCATTATCTCCAACTGCATGAGAGATTGTTATACGGCTTCCCTGAGATGAGATTGTTAGAACCCCATTACCACTCACAGAGACTTTATGACTAGAAACAGGCAGATAAAAATATAAGTCTAAAAGACAAAGAAAATTGTTGTCCTTCAGTTATAGGTATATACCAGGCAAAATCCAACTGCCTTCTGGACCATGCACTTTTCATTCAATTATGTGTCTGTAAGAAATCTCAGAGCAGTAAGGAGAATCAAGCTTAAAAACGTTAGAATATTATGTGTCTGTGCTCAGCCAAATATAAAACAAGATTATTAGTATGTACTTTGTCCATTGTTGGTATTAAAAAATGAAAACAAAAATAAACAACAACAACAAAAATCCCTGCTAGGATCCAAACTTTAAAATATGAAAGTCTTTTTTAAGACCTTGATCTTATCAACAAAGTCCTAGGCTGGACCTGAGAAAGTTCCTTTGGGCTGGAGAGATGGCTCCATGATTAAGAGTGCTGTCTGCTGCCCAGCTCCCATCTTGCTCCGGACTTCCCTTTTGGAAAACTGGTGAGTGCCCTTCCTTGCCCCGGACCCCATCCCTGGGCACCAGCCACTCCAGGGAAGACCTGCCCAACTTGGCCCCAGGTTCTGGCCACCGGGCAGGTTCCCTGCTAGCCCCACCGGGAAGGATCCCCTTCTCCAAGACCCCTGGCAGGCCCTGCAGTCTCCACGCCCTGCCCCCACGCCCATCCGCCTGAGCCCCAAGCCTCTTCCTGAGACTTAGAGGCCGGCCCCCAGCTCCCATCTTGCTCCGGACTTCCCTTTTGGAAAACTGGTGAGTACCCTTCCTTGCCCCGGACCCCATCCCTGGGCACCAGCCACTCCAGGGAAGACCTGCCCAACTTGGCCCCAGGTTCTGGCCACCGGGCAGGTTCCCTGCTAGCCCCACCGGGAAGGATCCCCTTCTCCAAGACCCCTGGCAGGCCCTGCAGTCTCCACGCCCTGCCCCCACGCCCATCCGCCTGAGCCCCAAGCCTCTTCCTGAGACTTAGAGGCCGGCCCCCAGCTCCCATCTTGCTCCGGACTTCCCTTTTGGAAAACTGGTGAGTACCCTTCCTTGCCCCGGACCCCATCCCTGGGCACCAGCCACTCCAGAGAAGACCTGCCCAACTTGGCCCCAGGTTCTGGCCACCGGGCAGGTTCCCTGCTAGCCCCACCGGGAAGGATCCCCTTCTCCAAGACCCCTGGCAGACCCTGCAGTCTCCACGCTCTGCCCCCACGCCCATCCGCCTGAGCCCCAAGCCTCTTCCTGAGACTTAGAGGCTGGCCCCCAGCTCCCATCTTGCCCCGGACTTCCCTTTTGGAAAACTGGTTCCCTGCTAGCCCCACCGGGAAGGATCCCCTTCTCCAAGACCCCTGGCAGGCCCTGCAGTCTCCACGCCCTGTCCCCACGCCCATCCGCCTGAGCCCCAAGCCTCTTCCTGAGACTTAGAGGCCGGCCCCCAGCTCCCATCTTGCTCTGGACTTCCCTTTTGGAACACTGGTCTGGCTGAACCAAGTGTGCGGATAAGGCCAGTAACGAAGCACAAGGAGATGGGCAGACGTCAAGGCAGAAACATATACAACAAAATGAACAGCAATACAACATCACCAGGCCCTAGCCCTCCTCCAACACCTAGACCTGAACATCAGAAATTGGAAGAAGCAGAAGAAAACAGCCTTATGAATGACATCATGAAGAAGCTAGAGGCTTGTGTAGAGGAAAAGACAAAAAAATGTGAAGAACGCTGTAAACAACTAGAGGAAAGGGCAAACAAATTAGAAGAAATCAATAAAGTCCTGGAAGAAAACAATAAAATTCTGAGAGAAAATCAAGAAAAATCAATGAAACAAATGAAGGAAACAGTCCAAGACCTGAAAAGGGAAATAGAAAAAATGAAGAAGACACAAACAGAGGGAATGCTGGAAATAGAAAATCTGAGAAAACGATTGGGAACTTCAGATGCAAGTATAATCAACAGAATGCAAGAGATGGAAGAGAGGATCTCTAGCGTTGAAGATACAGTAGAAGAAATACATTCATCAGTCAAAGAAAACACTAAAGCCAACAAAGTCATGAACCAAAATGTCCAAGAAATTTGGGACACCATGAAAAGACCAAACCTAAGAATAATAGGGGTCGAAGAAGGAGAAGAATACCAACTCAAGGGCACAGAAAATATATTCAACAAGATCATAGAAGAAAACTTTCCCAACTTAAAGAAGGAAATGCCTATGAAGATACAAGAAGCTTATAGAACACCAAACAGACTAGACCCCCAAAAAAAGTCCCCTCGCCACATAATAGTTAAACAACTAAACGTACAGAATAAAGAAAGAATATTAAGAGCAGCAAAGGAAAAAGGCCAAGTGACATATAAAGGCAAACCCATCAGAATAACACCTGATTTCTCAATGGAGACTTTGAAAGCCAGAAGAACCTGGACAGATGTAATGCAGACACTAAGAGAGACCATGGATGTCAGCCTAGACTAATATACCCAGCAAAACTTTCAATCACCATAGATGGAGTGAACAAGACATTCCATGACAAAGCCAGATTTAAACAATACTTATCCACAAACCCAGCCCTACAGAAAGCACTAGAAGGAAAATTCCAACCTAAGGAAGTCAGATACACCCTCGAAAACACAGGCAACAGATAAAGCCACAGCAGTAAACCCCAACGTATAGAAGTACCCACACATCACCACCAAAAAATAACAGGAATGAACAATCACTGGTCATTAATTTCCCTCGATATCAATGGACTTAATTCACCTATAAAAAGACATAGGCTTACAGAATGGATACGAAAGCAGGACCCATCTTTCTGCTGCATACAAGAAACACATCTCAAATTCGAAGATAGACACTACCTAAAAATAAAAGGCTGGGAAAAGACTTTCCAATCAAACGGTCTTAAGAAACAAGCGGGTGTAGCCATCCTGATATCCAGCAAAATAGACTTCAAACTAAAATCAATCAAAAGAGATCAAGAAGGGCATTACATACTCATCACAGGAAAGATCCACCAAGATGAAGTCTCAATTCTGAATATTTATGCCCCAAACACAAGGGCACCCACATATGTAAAAGAAACATTACTAAAGCTTAAATCACATATAAAACCCCACACATTAATAGTGGGAGACCTCAACACCCCACTTTCACCACTGGACAGATCTCCCAAATTGAAACTTAACAGAGAAATAAAGGACTTAACTGATGTCATGACTCAAATGGACTTAATCGATATCTACAGAACATTCCATCCTAACAAAAAAGAATATACCTTCTTCTCAGCACCCCATGGAACCTTCTCTAAAATTGATCACATACTTGGCCACAAAACAAATCTAAACAGATACAAAAGAATTGGAATAACCTCCTGTGTTCTATCAGACCACCATGGTCTAAAGTTGGATTTCAACAACAACAAAAACTACAGAAAACCTGCAATCTCATGGAAACTGAATAATACCCAACTGAATCACCAATGGGTTAAGGAAGAAATAAAGAAAGAAATTAAAGACTTCCTAGAGATCAATGAAAATGAAGACACCACATATCCAAATTTATGGGACACTATGAAAGCAGTACTAAGAGGGAAATTCATAGCACTAAATGCCCACATAAATAAGTTGGAGAAATCTCACACCAGAGACTTAACAGCATACCTGAAAGCTCTAGAACAAGAAGAAGCACAGTCTCCCAGGAAAAATAGACGCCAGGAAATTATCAAAGTGAGAGCTGAAATCAATAAAATAGAAACAAAGAGAACAATACAAAAAATTAATGAAACAAAGAGTTGGTTCTTTGAGAAAATCAACAAGATAGACAAGCCCTTATCCAAACTAACCAAAAGACAGAGAGAGAGCATCCAAATCAACAAAATCAGAAATGAAAAGGGGGACATAACAACAGACATTGAGGAAATCCAGAGAATCATCAGGTCATACTTCAAAAACCTCTATTCGACAAAACTGGAAAACCTAAAAGAAATGGATAACTTTCTGGATAGGTACCACATACCTAAGTTAAATCAAGACCAGATAAACTATTTAAATAGTCCAATAACCCCTAACGAAATAGAAACAGTCATTAAAAGTCTCCCAACCAAAAAAAGCCCAGGACCAGTTGGTTTCAGCGCAGAATTCTACCAGATCTTCAAAGAAGAGTTAATACCAATACTCTCTAAATTGTTCCACACAATAGAAACAGAAGGAACATTACCAAACTCCTTCTACGAGGCTACAATTACCCTAATTTCTAAACCAAACAAGGATACAACAAAGAAAGAGAACTACAGACCAATCTCCCTCATGAACATTGATGCAAAAATACTCAATAAAATACTGGCAAACAGACTCCAAGAACACATCAAAACAATTATCCACCATGATCAAGTAGGATTCATTCCAGGGATGCAAGGGTGGTTCAACATACGAAAGTCCGTCAATGTAATACACCATATAAACAAACTCAAAGAAAAAAACCATATGATCATCTCACTGGATGCAGAAAAGGCATTTGACAAAATCCAACACCCCTTCATGATAAAGGTATTAGAGCGATCAGGAATACAGGGAACATACCTAAACATAATAAAGGCAATTTACAGCAAGCCAACAGCCAACATCAAATTAAATGGAGAGAAACTCAAAGCAATTCCACTAAAATCAGGAACGAGGCAAGGCTGTCCACTCTCCCCATACTTATTCAATATAGTACTTGAAGTTCTAGCCAGAGCAATAAGACAACATAAGGAGATTAAGGGGATACAAATTGGAAAGGAAGAAGTCAAGCTTTCCCTATTTGCAGATGACATGATAGTATACTTGAGCGACCCCAAAGATTCCACCAAGGAACTGATACAGCTTATAAACACCTTCAGCAACATAGCAGGATACAAGATCAACTCAAAAAAATCAGTAGCCCTCCTATATACAATGGACAAAGAAGTGGAGAAGGAAATCAGAGATACATCACCCTTTACTATAGCCACAAGTGATATAAAATACCTTGGGGTAACACTAACCAAGCAAGTGAAGGACCTATATGACAAGAACTTTAAGTCCCTGAAAAAAGAAATTGAAGAAGATGTCAGAAAATGGAAAGATCTCCCATGCTCATGGATAGGCAGGACTAACATAGTAAAAATGGCAATCTTACCAAAAGCAATCTACAGATTCAATGCAATCCCCATCAAAATACCAACACAAGCCGGGCGGTGGTGGCGCATGCCTTTAATCCCAGCACTCGGGAGGCAGAGCCAGGCGGATCTCTGTGAGTTCGAGGCCAGCCTGGTCTCCAAAGCGAGTTCCAGGAAAGGCGCAAAGCTACACAGAGAAACCCTGTCTCGAAAAACCAAAAAAAAAAAAAAAAAAAAAAAAAAATACCAACACAATTCTTCACAGACCTGGAAAGAATAATACTCAAATTCATATGGAAAAACAAAAAACCCAGGATAGCCAAAGGAATCCTGTACAATAACACAACTTCTGGAGGCATCACGATCCCTGACTTCAAGCTCTACTATAGAGCTACAGTAATAAAAACAGCTTGGTACTGGCATAGAAACCGACATGTGGACCAATGGAATCGAATTGAAGACCCTGACATTAATCCGCACACCTATGAACATATAATTTTTGACAAAGAAGCCAAAAGTGCACAATGGAAAAAAGAAAGCATCTTCAACAAATGGTGCTGGCAAAACTGGATATCAACATGTAGAAGGCTGCAAATAGATCCATATCTATCACCGTGCACAAAACTTAAGTCCAAGTGGATCAAGGACCTCAACATAAATCCAGCTACTCTGAACCTGCTAGAAGAGAAAGTAGGAAGTAGTCTTGAACGCATTGGCATTGGAGACTACTTCCTAAATAGAACACCAGTAGCACAGACTCTGAGAGAAACAATCAATCAATGGGACCTTTTGAAACTGAGAAGCTTTTGTAGAGCAAAGGATACGGTCAACAAGGCAAAGCGACAGCCTACAGAATGGGAAAAGATCTTCACCAACCCCACATCTGACAGAGGACTGATATCCAGAATATATAAGGAACTCAAGAAATTAGACATCAAAATGCCCAACAGTCCAATTAAGAAATGGGCTATAGAACTAAACAGAGAATTCTCAACAGAGGAAACTCAAATGGCCGAAAGACATTTAAGGAATTGCTCATCATCCCTAATCATCAGGGAAATGCAAATCAAAACAACTCTGAGATACCACCTTACGCCTGTCAGAATGGCTAAGATCAAAAACACTGAAGACACCTTATGCTGGAGAGGATGTGGAGCTAGGGGAACTCTCCTCCACTGCTGGTGGGAATGCAAGCTTGTACAACCACTTTGGAAATCAATATGGCGCTTTCTTAGAAAATTGGGAATCAATCTCCCCCAAGATCCAGCTATACCACTCTTGGGCATATACCCAAGAAATGCTCAACCACACCATAAGAGCACTTGTTCAGCTATGTTCATATCAGCATTGTTTGTAATAGCCAGAACATGGAAACAACCCAGATGCCCTTCAACTGAAGAATGGATAAACAAAATGTGGTACATATACACAATGGAATACTACTCAGCAGAAAAAAACAATGGCATCATGAGGTTTGCAGACAAATGGATGGATCTAGAAAAAATCATCCTGAGTGAGGTAACCCAGACTCAGAAAGACAAACATGGTATGTACTCACTCATAGCAGGATACTAGACATGAAACAAGGATGAATTGTCTGCTACTCACATCACCAGGGAGGCTACCCAGAAAACAGGACCCCAAGAAAGACACAGGGATCGCCCAATGACAGAGAAATGGAATGAGATCTACATGAACAGCCTGGACATGAGTGGGGGTAATGAAAGGCGAGGGTCGAGGGAAAGAGAGCTTGGGGGAGCGGGAGATCCCAGCTGGATCAACAACAGAGAGGGAGAACAAGGAATAGGAGACCATGGTAAATGAAGACCACATGAGAACAGGAAGAAGCAAAGTGCTAGAGAGGCCCACAGAAATCCACAAAGATACCCACACAACAGACTGCTGGCAATGGTCGAGAGACAGTCCGAACTGACCTACTCTGGTGATGGGATGGCCAAACACCCTAATTGTTGTGCTAGAAACCTCATCCAACTACTGAGGGATCTGGATGCAGAGATCCATGACTAGGCCCTGGGTGGATCTCTGGGAGTCCAATCAACGAGAATGAGGAGGGTTTATATGAGCGAGAATTGTTGAGACCAAGGTTGGATAAAGCACAGGGACAAATAGCCAAATGAATGGAAACACATGAACTATGAACCAATGGCTGAGGGGTCCACACTGGATCAGGCCCTCCGAATGGGTGAGACAGTTGATTGGCTTGATCTGTTTGGGAGGCATCCAGGCAGTGGGACCAGATCTTGTGCTCATTGCATGAGTTGGCTGTTTGAAACCTGGGGCCTATGCAGGATTGTTTGGCTTGGCCTGGGAGGAGGGGACTAGACCTACCTGGACTGAGTCTACCAGGTTGACCTCAGTCTGTGGGGAAGGCTTTGCCCTGGAGGAGATGGGAATGGGGGGGGGGGGGCGTTGGGGGGAAGGTGAGGGGGACGGGAGGGGGGGAGAACAAGGGAATCCGTGACCGATATGTAGAACTGAATTGTATTGCAAAATAAATTAAAATAAATTTAAAAAAAAAAAAAAAAAAGAGTGCTGTCTGCTCTCCCAGTAGCCCCAGATTCAATTCCAGCACCCACATGGTGACTCACCCAGGTCTGTATGCCCAATTTCAGAAGATCTGATGCCTTATTAGCACCACTACCATTGCGCACACATGTCATATGGACATAGGTGCAAGGAAAACACCCCCCCCCACACACACACACACAAAACAAAGAAAGGATTTTTTGTCTGAGACAAGGTTTCTCTGTATAGATTTGGCTGTCCTAGAACTTCCTTAGTAGATCAGGCTGGCCTTGAACTCACAGAGACCCGCCTGCTTCTGCCTCCCAAGTGCTGGGATTAATGGTGTTCGCCAACACCACCCAGCTAATATTTTTTCTTTTTTAAAAACTTAAGTCACTGGTTCTTAATTTAGCTCCCATTTGGACAGTGTTTAACTACACTAAAGAAACACAAACATGCCGGGTGGTGGTGGCGCAGCACTCGGGAGGCAGAGGCAGGTGGGTCTCTGAGTTTGAGGCCAGCCTGGTCTACAAAGTGAGTTCCAGGAAAGGCACAAAACTACACAGAGAAACCCTGTCTCAAAAAACCAAAAAAAAAAAAAAAAAGAAAGAAAGAAAGAAAAAAAGAAAAAGAAATAAAGAAACACAAACATTTTCTAGCCATACCAAAATTTGGTCAACCTATGCCTTATCTAAGGAGGAGAGAATAATAGTGTTTCCAAGTTGATTCCTTCACCCCCTAAATAAATAAAACTTTCCTTCTAACAATTATAAAGGCATGCTTATCAAAGTGCTATTTTCATTTCATTCTAATCTAAGTCATATAAATTCATATCTATGTGCTGAAGAGTCATTTATACCTTGAAATTAATTCTGATTAGCTTATCAGCTGCTTAATTTTGTTTAAAAGCTAAAAACAGGTTTTAAAATTAAAGTTTTATTCCCAAACCACAACTCAAAAAGATCTTGCAAAAGATGAATTGTGGTAAGCTTAGTTTCTCCATTCCTATTATGGGAAATATCACGAGAAATATTACAAATGCCCTTAGTGCTTAGCTTAGCATCACTCAGAAGCTCATGGAAAAATTATCTTGACTTTATCTCAAAAAAAACTTGGTGTGTATCTGCAGTAAATCTCACAGATCTCTAATCACAAACAGAAAGAAAAATAATAATCTGACAAAATTCTAAGCTTATAAAAACAGATGGGTATTTTTCACAAGGCAGTGGCTGTCAGGCAAGGCCATGATTTGTGCATGAAATCTTCTTTCTCCTGCTCCATAAAGTAACAATATTTGTCTCAAGGAAAACTATTGCTAATTGTTGGCAATGATCTAGGGGGAGAAAAAGTGAAGCTCATTCTGCTAGTAGTGACAATTATCCAAATACCAAGAAGGGTTCCAAAACAAAACTCCCAAAGGACAGACCACTCCCTCTGAAGGAAAGAATGAATAAGAAAATGCCTGCCAAACTCTGCAGACACTCTTCAGGGATTGGAAAACTGAACTTCACGATCTTTCCCATACAAAGAAATCCCAACAGAGGAAAAGGCGTCAAGGAAACAAGGAGAGGATGACAACAGAGAGGATAGAAAAGACTGGAAGGCAGATATCACCACATGAACAGGACCCTCCCAGATGCCTGAGAATTAAGCATGTTAAAACAAAAGTCGTTTCCATACTGTTATTCAGTTTTCATTACCTGACAGGCAGATATAAGTTAAATATTCGCCTTGACCCCCGGTTGCCAAGAAAGGAATCTTTTTCTTTGTCCTCCTCTTGACTTGGACAGCTCCCAGCATTCTTTCATCGAGAGGTGCAAAAATTTCCTTGCTGATGGCAGACTTGGCACTCATTGTAGGGCAAGCAAGGAGGGCACGCAGGGGATTTTCTGAAGAAAAAGAAAAGGAAAGTTGGCACTGACAATACTGTAGGGCTCGGAGGAGTGAGCAGGGAGGGTCTGCAGGTGCAGTGTTGCTCAGTTTGCAGCTTAACCTCTGCATTACAGAAACATTAACAACGAGCTCTTCTTGGTGCACTAACTATAAAGATGTAAAGGGAAAAGGGGTGTGTTTTTCACTACTTGAAACACCCAGCACAATGTGACATGAACATCAAGCAATGGGCTCTAGGGGCTTCATAATCTCTACCTAACCGGCAGCAGTATCCATCCTCTTTCTCCCTTGTCAGGAACAACACTTGCAGTTGAGAAGTCTTTCCACTGCCTAACAACCCCTCAATTAGTTCTTTTTGCCCTTTCCAAATCTCCTTCAACTTCAACGTAAATACATTTTCCTAATGCCATTCATAGTGGAAATAATTATGTCATCCTCTACATAACAGCCATATAAGAAACAGAAGAGCATTGATTTCCCCACTGCTCAGCTGCCTTTCATCTGCTAAGTAAGGAGCTCTTGTGTACTAGCCTCCTGCAGTGGGCCCTACTGTCCAGTGTTCCACTGCATAGACCTGCCACTCTCTGGACCCTTGCTAAATCTTCTGTATTTTCCTTCAGCCCCAGTGGACATCGAATTCTAAATCTATGTCAGACTCGTGCTACATATTTGGGAAGTGCTACTCAGCAGGTCCCACTATCCCCCTGTGGTTAACTGGTAGTGGTTGACCAACAACTAAGAAAATGAAGCAGTATGTTGCTGACTCATGAACCACCCCTCCCTTAACACACACAAACCAGTGCAGTCACAGTCCTCACACTGTATTTGGTTTCCCAAAGTTGTACTTCCTGATGGTCTGAATTCTGCTTCTGTCTTCACGTTCAAGATCAATCTGAACGGAAATTCAGCTCAAGAGTACTAGCAAATCTACTGTAATCCACCACTGTCATCACAGATAAATTTCTACTCATCACCAACCAATATTTATTCAGGCAATTTAAAAATTCAGAATTAGACTTTGGGAGAAAGCTCATGAAAGCACAAGGACCTGAGTTTGATTGCCAGAACCCGGTGGATGGGGGGGAGTGGGGGGGTTGGCTAGCTGTGGTGGCATGGACTTGTAATCCCAGAGCTTTGAGGTTCAGACAGGTAGGAACCTGGAGCTCCCTGGCCTGCCAGACTGTTCTACTCAGCAAGTGACAAGCCAAAGGAGCTAAAAATTGAAATAGGTGGACGGTGCCTGAGGAAAGACATCTGAGATTGATCTCTGGCCTCCACACATACACACATGCATGCACACTTGCCCACACACGAACATCACATGTCCCAATCAGAACTGAAGGTGCAGGAAAAGCCTTGGTCCGGCTCACACAGGTTGTTTGGAGTCCTGCATGCAGTATATGACACAGCAGTAGATCAAAACCTTGTTGAGACTGCCCTAAAACTGACCAGTTGATAGAGGAGCCCCCACTCTATGCTACTCCGTGCTTAGTGTTAGAAATGTCATGAAAAATTAAGATATGGTCTCTGTCCTGCAAGGGCTGATTACAGACTCCATCACAGGTTTCTCTGGTAGGCTAGAGCCAGTTTAGCGAGGAATGGCTGAATATAACACTGTATATATTCTGACCTACTTGAGCTCTGACAACAGTTTTTGCACGGCCACCAGGTTCTCTCTCCACTGGCTAAGAAACAGTGACAACAGTGTAGGTGTGCCTGTTTTCATTGTGTGACCACTGTGACTGCCCGCAAGCTAGCACAAAGACCTTCTGTCACCATGCACTTGTCTTACTGTCCCATGACACTTTTATGATTTGTTGGGATTTTTTTTTTTTTTTGGTGGGCACTTGTTTTGTTCTGCTTTTTTTAAGTAGAGAAAAACATTGGTTTCCTAGCTCTGAGGTCTTTTGTGTCTCCCACTCAGGGAAACACAGAAAAAAAAAGGCAAGGAAGAAAACAAGCTGGATTCTCAATCACATCAGGAACTTCCCCTACTGGCATGGCGTTGCTTCTTCACCTTGATTGAAAGGTATATGTTGAAAGGTAATAGAGAACTAACATCACTTTGTATAAAATCTATCAGAAGACAAAAGAGGCACACCTGTATTACCAAGGTTTTCAAACATCTTATTCTGTTGACAACTGGTGAGATACTGAAGTGAGCTTCGTTACTCTGTTATACTGGTATTCACAAATGGAAGGGGCAAAGGAAAGATAAATTAGGAACTTCTCTGGGCCCAAGTTTTAAAATCAAACAACTCAGGTTTAAATTTCAGATCCAACATATAAGGCTCAAGATTGATGGGTAAATCTTAGTATTTCTGCCTCTCAGTTGATTAAGTCCAGGGTTCTTAACCTTCCTAATACTGTGACCCTTTAATATAGTTCCTCATGTTTTGGTGACCCCCAACCATAAAATTATTTCATTGCTACTTCATAACTGCAATTTTGCTACTGTGATAAATTTTAATGAAAATATCTGTGTTTTCCAATAGTGTCTGGCAATCTCTGTGAAACCCCCCAAAGGGGTCTCAACCCATAGGTTGAGAACTACTGACTTAGTACAACATGGCGATGCCATTACCTTCCTCTTGGAACTGAAGAGTTAAATAGGTTAATATGTTCAGATAATGCATTCCAGTGCCTCAATTTTTTTTTAAAAAATCTTGAAGGTAGAAGATTTTATTAACTCCTAATATGATATGAATAATAAAATTTTTTGAACTATAAAAATTGAATGAATGTACTCATGCATAGCAGAAGGTATCTGGAAGAACAGTATTCAACTTTACTTAGCAAAGTCTCACTGTTTCTCATGTATAGATACACACAGATGGTTTCTTCTACACAAATACAAAAATGGGGAGTTATAGGTCTTTCTCCTTTGAAAATTCACTACTGGGAGAGTATCATATTCACTCTAGGGTCAAGTGTCGTGTTTTTTGTTCAGGGCTTTCTGAAATACATAAAGGTATATGTTTTCAGTATCATTCTGGGAATATTAATGTACAGTAGACTATAAGGGGAAGAATCAGAGAGCAAGCCGGACACTGTTTAGCGATCTCAAATCCAGTGACACATCTGAATTCACCAAATCAGAATCATATCAACTGTATTTTAAACAACTCTCTAACTCATTCTCAGGTTTCTATGGGTCATCACCAAATTTAAAAGTCATTACCCTATACAAAACTAAAACTTTGACCAGAAAGGTAGCAGTTGGTAGAGAAGGGAACATTTCAGTAGTGGATTCAGGAAGACAGTACAGGGGATTTGTTTCCCACCCCGGATTCACACAAGCAGCTTCATGAAGTCTTCAGATCTTACAGCTGAATTTTCAGTACCAGCCTGAGAACTGATGTCACTTTTCAGGATATGAGACTCCAGCCACAACCATGCACCAATGACAACTTATTACTTTACCCGCATCACTCTGTGGACACTTCCCCTTTTACTGGTCCACAGCTTCTAAAGCAAATAGTTTATAAAGCTTTTACAGCCAGAAAAACAATCTACAGTTTCATCTGCAAGGCACAGCAGCTGACGACATTAAGTGATAGTGGCAGAGACCATACCTTTTCAGTTTTATGCTTCTTCAAGGTCTTCTTCAGCATAAATCATTTAGAATTGGTAAAGATTCTTTTTTAAAAGTAGATGGCCACCTTAGGGAAATGGCTCTCCAGTAAGAGTATTCATCAGAGTAGGAGATGGAATTCAGGTGCTCTCAGGGACCAGGCAGGTGGAAAACACAATGAAAGAGGTATACTTGTCAAGAGGTTCTGGTATCCCCAAAACTAATGTTTTTGGTTTCCTCTATAATTGATACATGAGATTCAGGAGACCAGGAAGACTAGGAGAGACTACAATGAAGCCAAAACTATTATTGCCACAGTATTCATAATCATGTACATGGCTCTAGGGTGTACAGCTTGTAGGCCTTAAGTCTCATCTGAGAAGAAACTTTGGTTTTAACAACAGCCCATTTATTTAGGTCAATATTAACAGATACTTGAATTACCCGGTTTTATTACCTTATGTCTTCCGATACCCTGCTTGACATATAATCTTCTGGTTATGTTTTGGTGCTAGCTTTACCAACACAAGTATTGTAAACTGTGTGCCCATGAAAACATTCATTACAAATGAGTAATAAGAATTTCTGGCTTTAAATATCATGAGGTTAGTATGATTCCACTGAGGCAGATGCAACTCAGCATGTTGGTATCAGTGTTAGAATCCTCAAAGGTCAGGTCCAAGGTGGTGAACACTGGTGGACACTGGGGGAAAACAGCTCATCTTCCTGAGTGCATCTGAACTCTAGTAAGGTGGACTCAAAAACCATAGAAATAAATCATGGTCTAAGACCGGATTGTTCTGCATTGCCACTTTTGAAATATGTTCAATAAAGCGTGTCTGATGAGGCTGGTGTAGATCTTAAATGTCCCCTAAAGGCCATGGTACCATGGGGAGGGGAGGGACCTTGTGGGAAGTCCTAAGTGCCTAGGAAGAAGTTCCCTGCAGGTGATACTGGGACCCTCTCCCTGACCCTCTTCCTCTCTCTCTGCTTCCTGGCCACCATAGGCTAGTACCTTTGCTCTGTCATGCATTTCTCATTATGATGTTAGGCTCTGCCATAGGCAATGGAGCCAACTGACCATAAACTGAGATCTCTGAAACTATAAACAAAAATAAATCTTTTGAAGTTGACATTTCTTAGGTATGTTGTCACAGTGAAGAACAGCTGACTACTACAGACTATCTAACACAGTCTGCTTTCCTGACACCTAGCTGCAGGCAGAGAATTTTCACCAAGAGTTGTCCTAGACTCTCCTTGTTCTTTCAAACCTTCCAGTTACCCATAATAACCAACCAATCATCAAGTCTTATGGGTTTCATTTAATATTTCTGGATTCTACCAGTTTTCCACCGCTCTGGTTTCTTATGCCTCATTTTAGTCTTCACCATTGGATTTTGATGATTCCTCTAAAGGACTCCACCTTGGCTCCAAACTCAGCGCAGTCAGCCTTCTGCACTGTCCCACATAATGTTCTAACAAGTCAGATTAAACATGACTAGAGACCAGTTACATTGAATTGTTTACTCTCTGTGCCTTGGGTATGATCAGGATGAGAAAAGTTCAGTGTTGTAAATGTTGAAAACAAAGAAGAAAAGTGTTAAGCTACTCTGCTTCTGTTGTACACTATAAAAATATTAAATATTATAACCAGATATCATTACATAAGCATTAAGTCTAAAATAATCTAAAAATATTTAATTTGCTCCAAAATTTAAAACAAATCTTTATCTGAGAGTGAGAAAAAAAGGCAATTTGTTTAGAAAATAAAATTGGTTTTATTTTTTCTGATCTCATATGTTAAGATCAATGAGACAATGGGACAAATTAAGCTCCTTTAAAAACACTTCCCTTAGTTTAAATGATGCTCATTTTAAATGCACAATAGTTTTTCTGAGGCATGACTCTCTAAAAAGATACTTCTCAAGGAGAAAATACCCACCATAGTATAGATAATATACATGTGGATAAAGAATGAGTCAGATGAACATTTTATACCTGTCAACAATTCTTTCATGTAGCTCAACTAGTAGTTCTCATAAGTAGAAACCAAGAGAAATCAGATAAGGTGGTACAATAGACAGATGAATCTGATAACATTCAAACTTTTAAAGTACAGTCACTACAAGCTCAAGGAGTTATTACTGGTATAAACAATCCTAAGGAAAGCTTGCCATGGGGTTGGGAGGCCACTGGCACAGAGGATCAAAAACCCATACTTAAGGCCTCACAAGGTTTACAAATGTAAGAATGAGTTAATAAAATACATAACATACTTGAAAATACTCTTAAAGGAGTTACACACTTCTACAAAGATAAAAGAATATGGAAAAATGATTTTTTAAAAAAAACTTGTCTCCAGCCTGTCATACAAATATTTGATAGGATGTGGGCATCAAGCAGACTTTATACCTGGGGTCTCTGGGTCACAGAGATTCGGGGGCTCAAGGACCAAGGCCTGGGCCTTGTTTACCTGTGGGTGTCTTCAGCTTATTCTGCTGCACAAACAGGTTTAGAACCATTGTTTTTGGTGGGAAGCATGCCCCCCCCCCCCGTACTTAATGATTTACTTGTTAAACACACTAGTAAAAATGTTTCCTGAGCAGGTGTCCATGGCAGATGCTCTGCACAGTGCTAGTAAGGAATCCTTACGTGTCTGTAGCCCTTCATGAATTTACAAAGCACTTGCACATTCAATCCTAAATATAGGTCAATATAGCTGCTGAATGCATCATCTTAAGACTGCAAATAAGAATATTAGATATGTATTTTTATAATGGTAAATTATGCCATTTTTAGCCAATTCCTTTTTGGCTACAGATTACAGGAAAGAGTTACAACTTCCTCTTGTGGAGATAGTATTTAAGCAGGGACCCATTGAACCAGAAACTTGACTATTAGAGAAATGTGAATATTGCAACATAGACACATGCTTGTCTCAGGCTCATTTCAAAAGAAACAGTTTATGGATAACGTAACACTCATAAATTTCCACTGCTTAAATACAGAGGAACTGGAGCCCATCTACGCAGTGGAATATTACAATTTTGGTTTTGTTTTGTTTTGTTTTTTTAAATCAGGGCTATGCATATAGGATAGGATTTCAGATCCTCAGAACCCTCATAAGTGAGTGTGGCAGCCCCCCTATAATTCCAGCCTCAGAAGGCTACAACGGGATTCCCAGAGCAAGCTGGCCAATGAGACTAGCCATATCAATGACCTGTGAATTTGACTGAGAGTCCCTGCCTCATTAGATAGAGTCAAAATAATTCCCCAGAAGCATACCCACCCACGTTCATACATACCTTCACATGCTACACATGCACAAATGCACACATGCACACCACTTACACATGAAAACAGGAAATAAATGAAAAAAAAAAGACTCATAGATACCGACTTGGAAAAATGAGAGTGAAATAATGCAGAGTGGAAATAAAGACGCTACAGAACTAAAAATGAGCCTCTGAATGTACAATTGCACTTGCATCTTTTTGTTGTTGTTTGGCTTTTGTTTCTTTGGAATAGAGTCTCTATGTAGCCCTGGCCTTCCTAGAACTCACTCTGTAGACTAGGTTAGCTTTGAACTCATGGAGATCCACCTGCTTCTGCCTCCCAGGTGCTAGGATTAAAGGTGTGTGCCACCATGCCTAGCATACTTACATTCTTATACCCAGAAAAATGTCTACAAACAAGTTTTCTACTAAATTCATATCATTATTTGAATTCAAACTAAGAAAACAAGCCAGAGAATCTTCTTCCTGCTCTCACTGTCACTAAGCTAGAATGCTTTCATAAACATCTGTGATTTCAGACCTACTCTCCCTGAACCCGAAAGCCATAAAAATACACTTCACTGGGATCCAGCGATTAGACTCATTGTCTTTGATTCCAGTCAATACCAAATCATTGGGAGAGAGGAGGGTAATGCTATGAGTGATCGGGGGCTGGAAAACGGCCATTAGAGGGGGACATTTTCCTCTAGGCAGCAGCAGCCCCTGCCAGGCCACAGTCTGGACAGAAGAGCAGCAGCCACATGCCAGCTTCCATTTACTCCCTGTAACCGCACACATTTGGACAGTGTAAACACAGACCATTGACCACCACAGACAGTAGCCTTGGCCACAATGAAGTCTTTAAGGAGGGGAGAGTCTCCATTACTGGCTACGAATGCGTGAGAGTTGGCTTTCTTTTCCCTAAATATATACTTTCCTCTGTAGGAAACATGTTCACAGGATTCTCTGTGCCTATGACTCATGTCTACTTCAGTTACAAACCTACACTATGTTCATCCCTCTTTCCTTGTTTATGTGTTTGCTAAGTCCATCCTTCTCATAGGTATAATATTCAAAAACAAATCCTGCTCTGCCACAGACCTGGTTTGCAAGTTTGTTTACATTGTATTTGTAAATTGCCACATCCTAACATTAACAAAGAGTATGACAAAAACCAACATATAATAATAATAACAATAATAACAACGAAACTAATAACACTACTTTGGTTTGAGAACATCACCTACAGGAGCAAACACTGGGAGTGGCCAAGCCAATTCCAATCATGTCCAAATACAGACGAAACCATGCAGGGTCGATTCTATACGCAAACAGCTTAATTGTGTGCTATATTAGGTATACGTGTTGATTACCGTCCTTGCTTCACTCGTGCTGAAGAGAAGATATGAAAAAGAAACAGGGCTGAAGGTATAGATTAAACACACACACACACACACACACACACACACACACAGGGAAATCGTTAGCAATAAATAGGATTAGCCTTTTACAGAAGATACTGACTAGAATCTTAGGTATATTTTAAGTTTTCTCAACTAAGCAAATTCTATTTCAAAAAACACCTGAATTATAACATTAAAAAGCTAAATTTTTAGAGTGAACTTCCAATTTTATGTATACGAGCTTCCTAAATACTTAAAATATGGATGAAACTAGTTATGATATCAACTACTTTTAAACTACTGTAAAACTTGTTCAAAATAGTCTCTAGCTTCAGTTTTACAACAGTACTCAATATCAGAATACCTGACTGGGAGAATGCCCCTGCTTTACAGTTTGGATGAGAACTGCAGTGTGTTTTCAACAGTTGCTATGTCATCATCAGTGGTACCTTCGGCCATCAGCCAAGGGCAGCACATAAAAACATGATACCTCATGGGTCCATTTTACGCACATTTACCATGTTAGTTTAGAAGGCAAGATTCTATGTCCTTCCATGCCTCATTTTCATAAGCGAAACTTACAGTTAGCTTCATTAACATTTTCCTCTCATCATCTGGCCAGGGATTTGATTCCAGGCTTAACTGCTCTCCCCAGTGGTCAGTTTCATGACTTTGTGCCTGTGGAGTTCAATGAGAATGCTGGTAGAAAAACTTGCTCTAGCTCCCACAAGTACCTTTCCATGCCACTGCCTCAAATTCTGACATGAGAGGCACAAATGTGAATCTGGTATTAAAAATGCCTTATAGATACGTTTATATCTGAAGAGGAGAAACTGTTTTACAGATGAGGAAAGTAAGTGGTTACATAAATTTCTGTAGATCCCAGAGCCTTAAAGGGTATGCAGGAATTTGAACCTAGACACAGGATTCCAGGGGATTCTCTGTTCGTCTGCACCATCTTCTAGTGAAGAAAGGAAGGAAGGGGAGGCAGGAAGGGGAGGCAGAACTGCATTCTGGGTAAATCAAAACAAACTTCATTTTTCCTCTGATCACCTTTGCTTTCTGATGGACAAGATACTGTTGTTAACCTTGCCCAGCAGCTACAAAGACAATAAATTAGGTTATCCTTGCTGCTATCAGTTCATCTTGGATGTGTGCATCACGCACTTTAGTTGACAAACACTATCACATGGTGCCATTAAGATAACTTATTTTCATTCCCCAAGTTAGACTGGGGACTTAGTGCATAGGGTAAGACTTGCAATACATGTCCATCTCCAGAAAGAGGACTGTCAGAACATAGTCCAAGAGAGGAGTTGCATGAGACTTCTGAGTGCTTGTGAGAAAATTCCAAGAAAACAAGACAAGAGTCCTGTGACCTCAGTTTTTCAAAACATGTAATTGTCTTGGAATGTGTTTTCATGCTCCTCCCAGGTGTAGTGGATACGAGTAAGTTTACTTCAGCGTTGTTATTCATAGGCTTCTATGAAAAAACATGTTTTTGCCACATGTGACTTGTCCTTGTGATTGTACACTTTACTCAGGTGACTCTTCTTAACCCTCTGAGCATAAATTGTCTGATGCTCTGAATACAGTTGGCCACTGCATGAGACTTTATTCCCCCTCATTTTCAGGCCCTACTCTCCCAAGTGCAGGCCACCAACTAGAACAGCACCAGAAGACAAGGCCCACTGAGCCTCAGAGCACAGCAGTCTGCCACCCTCCTTTTGATTCCAACCGGGAGTCAGTTCCCGAGAAGATCTTAGATGGTTGCCATGAGGCAGTTTTATGAAGCTTGTAAGCTATTTTCCAAACTGGAAAAGGCTTAGCTGTGGCAGACAAGTATTTCAAAGGTTTCTGCTGGTTCTTAGGGGGATTCTCCTCTTTCAACTCCTTTATGTATTGCTCCTCTCTGGCATTTCCAAAGCATAACTTTGACCTTCTTGGTTGTCATCCCCACACATGCTATACCTTCAAACTTCTGTGATGCTCCAAGCAACCCTAGCTTGTCCGCAGCGATGACCCAAGCTTCAAAAGCTTAAAAGACTTTACATGGGTATTCCATACGTTTTGCTTTACCGAGGAGACTCTCGGAAAGGCTTTCACAACCAGTAACCATTCCATGACACCTTTTTTGGTTCCAACCCAGCTACAGTTAATATGTCGATTAAAAGACACTGTCACCATGCATTTTGAGCATTTGTCTGCTTCAAATTTTACTTGCAGAATCATCTCGATGACATCTATCTCATTCAGTTCTTTCTAACTCAGAAGCATGCATCCAAAGAGAAAGAAAGTCAAAATTTGGACTAGACACTGGTCTCTACTTCACCATAATGCTCTTTCCAATAAAAATTTAAAAAGCATGATATGATGGTGTAAAATATTACACTAGTCCCATGGTTGTAGACCATGAGAACAGGTGGTAGGCAGAGTGGAGAGAAGACAAGGAGAAAGCATGATTCCTCACAGTGGGAATACTTCTCAGATTCATTCTTTTCCTTGAGAATTGGCACAAAATTAAGTTCTCGCTTACAATACCTCAAGCCCATAGATTTTTCTAAACCTTGATTTTAGGCCAGCACCTCTTTCCTCTTGAATTTTCACAGTTTGTGTTTTCTCACTTGGCTGTTGAGGTCTAAAGTGGAATAAGCCCAAGTGGAACATGCTGGGGAGTCCAAGAAGCACAGAATAACCTTGGCCTAGTCCCACCCATAGATCTCTGTGCTGATCCCAGTTAGCAGAAGTCCTACAATCTTGGGGCTCTGAGCCACTGTCAGGTGAATACATCCAGGGCAACTCACACACACATTATCATTCTGGGAATTAACACTTTGGCATTGGTACTCTCCACACTAGGAGCCAGATCAGCTGTTGTATGGGCTTCTTGGTACCTATTCCTGGCAAGCAACAGAGCAGGAAATAGGAACCAGTCAAGCCCAATGCTTGCCTTTGAAATGGTACCCTTCAGCCGCAATACAAAAACAGCACCAGGTGCCTGCAATCTGTAATCAGTGCTCTATTAAAAGGCTCTCAGAAATGGTAGGATTACCCTGATTTCCGCAGGCAGCTGCATGAGGTCCTGCTGGGTAACTGCAGAGTCTTTACAGGTTTGCTTGAGACTCCCCAGAAGCAATGTGCTGGAATATCAAGGTTAGGATGTAGTTTCCAAAGACTGTGAAATCTCTATGTGGTTGGGATAAATCATGGATAGAGAGTCTTAGTTAATGTCTCAGATTGTTATAGAATAACCTATAAATCCAGGTCAGACTCAAGGCCCACATGGAAACGCAGACTCTGCCCCATCCAATCAGCAGTTCTGTCATTCAATGTCAATCCCTCTTAATCAACATGGTCCAGAAAACAACTAACTTCTGGCCTAAGTAGTCATAACAATATTTGATAATGATGAGAAAAAAAATCTGTCCATTGAATACTACCTAAAAATAAACTCAATTAACACTAAATTTAATAGTGCTTCACACTGACAAATTAGAAGGACATTCAAGTCCCTGTGACCAGGTAGCTGAGGTCAAAGGATAATGGTTACTTTTCTCCTACTCCAATTTGACAGCTGACGGAGAGTGAAAAGATGTCAACATTTGCCATCATCGGTCTACGCCAATTTTTGCCTTTGCCTTGTGACCTTGGATAAAACCCTCCATCTCTGAGGCCTGTGTCTGCATATCTGAAATAGGATAGTGCACCCACTTCACAAGACTTGTGGGAAGGATTATGTGGAAATCAGCTCCCACCTGCGGTGCTCTGCCCCTGACAGACTGCCAGCATAAAAGAATATCTGAACGCATGTGTCAACACACGTCCCACACAATGTATTTGACACTAGCTGTTCTCAAATGGCATCCTGCTTCATCTTTCAAATCTGTGAGGAAAGAGAGGACATATCCTCACCTCTCCTGGATAGAAAAAGGTGAACAATGGATCTTGCCCCAGTAATTCTGCCTCCCTTTGACAGCTACTGCCCTTGTCTAGGCATATAAATTGACAGCCTAAAGATAAAATAATTGACAAGGCCAGGCGGTGGTGGCTCACACCTTTAATCCCAACACTTGAGAGGCAGAGCCAGGTGGATCTCTGTGAGTTCGAGGCCAGCCTGGTCTACCAGAGTGAGTTCCCAGAAAGGCTCCAAAGCTACACAGAGAAACCTTGTCTCAAAAAAAAAAAAAAAAAAAAAACAAAAACAAAAACAAAAACAAAAAACAAAAAACCATAATTGACAGGATGCAGCTGAAATCTACTGCACTGAAAATAATGTTGTGAACTGTGAAGATGCAGAATGGAAGGAACATTTAGAAAAAGAAGAAAAAAAAAACAGAAAATGCACACACAGAGCAAAATTAGGGAAAAAAACATATATTGCTCACTCAATATGGCAGCCCTTTCTAGAAACTGAGGATTCTGAAGAGAATGAACAATGGAATCTTTTCCCCTCCAGAGCATATGTGAATATGAATATGTTCTAGTGAATATGAATATGAATATGAAGAATGTCAACACTAAAACCAAAGCTCTCATCTTAAAGAGAATAAGAGATAGTTTATTTTGGAGCATTTTGAGTGACCATGGCTCAGGAACACAGATTTCGGTTACCACAAATTCCATGTTCCATTGTGGAAGCAGTTTAAGTTTTATAGTTTCACAAACCAAAGGAAGTCATAAAGCAAGGCAAGTTTAAAATACACCGGTGGGTACCTCAGAGAGATGAGGAAAGCTTTTCTATAGGCTCATGATACTATTGACCGCATTCTTAGCTTTGGGTTGGTGAAAGCCAGTGTGTCTGCTCGGTCAATAGACTCCAAAGGTTTGTATCTATTAGTCATAGGATATTATTTCTGACACAGAGGTTGAGCAAGGAATGGCTGTTCTTGGAGCTAAAGCTAGTCCAAGATAAGGTAGTTAGCTTCTGGAATGTTACATTCCAAGCTCTCCACGCTACTGAAATTCTAATCAGTCAATCAGTCTCTGCAGACACAGCTTCTTCTCAGGAGTTTTCACTCACAAGAATAACTAACAAGTCCACAAATCAATACAGTAGCTGAGAAGAAGCTGACTGGGCAAAGGAACAAAGAACAGAGTTACTGCCCTTCACTACTAATCATCAGGTTGGAGAAGGCAGAGCCAAGCTCTTCTAACTGGACATCTACCCAGGCTTGATGAATATTTCTGTTCTTAGCATATAGCATTCCTTTCTAAACCGAGGTAACAAATTCATCTGGGGAACAGGAACAAACTCTCTTCATTCAACATTTTCTGAGGAACTACTATAGCCTGGGCTCTTTGTGAGGTTCAGAGGAAACAGACAAACTAGAAATATTCAAGGAGAAAGACAAAGACAAAGAGGCAAGCAACAGATTAAAATAAGAAGGAGAATTTGCTGCCCCATGATAGAGGAGGCAGGTCCAGCTTAATCCTTCAGAGACTGGTGGTCAGGAAATCCTTGCTCTATTAAGTCTATCCTTGCAATGTAATTACAGAAGTTAATCAGGCCAGTTTGCAGAAATTAGGCAGGCAGCTCACTTCAGTGGGAAGCCAGAGGGAATGCCTCAGGAAGCTGTTCGCTCTGTGTGAGTGACACAGTAGGACATTTCCCGTCATTGCTTCTACCTGTGATCTGCACAATGGGTGTGCCCTGAGAGGAAGACCGCAGCCTGAGGTCAAATGCAGTGACTACTCTATCGAGAAGTTTCTCAACAGAATTCACACACTTTAGAAAGTACACAAACAAAGAAGTGATTACAAGAAAAAGTGTGAGACAACCATGATGTCGTTCTTGAATGTCTGTTTGGTGCTAAGGATAATTTGAAAGGGTGTGGGGGGAGGTGGAAAAAATATGTTTAAAGATCATTATCCCTTAGTATGTATGAATCTCTGGGTTTATTTTCCAGCACAAAACAAACCAACAAACTCATTCCCACTTGTGAAGAGGTAGAGACCCCAATGAAGGTTATAAATGCACAGCTTTACAAGAATAAATTGTCTAGGCTTGGGAACATAGAAAAATACATATTTTTATGTAAAATACATTTCCAGTCTTTCTTGCAAGTTAAGAGAATTCAGCAGCCCAAGGCCTGTATCCTTCACCTTCCTTATAATCTTACATGGCTCAGTCACCACACCTTCCTATTTCCTTGCTCACACTGAGTCAACCATCAGTCAGCCTGCCTTCTGTGTTTGAATCCCACAAGTTCTCCAAGAATGGTCCCACTCATAAGTCCCTTGCTTTCTGGTCACTGAGGATGTAGAACCTGGAATACATACCGAAGTAAACAGGATGCAGAACATTCAAAACACACAGTTTTTTAAAAAGGTAAATCAGAACTGAATTCAAACAAATACAAAACACTGATTAGTGGGAGAGTGAAGTTGAGATACAAAATAATTACCTCTAGGTGGATGGGAGTAAGTCAAGAGCATCAAAACAAACAAAAAAGCAACTATATTTATCACATAAACATCTCCCATACTCTCTCTTCCAACACAGCTGCTGTACTGGTAAGGTACAGGCCCCAGAAAGACAAATATGAACACCATGAAATGTGTGATGGGGATGAAAGGAATGTGGAATATCAGCAGACCCATGTGTGACCAACTTGTGGAGGACATTTCAGTTATATTTATTAAAAAAAAAAAAAAAAAAAAACTTCTCAAATTGGTACACCCAGCACAACAGCATTCTGCTCAGAAATATTTTTCCAGAGTAAATCACTGGGTAAGTAGGCAAAGATGCACACCCAAAGATGTGTCTCTACTTGATGAGCCTTATAAATAACAGCCTGATAGTTCTCTCTCTCTCTGATATCCTAGTTATTGTTTCTGCATAAATGCTGGCATTCCACAGAAACTCAACTTATTTATGCGTTCCTCCTTCTAGTCAATCATGTCACTGTGTATCTACAATGTGCCAAATCTGTGCTAGGAATCTCAGCGAGAAACGGGACAGCCACTTCATGTGTCACTGTGGCAGCAGCAGCCCATTAAGGGAAAACTATTTCCTTTTGGCAGAAGAATGCAATCTCTGGCCAGGGTGGACGGACACTTAACATTCCAGCCTGGCTAAGGAGCCACTCCTGAGGAAGGCGGGTTCACCTTAAGCCACGCTAAAGAGATGGGAGGAATAAGGATCACATTAATAAGATAATCTGTTTTTCCACCACAGAATTCCTGCCCTTAGCACAGTTGCTTGCATAACCGAGCTATAATGTGGCATACATTATGGGCTGGTTTTTGGAATTATTTCAAACAGGACAACTTTTCCTTTTTTCTTCTTCTTTGTATCCCTTTTCTTTTTTTTTTTGGTTTTTCGAGACAGGGTTTCTCTGTGTAGCTTTGCGCCTTTCCTGGAACTCACTTGGTAGCCCAGGCTGGCCTCGAACTCACAGAGATCCGCCTGGCTCTGCCTCCCGAGTGCTGGGATTAAAGGCGTGCGCCACCAACGCCCGGCGTATCCCTTTTCTAAGTGTGGTTTTCCTAACACTTAGGGCTTCCCCCCTCCAAAGCTCCCCTTGTGTGTCGTGTTGCCAACCTAACACAGCATGAGTTTTTATTTTTTCCCCTTCTCTTCTCTATCACCCTTCTTACAGCTTGCCTGCCTTGGGGTTTTTCTTTTAAAATCTAATAAAATTGTCCTTGAGCTTCTCTTTGAGTTCTTTCTTATTTTTTTTTAATTAATGAGACTAAGAAGCCTACGAATGGACCCCCATTTCCCCAGTAAACCATGGGAAGGCCCAGCAGGGTCACGATGTCAGGGTACTGAGCAGATGGAGCACTGAACCTGCAGGGAGGTTCTGCATGACCATTGCCATCACAAGGACCACTGGTTAAAACTGATGGCTCAGTTACAGAATAGCTGTGTTCTTTTTACTCTTTTTATTATTTTTCATTTGTAACTAGCCACTCTTTGAAAGTCCTATGAAGCAACTGTCTTAGATTTCTGTGGTTACCTCCAAAATACCTGGAGAATGAAGAATTAAACAATGCCCATGGATCAGTGTAAGACAACCATGGTGTGCTTTATTCCTTATGTGAACTACCTTCTAGTACACATTAGGACATAGTCTGACCATTTTCTATGTGTCTTCCCATAAAACAGAAACCTCTCTACTGTTCGGGAAGGTTTCCACAAGGTAAGCCTGAGGAGAAAGAGCACAGGGCTATAGATCAGGAATTTTTATTCACCAAATTAAGATAAATAACTGAGAACAAATTAAGGTTGATAAATCCCCTCCTTGCCACATCTCTGCAAAAGATCAATGACTCAATTAATGTGAAGTCATTTGGTGTTTGTTGATGGCCCGGGCTTCTTGGCTGCACACTGCATTGATGCTGAGTTGTCTGAGAAGTAGTTGTGTTGCTTTCTACTATTCCAATTCTAATCATCTATCCTAATCTTCTCAGTGGTATGTAAATACAAAGCTAGCACACTGTACACTTTATGAGCTGGAGAAAGCAAGTGATTAGAAGTGTAAAAGCCATGACAATACAGTGCAGAAAATGAAACGTTTCATCCTTTTTTCTAAGCAATTAACTTAGAAACCACCTGGAAATTAGTCAAAATAAAAATACCCAGGAATAAACTAGCTTGATTAAAAAATCCAAGTCCTATAGATACCTATTCTGTCTAAGACAAAATTGAGATGCCCTAACTTCTTAATGGAACCTGAGAGGTAAAAACTTATGGTTTGATATACAACTACTGTGCTGAGATGCCATTTTATTCTATGCCATGTTATTAAACTACCGAGAAATTCATCTTGGAAAAAAACAATAAACAACTCCAAAGCCAGATTTTAACAAGGGAAGACATAGGGGAAAAGCTGATGAAAAGCACAAGAAGAGAAAAGGTCCCAAAGTCCCAGACCAATATACAACCCAGAGAGAGTCACTGGGAAGGGGCTGTTAACACAGTAGAAAACTTATTTCATGGGAGAAGAGGCAGACAAGGAGCAGGCACCTAGGAGTTAGGGCTCCTCCTGAAAAGCTAACTGTTCCCAAGCCTTTGACCTCAGAATCCCAGCAAGGGGGGCTGCTCATCCCTCGGCACTGGCTGCATTTCTATACAGAGCACATACAGCATATATACAGGGATCAATGCATAGTACAGCCTCTTCCTAGCTAGACTGAGAAGTCAGTCTTCCTCATAATTGTTAAATCAACATTAAGAGTCTCTACCACAGCATATGAGCCAAGTGCGGGAGATTCGTGCATCACTATTCTATGGGCTAAGTTCAAGTTCCAGTTCCTAGAAAAAATGGAGGAGGATGAGGAAGAGGGGGGAGGAGGAGAAGGAGGAAGAGGAGAGGATGGCAGTGCAGCTGTGACAGGATCTCACAAAGTTGCCCAAGCTGGCCTTGAACTTACTTTGTAGCTCAGGCAGACCTTGAATTCATTTTATAGGAAATTATAATCCTCCTGCCTCAGCCACCCAACTGTTAATGGCTGCAATCACTGGCCTGCATCATCACTGGCTGCTTCTTGTAAAGAACAGTAAGCAAGGAGTGTTACTATGAGGACCGATGATATTAGAGAAGATTTAGGAGACTGTATATAGGAAATGAGTTATGCAATAGGTAAAGAAAAGTTATGCTTCCAAAGACCTTGGTTATCTGTGAGTCTGAAGAAGGGGCGGGCCTGTTTTATAAACTACATGGGTATGCCTCTCAGTCTAAACTGAGTACAAGAGAAGAAAAGCCTTGATCCAAGAAGAGTCAATCTATCTACACTGTGGCCTCACTTGGAAAAATAAGTCAGGGCAGTCATCGTCTGAAATCAGACTGCAAGGAAACATAACTAATCCCACCCATGGGCTGAAAACACATCACATTAGTGTCATCCGCCCACAAGTCGGCGGAAGATTTGCTGGGAATTACAGTGCAGAGAAAGATGGAGACGAGACTAATTATACACATGCAAAATTACAGGCAACACTCACCTACCGATTGAAGGTAGTGTGGCAGAGATAGGCAGAGGGGCATGAAGCTGGGGGAGAGAGGAATGAAAAAAAAAAAGAAAGGAGAAGAACAAACACACAGAGCTTACTTGCTCATCTACCTCTCAGCTCACATGCAAGCTTAAGACAAATTCAATTTTCCTACAGTAATTCGAACTGTTGGTTACATATAACCAAATGAACCTAAGAGTCAAGAACACCGAGTGATACACAAGATAAAATCTGCAAGTGTGTGCCTCATGGTCTGTATTTATAGAGGAAAGGCTTACAAGCTGCCCAAATTGGCTCCAACCAGTCAATCTTGAGAACACAGGTTAACATGGACACATAATTTGTCATGATTAAGGGATGTATATAATATAATGACAGCCAGTTCAGAGTTTTAAACACACAGAGCTTCCACTGTCTATCAGATGCTCAGTTCGCCTAGCCTTCATCATCCCCAAAGGCAAAATAAATCCAGGCAAAAGACATATTAATGCAAGATGACTTTTGTACTTTATGTAAGAGGGAAACCAACCAATTCAAGGTTGCAGTTCTCACAAACTGAAATCACACTTGCTATGTTTTTAAAATGAAAACAGGGCCTGGAGAGATGGCTCAGCATCCAGTTCTCTTTCAGAGAACTGTGTTCAAGTCCCAGAACCCACATGACAGCTCACAACAATGTGTAATTCCAGTTCCGGTGGATCTAAACTGGACTCTGGCCTCTAGACAAGAAGCAGACTCGATGCACAGACATACATGTAGACAAACACTTACATATATAAAAACACCAACTTTTTATTTAATTTTTTCATACAATATATTTTGATCATATTCTTTTTTCTTCCCCAGCTCTTCCCAGCTCTTCCCAGCACCCAAAATACCAACTTTGGTTTTTTTCTCTCTTTCAAAACACAAAGAACAGGAAAAATAACCAAAAAAAAAAAAAGAAAAGCAAAACGAACAAATAAAAACAAGAAAATCAATAAGATAAAAAAATACCAAAACAAAACACACATACACACACACACACACACACACACACACACACACACACACAGAGTAGCAACATGGAATGAAAACCCTTGGTGACCCTTCTCAGTTTGCATGCTCTTCCTCTGTTTCTTACCAGGTCAGAAGACGTGTCCTTCTTTTGTACCACAGCACAACCTCATCACTGTGCCAAGCACATTGGGGATTTTCATTTTATGCTCATGGGTCTGTGTTTCCAACCAAATTCTGAGCTATTAAATCCCAGTACCTAGCATAATACCTTGAATGTGTGCACTCAGACTTCTTCCCCTAATCCACACAATTGCCCTGGAAGTTCTCTTTTTAAGGAACTACTGAGGCCCCCAACTACGGACGTAACCACGGTTACCTTTTACTAGCTTTTCCTTCCATTGGCTCTGCTGCCTAAATGCCAAAAGCAAAACCATGACTCTACTGAAGGCACAGTATACACTGCACAGACAGTGTTAGTTTTTCTTTTTCCTTGTTTTTTTTTTTTTTTTTTTAGATAGGAAAGGAGAGAAAAGAGTGAAGGAGCCGCTGTCACCAAACACCTAATGTAAGAGCAAAACCTATCAGCAGTGAACACAAATGACCATACAGCAAATATCTCAAGCTTTGCAGATCATAGACTCTTCTGCCGCCATCCAAATCCTCTGTGTAACATGAAAGTAGTCACAGATAACACACAGGAGAAATGGACATCCCTGTTTAAGAGAGCTTCATCTACCAACATAAGTGTCTATCTGTGGGAGCCATCGAAGGTTTTCTAGTGAGATCTGATCTTGCTTTACACAGCAGGGCTACATTAGGGGATGGTTTGACCATGTGCATGGTCACCAGGTGTCTGAGATGATCTCCACTTGGCTGTGCTGGGGGGAGGTCTTTTGCTCCACCCCTTGACATTCCTTTAAAAGCCTTTTAGTAGAGACAGAAGGGGCTGGTGAGTTTTGACCCAGGCCCTCCCGAGGCTATCCTGTGTTTCTAACTATCTCTGTCCTCTATACTTCTATCTACATACTTCTCACTTCTCCCTCAAGAGTACCCTAGGGGAAAAAGAGGGAGCAGGTCTCCCTCACCTACCCTGTAGCTGACCACTGACTGACGAACAGGAGGAAAGAAGAATCGTCCACAAGTCACTCTGAAAACCAGGGAGGCTTGGTGAATATGACAGTGCCACAAACAGCACCAAGCAACCAACTGCAGAGCTTTGGGATCACTAGCCATCACCTTCTCTTCCAACATGTGCCCTGGGTTCTGTGACCCCAAGCATTCTGTCCCTTTAATCCCCATTGCCACTCCATAACTGCTTCCTTCACTAATAGTTCTTCATTATGTTTTTATGTTTGTTTGTTTTTTTCCCTAAAATATTGGTATTCCTCCAGACTCTGCTGAAGGTTCCCTTCTCTCCAAAGGTTCAAGTTTCTCTGGTAAGCTTCTTTATTCCTGAAGCTTCAAGGACCACCTGAAAACACATCACAACAGTGTCGTCTGCTCACCCATCTTCAGTGGTTTTTCCATCTGGATGAACCACAGCAAGTCCAAGTCCTCCTCTAAACAGATTCTAATCTTATGCTTACATCATAGCCAACAGCTTAACCATCACCCATGTTAGAGACTGGAGCTCACTTTTTCACTCCTCCCTCTTTTTTTCCCTCATGGGTTCCTATCCCTTACAACAGAACAAATTCTGTTCAGCTCTGCTTGCTCCTGTGTCCACACCTACTCACTTCTCTTTCTGTCTCGTTTTTGCTTTAAATTACTATGCCATCATTTTCTGCCTAAATTTCTATTAATATTCCCAGAATTGAAAGATCAGTACTATTTCCTTTCCCTCCAACCCACTTCCTACAGTGTCTAGATGGAGTTTCTTATTTACACACATACAAACATTAAAAGTGAGTACACACATACGAGAGAGGACTTTATATTTTTATCTTTCTGAATCTGAGGCAACTCGTTTAATATATACTTCCCTATTCTGTCCATTCTCCTGCATGTTTCATAATTTCATTTTTTTTATAGCTGAATAAAATTCCAGTGTGCATATACATCACATTTTTACTATCCATTCATCTCTTGACTGACATCTAGGCTGGTTCTATTTTCTTGCTTATATGAATATCACAGTCATAAACATGGCTTTGCAGGCAATAAAATACATTGTGTGTGTGTGTGTGTGTGTGTGTGTGTGCGCATGTGTGTGTGCACACATGCACATATACATTGCATTACGTGTATGAAGATCACAAGAGGTGACAAAGAGGTGCTGAGGAAGGATGTGTAGGAGATGGGGAACAAAAGGGCATGTAAGAGATGAAAGCAGAAAATGACACAGCATAGATGGATGTAAGAGAGTGAGCGGGGAGTTTAGAAGAGTTGAGGAGGAGAAACAGCAAAAATAACTTTTATTTGAAAGTGCCATAATGGGACTTCATGCTTTGTGTGGTGGTTAATAAATAAAAACCAGTAACAACAGAAGTAACAGCAGTGGTCTAAGTATTTTGGAAAGTCTAAATAAATTCTACCAATGTAAAATACATTGGACAACTAGCAGCCTGTCAGCCTAAGCCCAGACTCTGTGTTCTCTGGTATTCCCAGAACTTTTTGTAACAGGTAGTGAAGATACTGTGTGCTATTACTGTGGACTTGTATCTTCCTATGAAATCATGAGTCTAGGAAGGCTGATGTAGGTGTCTATTACAAAAGTTGCTCTCTGAGGATAGGAAATCCAACATCAAGGCACTATCACATCTGGTGTCTCATGAAGCCCATTTCCTTCTTCATACATGGCATCTTCCGGTAGAGTTCTCAAATGGTGGAAAGGACAATAGAATTCTGAGGTCACTTTCGTAAGGGCACCTTCTAAAGGACTCAGTCCCTCAAGATGTCTCAGGTCCTCATGATATTGCATTAAACTATATGAAACTATATGACTAGTTTCAACCTATGAATTTGGGGTAATATATGCATCTAACTGTAGTTGCAGGTACCGCAGTAAACTTACTCATCATTTTAAACATACATGGTAAACAGTTGCCTGACAGCAGTTTGTGGAATGAAGAAATGGATCAATGGAAAACAGGCATTCATACCTAAATTTGAGAATGCTTTCTGAAGAGGACGGATTTCCAGTACTACAGAATTTTTAAAGAATATGGCATTATCTTTAGTTTCTATGGACTCCTAACAAAATTGGTGAAAAAGATTATTTTTAGTGATATGTAAATGACAGTTACTCTGAAGAAAAGAACTTAATGGGAATGAAACTTTTATCTTAGGGATTTATCAATAGGTCAACCATACAGACAAACTGCCAACTCCCTGTTGTTTGTAAGCCCTCAGTTTCCCTTTGGGGAAGACTCATCTGTAACTTCTGTCAGAGTGAAATGCAAACTTAGTTTATTGTTTCCATGAGCTTATTTTGCTGTTTTCTTCTAAAAAAAACTCAGACATGAGATTTTATGAAATGATTTAAACCACACATGTTTTAAGTTTGAACATGATTTTCAGAACTCAGTGAATGAAAAGGAGTATTTTCAGAAAGGTAACATTTTTATTTTTTTCTGTATATATAGATTTACTGTATTAATTGCAGGTGTGTTTTTATATTTGGAATCCACCTTCTCCCTAACTCAAATAGTTGAGATATAAGAATTAACTTAATTCTCCTATGTTTCTTAATTTTCAGAGTAAAAATAATAAACCAACATCAATTTTTTTATTAAAACTTACTACATTGCTCTCCTGTTACCATGACAAAACACGGTAACTAAAACTATTTAAGGAAGAAAGGGCTTCTTCTGGCTTATGGTTCCAGAGGAATAAGAACCCATCATGGTAGGGAGGTATAGTAGCAAGCAGCAGGCGTGGAGGCAGGAGCAGGAAGCTGAGAGATCCTATCTTTAAACAAAAACACTGAGCAGAGAAAGGGAACTGGATGTAGAGAGGTGTATGAACTCTCAAAGCCCGCCGCCAGTGGCATACTTCTGCCAGCAAGTTGGTACCTCCCAAATTTTCCTGTTCTAGCTGGTTTTATGTCAACATGACACAAGTTGGAATTATTTGGGAAGAGAGAACCTCAACTGAGAAAATGTCCCCACAAGATTGGCCTATGGGTAAGTCTATGATACATTTTCTTAACTAGTGATTGGTGTGGGAGAGCCAAGCCTACTGTGGTGGTGTCACCCCTGGGCTGGTGGTCCTGAGTGTTAAAGAAAGCAGTCTTGGCAAGCCATGGTAATCAAGCCAATAAGCAGAGTTCTTTCATGGTCTTTACTTCAGTTCCTGGCTCCAGGTTTCTACCTTGAGTTCCTGCCTTGATTGCCCTCAGTGATGCACTGTTACCTAGAAGTGTAAGATGAAATGAGCACTTTCTTCCTGAAGTTGCTTTTGGTATTGGTGTATTATCACAACAATCAAAACTCAAAGACACTCCCCAACAGTGTCACCAACTGGGGACCATGTGTTCAAATACCCGAGACTATGGGGCACATGAAGATTTCTCATTCAAGCCAATACCATATCTTTCATAGTCTATTTATGATGAAATGCATTAACACCAGTCATAAGAGCTCCTAGGATCATGTGTGTGTATGTGTGTGTGTGTGTGTGTGCACGTGTGTGTGTGTGTGTGTGTGTGTGTGTGTGTGTGTGTGTGCACGTGCTCGCACATGCATTACATGTATGGTATATGTATATGCGCATGTACCAAAGCACACATCTGGAGGTCTGATGATTAATTTTGAGCACTAGCCTACAACTTCTACTTGGTTTGAGACAAGCTGTCTTTGTTGTTCATCATTGTGTAGGCCAGATTAGCTGGCCTACAAGCTTCCAAGGATTCTCCCATCTCTACTTTACATCTCACCACAGGTGTACTGAAATTACATAGCATGCCATTGAAACCAGCTTTTATATAGGTTGTAAATTTTATTTTCTTCTAATGCTTCCTGGCCATTTAGTAAGCTTTATTACTTTTTTTTTCTGAGCAAATGATGTAACAACTTGTGGTTCAAAACCTTTAGAAATCTGGTTAATTATTTAATTTCTCTCCTTGATCTTTTGATAGTAACAATATCCTTTGCAGAAATCAGTGGTTGGAACATATCCTCACAGATTTATTTTCAGGTATTTATGTCAAGATTCCTTGGCGTAGGTGAAAACAGCAGAGTAGCACAAAAGAGTAGACCATTAGCTTTACAGACAGAAAGTCATTACCACTTTCCACTGTCACCCTTTATCTTCTGATTTGCCAACAGATCAAATGAATGGCCCTGTTTTCTTCCTGCTAGCACCAAATTACTTGGTAAACTTGCAAATGTTAGTCTCATAGGGTTTTCCTATACCTGAACCTTTGGGTCTTATTTCCTTCTTTAATCACTACAAAGCTCATTTACAACATTTTCAAAATCCCTTGTGGTTTGAATTTCAGTCAGATTGCAGTCATTTCATTTTCAGGAGTGGAAGAGGAGGTGGGCAGGGCAGTGACAGAGACAGCTCCAGAGCACACGAGACACAGGAATCGATGGAAATGGTCCTGTTGAAAAGTGATAACCACAAGGGGGAAAGTGACACATTCAGGCTGCAGTTACTGACTCTAGAGCCGGCTTGCCCATTTTTGACTCACCGTTCAGTACATTTTGTTATTCTTTGACCTCACACGGTATTTGTCTGTTTTGCCTGCCTCAGTTTCCTCATCCATAAAACCACAATATTAACATCTATCTTGTGATATTGTGATAATAGAAAATGTCAGGGCAACACTAATAGTGTACTGTAGACAGAAACTCCTCTGGTCCTGCCTTGCCCAGCAGTCTGGACGAATCTCTCCCACCTGAGGTCCTGCAGCCGCTTATAAAATAATTACTCAGAGGCTTATATTAATTACAAACTGTATGGCCTATGACTTCAGCCTCTTGCTAGCTAGCTCTTTCATCTTAAATTAATCCACTCCTCTTAATTTATATGTTGCCATGTGGCCATGGCGTACCAGTCTGCTGGCATCTTGTTGCTCTTTGGGCAGCGGCTGGCGTCTCTCCCGACTCCGCCCTTCTTTTCTCTGTATCTCTGCTTGGATTTCCTGCCTGGCTGTAAGCTTTCTTGCCATAGATCAAAGCAGCTTTATTTGTCATCCAACAGGAGCCACACATATTCACAGCATACAGAAAGACATCTCACAGCAGTATACAGTCAATAAGTGCTACCTACTATAATTTCTTTTTCAAGCAAGAAAATCCAGCCTGTTCACACAAACTAAGGAAATCAAGAAGAAATGAACAAGATAGGAAAGGATGAGAATGTCAAGATGATGGGCAGAAGGCAGAGAAATACTTTGAGTGTAAGGAGAAACAGCATTGTCTATGAATGCTGCAGCCAGGCCTGGGACAGCAGGAAAACAGGCCCCAACTCAGAGAGCTCTAGTAATAAAGGAAGTCATGTCAGTACAAGCTCGCCAGCAGAGGATGGCCATCTTCTGACATGAAAGAATGCTCCTGTGCTCCCAGAACTGGTTACACAGTGGTGCACTGCTGCATCCCTGGGGATGCGACAGGGCCACAGCAGAACCCTCAATGGAGACACCTTCTGCCTGCCAACTACAAGACATTGAGTGCAGCAGCTCCATCTTTCCTTACTTTGCTTACTCCCAGTTTTAAGCCAAATTTCCTTTGAGAGGCAGGTACTATGGAGAGAGAAGAAAAACAAAGGATCAGAAAGCTACTCCTCCAGTCTAACCTCTCAGAGATTAGGACACTGAAGAGGGAAATGATTTATATAAATTACTATATAAAATTAATTATATTTATTTTTATATCTATACTTAAGTCTTTATTATATAAAATATATGCTTTATATTATATAAAAATTGTTTATCTAAAATATCTAAGTATTACATATTCACTCAAATACCTTCTGTAGCTGGTTTCTTATTCTCTTATTTCTAATTCTCTCTCCCTCCATCAACCAAACTAATCCTTAAGGCTCCTGAATTCTGCATAGTGTCCACAGATATCTCTTCTCATCTGTACATATATTTCTAAATATTTATAATTCTTTACACTGTAAAAATTATACAAAATGAGAATGGAAAGTAAAAGGCCATAAGAACAACCATCCTTCATAGATAATTGTTACCAAGCATACTGTACAATCTCCTAGACTTCTTTGAATATATATTCACATACACAAAAAAAGACATTTTCAGTGGTATATTAGGAAGAACCATAACTAGCTTTACTCTTAAATATGTATACATAGCTTGTGTATGAAGGTATAAGTACATATATAGAGACACATTTATATGCAAATAGAAAGAGAGTGAACTTAACTCATTTTTAAGTGTAGTATGTTATTTCTTTATACAAATATGTCATTTTATTTGACCATTTTTTAATAGTGTATATTCATGTACTTTTGCTTTTCTGTAACAAAAAATACAAGACAATTATTATGTATCTATATGAATATTTAGGTAAAAATTGATACATTCTTTGCATTTTGATAGATTTGGCCAATCTCTATAATGTAGTACAAATTTTAATTAAATTTTGTGTATGCAATTGTTCTTTTCCAGTTCAATACTAATAATTATTAGTCTTTCTAGTTTTTGCTAATCTGATAAGTGAAAGATGGGCTGTTATTAAAACTTTCATTTCTGAAGTTATAAGAAGGTGACCATCTTAGTCATCCAGGAAAATGAAAGAGGTTCTTTTAAACAAAAACCACTTTCAATAATGTCCAAATCATTTATTCTTATGCCTAAGTTAGAGATAAAAAATGAGGGCAAAGTCTTTGGGTTTAGTTACTGGGCTAAAGATCACATAAACTTCAGAAATAAAAGAAAAATCACTCACTGGTTGCTATAGAAACCCTAATTCTAGTTCATCTAAAGAAAAACCAAAGGGTGTGTTAACTGTGCTCTCTGTCATTACAGGAGGACTGGTGACTAGACTCAGGCTGGTTGATCTCTAGCACAGGACTCTGTAAACTAACAAGGCTGACCTAAGCTACGTTGGCCCATTTGTTAAGACTCATACATTTCTCCAAATCAACCTGAATTTACTGGACAGCTACTGCAGGTTTGGCAAACACTAAAGACATAAATGTTACTGAGATCTGGACCCTGACCTTGAGGAGTTACCCTTTCTTTTTCTGTGTAAAACAGAAATTCATATGGAGATAATATTACTTTTGCCATATAGAATTTCTTCAAATAATTATCTTCAAGACATCAATATTGCCTGCAATATTTACAGGTTTAAAAAGTCCAACTTAAACCATTTCCTAAAATGGACAAAAACAGTGTTGTCTGTAGAGAATATGCTGCTTTTTAGCCTCGGCTATAAATGTTCCTTGTTCTCACAGCAGTGAACATAAACCCCCTTTTAGTTAATTATTAGCTGGAAGAAGGTTGGTTATTTTTATAATTGCTCCAGAGCCAGAATGCCCTGTAATGAAGGATTCTTGTTAGTTTAGCCCTTGTGTGTCAGCAGGTGGAGATCTCAGGCTTCGTCGCAGTCTACACAGCCCATTATCTTCTGGGTAAGGCACCAGTCATCAAAGGCAGAGGCAGAGAGACACATATTCAAATATCGTAACAGAAAAAGAGCCTCTGCCTTCACATGCCTCCCTGGTAGTCTAAATCACAGACTGTGAAACGGAGGGGTCTAAATCCTTGCATCCATACCTGAGTTTATACTAATCACATGACTTTTTCCATGGTCCCAGTGGCTTCAGGATGGAGTTGTGACCAGAATGACCAGGGCATGTTTAGAGGGTTAGAGCCTTCAGCTCCATGATCAAGAATTCCTTATTTCTGTTACCACATTTTTATTTCTAGCACTTTCCTTCTACCCTTTCCTCCAATTTTCATTTCCTTGCCCATTCCACCCATTTGTCCTTGCATGTTGTCTACTGTGTCTACTAGAACCCTTAATAGATCATAGTCTTTTAAATTCTTTATTTGATATTTGTATCAGGACACAATCTGCTTTTATGTTATTACTTTGTCCTTCCTGGGAGCTCTTTTCTTTACTTTTGGCATATCTTATATTTTTTTTCTTGAATGTGACATAATAGTAAATCAGGTAACTATACCTCTAGTATAAGAATTTATTTTTCTTCATAATGACTACAATGAAGACATAGGGTGAAACTATCTTCTATAATAAAACATACTCTTGAATTTATCTATGCTTATTTTTTTCTCATAGTAATTTCAATGTAGACAAAGTGACATCATCCTCTATGATAAAGTATATTTTTAAAGTTATATATGATTATTCTGTTCAAATATATACCTTCTGGTAGATTTATGATCTAAAAGGTACATATACAATCAGTAGACCAGCTTCTCCTGTCCAAGTATTAACCAAGCCTGACCCTGCTTAGTTTCCAAGATCAAACAAAATCAAGTGGGCCATACACTAGGCTAGCTTCTCAAGTGACCATTTGTTATATAATTTAAGCTACTATGAAAGATGGACTCGCACCATCTGTTATGGTTAAAAGAGAGCACCAATAATCTATGTTCATTACAAATTTGCTTTTCTTTTAACCTAGCGTACTGATACTACAAGATGTAATTCTCTAAAACTACTTCCTGAAAGCAACTATCACTAAAGCAACACTTCCAGGCTGCTATCACATCACTAATACAGTGAGTGAGATACAGGGAGTGTTTAATTCCTTCACAGGTGACCATACAGAGTCTGCTGAGTCAATACAATAAGCTCCCCATAACCAAGAGAAATGCTTAGATATTTTGAAGTTAACTTCTGTTGGAGAATGCCATACCACTGAATCCTGGCCTTGCAAATCCTGTCAAAGAAATGATCATACTCTGCCTTCACACAGCTGGCCAGAGTTAAGTAAGTCATCACTGAAATACTCATATTGTAGATTTCTAAATGTCAGGTTCAAGGAATGGTAGATATGAAGATGACCTTCTGCTCTGATGTCATTTGGTGAAAGATCCTTAAACTTACAAAAGAAGCAAGAAGAAGATCAGATGGAAAAGTCTGGTCAGTTTCTTTAAAGACATCTCTCACCTCGAGTAGAAAGGAAGGTCAACTGTTAAACATGTGGACGATAGCCCCACTCCTGCATGGCCGAACAGAGGTGCTGGGAAGACTGCTAATTATAAAGGAGAGGGGCAACTCTTCCTGGAGGACACCCAATCTCCCCTGCTTACTGGCTTAAGTCCTGTTAAGCCACCACTTGGTTCTATTACCACAATTAAAATGTGCCTTTCAGAAGAAGCATAACAAGCCCCCAAGGGAAGGATTTCAAGCTATAATTGTTATTAGGAAATAGGCCTAATTATGGATTGCATGAGTCCTTTTTCAGAGAATTCTCCGGTGCAGGAAAATATCAGTTTGTTTCCTTTTATTAAATTAGACAACATAGTATATTTGCATGAGAGATGATTCTTTGCCAAGAAAAGCAAAGCAATGTGGTCGAGTCATCCAGGACATGCGCCTAGCATCATGTGTTGGAAGAGATTAAGACACATCTACCAGGAACTGAAGACATGACCCAGTGCTTAAGAGCAATTAGTGCTATTACAGGAGAGACCCAGGTTCAGTTCCCAGCACCTATATGGTGGCTCACAACCATCTATAACCTCCATTCTAGGGGATCTGATGCCTTTTTCTGACCTCCATGGGCACCCAACTCACCCATGGTATATAGACATACACTCAGATCCACAACATAAAATAAAATAAATCTGAAAAAAAAATAAGACATTTACCACACTTACATAGAAAACATTCAGTACAACATCACTTTCCTTTCTTCAACCTCATGCTTGGTGAGTCCTGTCACCGACCAAGGCCAGGTCGGCATCATAAAAGCAAATGACAAGACAAAACACACACAGGTCTAAGGACATAATTTTCAACATGGGAAGAACAATTCACCAAGCATGAACCTAGTGTAAGAACCTCCATCAGTATAAGAAAAGTAAGTAATCAGTTGATGCAGCAAACGCTTCCTGAGCCTCACATGAAACACAGCACCAGAAGATGAGAGAAAACAACACAAAGATGGCTGAAGTCGGGCGTCTACTCCTAAAGAATAAATGTGCCAACTTAGGATCTCAGAGGAAAAGCGAACAAGTTGACAGTAATAAGTCAATGGGGGCATAAGGGCAAATTGATAAGGGCTAAAGGAGGCGAAAGGGGCTGATCTTTGAATTTTCACTGGCAATTTAGTGGTATGTCAACTCAAAGGAGACACAAGGTCTGCTGAAACCACAACTGGTTAGGAGTTTCTTAGACTACACATGCTAGTGCCCTCGTCTCTCTGTTCTTACTCTTCACATACTCAGCAAAGCTGATTCTTCTTAGGTCCAGGTCAATGAAATCCAAGGAGAAATGAGTTCTTGATCACGCTGCTCCAGACAATGTCATACGTGCAACATGATCACAGAGGAAGGGAAAGGCCTTGCTCAGTGGAGTTGTTACTAGACTTTGTGGCTAGACACCTAATGAGTAGGAGACAAACCTAATTAGATTAAGACTCAAAGGGAAAACACCTGAAGTTAAGGTAGCCCTTAGCTCCTAATAAATCACACCTAAAACAATAAAAGGTCCAGCCTTTATTGTTTTCTCCCAGGGTCTGTGGAAGAGTCTAACGACCAGCTAAGGATTCTAATCTGAGGGATAGTCAATGAATATAAGCACACTGAGCTCGTTAGTCCATTCACTTTATTCTTCTAAGTCAATTCCTATCTACAGTTTCTTTTCTGTTCTCATTCTTAGCTCTTCTCCGTCCCTCCTGCTCTCAGTCCCTCCTGCTGTTCTCTCATCTCTATCTAGTTCTTTCCATCTCCATCCTCATCTTTGTTTTTCTCAATCAATTCACCAAGTGCTGTGAGAGAACCAGTATATATACAGCAGCAGTAATTCTTTTGCAAAGCAATGTGAGGCTTGATGTTTTCAGGGTCACAGAGATAAGGATCCATGCTGTGGGATGTTCTGTATGGCAAATGTGTTGCTAATTAGTCAATAAATAAAACACTGATTGGCCATTGGCTAGGCAGGAAGTGTAGGCGGGACAAGGAGGAGAATAAAGCTGGGAAGTGGAAGGCTGAGTCAGAGAGACACTGCCAGCCGCCACGATGAGAAACAGCATGTGAAGATGCCGGTAAGCCACGAGCCATGTGGCAAGGTATAGATTAATGGAGATGGATTAATTTAAGCTGTAAGAACAGTTAGCAAGAAGCCTGCCACGGCCATACAGTTTGTAACCAATATAAGTCTCTGTGTTTACTTGGTTGGGTCTGAGCGACTGTGGGACTGGCAGGTGATAGAGATTTGTCCTGACTGTGGGCCAGGCAGGAAAACTCTAGCAACAGATCCACACATAAAGCAATAAATGACAGCTTCCAATTACAACCCAAAGGGGGAGTGACTAAAGGGGAGTTCTCTAGTAGGGTCAACTAAAGGCTAAGATCAATTAGGGAATCTAGGAATAGCACCTGCCTGAGGAGGAATTAAAACTTGATTTGCACAAGAAAGAAGCTTGGCACCTATCACCTGCCTGGCCTTGAAAGCAATCTCCTTGGGTCAGTGGGAACTACCTACCTTACCTCAGTAACTAGCAAGTCGCTAAAACATCATCTCAGGATTGTGAGTAGTAAGTCTCTTAAGTTAGGGTCTTGTGTAAATATCCTGGGGTGAAGGTAAGGAGTTGAGGATTTAATTGTTAGTGGTTATTATCTCTTATCTGTAAGTGAGATGAGCTAATGTTTATCTCTGTGCAGTTTTGTCCTTAGAAAAAGGTATCTTTGCTGAAATACTTTTGTCGGGAGAATGGCCCTGGCCAGATGTATGTTAATAAAAATAAACACAGCTGGTTATCCAATTACCCTAAATGTATAGGGAAAGTTGTGCCCAAGATTGAGATGCAATCGTAGAGTACATGTACACATAACATGGAGATGCATGGTAAATAGGGGAGAATCATAGCTGTTATTGCACAAGAAGTTTACAACAAGAGACAGCCAGTTCATTCAAAAGGCAGTAATTCCATAACGCATTGAGTGATGGTTTCCTTTAACAGAACCCTTAGTTCTGATAGGTTGACTGTATACTCTCATGGACTTTTGCTACCAGTAGCTCTCAATAAAATCACTTATTGTTTAAGTAATTTGAACTAAGCATTTATGACCCCCTGCTGAGGGTCTCATTTGCTAGTACTGTTGTTAGCTCTTTAAGGGTAAGACCCATATTCTTCTCATTTCTATGCCCCCTGGTAGCACCTAGTATGTGGCAAACAATAGAACAATTGAGTGAAAGGAGAGAAAATCAAGCATCAGTTTACATTCTTTGGAATCTACCCTATTCCTGTGGGTGAGGCGGTTAGCACAGCAAGAAGCAGAGATATAATTAATACTGGGTACAGCACACATGCATGCACAGCCTGAGCCTCCAATAACCTCCCTCTTGTAAGGTACTGACTCATTCATGCTGAAACAAAGAGCTTTAATGATCTGGCTTGAGGTTCCGTTACTGAAATGCAGCCTTTGCTTCTCTTACTGACCATACATCATCACAATAGTAGGAAAAAGAAGTCACTAGTAAAGCAAACCAGAAATGTCTACTATCTCTGCTCCTAAGATGTGGGTGGGGTAAGTAAGATGTTCCTCTTCCTGACATGGAACTTCAGATTCAGGGTCATGGGCTTATTGTCTGCGCCATGATTGTTTACTCAGTCCTATGGCTGCACATAACTGCAAAAGATGCCATAATGCATTCTTTCTGTGGCCTCAGGAAAACATGTATTTGAGTGAAAAGTTCACAGCCTCTATCATGTACTTCATAGCTTTTCCTTCCACTTTGAAGTTGTTCCCTGCCATGCATGTATATGTATGTGTGCGTGTATGCACGTGTGTGTAGTTATGCTTCTGTATAGCAAACTTTGATCCCAGCTGTATAATAAATGCCAAGACTTTAAGACAAATACAGTTGATACTCTCCTTCTGAAGGAAAGAGAAAAATCTGGGATTAGGACCCAGAACAAAAACTAATGAAGAAACTCCACTTCCAGTAAGGGCATCCTTAAGGCCCTTATCAGATCTACATATACAACACATTCATGAGAGGTTCATGTCCCAGCTCTCAACTATGAGTAAACATTTACTGTGAGTAAATCATAATACTTCTCTCATAAAGGATAAAAGTGGTCAATGTTGCCTTGAAGCCTTACATAATTCCATTTCTACCCAAGAGCTACTTAATCTTGGCTCAGCACTTTCCAAGATTCATTTCATCTTAGACTTGGCGCTTTCCAACACTGGAAAGCAGTTTTCTTCAGAACTATATTTCACAAAGAAAGAATATTTCTCTTTAGAGGTATTTTACATATCAAATAATGGGTAAAAATAAGCCAATTAAAATGTGGATACCAGTCAACTGGCTAAACACTCCTAGATTCATTAGTTAGATATGGGCCTTCCAACATATCCAACTTAAACTCATGCCTTTGCAAAAGTAAGCATCAGCATATGCCATAGACTCTTCCTATCTCTCAAATGTTAAAACACTGAGGTTGAATGGTCTGTCCCATGAATATAATAGTCTACATGTTCCTTTCACATGAGATTTGCTTTACTCTTTCTCATAATGCCTCTTGCATGACTATCATTTATTAAACATGTACTGAATAAACACAGCCAATTGATTTTTTATTTGTAATAACTTATTTACATATATTCATGAGAAGGCTGTCAATCTTGATGAAAACCCATAGCCGCATGAGTCACTCTGTAGACAACTTCGCTAATTACAGGTGTAGAGCAATGCTCTCACTATGATAGTGACAGCAGCAGTAGTCACTCTGAGAGCATAAACAGTCACAGCATGAACCTCATGTTCTACCTCTGTGCTACCCCATGCCTGTCAGTCCACTCAGAAATCATAACCAGTGCAAGACTGCAAGTCCATCCCCTCTCACCTCCAGCATAATGCCCATCTGCTCCTCTGCTTCTGCTGGCTCCTATTGTGTGTCAGTCTCCAAAACTAGAAGGCTCGTGTCTGTAGAGGTGTGTGTGCTTGTTGTACAATAACAAACGCAGTTCTGGGAACACGCCAAAGCTCATGTGTGTAGAGAGGTGTGTGTGCATGTTGTCCAATACCAAACATAGTTCTGGGAACATGACAAGGACTCAGTAAACATTTGTGGAAGGCATTAATAAAACTGACAAGATTATTTGGATTCTTTCCTCTACATCTGAAGACACCAGTCACAATGAAGTGACCCTTATACCATCCCAGCATCTTTCATGATATCTCTCGAATATCATAGGAAAATAAAGCTGCTTTTTGCACCTCAAGTAGGGTTTCCAGAATCCCAGGTTATTGTCTTAATGCCCTCACATAAATCAAGATGAACAGAGTCTCGGAATTGGACAAATTTTTGGTAGCTTTTCACTGAACAAGAACCACAAGCACAGGCGTGGCTCGCTTCAGCAAGTCTTCCCCAGGAGTCCTCTCCAGGACCTCTCCAGACTTCTCTGGGCCCAATCCAGCACCCACCTCATGACGCCAGAGAGAAAGCTGGAAAATTCCTTTACATTAGGAACAAATCTGTCTGAATCCCATATAAACAAATATCTCAGACATTAGACCTAACCCTACACATGGTAAGTAGTCAGAATTTATTTAAAGGGGGGGGGGGTAGCTCCAGTAAAAGTTCAGCTTTCCAAAACTGCCCATGAACTTGATAAGATAAATTATTCTAGACTGTTTCAGAATCATGAGATGTTATTATTCAACAAGCTGTTGTTTGTAGAGCTGTCTCTTTGTTAGTTTTTCGGCATACAAAGAAGGGTGTCTTTTGCCAACAATGATCCTATTTACTTACTCTTCTGTTGTCTCTCAAATATAGTCAAATAAGTCTCCCAAAATAGTGATTGAAGACTACAGCTTTAAAATATATTACACAAAACACTTTGTACACATCAAAAGTTTTTGTATGTGCAGAATACTTTAAACTTCCATTAGTCCTTAGAATAGTAAACATTAATATCTAATAATTAATAAAAATGGCTTTCAGTGCCAAAAAAAAGCTATTCTAAGATCTTCTTTCAAGCTTTTCAATTTTCAAGGCTTTCTTCAAACATGCTCTGATCAAAAGCTTTATCTTAAGTATCATTAGCTAACTTCCCCAGAAAAGCCCCGGCAACTAGGCTCAAGAGCCATGCTGTGAATATTATGTACTAAACCCAAAGATGATGTGGAAAACCCCAAGACTAAGATAAAATTTCTATCAAGAGTGGACTCCATAGAAAAAAATTTAAACTAGCCTGGGTGATAGCCAGCATCATTTCTAGGTAATTTATGTTGACTGACTTTAAAAGTAGCCCACAACTTCACAAGTGTACAAGACACAGAGTTCAGACAAGTCAGCAAGTGAAATCTTGAAGTAGAGAATTCTTATCACTTCGATGTTTTCTATTCTAAAATGTAAACACACAGCTTCATATTTCATTTAATTTCATAGGACTTTGCCTTCTAACTCTCATTTGTTTAAGTTACTGAATACTATCTTACAGGGATGGCATCGTCATCCCACTCCTGAGCTCTCAGCATCTGGGAGGGTGGACTGTTTTCAAACCACATTATATGACTATATGACTAGATAAATACGAAAGAAAATTTAAAACATATTTAAAAGTACACACTCTAAAGACAGGTGTGGTGGCACACATCTATAATTACAGTTCTCAGGAGATTAAGGAAGAAAGATTGCCTGGAGTTTGAACAACTTGGACTACACAGCAAATATCCTGCAAGTGTGAGACATTTCTACACAATGTTGACCCTCTCCTAAGAGGCTCAGGTTTGCTACCACTGCTTCCTGTTACCAGATCCCAAACATACTCTCTTCATACCAAATGAGATCACCCCCCCCAAAAAAAAAGTATGTTTAGAACAAGTCACAATGCCAAAACATGCATGGACATGCTCTCCAGGACATGCCACACTCTCAACACTCTCAACAGTGACAGCATGGAAGGGACTGAAGATCCTTCCTCGCTTTTTCTAGAAACAGTATTGCTCTCCCAAGGGAAATGCTATCCACCCTCTGAAAGAGGACAAGCTGCTGGGCAAGGTGTTGCACAGTCAGCCCAGCACTCTGAAGCCAGGGCAGCAGGGTCACCATGCATTTGAGGCCAGCCTGGACTGCACAATAAGACCCTGTCTCCAAATAAAATGAAATGTACAAACCAGTGGTCTGCAGGATGTTCACAGAACCAAACAACTGTCACTGCAAAGAATTTTTAGAACATTTTCTGCTCTTTGTTTGCAGTTTCTCACCTACCACAAGTTCCATGGGAGAACAGGTGCCAGCTGTTTGTCAATTCTGAAACACGTGAAGATGCTGTACACGATTAGAAACCCACTTTGACACACGTGTTCTGTTATAGCCTTAGTCCAGCGGGAATCATTGCCATCATAGAGTCCTCCTGCAGATTCAGCACTGGAATTCTTTCTGTGTTCATACCAGAGCTCTCAACCAAGGCAGTCACAAAAAGTTGTTAATTATGGCTCACTTTACAATGAATTTTCCCACTTATAAGCAGACTTCTGGCCCGATGTGGTGGCACACACCTTTAATCCCAGCACTTGGGAGTCAGGCAGGCAGATCTGTGTGAGTTTGAGGCCAGCCTGGTCTATAGAATGAATTCCAGGACAGCCAGGGTTACACAGAGAAACCCTGTCTTGAAAAGTCAGAAAAGAAAAGAAACAGACTTCTGGACTGTCTCAAAACTGTGTGTAAGAAACATATTTAGCAATTAAAATTAGTTCCAATTTCTACTTGCCAGGCCTTTATATTCTCTGTTCTTAGGAGAAATACAAATTCTAAATCTTTTTTAAAGATTTATTTATTTATTCATGTATTTTACGTATATGAGTGCTCTGTTTTCATGTACACCAGAGGAAGGAATCTGATCCCATTACAGATGGCTGTGAGCCACCATGTGGTTGCTGGGAATTGAACTCAGGACCTCTGGAAAAGCCTCTTAACCGCTGGACCATCTCTTCAGCCCCCCAAATTTTAAATCTTAATTCAAATTGCTTAAGGCTCCTACTATATACTTAATACTTTTTAAAAAGTTCACATATAACTTTAGTATGACCTTATAGTTAGGGCTGCACTTCATGGAAAAAAACTCCACACACAAAATGCCTTTCCTTCCAGAACTTCCAGGCTCTACTGAAAAAGTAGAACTTTTTCAACAGGATACCAAACTGTAGAAAGGTGGGGTCATTTTCCTTGGTGACACCAGTGCCCCAGATTCCTGACATTCCCCAGTCATAACTTCAAGGCACCAATCATCCCATACCACATGTTCTCCATGTGGAGATGGGTCTGCCCAGAGAATTGAGTATGAAACTTCAGTATGCCTGTGCATGTATACATTTCCTGTTTAACTGAGGAGGAAAAGTACTCGGGACATTACATAAGCCTGCACCTCGCCTCAGAGAGCCCTGCCAGCTGTTCTGAAAGCACACTTTCTGTTCTGACCGTGGAAACTGCCCCATGCCCCTGGAAAACAGAAACGCCCCTAGCCAAGATAAGCTTCTGCTAGTGGGAAGGGCAGTGAAACAAAATGCTACTGAATTCAGTGCAACAGAATAAGAGAAGATTTCTGAGGCCCCAGGTACTACAAACCTACGGGATTTTACTATCCACATTTCAGAGACATGGGTGCTGGGGAAATGAGAAGCCAATGCTTAAATCACTGTTCTTTTGGCTTTTAGGATCTCAGGATGTTTTCTTACAGAGTTTTGTTCAATTAGCTGCAAAATTTAAAATAAAGTAGTTATAAGCACCACAGTTGAGCAGCCATTTGGATCCTGGCTTCAAAAATGAGTGGAAAATCCATTCCTCAACCCCAGGGCCAGTGCAGGCTTTTCCTTGGATGGCTGAAATCTTCAGACATGGCCACAAATGAGCTTCTGCTACAGTTTTGATGTCCTGCTGTGACTAGAAAAACCAATTATTGAGAACTGTGTTTTCTGTCATCCCAGGAAGCTTCAGCACATGCCACTCCTTCTGTATTTATTTTCTTCTTTTGAGTGGCATACTGTTTAAGAAAAGGGATGTCTAATTTTATTCAGTAGCCCTTAAAAAGGTTCATGGGCAGCAAAGTGGGCAGTGTTTAAAGCTTCTCAACTTTAATCATAAACTTCGAGACAACTGTGATCCTTTTTATGAGGAGAAAAAAAAATGAAACACAGTTCATAAACATCTAACTTCAAATCCTCCTCCACCCAAAAAAAAATATTTAAAGTGCTTGTGAAGACAAGTGTGGTAACACACTGTTAAGACAGGAGGATTCTAAGTGTGAGACTAGCCTGGACTACAAGCCATTTCATTCAAACTGAAAAAGACAAAAACAAAAATTATTCTGGTCAACTTGAAAACTGAATTAAAAAAGAAAAATGAGCCTTTGTTTTGTTTGGGGGAAGTAGATGATATCCAGTGCTTATCCTTGACAAAACTATGGAGAACTGTTTAAAAAAAAAAAACAACTAGATTTGGAGAATCTAGACTCAGGGATTATCTCTGAAAGGTTTACAACAAGGCCCCACGGTCAGGCGTGTTCGCATATGCCTGGCAGACACTTCCGCCTAGCCAGTTCCAGGTCAGGATAGCCATTTCCAGGTCAGGGCATCTCGCGTGACCAAGATCCGTGATGTCCTATTGGCCACGTAGGTGCACAGCGTGGCCATGTGATCTACGCGCTTGCGTGTAGTAGTGACACTGATCTGTCCACGCCCAGCCTTTAAAATCTGGCGCCATGTTCCCGGTTCCTTCTTCTTCTCCACACACGTGTTTCCCGCAGGCCTGTTCACTCTCTGTCCCTTTAACTTTAATAAAACTCTTGTTAGCGGATTCTGTCGTGTTTCGTGGCATTTCCTCGCAGGGTAAGAACACAACGCAGCCAAAAAACTAACAATCTCAGGTTCTTCTGGACCCTCAGTGTCAGCACACCCAGCTCAGGCAGACAGGAGGGAAGGGTCTGGGCCCAATGAAGGGGGGTGCTTCTGGGCCCACCCTTCATGCCTACTTCCACACACAGGCTTTCTCCACTCACCTCCCCCGTCTGCTTCTTCCAGCAGCTCAAGAAAGAAGGAGAATGTTAGTTTCTTGCCAAGATTGAACACCTGATAACACTATATTCTCCTAGGGAAGATGCACCACAAATATAAAATGGGCTTATTATTTTTTAGAGGAAATGTTCCTTCTAGGTAAAAGTTCTTAAAGATATATTCAATAGCCTTGAATTATATGCAGTCTCTAATTATTCTACTTAGGAACAAACAATAGTCTTCATTAATAATAAACATGAAAAAAGAAAACTTAGAAATTTGGAATGGATAACTGTTATGTTTTCCATATGGTTCTAATTAAACTTGATTTAGGCCAAACAGTGCCTTATTTTTTTAATTCTGCAAGTAAATGAGCAAACAAAAACAGAAAGAAATCTTAAACTGCTACTCTTCCTGTGATACATTATACATTATACATTATAGAGGCTGCCCACAATAAAGAAAAAAATCAAATTGACTCATATGACTGTTTAGTTTTGTTACAATGTGAGCTTTGGGCCAGATTGTCAAGGCCAAAATCACTGATTTGCCATTTATTAGATGCATGTCACCTTGAGAAACTGAAGGCCTTCATAGGTTTCTGCTGTGGGATGGTCTGTATGTCAAATTGCTCTGATTGGTCAATAAATAAAAAAACTGATTGGCCAGTGGCCAGGCAGGAAGTAGAGGCAGAACTAACAGAGAGGAGAATTAAGGGAACAGGAAGGGAAAGAGAGACACTGCCAGCCGCCGCGATGACAAACAGCATGTGAAGATGCCAGTAAGCCACGAGCCACATGGCAAGGTATAGATTTATAGAAATGGATTAATTTAAGCTGTAAGAACAGTTAGCAAGTAGCCTGCCATGGCCATACAGTTTGTAACCAATATAAGTCTCTGCATTTACTTGATTAGGTCTGAGCAGCTGTGGGACTGGCGGGTGACAAAGATTTGTCCTGACTGTGGGCAAGGCAGGAAAACTCTAGCTACAGGTTTCTCAGCTACATCATAAAAGATAAATGGGTGTATAATGTGGTTGTTGTAACAGGGCTTGAAATGCCTAGCCATGCAGCCTCAGGAAAGCCCACTATTATGCTCTACTATGCTTTGAAGGCCCTCTTGCTTCTTTTTTTCTTTTCTTAAGCTAAGGAGCAAAATTTTATAAAGTTCTAATTGTTTAGCTTTCTCAGTGAATGCTGTTTAAACCTCAACACTTGTATTTCCTTCTCTCTAAAAACTAACTTTTTCTCCAGAAAAAAAAAAATGATGTTGGAGTCTAGTTTGCTTTTCCTAGCCATGAATGGCCACTGTTTTCCAACCTTTTGAACCTAGAATCACACAACCACACCATTTCTGGCATTCTAGGAAATGCAGGACCCAACCTCCAAAGTCCTTTGTTTGAAGGATTTCTTTTCTAGTTATACTAAATCCCCACTATACTTCCAGGAGAAAAGAACTTAGGAAAACTAGTGTTTAAAAAGATGAGGCTTGATGAGTTAAAGGAGGGAGGACAGGAAATTAGGAGGGGAAGTGGTGGGGACATGGGAAGCATTGGACGGTCACTGGGATGAAAGGCTGACATGTCAGGTAAGGATGCTCTGTATTCAAAGATTAGATCTTCTGTGTGAACCAGCAAGGCATGCTCACTGGCTAAAGGTGTCTCCTTGTGATTGACTTCCCTGTTAGCAATCCCTCCTGGGACACCAAAGAACAGCACGTCCAAGGAAGTTGACTTCTGACTCTAGGAACAAACAAATACTCACAGAAGCAGCTTCTAGAACAGCATTTACTTCATGGAGTGGTTGTGTTCCCCTGGCCTCGGATCTTAGCAGGCAGCTGGGTGGGGCAGACGGGTAGTAGGTGGCTGAGCTCTCCAACATGAATTGAACCCACGAGGACTGATTCCAAGCCAGCCATCTGCTTGTTCAAATTCAACACTTTTTCCTTCTGCTCCTGCATCCACCCTGAATTTTCCCTCTGTCCAGATGTTGGTGGTCACAGATCACTATAAATCTCCCTAAGGAAAGAACTGCAGTGTAGACTTTTCCATAGCAACAATACAATTATATACTGCGTCCAACTCAGCACATCCAGAGAACATTTTTGGCTGATCTCTGTGTGAATGGATGTTCACAAAAAAAGCTGTACTTGACTGAACCTGCTGCAAGGCTAGTTAACTGATTAGATCTTCAGTGTTGTACAGAGTTTGGGATGTTACAAGTTCATAACCAAGTTATCTTGGCCACCTTTAGGCCTATTAATAGCCGTTTATTGCCCTCCTCTGTATATGAACTAATAGCTTTGTGACCCCTGGCTAAATTACTTGGAATGTATAATAAACTAACCACTAGCTTTTCCAACTAACCAAGCACTAAGAATACCATCAGACAGCATTTGAGGACTGTAACAGGGGTTTCCTCTGCTTTGCCTTAATCAATCTACCTAATGTTTCCACTAATTTATTTGAAAAATATCTTGATCTATAAACATCTCACAGAGAGTGATAGAAGAGATCCTCTCTAGGCAATGGGAGAACTTCAGACTCTCCAAGACAGTGGCACAGAGTTTTCTAAGAAGTACCAGCTATAGAAGGCAACCATCAGAGAGTAAAGTGACATAATACCACGTCACCAGAACCTAGATTTGAGACTACTCATTGCCATCACCATCCAGGGCTATAACTTTCTTCACACATACACCTTCTAGCTCTTTCCTCCTAACTTTGCACACTCCTACAGTAAGGATGACTTTCAGAGAGTCATTCACCTTGATGTGGTAAAAAAAAATCCTGGCTTCAAAATTCAGAGAACTGACTTCTAGTTATAATTTGCCAATGTAAACAGTTTCTCTTGGTTTGGGTACAAACCTCTCTAGGCCTGTGTCTTTCCTGCCTTAAAGGTAAGGTTCTAATTTAAAAACAAAAACAAACAAACAAATAAGTAAATAAATAGACAAAACCAAAAAAATCCTGAATTTACATTGTACATAATTCCTGATCAGCCAGACAGTCCTCATAAGAATATCTACCATAAATTGACACCAAACTCTATGCTTGGCATTATGATCATCACTCTTTTATTGCTTTGTTTTGTTTTTTCAAGACAGGGCCTCACTGTGTAGCTCTGGCTGTCCTGGAACTCACTATGTAGTCCCAGGCTGGCCTTGAATTTACAGAGATCTGTCAGCCTTTGCCTTGCAAGGACTGGGATTAAAGGTGTTTGACACTATGCCCAGTCTCCTCAATCTAGATCTTAACTAAGACTTTCTGAAAGATCTTAAGAAAGAGAGGGTTGCATGGTTGTAACCCTCAACCACCTTCTGTTCCATTAAGGCCAAGAAGCATTGCTAGGTGGCCTTATCCTTTACTTCTCCATTTTTCAGGATTTAAAATGCTTAGTGAAGATGTCCATGAAAACACAGAAGAATAAACAGCTACAAGAAGACTTATGAGCAGAACTGACTAAGCATTTGTCTTCAGGAAAATGCTAAGAACTGAGCTGGCAATTGAGTCATTTAGGGAGAAAGGAGAAACCATTCCATGAGTAAAATAGAACAGCGGAAGGGCAATGTTCATCAACAACTCCTTGTTCTCCTTAGAGAAAACAGAAGCAATCCTCAAAAGGCTGAAGCCCCAGAATACAGGTCTCAGGACTGGTGAATACCTCATGGAAAGGGGAAGCTGTCGAGATTATTAAGCCTTTGGAGTGGGGGAGATGGCACAGTGGTTAGGAATACCGGCTGCTCTTGCAGGGGACCAGGCAGCTCATAGCTACCTATGACTAACTATAGAGAGATCCAACATCTCTGGCCTCTGCAAGCACCTGAACTCATGTACACATGCCAATACAGAACCACACACAAGTGAACATAATTACAAATAATTTTAAAAATATTTTTAAAAGGTTAAGTCTTGAATTATTCAAAGAAGTGATTTATGTCTTAGTTTGTGCGGGTGGGGTAGGTTGGAAAGTATAGTTTCTCACGACCCTAATAAGCTATTGGTTCTATTAAAAATACAACAGCAAATTCCACAAAATACAAATACAAGAAAAGCTGAGAAAAGAAAGACCCAACACCGTATAGACTTGTTTGGGGTTCTATTTTTCTCATGTTTTTATGTCTGTGTTTTGTTTGGTTGGTTCTTTTTAAGGATGAGTCACGGAGGGGGGAAGAAAAAAACTTGCACTAGGATGGAGAAAAATAAAAGCAAAACCAGGGGTGGACAAGTAAATTCCTTGAGGAAGAACAAAAAGAGCTTTTCTTTTTGGTTTTTAGAGACAGGGTTTCTCTGTGTAACTTGCTCCTTTCCTGGAACTCCTCGAACTCACAGAGATCCGCCTGCCTCTGCCTCCCGAGTGCTGGGATTAAAGGCATGCACTACCACCGCCCGGCTCAAAAAGAGCTTTAAAGAAAGCAGATTGAACTGATCTGCCTAGTGGCAGCAAAGCTCTACTATAACATCAAAACACTGCATTGTTCGGCAGACACCTTGAGTACTGAGTGGTACATTGCTACTACTACCGTTGCCTCCATCACCGCCTCCACCACCATCACCCTTCCTCCATCTTTCCTAACACCCTCAGCTTAAGCAGGTGAGCACCTCTGTCTTCTGCTTTGTTATTCACTAATCCTTTCAGACTTAGTAATGAATGTTGAATAGTGTCTAAGAGACTGCATGTGCAAAAAACTTTCTATCTCTTTTTCCTGTTGATAGGTTTTGGCATTCTGATCACTGTTTGAGGATTTTCATCACACTCTTTCGATGTTTTGGGATGATCAGACTTAGAATTATATTATTAAGCCCAAGTTCTTTTTTTTTTTCCTCTTTCTGCCTTTATAAGTATTTCAAACTCCTCTCAAGTATAAGGAGTGCTAGCTGGGGTGCTTTACATTCTGAGGAATATTTTGAGCTCAGTTAAATTACGGAGTAGTGGGCTTGCTTGGCTCCAGTTACTGGCAAGCCTGATACACTTTACAAATGACAACAGATGTCTCGGCATGGCTTCCTACTTCCTTCCCCTTCCAAGTGTATCACAGTCGGAGCCACACAAGATTCAGTTAAAATGGGCCTGTTCCTGATGTTCTGACTCCATTGTCAGCTTCTGAAGCAGCTTGACCCACGTAAGGCAAAATCAAGCAACAAACCATCCCAGTTACTGATCTCAAGATAACAACATTTCCTTTAGCAGTGTAACATAAAGTGATGAAAGACACATTGGAAAGCATTGCTCCTAGTACACATATCAAGAACAGACAGGAGCCGGGCAGTGGTGGCGCATGCAGGTGGATCTTTGTGAGTTCGAGGCCAGCTTTGTCTACAGAGGGAGATCCAGGAAACGTGCAAAACTACACAGAGAAACCCTGTCTTGAAAAACAAAACAAAACAAAACAAAAAGGACAGGTGGGCACAAAATCATTTACATGTGTCTTTTCACTGACTCAGAGGTTTAGAGGAAACGGAAAATAAATTCTTAGTAAACAACCACCCAATTACCTCATTTGAATGCTAGTCCAAATCCTTCTTTCTTACCTAATCTTGACATCAGCATAGACACTTTCAACATCCAAGCCCACTGACTGACATTGCTCTCTCTCACTGTGATCAACAATTTCTGCCTCATTAAAAGTTTAATTTCACATCCATTCTCACCGTCCTACTTTTTAAAGGCCATCTCTTGACAGCACATTTCCCATAACACTATTACCCAATGTCCTGAACTTACTTTGCTCACTTCCTGCCCAACTCCAGCATCAGGTGATGCCTACTGTAGCTCTATGTCTAGAGCTGAGCCCCTGGGCACTAGAGAAAGACACACACACACAGTCTGATAGTGTCACTCAAACTGCGTGAGTAGCAGCTGCAAACAAGCTCTCAGCAGTGTTGGGTGATCTCACCACTGTCAAACCTCTATCCCTCTGACACATACACGGCCACCCTCATTCTGAGACTACAAAGAAAACCATCTTTCCAAGCAACCCACAGTTACTAGGCTGAGGTATATCTGTATCAACCTTGAACTTCTGCCCTCTGTTGTATTCTGCTCCCTTTTCTCGTCTAAGGCCAACAACTCCATTTGGGTTTGGGATTCAACTCCATTCCACCTTCTCTGGCTCATTATCAGTTTCCCCTTCGTTCTCCTTTTCATTTAAGTTGTCAACCATGCCCCTCCAGTCAAGCATTTTAACACACTGTGGTGGTTCCTCTCAGCTATCAACCTGACTACATCTATTACATCTATAACCAACTAAAACCCAAGCAGCTGGACACACCTTTGAGGGATTTTCTTAACTAGATCATTTTGGGGAAGAAGGCCCATCTAATATCTGGGCCACACCTTCTGGTGGCAGCGCACATAAAAGAACATGGGTGGACAAAGGGAGCTTTTGCTTTTTGTCTGCTTGTCCTCATTCTCACTAGCATGTTCATCTACCCTGTTGCTGAGGCATTCCTTCCCTAGTATTAGAAACTCTTTCTTTAAGACTCCAACATACACCAAAGACTGGCAGTTCTCTAGGAATCCTCCTGGACTCCAGCACCGGATTGGTACTGAGACATCCAGTCTTATGGTCTAAAAAACTACCTAATTGTTGGTCTTTCCGCTGAGAGACAGTCATTGTCGGACTACCGGACCACTGCCTGTAAGCTACTATAATAAATTCCCTTTTAATAGGCTGCAAATAACTAATTTTTACACACACATACACACACACCATATATATATGTGTGTACATGTGTGTATGTGTGAATGTATAAAATGAATTTTATCAGTTTTATTCCTTTATAAGAAAACTCTAATACACACACCAAATCCTGCACTAAGGCATTCTTACTCAACCTCAAGTGTCCCTAGCTACTGCCCTGGCACAATGTCCTGACCAAAAGTAGCCTTGTAATCTAAGTTAGCTCAAATAGAGAGAATGTTGAGGCTGTGGAAGATCTATAGAGAGATTCATTTTTTGCCTAAAGCTGGCAGAACAAGGACTAGAGATCCAGCAAGTGCTTTGGTATGGTAGGGTAGACAGAGCTTACTTGGGCATGGGGACAATAAAGAAGTAGATTCCAGATAGGAAGCTGGGCTGATTACTCTAACTCAACCCTATGATAAGCCACAGCTCTAGGCTTTTTTAGTTAAATAAGCCAGTAAATTCTCCTTTGGGTGTAACCCAGTTTGAACCAGAAGTTCTTTGACTTGCACTAGAAAGCATTTTAATTACTGCAATTGCCAGAATTTCAACCCTTTGACTTTTCATACAGGAGCCAGCAGTTTTGGCTTGTACCAAGTAATGCTAACCATGAGTGTTGGCTCTATTTCATTATAGCTCTTACCACCCTCACTGTCACCCACCCTGAGCCACCTACTTCATTTGGAACCAGAGCCAAAACTTTGTCTAAAGCCCAAGGCCTGAGATCAGCGGGCAGAGACATCAGAATGTCTCAAAAGAACATTCGCTGCTAACAACACAGAAAATATATTCTGGGCAGCCAAAAGGTCATAAGCATACAGTGCAGCAACTCATTCAAATATTTTTAAAATATTCTATACTCAAAATTAAACAGGTTTGCTGGCTGAAGGTGGCTTGTCAACCTCCCCTTAATGTTCCTTGTTTCCTAGGTGATCTCATCCGATACTGAGCCTTCACCTACCATTTCTACACCAAAATGCCACATTTTTATTTCTGACTCACAAATTCAACCTCAACACCTACTCAACATCTTTACTTGGATGCCTCAAACTCATTGCAAATTTAATTTGTCCAAAACAAAATTCATGACCTTCAGCCCATCCCACCTGATCACCTACCTAAAAGTGGCCTTCCTCAGAGTTCTTACTACAAGATGAAAGAGAAATAATGAGGGGACAATTGGTTACTTTTGAATTAAATTATCTCTGGAAAAGTAGTCTTAAATAGGGATTCATCATTCAATCCTAACCTGAATACAGGTATGACAAGCCTCCCAAAAGCACTTTAAGACCCTTATAAAAACAATGGAAATTAATAAGTCAGGACTGTAAAAAGATTCTTTTATAATTAATAACTAAAGTTTCAACTTGTAAAAATTATATCCTATTAGGTGTAATATCAAGTGGGGATTATTTTACTTTAAATATATCAATATGTCACAGAGTTTTCTACTCCTTTGAGTAGGACCAATATGACTTAAGTAGTATGTGAAAAAAAAAACCGTAGGAAACCAACTCTAAGATTCCACTGAAATTCTTTTGCTATTGCAAATACTCAAGAAAACTACTTGGTATCTCGATTCATATATTTTCAATTTTTACTTTCCATTCCTTCTCAATTTGTTTTTAAGATTCATAGAAACAAAATTTCACCATAACAAACACAAAAGAGGAAAAGTTCATTAAGGCATACCCAAATGTTGCCTTTCCTGCTCTATAAGTACAACCAGAGGCTGTATCTGATTTGATGTTCATAAGAGCTTGGGAGACTGGGCAAATACTATCATCTTCTGACAAAGCTAAAGAGTCACGGCCTATATGACTCATGATTATTTTGTACAATACTGTGTTAGAGGAACTACCACCATAATTTAACTCTGCTATACAATAAACTGTTGTTTCTAGACATGCATATTACAATATAACATAACACAAGCACACATTTCAGAATCTGTGAAAAACATAACCAGAAAACCTCCCTTCACAAATAAGGAACCAGAGGTCTAGGGGATTACACAAAATTAGTCAATAAGCTGGAGAATGGCCTTGAATCTACAGGGTCTGTTTTTTAATTTAGTTTCTCTGTTCCTTTAGAGTTCCCTCTGTGCCCCCAAAAGCTTTCCTCATCAACAGGCAGACCAGGAAAATAAACGAATCAGTTCAACAAATCCCTTTAAGAGCACAAATTCTAAGATAGACTAAATTAGACCTGGACTTTTCAGTGCTGGAGAGATGGCTCAGTAGTTAAGAGCACTGTCTACTCTTTCACAGGGTCCAAGTTCAATTCCCAAGCACCCACATGGCAGCTGACAACTGTCTGTAACTCCAGTTCCAGGGGATCTGACATCCTCAGACACACATGCAAGCAACACATCAACTCACATAAAATAAAAATAAACAAATCATTTTTCTAAGTAAAAGAAATGAAAGAAAGAACTTGACTTTTCGTTTTCTCCTAGGAATATTGCTGCCATAAGCATTCTGCCAGGTCAGTTAGACAGCCATTACATTACTAACCTGAGTGCTAACTCAGTAGGGGACAGGCTAACAAAAACAAACAACAAAAACAAACAAACAAAAACCCCCTCACATCTGACTATTATGATCCCCACAGCAGTTGTTATTTATACAGCATCATTGTTGGGCCTCTAATCAAGCTGAAATTTCTTCTGTAATAAATAAACAGGACCCTTTAATGGCTTTTTTGTTTCATTGTTTCAAAAATACCCATTTGGAAAGGTACCAACTTACACTTAATTAGTGCACAAAATAATGCAAGGCAAATGTGTAAGCTTAATCATCCGCATCATCCTGAGCAAGGGGTCTTTGATTTCAACACCCAACACCCATTTAAAAAAAATTCAGTTGTAAAAGCCAAGAAATTTATTACACGAGATCTGAATAAGACAGGTTTGATTCATGACAAAATTCTTTTTATATAAATTTAATTGTTTCCAATTTGGACTCTCCACAGTCCCTTGAGCAGTGTTCTGAACACAGAAGTTGTGCAACAGGTGTGCGTGAAACACATAACAGTGAAAATGAACGGAACTTTTTTTTTTTTTTTTTTTTTTTTGGTAAATTTCTCCTTTCCTAGCCCTGCAATGGTGCTGGATAAAAAACAGGCTAGTGAGTTTCTGGTGGTGCCTACTGCGGTTCTGGCATGTATCAAAAGCATATCAAAGTTAATAGTGTGGGATTTTCAGGAGCTGGCAGTCTAATCAATAGATGTGAGTATAAAAGACAGACAGATGGTAGAATACCTTCAAGCATTCTTAGCATCTTATTAAAATGTTTTGACATCATGCTATTGAGTATAAGACCTATTGCATCAAGTTTCCATACGACCTAAGGCAAGCCAGGTCTCAGAAGCTGCATCTTCATTTATTGCCTACTTATCCCTCAGGACTACTGCAAAAGAAATTAAGGGAAGAGAAAGTTATTTTGAAAGCCCAAAGATGAACACAGTGTAAAATGTCTCTAGAGATACTTCCCTGAATGCTGCAATGACTTCCTCTGGGAGTCCTCTGGGAGTCAGAGAACTGTCCTAAAATGTGAATCCAGCCACTCCATTCCCAGGCTTAGAGACAGGTGCCTTAGAGGGAGAGCCTGCAGAAACTGGCTCCTCTGCATCCCTAGGTTTATTTTTCAATCACAGCAAATACACAGTTGCACCCCAATCATGTTCTCTCCCACAATTAGTTCTTGAATTCTTGATAGGATTTCAAGCTGTGATTGTCCTTTTAAACTCAGAACTCCCAGGCTGCCTTTAAAGCATCTTCCCCATTATCCCGTGACTCTGTGCTTCTACAATCCAAGGAAGGGCAAAGTCTGAGTCTTATCAGTAGTTGTCATACTTAGTACAGGGTCCAACCTAGGGCAGCTCAATACATACTCGTGAGTGACAGCAAGGGAGATCTATATTTGCGTCGTACCAAATAATGACATGAAGGCACAGCCTATGTTCTCTGAAACAACCAGAAAGACCCCCTGTGAACTAGCTCATGTGAAAAATCTCTTGTAGAGTCAGGTGATAGCAAGAGTAGAGCTTGCCCAGGAAACCAGCAGGTACTTCATTTCCCAATAAAAGCACTGTGCTGCATTCCAAGGAAGGGGGAAGAGGATGTGTGACTTTGTGATAAATCCTAGCACCTGGGCACCCATTTTGTGATCACCCAAGAATTTAAGAATTTTCATTTTCTGAAATGGGAAGAATGTTGTCTTGGGACTTTACAGCAGGAGCTATCTGATTCTATCACACATGAGAGGCCAATAGCATTAATAGCTATCTATGATTTACCCCAGAGAGACCTCATTGCATGCAAGGCAGGGAGCTTATTACCTAGAAAATCTCAGTTAATCCTCACATTAATTATAACCTGTCTCACAAAGTTATCATCTTATTTCACACAGAAGAAGTCTGCAGTTTCAACAAGGATCCCAAATAACTATGATGTTACCTCTTGCCAACCATTTAGTTTCTACTCTGAAAAAGAATGGCATGTCTCATGCTCATTCTCCATAACACACAATTCTATCCTCTGCTGTGCATCCTTTTTTGGAAGCACGAGGCAAAAACAACTGTCTTGTCCATGCTAAAAATGTGTTCTCTCTGTCCCTTCAGCATACTGCACCCACTAACCCACCCAACAACCCCTTCTGAGTACTCAAAGTGTGACAGCTGAAAACAGAACTGCACATGTTACTGTCTCATTCCCCAAGTTTTCATTCTTGACATGTAAACAAATAACGACACAAGAGGATGAGCTGCATGGCATAGGAGAAATACAGGTCACCTCTGCCTTGGGTGGAAATTTGATTTTCACAAATGAAAAAAGAGGTTATGAACTAGATCTCAGGATAAACAAAAGATGAATGATGCAGATTATTTCAAGGACTTCTGAATAGTATTAAGTGGCAATGGAAAGATCACGATGAAAAAGAGACAGGCCCCTAGGCTGGAGGAGCAAAAGTGAAAAACCCATCTCAGTACAGTCTTCCACACCTGCCTGATCACAACCATCAGGACAGCATCCTGCCCAACAGGATTAGAAAGGCCAGGCCTGGGGCAGTCAAGCAGGCAAAGGGGGCATAGGAAGGTCTGATGACCACTCCTTCCCAACACAAGTTACAACTCTCCTCTCTCCTTCTATTCTTACCACAAGCCCTGTGAACTCTGATAACTTGTCTCTTGCCTTTCTATGAGACTGACCGGATGACCTTGAGGACAAGACACTATTCATTCAAGAGCTCTTCATCCTGGAGGACAGCACAGGAAACAAAATGTGATAAGCAGGGCAAGAGAGCAGAGTTCTTAAAGAGAAAGAGGTCAATCACGGATCACATTACCTACAGCTTCAGTATCCACCACAATAGCAGGGCATAATAAGGACAGACAGAGTCATTAGGTTCTCCCCGCTCCTCTGGGGTACCTAAACCCCCCACAGTCCTCAAGCTTTCTGAAAAAGCAATGGTCTATCTGCACCCGACTCAGATGGACCTCACCTCCTCTTCAAAGGAAGGTATCTTCTTGCTATACAACATGCTTTTACTTCTACCAAAGGAAGGTTTAAAAGTGTTTTCAATTGTTATGAGAATTTGTGGCACCTAATATGATAGTTGGATACATTCAGGGTGAAAATTCCTAAGTACAAGAACTCATAAAGACCAAAATAACTGACAGAGGACCGCATGCTTCACAATCATGAACTGAATCTCTTCCTGTGGGAAATGTGGCCCATCCAGACAGAAAATAGTTGACACTTCAAATTATTCATTCAGACACACATTTAATATTGCCAAATTCAACAAAAATTGTTTACAGAGCTATAAATCCTTGTTGTTTTGGTTTTGAGACAGAGCCTCACTATGTAACTTTGACTGGCCTGGAACTTGCTATGTAGACCACAGTGGCCTTGAACTCACAGAGCTCAGCCTTCTCTGCCTCCCAAGTACATGGAGCACCACATCCAGCAAGCTATAAATCTTTTTATTAATTTTACAACAAGACAAAGTCATTATTTGGTTTCCTATTTATACAGAAACAATTAAAGCTTTGGTTACTGAAAATCAAAGTAACAATGTCTGAGGAAATGACTGTAACTGAAAACCAAACTATAAAATAAGGAACCTTAGAAATATTTGAGAATTCTACAAATTCACAGTGAGTCCTAGGTTCAAGTGGAGTCATGGTTGAACTACACAGCTGCTATTTTCTTCACTAGAAAAAAATAGAATCACATAGAAAGACTTTTTTAAACGGCAGGAAGAAGAGGAGACTAAAGCATTTAATTAGATATATAAGAAATTTTTCTGCTAAAAAACAATGAATTTGTAATATTCACAAAATAGATTTTTGGTAGGGAGAAACAACTTCTCTTTTTCATTTTTTAAAATCAATACTTTTACAATTAAAGAAAAAGATAGAGGCCAATAAATTAGCTTCAGTTACCTTAATAAATGATACAAAATTTTTCTTAAGATTGCTACATGCAGCTCTCAAGCAGTATGTTATTGAGTCTTGTATGTCCTAAGGCACAAACCAAGGATTTCCTCATCTCAGGTTAACTAAAGAGAGTAGAACACATACTTAGCAGTGGCATACTTAGGGTAACAGACTAACAGCAGAGTAGACACATCACAAGGTCACTCCTGAACCTTAAGAGGGCAGCTCCGGGTCAGCTACAACTCGGGGACTGTCTTCTCCCCATTTTCAGAAAGGCTGGTGTGAGCCTCTTCATTCTACTAAGAGGCAACCCTGAGGCTGAAACTCGCTTTGAGGAAGCCAAGCCCTGAAGTCTGAAGTAATCTCAATAAAAAATAAAATAGACTGAACCTATCGCTCAGTCTTCAGAGTCACATGAATCAAAACTCATTCACTAACTCAATTACAGGATAAGTAACAAGAGCTGTACACTTATAAATATAAAAGATAGTATTTGTTGATTTGGGGTGAAGGAAGGAAGGAAGGAAAGAAGGAAGGAAGGAAGGAAGGAAGGAAGGAAGGAAGGAAGGAAGGAAGGAAGGAAGGAAGGAAGGAAGGAAAGAAGGAAAGAAGGAAAGAAGGAAGGAAGGAAGGAATTCATTTACCTATCTGTGAGCACTTATCCAAGAAATAGATCTTATTTGCCAAGAATCAACTGTCATCCTGGGGCTTGGCCTCACTTAGCAACAGTGCCCACTAGTGGTAGGGAGGACTACAGGGAAAGAAGAAATGTAATTAAAGATTGCCTTTAATTCATGTAAAACCTCTCAGATTTCACAAATTTTCAAATATAACCCTGGCAGAAACCTAAGGACACTGTTGTTACTAGATTCATCTTACAGATGAAGGAAAGCTGAATGCAGTATGAATAGAAAAACCGAGATTAAGTGTTAAAGGCTCAAAATGACTTCAGGATGTTTCCTGAGATTCACAACACATCTCTCTATGGCTAAATGCCTTTGGGGTCGGATTCCAAGTATAGGACTTTCTTCCAACTACACTAACTGGTATAATGACGGCTGCTCCCCACCAAGTATACATGGTGTCTTTGTACAGACACTCATATGACCATAAATGAGACCTTTCCCCCTGTTCAAACGTCAGTGAAAGACTTCTTGAAAAATCTGTTTTTTCTCAATACGTGCTACAATTCATTTTCCCATGCCTCACCTAAGCTGAGCCGATTTAAAATGTGGGTGTTTCTCTTAGAGATGAAGCTCCTCTTGATAAGTGAATGATCTATTATTGATAGGCACGTCATGGGGTGACAGTTGCAGGTTCTGACCACACTCTGCAGTTCCTCACTAATACATTACAGTGATCAAGGAATTCAGGAGTCACACTAACGGCTGCATGAACCAAGGACAAAAGGACAAACTCTGTTTTGCTTTCTAACTCTGTAAAGAAAACATATAAATAAGCTAATTCAAGGAATCCATAAAATGTCCTTAAAACCTACCTGTCTACAACTATAAGTTCTTAATAAAATTAATATTACAGTGACTGAAATGAGGTCCTTATTCCCAAACCAAGAGCTTAAACACACTAGAGAACTGTAGGTAACACAGCTAATCTACAGGAAAACAGTGTGTACCATACTCATCCAATACCATCACTGGAACCTGACCTACATCCCCCCCTCCCCAGAGAATAAGGATGCAGGAGGCCCTTACTATGCCTGCTTACCACAATGTATATCTTATATTTCCTCCGTTCACAGTAGCATTCAAAATACAAAGTGCTATTTCCTCATTTTTCTTTTGGTAGGAGGTGAGTAATAAGTTGAGACATCTGCCAGCCACTCTAGTTCTGTCTTGTACACATTTACACACATATAAGTTAATGTAATCATGAAGAAAGTGGTTTAGATAGATACCCGTGCCAGGTATTCACATCCACTTGGGGACAAGACAGCTATGTGTTAGTAACACCCACCTCTTCGCACCTGCTCTGGAATCCTCTACAGGAGTTAAATGTGGTATGAACACAAATCTCTTAACTAGGTAGTGGTGGGCGCATGCCTCTAATCCCAGCAAAGGCACATCTCTCCATACCTAAATGCCTTTGGGGTTGGGCTCCAAATACAAGTTCAAAGCCAGCTTGGCCTACAGAGCAAGTTTCAGGACAGCCAGAGCTACACAAAGAAACCCTGTCTCCAAAAGAGAGAGAGAGAGAGAGAGAGAGAGAGAGAGAGAGAGAGAGAGAGAGAGAGAGAGAGAGAGAAGGGAGGGGGATAGAGAGAGAAGAGGAGGAGAAAGATGAAGAGGAGGAAGAAGAGGAAGAAGGGGAAGTAGAAGAAGAAGAATCCCTTACTGGGGGAAAAGGAAATCGAAACACAGCTAGGCTTCACTGTGAATCACGTTCTTTTTCTCTAAACCTCTGATTTTTTTTTTATTTATAAAAGTAGCATATTCACCTCCAGTTTATATTTTCACTAAAGAAATAAGAGCTTTCTTCTACCCTGTAAGGTAGCTTGTACTCACAAAAGAAATAAAAATTCTATTATGTGAACAGTACCTTTCCTTAGTCACTAATAAAGGATCACCCATATTCACAAGAGGTGTTATTTTTGTTGGTTTCTGAAGTGCTGGAGACTGAGCCAAGAGCTGTGTGTTATACCAGTGTACCATGTAGCTACATCCCTAATCTAGAGAGAAGTCTATTTCCCTAAATCACAGTCATACTCAAAGGACATTTTAAAACCAAGGACAACTATTCAAAAGAATACACAAAGCAATTCCTAAAAGGGCTTTGGTAATATTATCCCATCTTCCTAAAATAATTCTATAAATGCAAGCTCATATATAGATTAAATCTCTCATAACTTTACAAGTGTCCAGGTTAGCTCTACTTCTTTAGGAAGTTTTTTTTTTTCCATGCAAAGGGGTTTTAGGATTCTACATATCCCTCTGGGCCCTACTCCCCCAGAATATAGAAGGATATAATTAGGCATTGAACTCTCATGCTGAAGTTGTTCTTAGTAATTTGCTGGGTGGGCAAGCTGAAAAGTAAGCAAGAAGCTTCAGCAGGTACTCCACAGATGATATCCAATTGCTAATACACACATACAAACTTGTTAAGCTTCAAATAGTAATGAGAAAAATGTAATTTAATGCCATAATGATAAAGCCCTATACAGACATCAGAATGACTAAAATCAAAATGACTTATCAAACTCAATGCCGGTAAGATTATGGAACTCAAACTCAAATCTAATAAAGTATATATGATTACAATAGAAAACACTTCATGTCTTTCTTAGTTAGGGTTTCTATTGCCATAACCAAACACCATGACCAAAAGCAAGTTGGGGAAGAAAGGGTTTATTTGGCTTACACTTCCACATTGTAGTCCATCATTGAAAGAAGTCAGGGCAGGAACTCAAATAGGGCAAAAACCTGGAGGCATGGCTGCTTAATGGCTTGCTCATCATGGCTTGCTCACCCTTCTTTCCTGTCGAAGCCATGACCACCACCCACAATGGGCTGGACTCTCCTCCATCAATCGCTAATCAAGAAAACACCCTACAGCCAGATGTTATGGAGGCATTTTGTCAATTGAGGTTCCCTCCTTTCAGATAACTCCAGCTTGGGTCAAGTTGACACAAAACTAGCCATCACAACTGATCCCTTGTCAACACACAACTACATCACTGTTAAGCTATAACCTTTTCTTTCTTGTTCTTCCTCGAGATCACACATTAATATCACCATTACAACATAAATGATCCAAATTTTAAAAGCCTCACAGTCTTATATTCAAACACTTAAAAATTCAGTCTTTTCAAAATCGCCAGGCTCTTGTAAAGTCCAAAGTCTTAGCCAGTAGTAGTGGCACAGCTCTTGGTGGGGGGCAGAGGCAGGAGGATCTCTGTGAGTTCAAGACCAGCCTGATCTACAGTGTGAGTTCCTGGGCTACACAGAGAAACCCTATCTTGAAACACCCTCCTAGAGAGAGATGGAGAGACAGCAGTAAAATCCAAAGACATTTAAAATTCAAAGTCTCTCAACTCTGACCTCGTATAAAATCGAGAAAAAATTAAATTCTTTCTTACTTCAAGAGAGATGAACCAGGGCACAATCACAATATGAACAATGCAAAACCAGACTCCAAAAGTGTAACTAACTCAATGTCCAATTATCTGGGATTCACTCAAGGATCATCTGGACTCCTCCAAATGGCTTGTGTCACTTCTTCAGCTTGTCTTATAGGCTCCAGCTGGCTCCACTCCACCACTGCTGCTGTTCTTGGTAGTTATCTCCAAAATGCTGGAGTCTCTGCTGTGACTGGGATTCACTTTCACCAATAGCCTGCCCAGGCCTCTCTTCAGGGACTCCGATCCTGTCACAGGGCAAGCCTCAGCTGCTTTCCATGACCTTTTCACACCTTCAAAACCAATACCACACGGGTGACTCTCAGACTACCAAGTTCAGCTGCCAGCATGAGGTACAATCTCAGCCACTTCTGGAGTACAGCTTATGTATGCTAACCCCAAGGAAACACTCCCCAGAAGATTTTACCTCAGTGATGCTGGTCTCCTCTTAATCATCACTGGTTCTTTAGCCCCCACTGACCAGTATTCATTGTCCCAGCAAAGAGGTTTTACTTTAGTGGCTAATGGTTTTTACTCTTGTAAATCACAGCCAATTCTTCAGCTCCGGCTGACCAGACACTTCACACAAAAGGTGCAGCGGGGTCTTTGCTTCCTTCCCTCTGAAACTTTACAAGCCAAGCCTTCAGTGTTGGAATTGCTCTCAACATTCTCATCTTCCAAGTTCCTACAGAACAGCTCACTGAGCTCTCAACACTCAATTGTTCCTTAGCCCAAAGGGCTGACATCCTTCTACAATCTTCCCCAAAACAAGTCACCCTGTCACAGCTTTACCCAAATATCCTGGTCCCAATTTGTCTTAGTTAGGGTTTCTATTGCTGTGATGAAACATCATGAGCAAAAGAAAGTTGGAGAGGAAAGGGTTTGTCTTATATTTCTACACCATAATCTATTATTAAAGGAAGTCAGGACAGGAACTCAAACAGGGCAGGATCCTAGAGGCAGGAACTGATGCAAAGGCCATGAAGGGATCTCTTCTCTTCTCTCTCTCTCTCTCTCTCTCTCTCTCTCTCTCTCTCTCTCTCTCTCTCCCTCCCTCCCTCCCTCCCTCCCTCCTTCCCTCCCTCCCTTAAATTGGGAAAGCTTGGCTTTTAGCTTAGGCTTGTTTCCAACTAGCTCTTATAACTCAAATTAACCTGTTTCTATTCATCTACATTCTGCCACATGGCTTCTACCTCCCTCCATTCTGCAGGTCCAACTTGTTCCCAGTCTCTTATCTCTCTGCCTGGAAGGACCCCCATTCTCTCCTGCCTAGTATTGGTCATTTAGCTTTTTATTAAACCAATCACAATGATACATCTTCACACAGTGTAAACAAATATCCTTCAAGACCTCCACTCAACAAGTAAACAACGCAAAAGTTTCAGGAAGTCCCTGCAATGGACCAAATGTACTAGGCCCTCCCTTCCCCAAGCACATGTAAGCGGTACGGCCTGCTGAGAGACACTCCAACCTGTTGAGCTGCCTGTAAGTTGTACAGTGATCACCTGTTGGTTGTACAGTGAAATTCAGTTATCCAACTTTCATGAACTATACCTATGGTAGGGATTGAGGTGGAAGCTTTGGGGATACAGCTACCTTGGAGTCATTTCTGGTCCTCTATGTAATCCCTCACCCAGACTCCTATAAGTAACCCAAATAAAACTTACTGGACTTTGGTCTGTCTTTGGTTCCCTATTTGGGGTGAGTAGACATTTGTTTGCTTCACTAAGAATAGAGTCATCAACAATATGACTTCTTTTTTTTAAATTTTTTTATTTTATTTAAATAAGATTTTTTTTCATTTATTGCACAACCACAGTTTCCCCTCCCTCCTCTCTTCCCAGCTGCCCCCTCCCCCCACTTCTCATCTACCCACCATCCCTTCCACTCCTCCTCCATCTCCATTCAGAAAGGGGCAGGCCTCCCATGGGCTTGAGCAAAGCATGGTACATCAAGTTGGGCAGGACTGAGCTGCTCCCCTTGCATCAAGGCTGGACAAGGTATCTAGCATGGGGAACTGGTTCCCAAAAGTCAGCTAAGAGCCAGAGACAGGTCTTGATCTCACTGCTACGAGCCATATGAAGAGACCAAGCTACACAACTGTCGCACACATGCAGAGGGCCTAGGTCAGTCCCATGCAGGCTCCCTAATTGTTGGTCTAGAGTCCAAGAGCTCCCAAAAGCTCAGGTCAGCTTTGTCTGTGGGTTCCCCTGTCATGACCCCCCTAGCTCCTACAATCCCTCTTCCCTTTCTTCAGAAAGACTCCCGGAGCTCAGCCAAGTGCTTGGCTGTGGATCTCTGCATCTGCTTCCATCAGTTACTGGATAGAGTACCTCTGATGACAATTAGGGTAGTCACCAATCTGATTACAGTAGATGGCCAGTTCAGGCACCCTCTCCACTATTGCTAGGAGTCTTAGCTGGTACTGCACGCTGCAGGAAAATGTAATGGAATTCAGCTACTATTACAAAAGCTACTACTTGGAAAGGTCAAGGACTTTTCTGAAGGTCAAGCCATGGCTTAAGAACTCTTAGTGATATTTTAGATTTTGTATATATATTAGCCGACTCCTGCAATGATTTCTTTGTATGCTATGTATGCTTCCAAGAACTCATAGCAATGTATTTTATCTGAAATACCTATCAAGCATCAAGGCCAAATGGTCTCCTGAATTAAGGCAAATTAAGCTCAGACCCTCCTTTCTTATACAGCCTTAGTGGTATTTATACTAACATTATAGACTCCTAACATTTACTTAACCACCTCTAGGAACGTAGTTTGATAACATAAATTCCCTTTTTCTGATATATTAGCCAATTTCAGCTCTTAGTTGACCTCCTCCTTTACCACTCCCCTGTTGGGTTGTAAAAGAAAGCCTGAAGGTCAGTGCCTGAGGAAAACTCTTGTCTGCCTTTATGATCCTGTAAGAATTCAAGCCTGCTGACCTTGCTTTTAGCTAGAGCACTGTTATTGCATGGATATATAACTGTAAACCTCAGAGACTTAGAGGGGATTTTGACTGGAGAACTAGAAGAATGAGATGGAAGATGAGGAAGAGCCAGATGGGGAAGAATGAGATGAGAAAGACCAAGATGGGGTATAGAGGGGACAGCAGATAAATATAGAGAGATATCAGGCAAGAAAGGACCTAGGTATGAGAACAGAAATGAAGCTGTATAGATAGAATTTTATCCCAGAGGAATAAAGTGGACAAACTAAAAGCTTGGTGTACTTAGATTCTTTTCCTGAAAATAAGTCGTGCCGTTTGTAGCTTCTCTTCTGGTCCCCTGGGAAGAAGATTATTAAGGCTGGAGCATAATAATATTCAAGAAGCTGGGGTTATCCGTGTGGATTCCTGGTGGGTTCTCTGGTGCCAAGTTTCTCCCTAACTCCAAAATGGCCCCTGTGGTAGAACATTATTTTAAGGTATGCTACTTTTGCTTATGTTGCATTTGTTTAACTCTGTGAAGCTGTGTTACTGTGCCTGTCTAAAACACCTCATGGTCTAATAAAGAGTTGAACAGCCAATAGTGAGGCAGGAGAAAGAAATAGGTGGGGCTGGCAGGAAGACAGAATAAATAGAAGGAGAAATCTGGGAGGAGGAGAGAAGGATCCAGAGAAGGAAGAGAACATCAGGGGCTAGCCACCCAGTTACACAGCAAGCCATGGAGTAAGAGTGAAAGTAAGGTTACAGAAGTAAGAAAAGGTAAAAGCCCTGAGGCAAAAGGTAGATGAGATAATTTAAATCTCTTCTACCTCCCCTTCCCAGGGAAATCCATGCATCCCTCTTTGGGCCCTCCTTGTTATCTATCCTCTCTCTAGCTAGGGGCTGTAGGTTGGTTATCCTATGCTGTACTCCTAATAACCACTTATGGGAGAGTACATACATTTGTCTTTCTGGGTCTGGGTTATCTCACTCAGATTGCTTTTTTCTAGTTCCATCCATTTGCTTCTTACTGGCTTGCTCATCATGGCTAACACAGCCTGCCTTCTTATAGAACCCAGGATCATCAGCCAAGTAATGGCACCACCCACAATGGGCAGGGCCCTCAACCATCAATCACTAATTAAGAAAATGCCCTACATCTGGATCTTATGAAGGCATTTTCTCAGTTGAAATCCCCTCCTTTCAGATAACTCCAGCATTCATCAAGTTGACATAAAACTAGCTAGCACATCTTAGGACTCAGCAGTCATATACACACATGCTCAGTCAGAAATGCAAACCATGATCACCCAAAAAGATAAACATAAATGTTCACATCAGCATTATTCTTACTGGGGCTGAAAACCATTCAAATGTGTGTCATACATAGTTACTGTATATTCATGTAAAGGAATATTATCTACCAGTGAAAATGAATAAACAACTCTTGTACATCTAGCACAGATAAATCTCACAAACAAAACCAGGGGCTCAGAAGTCAGACTTTCAAACTCCTAGAAGTATGGCGTAGGATCCCGGTTACAAAGGGATAGGGGATATGAAAAATGTTGATCAAAGGATACAAAATTTCAGTTAGGAGACATAAATTTAAGAGATTCCTTGAACAACAAGATGATAGTCATCAACACCAATGTGGCATATACTTGAAAACTGCTTGAGAGCTTTCAATTGTCTCACACAAATAGTTGTGAAGTAATGCATCACGAGCTTAACTTAGTTATTCCACAATGCACACTCATATCAAAACATGCTGTATACAATAGACACATATGGTTTTACTTGTCTATTAAAAATAAGTGCAAAACAAAAGGGACAGAATACAGAAGTATTCTGTATTTCCATAAACTTCTAAGTGTTTGCTGTGAGTTGTAAGAGGACTAATTGCAAAGTACTCAAAACCATGGAGTATATATTCTGTAGGCAAACATTACATAATGAAAGCAACACTGACAGAAACATTGATGGAGTAGACAGTGAAGAGCAATCCCAGAGGACGCAGCTGTCTAGCTCAACACACTATTGATTCTTTTCTCTCTACCAGATGTGCACAGTATCTGCAGGGATGCAAACAAACTACACGCGAAGGTCCCTGCTCCTGCTTCTGAAGGAGTTCACTTCAGTAGGGATGGAGAGCAAAGACTGACTAAAAAGGGACCTGAGTTCAGAATTCTTGGTTCATTCTTTTACAAAGATTAAGGACAAGATAGACCATGGTGTGACTGGCAATATCAGAAAGGGAGCTGAAAGTCTCATTTTGCACTTACCAGAAGAAAATTGGGAGAAATACGCTCATTATTAGCACCGAGTTCCTTCCATAAACACAACACCCCGGCATCAAAGTAGAGGTTTGTCTGGCTTTTTAATTACTGTTAGAGTTGTCTATCGATTTAATTTTAAAGGACTGACGTCAGGAACACCCAGCTTTACAACCCTCAGCAGCAGGACAGCTTCCTCACTGCGATTTAATGATAGGGTGGATTAAATTCATCAAGAATAATATTGACTTCACAATCACCAGGCACTGCGAGCTTTCACCTTCGATTATGTGCAGCAACACATTTCAAAGCAGTCTAAAAACAAAAGAGCCTCCCTGATCTGTCCCCTGCCAGGCCAGACACCGATAGCAATAGTTACAGAAAGCGACTAAAGCATACACATTATGTGCCCCAGAAATCAGATACTTCCCACTTTCCAGAGTCAAACCAGAGTGTGGGACAGGGTCTCCTGGGCTACATTTATCACCCTCACAAAAGCAGAGTCTCTCAGGCTGTGACAACTGGTAACTGTTTAGATGTACTGATCTGTGACTGGTTGTGTTTGTCTTAAAGACCATCCTTATATCTTGTTTCCCAAAAGAAAACAAGTAGGCTCTATAAATTGAAATTAAACATAATTTCCTATTTGCTTCTACTGCCCATAATAAAGGGGACAGAAACAGAACAAAAGTCCACAATCACTAGCTCACCTGGTAACTGTTGGGTAACCCCAAGTGGGCAGTCAGAAGGGATTACTCCTAGTCAATTAACCATATAGGAAGCTAAGACTCAGGAGAGCACCCAGGACAGACTCCAGGTAAGAGAACTATGGTTACTTTGAGGCTTTAGTCCTAGGCTCCTCTTCAGTTGATCCCTATTAATCTAATTCCATCTAACCACCCACAGTTAGCAGAATCAGAGAAGGCAGCCAAGTGACCAGGTTTTCCGAAGGCTGCTAGGAAGCCAATATTTGCAATCTTAACCCCAGAAACTTCTACTGGGCTGCACACTTGAGTGCATTTTGCTCCCTTTAGTTTGCCTCACTTGCATCAGAGATCAATGTCAGTAAGAGAAGGCAGAAGCCAGCTAGACAAGGATGGGCAGGTTCCACCTTACCAAAGAACTGTGGCACCAAATGACAGCTCAGGGATGGCCTTCTGGTCAGCAAAAGACTACCCACACAAGCAGACTAAAGACTCATCTCCATGAAGTAAAATGACCCAGACTCAGCTGAGATCAACACAGAAACCTCACCAACACAATGGTCATATGAACAGAAAATTCTTCCCTGAGGACTATGATGAAATCTCATCTACCATTCCCTCTATCAACCCTTGCACACAAGTTAAACTGTTTGTTCTTTCACATACATAGTGAAAGATGTTTGTTGTTTGTTGTTCGGCCTTAGCTTTCACCATGGAATTCCTGGCCCTTGAGGAAAGGAAAAGGCAAACAGCATTGCTATTCTGAGACATTATGCTAAGCACGTTTTGTGAGCTCAGTCCTACCCTGATGTGGAAAGAGAACTGGCCCACGTGGTAATTAACTTGCCAAGGTCCCACAGCAAACACATGGTGGAGCCACGATTCACATTTAGCTCCACCCCATCCCAAAGCCTCCTTCTCTGCAGTACATCAGCTTCCCTTTAAGTGTGACACATAGGATAACAGCATCTGCGTCAACCCCAGTTTGGTTAGAACTGCAGAATCTCAAGTACCACAGCAGCTGGCTGAGCGGAAGTCAGCATTCAAACCAGATCCCCTGGCGCTGCCAGCATTTGGCTGTGCACTGTCCCACCACGCCAGCAAAGAGAGAAGAACGTCTCCACCCACAGGGCAACAGCCTCGGCCCCAGTGGTGTTAAAGGTACTTAGCATCATTACTCTTGGCCCAGACACACTGATGCTCACACATTACCAATTAGCCCATGGAGGTCTGAATATAGTCGGATTTAAAACAAGGAGGGAGATCTTGAGGGGATTCCAGGAAGTAGTAAATGACACTAAACATCTACCACAGTCAACTCTAAAAGGAGAAGCTCCACCACATAAGCTGCCAGGTCATCAGAACCTCTGCTGGCTCGGGATCAGGGAACCCAAGTGTGGAATTTGTTCCACGAGGGGAATCTAGAAACCAGAGGGCATCTGAAGACCACAGGCATTCACCACTGACCCAGGGGTGAAGGAGTAAAAGCCTCTTGATTTGGGGGAGGGGAGTTTGGTGAAAGTTCACCAGGAACCTTAGGGCCCCCACACACAAGGAGAGATGGATCAGCCAGAGGGTTTTCCAGTAGCAGAAGCTGACCTGAAACTATTGCTGATGTTTAGATCACTTTAAAAACTCTCAGGCCACCATACACTTTTTCCCATGTTTTTTTTTTTTTTTTTATTGAGCTATAACTTATATACCATAAAAAATACCCTTTAAAGTATGCAACTCAATAGTTTTCAAAAGTTATGTAACCATCACCATCTAATTCCAAAACATTCCCTCACCCCCAAAAGAAACCCCATGCTTACCAGAGTCACTTCCTGTTCCAACTCTCACTTCAAACACCCTGGGCTTTTCTCTTCTGGGTGCTTCATGGAAGAATCATACGACATGTGACTTTTGTGTCCTGCTTTTCTACACATTAGGCTCAAGGCTGACCCATGTTGGAGCACGAATCCAAACTTCCTTCCTCTTTACAGCTAAATTGTTTTCCATTGTATGGGTATATTCTGTTTCCTTTATTCACTATCTGATGGAAGAGAGTTCTTTCCATCTTTTGGCTCTATGACTAATGCTGCTATGAATATTCACTCACAAGTGTTTATCCTGACATGCTTTCACTTCCTTTGGGAATGCACTTGGGAGTAGGGGTCTTCTTCATGTAGGTAGTGTTTAACATTTTGAAGGGACCATCCAGCTGTTTTCCAAATTGCCTTCACCGTTCACACTCACCAATGCTCTACAAGAAGGTTCAGTTTCTCCCTGTGTCTTTTCAGTCACAGCCACCCTGATAGATGGGAGGCATCTCCTTATGATTTTGATTTACATTTCCTTGCTGACTAATGGCACTGAGCAAATTTCCACATTCCTCTTCAGAGGAATAGCTATGCAAATCCTTTATCTACTTTTAAATTGGGTTATTTGCCTCTTTATTGTTGAATTCTGAGAGTTCTTCTTTCTTGCTATTTTTGAAACTCTAGTGAGGAATTTTCTTCCTGGAAAGTCCTTCTTTCTCCAGCATCCTTCTATGGGGCTGCGACATGAGTTCCACTGTGCAAGGATGACTTTGGCTGTTAGTAACTCCCACTCTCCCTCCCTGAACCAGTCCTCCCCACTCCCCGTTTGCAGTTTGCAATCCCCCTAAATTGTGTGCCTCCTACTGCCCCCAAACATCTCTCCTGCCATGGTCAGAACCTACCTGTAATCTTAGTGAATTTACAGAACTGAGAAAGCATGTAATGGGTTTTTTTGGACTACCACCACAGGATCTCTAAGTCTCACACTGAGCAAGGCACCATATTTTGTCTCATGTGCCTTGAAAATCATCTACACAGACACAATGCTAGTCTCCATAGTCCTACTGTATCAATACTACCAACCTAAAATGCCCTGCATGTGCAGGAGAGAAGGGTTCCACTATTCACATTAGCACATCTCTGCCCCTTTCTGGAGACTTTCTTAGCCACCACAGCTTAAAACTCTCCCTCTGTAATACAAGCCAGTCATCACTTACAGAATCCATTAATGAACCAATATCCAGAAAATGCCCCTAACATTTTAAGAATATAGGAGGTGAGACCACTTCATCCATAATAGTATTAAAGAGCATATTAGAATTGTTAGCATATCCTAATTTGCTAATACATCCCCTAAGATACACAGACAACCTCAACAATGCTTTGTGATTCAGGAAATTCTGACTTGAATAAATATGAATGAGTATTTTTTGATAGTGTTCAATGGGGTAAATCTTAGTTTCTTTGATATGATGGTGCACATGTTGAGAGTCTGTATTCGAGGAAAATAATAGATAGTGCTCCCCAAATTGATTTGTCCTTTGGAAGAGCATACCTACTAACATCCACCCCAACTGCATTCTTCCAACACATTCAGAATTGCTGAGCTAATCCAATTGCTGCTCAGTTCTATCAGCTGGACAGGGCTGAGGAGAAAACAGTTTATATGGGGATAACAAGGTACATTTGCTTTGTTTTCTAATATCATCTGCTGGTAGACACTCTTAACATGCTACAAAAAAAAATACACACGGACTCATAATGTTTAAGCTGCCTGCTTTTTGAAAAATTCCGAAATGAAAAACAAATAACAAACAAATGTATTTTAGAATTGAGCTAGTGTGGTGTACCAGGGATTTGTTTTGTTTTGTTTTGTTTAAAAGCACTCTCAGGAAGGCTGAGAATGGTGCTTCTGGGATGGGTTTTGACTCTCTGTGACCCAACAGTGACAACCAAAGAGAAATGAAATATGATAATGATTGTCTCATAATAGACTTACTAAGGGAACAAAGACACCAGAGAGTTACTGCTGAGAAAAGTAAACAGGGACAAGAAAAGGAATGCTCACACTCACAGGAAAGAAAAAAAAAAAAAAAAAAACAGCAGCAAAAGTAAGGGTAACACGCAACTATCCACAGCAAGTTACAGGAAGGAGTTTTAAAGCTGAGGGACTGCTGGTGCTAAGAGGGAGAAAGCATCTAAAGGAACTACTGAATCTTAAGAAGGACAACTGTTCCTTCACCAAGTGTTGATTACAGTCAGGAAGGCAGGCTTGGGCCTTCAGTTTTATCTGCTCACACACTAAGTGGTACACTTGAGTTTTTGAATAGGCTTCTGATTTACTGATAAGTCTCCCCACTGTTAATCATTTTAATGCTAAAACAAAGCACAAATGGGAAGCTGAGATAAAGCTTGAGGGTGAGCCGGGGTTCCATTTGGCATGGCAACATAAGAAGCAGTGAAAGTGCTGACTGATCTCACGCACCCGGATTTGGGTAGTGTATTATATAAACTTTACTTCTTCCTCAAGAGCCCTCGTGCCTCAAGCAGGCTCCTGGTGCCTCTCTGATGCAAAGTAGTTAAAATGCAGACCACAATCTAGGTCATAGCAAGTCATAGTAAGATCTCTCTGCACAGAGAGACCATCCATAGTGTAGGAGACAAGGAAAAATGCTTTGGATTGGTTCAGTCTAAATAATGGTAAAAAGCTAATGCACTCTGGCACCCTGCTGATAATGCATAGCTGACTCTGAAATCTGTAGGTCACTGCCAAGGCCACCATCCTCGAGAAGGCCTGAAAGGCCTTGACTAAGTCTGATCACCAAGGGTCACCTGGCACAGGGTCCACTCGACACTTCCAAAAGGCCTGAGCAAGCTGTGTATTGAGAGAAAACACTACTAAAACTCCTTTTCAAATGTGCTTTCTGGTGATTTTACCTGTCCCATAACCACTTTGCTCCAGCCGTCAATGCTGTGTGCAAACTTTGCACAAATGTCCAAGAGCCTCAGAAAAGGAAATAGAAAACTTGTTGGACCTAACCTCATTGTATTAGTTTGCTTTCTGTTGCTGTGATAAGCATCATGAGCAAAAGCAACTTGGGGAAGAAAGGGTTTACTTGGTTTACATGTCCCAATCACAGTTCATCACGGAGGGAGGTCTGGGCAGGAATTCAAGCAGGCTCATAAGCAGCCTCCTTGGAGGATCACTGCTACTGGCCTGCTCACCATGGCTTGCTCACCATGGCTTGCTCAACTTGCTTACTTCAAGAGCCCAAGACCACCGCTCAGGGTGCCAATGCCCACCAAGGGCTTGGCCCCCCCCCACATCAATCCTAAGCAAGAGAATGTCCCACAGATTTGCATACATATAAGGATCACCAGTCTCTCTCTACCAAAGCATGGTCACCGCGCATCTACCAAGCCTCTAGAGACCAGAGACCAAGCACTCGACATTAAGAAAAGGGCAGTCTCATCTTTTTGTAAAGCCATTTCTTTGAAAAGTGACTAGAATCATTAAAACTAGGAATGGAAGCTGGCACATGGCCTGGAGTTCACGATGCTTAAAGCAGTTTCCACAGGCTCCAGGAAGAAAGCCTGCCTCTTCTGGGAAGAACTAGAGTCCTGATACTTTGGAACAGCCCTCATCTCTCTTTCTCCCACCATACAAATTCGTGATTCCATAGGCATGCCCTGGAGAACAGCCTAGCAACCATCTGAGACTAGTTACAAACACAAACTGCTACACCTCTGCTCTAAACCTAGAGACTGGAAGTGGAATCCAGCAATCTAGGAGTTAACAAGGCCTAATGCTCATATTTGGAAATCTCTGCTCTAGGCTAGGGTATGTTTCTGGGGAAGCTCGGGAACCTCATTAAGTTCTAGTTCACTGGGTGTCATGTAATCTCTCCTGTCCTTGCCTCTTAAACTGGTGTTTAATCTCCCAGACTCATTTTTCCAATGAGGGGTTGAGTCCTCAGTTCAAGGTTACTGTGAGAAGCCAAGAGAGAGCTCCATCACAGGGCTTGCTGATCTCGTCATCATCCTTGGATCACAAAGGAAAGCCTTGCTGACACAGACAATTCTGCGCCCCCCCACCCCCAGACTGTGAATGGTTTAATGCAGGTCCCATGGTCTCCTCCATTATACCACACTGCCTCCCTCAGACAGAAAAGAGGGATTTCCAACCCATAAAATCAAGAGAAGCTGTGCAGGTGTGTGTGTGTAAATCGCTGCTTCCACAGATCTCAGCAGCTAAACCTTGTAGTGAACACTGCATGGTGGGGGGAGACGTGGTTCTTTGTTATCATCAAGAAGCAGACTTTTTTAAACTGGGTACAGTGCACAGTTATACCGCCTAAGGTGTGGATACCGCTTCATGTTTCCTTAGCTCCCTCCATCTCCACTGTGTCACTCAAGTCTCACAACAGATATGGAGAGCAATAGGGTCACCATCGACTCCTATTTGTTACAAAAAGAAAAGAACAAAAACCCCGAAGCTCAGAGTAGCGAACAGCTAGTCCACCAGGCCCATCACCAGGGAAAACTTGAGCTCAGGTCTGTCTGACTCTAGAACCTGAGTAGTATAGCCACACTCCATGGGATCTGTACATCTGGAAATCTTCTTTAAATGTACAATCCCCAAGAGAAAATCATACAGCAGAAATGGTGAACTCCTAACACACCAGCACTTCCTCAAGAGTGTGAGTGCTCCTTTAAGAACTTAACACACAAACCCAGCAGCCAAGGTGCTCAGCCAAAAGAGAGGAAAGGGAAGGAAGAAGAGAAAATAAAAAAGGAAAGGAAAAGAACAGAAGAAAGAGTGAGAAGCCTATTTCTAGCCTGCATAATCATTCTGGACTTCTTCCCATAGAGCCTCCTAGGCAAGGCAAACAACCACTCCAAGACTGGGCTGCAGATCCTCCACACACTTCAACCCCGCTCTCCTCCACTTTCCCCGACACCCCACCCTGTTATGACAACTCCGCTCTGACTGGTGTGTAGGCAAAACCCTAAAACTCAAAACAAGAAGTGAAAAAAGTGGAGCCAGGAGGAACATGGGCATCCTCTACATCCTTGCAATACGCACACAGCCAGTTCCAGGGCCTTGGAGTCTCCCAGAAGACTTTAGGAGACGGTGGAATGAAGCAGAACAGTCCTCTGCCCCTGGCTTTGTTCCTTCCCACAAAGTCCGGGTAGAAGAATGATAGAAACACGAGAGGGTTGTTATGAAGTCCAAGGCAAACAAGCTCCCATGCACTCCTCCTTAAGAACTGTGTGCCATTCTAAACTCTCTAACTGATCATTTGGGTCCTGGGGTCTGTGATGATGTAAACCTGGGGAAAGTCAGGAAGAAAAAGCAAGCCATCCATCTACTCCAGCCACGCTGACCCGCCATATGTGTGAGCTGGATTCTGGAGCGCTCTGGGGGAAAAAAAAAATCGGAGCCCAGAGGCCTTGACCCAGCCCCTGAGCACTTCTTTGGTTGGGTACAGGGGTAAAAAGCCAGGGGTGCCGGAAGCCTGTCCCGCGAGAAGTACCCCCCTCCTCAGTTTTGACAGCAAATATCTTCCTAGAATATGCCAGGATTCATAGATTGGGGTGACTCGCTGATCTCAGTGAACAGAACTCTGACTAGGGGCGCAGCGACCCACTGAGGTCTCCATAACCAGAGCCTCCAGGCGGCCCCCTTGGGGGCCGTTCTGCCGAGCCAGCAGGGGAGACCTACCGGCCTCACTACCAACTTTGTCACGGGAATCTGCCCTCTAGGCTGTGACCAATATTGCTCGCACTCCCGGTCCCTGGTTGAGGGAGAATCAGCGAGCGACCCAGACCCTTTTCCGCGCGCACAAAGCCGCTGCGCCAGGCATGCAGCCCCCTCTTCCCGCCGCCCTCCAACTTGCCCGCGCCGGCCGCTCTCCGCGCGCCTACCCTCGCCGCCTGCCCCGCGGCGCGCATCCCAGCCGGCAGCTGCGGGAGCTGCAACTGTACGCCCGGTGGCCTGGCCTCCCCGCGCCCGGAGCCTACCGTGCAGCCCGGCTCGTGCTCGGGCGGTGCCTAGTGCGCGGCACGCGTCCCAACCGGAGACAGTGCTCCCCCGCGGCTGCCCCGCGCGCGGAGATCGGGGCTGCGGACCAGGCTGGCCGGCCGGCTCAGCTGCTGGCGCCTCGCTCGCTGCTCGCTGCTCGCTGCTCTCCGCTCCCGCGCGGGCTCCTGCTAGCGGCGCGCGAGGAGGGAGGGGTCGGGGAAACTCCTGGCAACTCCAACTCCCGGCACCAGAGCTCCAGCGGCAGCCTCGCGCCAGCCCGCGGCCGCGAGTGCGAGCTAGAGAAACCAACCTGCCCCCGCCGCTGCCTATGAGCATGCCCAGTGCGGCCGTGGGCGAGCCATAGCGCCCTGGCCCGGGGCAAAGATCGGTGGCCCAGGGCTCGGGGTTGGGCCTCGGGCCCCGAGCGAGCCCAGGGGACAAGTGGAGGAAGGCCCTGGGGACGCGGGTCAGCGAGTGGAAAGGCAGTAAGAGTCGCACCCGGTTGTGAGAAGTTTGTGGACTGGAAAGGTGGGCTGATTCTGCGAGCCTCTGCAAGCCAGTATTCAAAGGACAACCAGAAAACATGCTACAGGAATGTGGGCCCAGCAGGTGGGGTTTTATTCAGTCCCAGGCTTATCGAGGGTGACAAAAATCCAAGAGCTAATGGGGCCTGGCAAGCCCAGTAAATAGACTGAAGCGGGAGGAGGAGGCCAGCTTAAGAGAGCTCCGCTGGCAGCGCAGCTGTCCTGCTAGAAATGACCTGGGTTTGCTGGATTTTATTTTATAAATACATAAATAAGTGGTTGACATGTAGCTTTCTCGTGTAAAATATCCTAGTAATTGAATCTTGTCAGAGAATTAAATAATAATAATAACACTAGACCGAAAACCCATGACTGGGTTCAGTGGCTGCTCAGCCAGTTTGAACCAAGGAGTTCTGTGCAGAGGTGCTGAGTGCCTGCCCATGGTGGTTTAGGAAGGCGCTGGAAAGGATCCAAGATGATTCAGACTGCCTTCAAAGTGCGAGGGGAAATAGGTTTTCCTGACAGAAGAGAGCTAGCGATAAACGCTAGCGATAAACGCTGGCACATTCAGAGGTAACTAATGCGGAAAGGAGCTTTGGGAACTAACTTTGAGGATCTTCAGGAGTATAAACACCTGAGTAGGAGAGTACTGCAAGATAAGCTGGACTCAGCCTAGCTGCTGGAGAGTCCCTTAAAGGCATTTTAGATTCTGAATCAAACGGAAGACCCCATGGTACCAGATTTTGATATTTTTATCATGCATTTTTGCATTGATTTCTCTCTTTAAATACTGCATTAAAATTTTAATCTGATTGCCAAGTAATTTGGCCAACCTTTCCATTTTGTGTCCTACCTCATCCAGGCCTGACCCTACTTAGCTGGAGTTTACTTTTAAGCGACCAAGATGTAGTACATTAAGAGAATTGGAGCAAGGTGGGCTCTGGGGTCCTGATTGCCAGTCTGTGATGATGCCTGAACTTTATCTGGTAGAACATGTTGGAACCAGCTGAGATGCTGGAGGAAAATAAAGCTTCGTAATCCAAAGATAACGCTTCTGGGAAGACGCGTTATGTTGAGCAATAGTTCTTCAGAGGGGAAGAATGGGGGCTGCTTATGACATGATCACTGTTTTATGACAATCGGAGGCATTTTCCTGATAAAGCCTATCTCTGCAGAGACACATGGTTGGATTACCTTTTTACCAAAAACTAATTCTCGGGTTTTTCGGTTCAATCCCAGCCACTCCTCCATCAGGAGTTAGGTGAGCAAGTGGCTTCTCTTCCATGTTATGTTTTCATCAATGAATTAGAAGACAGTTTTCATTATTTATGAGAGGTTTAGGAGAAGTGATGTGTGATTTTTTTTAAGTGAGAGTTTGTGCAGTAAGAAAGCACTGTCCTTGATCATGTATAAAGACATAAAGACTGCTGCATTACAAAAGTTGTCTGAAATAACAAACTAAATCCATTTGAGATGCATTTTTTTTTTTTTTTTTTTTTTTTTTTTTTTTTTTTTTTTGGTTTTTCGAGACAGGGTTTCTCTGTGTAGCTTTGTGCCTTTTTCCTGGAACTCACTTGGTAGCCCAGGCTGGCCTCGAACTCACAGAGATCCGCCTGGCTCTGCCTCCCGAGTGCTGGGATTAAAGGCGTGCGCCACCACCGCCCGGCTTGAGATGCATTTTTAATATTGGAATATTGCTAAGGAAACTTTGGAATCAATTTTTGAGTAATTCAACTATTTTGTTTACTAAGATCCTCTGATATTGGTTTCTGTTGTCAACCTCACCCTGCTTGCCTAGCACCTTAATATTTATCGTTTCCCTCTCCAGTCTCAGTATTGGAGGTCTACACAAGATGACTGCCCTCTGTACCAAGTGCCTTCTAACTCATGAACAGTTTGTCAGGGCTGTGTCTGCTTCAACTAGACACCTGGGGCTTACCTCAGTGCTGCGTTTGAGTCTCTTTACAGACGAGCTCATCAATAGCTCCTTTCACAGAGAACAGACTACCCTTTATCTATTGGAAGTATTTTAAGCATGCAGAACTCTCAAAGGAGGAAAAAAAAATGCTTGAGTGTTTACACAGAAGCTTTCCAGACGGTTTGGAAATGAGGAAGTACCTAGCCCAGGACCTATCGCAAACAGGTAGTTACAAATATTTGCAAAATAAATAAAAGTTTCCATCATCAAAATCTTCCGGGTCTCTGTTGTACCTCCCCTAGTTCCTAAGAATTATTGTTTTAAAAGTCATAATAATAATGTCATCAAGAACAAGAACAGGATGTAAACATTTATATAGGAAGGGGCTCGAAAGAAAAATATTTTGCTTGCGTTTTATATTGTGTGTGTGTGTGTGTGTATATGTGTGTGTGCGCGCGCGCACGCGTGTATTAGAGACTAAACTAACTGCTTCATGCACTTTGTCTCTCTGCTTAAATATTAAATAATCACATTTTAAAATTTGTATGAGTAAATAACAAATAGTATTTTTTAAAATACAATGCAAAAGAGCTCAGCTCAGAGTGAAGCCAGTTCCCACCCTGTAAAAAGCTAGTATTGTCTGTTTCTTGCATATAGTTACAGAAATGGCTAGTGTGTGTGATTGCAAGCACAGATCTTAGTTTTGTCTTTGAAGTTTAATCCTGCAATGATAAAAATGAAAAAGACACTGTAGTTCATCAAGCTGCCACGTTAAAGCACTTTTAACTTATTTTGTGAGAAAGAAGGAAAACGTAAAAGTGATGTTTCTTTCTTCCTGTGGCAAGAATACCAGACCCTTCAGTGGGTATTAAGTACTGCAATGCAATGATTTCATCTACAGTGCCCTAGAACTCACTGTGGACTTCAGCCTAAAACTCCCATAGATTTTATGTTGTAGGTCCAGTAAGGCTGTATGTAGAAAGAAGCACTGTCTAAATAACAAATGGATTTGAGCCTAGTGGCTCCTGCCTCTACTACCAGCACTGCTGAAGCAGAGACAGGGGAATTGCCATGAATTCAGTGGTTATATAGCATGACCATATCTTAAAAGTCAATAAACAAACGCACCTAATGAACTGACATGGTCACAGTTTGATACAAGGGATTGATGTCATAGGATAGTATTTTAATAGCTTCACTTAAAATGGCGCCATCCAATGGTCGAAAGAGTGCCTGAGCTGACCTACTCTGGTGATCAGATGGCTGAACACCCTAACTGTCATGATAGAACTCTCATCCAGTGACTGATGGAAGCAGATGCAGAGATCCAAGGCCAAGCCCCAGGTGGAGCTCCGGGAGTCCAGCTGGCGAGAGAGAGGAGGGATTACAAGAACAAGAGATATTGAGACCATGATTGGAAAAAGCACAGGGACAAATAGCCAAACTAGCAGAAACACATGAACTGTGAACCAATAGCTAAGGAGCCCCCATGGAACCGGACCAGGCCCTCTGCATAAGTGAGACTGTTGATTAGCTTGAACTGTTTAGGAGGCCCCTAGGCAGTGGGACCGGAACCTGTCCTTGGTGCATGAGCTGGCTTCTTGGAACCTAGGGCCTATGCTGAGACACTTTGATCAGGCCTGGTGTAGGGAGGAGGGGACTGGACCTGCCTCAACTGAATCTACCAGACTGGGCTGACTCCCCAAGGGAGACCTTGCCCTGGAGGAAGTGGGAATGGAGAACAGATTGGGGGGAAAAGCTGAGGGGTGGGAGGAGGGAGGACAGGGGAATCCGTGGCTGATATGCAAAACTAAATTAATTATAAAATAAAAATATTTTTTTAAAATGGCGGCATCAATCACTGTGTGTGTGTGTGTGTGTGTGTGTGTGTGTGTGTGTGTGTGTGTGTGTGTGTGTATGGAACTAGAAACACTTCTAACCTCTACATTTTTTTTAAAAATCCTTATATACTACAAAGCTAATACCTTCTCAAATTTTCATTCTGATGATGTGAATTAAGATTTTTTTTAAAAGAACAACTTTGGAATCCATTAACTTACCAACTTTTAAGTTTGAACAGTATCAAACTACCATGTTTGTTAACATACACTATTGAATATTTGAAATCTCATATGGTTCAATTTTTTATATCCCTTCAAATAGTGTTTTTAAATCTAGAAGAATCTATTTTTTAAATTATTTGTTTTCTATACATCCCAGCCATCATCTCTCCTCCTTCTATTCCTCCAACCACCTCCCAACCTCCCTTCTCCCCCAGATCCACTGTTCCTCCATTTCCCTTCAGAAATGAGTAGGCCTGTGAAGAATTATCCACCACTCTCAGCATAACAAGATCATATAAGTCTAGGCACAAACCCTCATAACAAGGCTGGGCAAGGCAACCTAGTAGGAGAAAAGTGTCTAAAGAACAGACAAAAGAGTCAGAGACACCCACACTCCCACTGGTAGGGGTCCCGCACATGTATCAAGCACACACAAACATAAAACACACTCAGAGGATCTAGCACTGATGTATGCAGGTTTCATGATTGCCCCTTCAGTCTGTGAGCCTCTGTGAGCCCTGCTTAGTTGAAGTCTGTAGGCCATATTCTCCTGGTGTCCTCGACCCCTCTGAGTCCTACATTTCTTCCTCCCCGTCTTCCAAGGGTTCTGGAGCTCCAAGGGGAGGGACCAAATAGAGATCTTCGACCTGGACTCTCTCTCTGCCTAACGTTTGGCTGTGGGTCTTTGCATCTGCTCCCTTCAGCTGCCCAAGGTAGACAAGGAATCTGTTCTTTAGGCTGCTTACAATAATGCTCATTTTCCTAGAAAAGTGATGTCACTAACCCAGCCCCAAGAAATCTATTAAATGTCTGAGTTTTAAAGTGGTACCAGGGGGACCTGGGAGCCACACAGAAGAGGAAAGCATCCCTCTTCCTCTGTGTGAGAACAGCAGTAGAACTCTAGTTGGTGTAAAGTAGGTCAGAAGAATGTAATCCTCTTTTGGTTTCTTCTGCCCTTTGCTTTCCTCTCATTCCCCTGTAAATTCGCCCATTCACCCATTTTCCTCATTTCCTCTTCCATTCATCCATTTTCCTCATTGTGGCCTTAGTTTTTTCCATCTCGCTCAGTTTGTCTGTTATTCCCCATTTCCAAGAATCAATGTAACAGCAGTGTATTACAAGTGAGAACTGAATAAAATAACTTTGTTAAATAAACCTATGCTTATGTGTGGAAAACTAACTGCTTTTCTAAGACATCTAAGATTGAGAGGCCAATTTATCATTTCAAAGAAACATTCCCATAACATTTAGAGGATGAAATGTGACAAGAAAGCTGGAGCATGGAGTTCAGTGGCAGAGAGATTGCTCAGCATGTACAAAGCCCTAAGTTTGAGCCTCTGATGAACAAAACAGGAAATATTCATGCATGCATATACTTTGTGATTCTGTTCTATTATTTTTTCAAAACTGTGGTTTCTCCCAAAGTTTTAGGTTCTGCTTTGTTTTCAGAGTGGCTCTCTTGGAAGTAGTAGGAGGTTTTCAGGCTAGTGACAGGCTGGTGGCTGTTGTAGGTGTGTATTTCCAGTAAATTGGTAAAGGAATCTGTCACATCTAATGACATCTATTTGCTGGAGTCTAAGAAACCTTCAGAATTCAGATAGACTTGTGCTTCAGATTTTGTTCTGTTCACAGAGTAATTAACCTCGGTGTGTAGTTTTATCTAACCATGACTATTCCAGCTGGTTTATAGCTGTGGCCACCTTCTTTTTTAACTGAATTCTATGGTACTCCATGTACCATGACTCCAATGTGCTAACTGTATGGTTTTGTTTTCTTCTGTGCTTTCAAGACCCACAATAAATATCGACTGTTGACATCAAATTTTATGAACTTCAGTGCACCATTCTGGTCAATTTTTGAAAGACGTGGCATATTTGAGTTCTGCAGTTCCTTCTCTCACATGTTAATGGGTCTTCCACTGTTCTTCAAGTATTACTTGTATTACTTGATTTACTGATTGTGTTACTTTATCCTCTAAGCTGTATCAGAGTTCCTATGCCAATGTACAGCTCAGACCAATACTAACTAGAGGGCGAAAGAGTTCCTTGGGAGAAGGATGATGAAAGCACAGCAAACTTTTATCTTGTAAAAAGACATTTGTACTTTGAACTTGGTTGTTCTGTAGTAGCTGTAAGTATTTTAGCTACTTCTTTTCAAAGAGACTTGTATTTCCTCAAGTGCTGGGAACAAGCCTTTGGAGTCTTACGTTGTCCTCACCCCGTGTCTAGCAGAGACAGAAGCCCATCAACAAAGGACAATTACACGTCACCTTTAAGGTGTATCATCAAAGATCAGAGATGGTCAATTTTAGAGATAAGCAATTTGATATTTAAACATATATGTAAATGTAAAATTATGTTTGCAATAAGTTTTGTAATCAAAAAGTACACCACTAGGTTATGAAAAATCTAGAGTGGGAATGGTAAACAAAGGAAAGAATTTTTGAAGAAAGAATGATGAGCTGAGCCAAAAAAATAGCAAAGTAAGAATTTCAGGGAGAGAAAGTAGCATGCACTTTACTGGGAAGGTGTACTGGCTAGTTTTATGTCAATTTCACACAAGCTAGTGTCCGCAGAGAGATGGGAGCTTCAGCTGTGAAAATGCCTCCATAAGATCAAGCTGTAGGCAAGCCTATAGAGCATTTTGTTAATCAATCTTTTATGGGAGAGGGCCTAGCCCATTGTGGGTGGTCCCATCCCTGGGCTGGTGGTCCTGGTTTCATAAGAAAGTAGGCTGAGCAAGCCATGAAGAGCAAGCAGCACCCTCCGTGGCCTCTGTATCAGTTCCTGCCTCCAGGTTCCTGCCTTGCTTGAGTTCCCATTCTGACTTCCTTTGATGATGAACAGTAGTGTGAATGCATGAGCTGAATAAACTCTTTCCTCTCCAAGTTGCTTTGGTCCTGCTCTTTCATCATAGTAATAGTAACCCAAACCAAGACAGAAGGTATACAGAAACCTTAAGAGAGAATTAAAGGTCTTTGTTTACATTACTACCTGTGATGATTAACCTTGATTGTCAAATCCTGGGCATGTCTGTAAGGGAGTTTCTAGATTACCTTAACTGAAGTGGAAAGACCCACCCTGAATTTGGCAGTAGCGTTCCACGTGCTGGAGTCCCAGACTGAATAAAATAGAGTAATCTGGGAAGTACGGAGGAAGGAGACACTGTGGTTGGCATGTATTTTCAATAAAAATAAATAATAATAATAATAATAATAATAATAATAATAATAAAGTAAACTGGACACTAACGTTCATTTCTCACTGCTTCCTGACTACAAGTGCAATGTGACTAGCCCATTCAAGTTCCTGCCACCATGGTGCCTCTACCACAATGACTATTCCTTCAAACTGGGAGCCAAAAAAGCCTTTCCTTCCTGAAGTTGCTTAAGAGCAACTGCCGTACTAAAAACAACTCCAACTGTCCCTCCTTGGGCAAATTTTATTCTCTATGGGATTTCCTATCTCTAAAATATGCACATTGCTATCTACACGTGGCTTTAATGGTCAAGAGGGACAACACAGATAATGTACTTAGCACGGTGGTTGGCACACAGAAAATTCTCCATGAGTATTGCTACTTCAGTTTCCTAACCGTTCATCTTGGTAACTGAGAAAGGGAGGGAATCAATGATGTGGTTTGAGTTTCTCGTGCAAGGTGTTTCTGAGAAGCATTGCCTCTGTTCTTTGCAATCTATTTTATCAACCAGATGCAATCATGACATCACAAGGACAAGTTTACATACACAAAAAGTGCTCTTTGAATACTCCACCTTTTCCTGATCAGATGTCCTGATGTCTCCACCTGTTACTATATTTACAAAGAAAAGGCCAAAGCAGATAGATTCTGACGACAGTGATTTCAGCATTTGTGCTTATTAGAGTTTTTAAAAATAACTTATTTATTTTTATTGTATGTACATTGGTGTTTTGCCTGCATGCACGTCTGTGTGAAGGTGCCAGATCTTAGGGTTACAGATAGTTGTGAGCTGCCATGTGATGCTGGGAATTGAACCCCAATCCTTTGGAACAGCAGTCAGTGCTCCTAACCACTGAGCCATCTCTCCAGCCCCCTGCTTATTAGGTTTTGACTCAATGAAGACTTATAAGAAATTGCTTCTGTACCATAAGTTAGTCAGCAGTGACTACTAAATTCTGATAACAAATAACTAAATATGGCTCTTTCCACAAACAAGCCCCACCAACACTAGGCAGGGTCTCACATACAGTGGGCAAGTGATCTATCACTGAGTTATATCTGTCACCCAATATTTCTTGAATTATTTGAATTAGAAGTCTTAGCAAATAGTGTGTAGCAGAAAAATTTAAATTCATAAAGATTTTATGACTAGTTGCCTTAGCATGGACATGGCTTGTAAAGTAAATTCTGCTTGGTAAACAAACCATGCTAGTTCCTGATTCCTGCTTTTAGTATAAAACTACCCTGTCTCCACCATGATCCAGAAAAGCTGTTACACTATGAGCTAACAAAGAAGTTCCTATTCTGCCAGGAAACACATGAGTCACTAGCCACACAAAGCTACTGTCTCAGCATTTCTCTGTCACAGATTTAGAGATGACAGAGCAAAGCAATCCGTGCTCATTCTGAGACAGAGGGAGAGAGAGGTCTTCATGCTGCTCGTGGCAGCAATTCTTTTCTCGTTATGCTCCTTGAACCTGGTATGGGACTATCAGTGAAAGAAACTCATGCCACCTGCTTCCCAGAAGTTTGTCCGGCCCAAGGGGGCTGCACATGCAGATACCCTGAAATCCCTCAGAGCTCTTGCCTAGTCTTGGAAGCATAAGGCCTAGGATATAGTTGTTTAAAGTATACTTGGAGAAGAGGAAGTTTGGGGATGGGTGGGGTGAGGGGGAGAGGTCTGGGAGAAGTGGGAGGGAGGGGTGCATGTGACCACACCCCATTGTACACACGTATGAAGTTCTCTTCTTGGACTAGTAGCTTCGGCATAGTCTGGGAGCTTGTCAGGAAGGTACTCTTCTGCCTACTCCAGACCTGCTGGATCAGAATCTGCACTTTAACAAGCTCTCCAGGCAATTCATGTACACAGGAAAGTTTAAAAAGCACTGCCCTAGAATACCTAGTGGAGAAGGGCTGGAGAAAAACAAAAAGCACTTTAAAGGTGAAATCAATTTTCTTTGCCCTTGGTGTCCTGTCTGACTCTAATCTCTAGGCCCGGACTATGTATAACTAAATCTGACCCTGTCTTTCTTTGAGCTGTCTGCAAATCCTCCTCTGTGAAAAACTCTATGTACTGATTCTATCAGCTGGAGCCCTTATCCACTCCCTGGCCTGTATCTATCTCTTCTTTGGCTAACACTGTACATGTACACATGCTTGGGGCAAATATTGCTGAGACCTTTCTGGAACAGTGGCTAGTGGCAGACCGAGGCAGACTGGAGAAAAGCATTACTTATAAGAAAGAAAGAAGGGAGGGAGAAGAGAAAGAGCTTCTCAGATGAAGAGAATAACTCTGAAAACCTATGTTCAGCCTTACAGCAGACTGGAGCTTGTTGGATATAAAGTACCATGCCATGTCTGCTTGAGAAGAGCCCTGATATACTTGAGGGCAAGGGCAGCTCTGACTTTCCAGAAGCTCCCTGGACTGATGATTCACATCACCCTGTCACACTCACAGAACAAGATTGTGTGCCCAAAGCCGACCTCTTTCTAGACATATAATCAGGTCTGTTTGTTCTGACCTTGACCCTGTTGCAAGCATGCTGTAGGCTCTAAAAAGATTTCCTCATTGTTCATGTCTATTCCTCACTGAGAGTTAATATATTCACTTATTTTCTAAACAAGAATGTACTTTAAAAAAAAGCCCTCTTTTCAGAGTCTGGCATTTCCATAAATTTGTTTTTGAAAACTCCTTGGAATTCATAATCCAAGTACTAGTGATGCATATTTGAGTAAAGAAAAAGGAGTTTCTGGCTGCCATTTTTTTTTTTTTAAATTGGGCTTCTCTGTGTAACAGCCCTAACTGTCCTGGAACTCACTCTGTAGACCAGACTGGCCTCGAACTCACAGAGATCGGCTTACCTCTGCCTCCCGAGTGCTGAGACTAAAGACATGCACCACCACCACCCAAAGGCTGCCTCTCTTAAGTTGAAAAAAACTAGTCACTTTATTACTTTTATTGATAGATGAGTCTATTAAAAAATTTGACTCTAGATCAGATGTAAGATGTCATATTCACAATAAACATATCTTCTAACTGGCATCTTAAGGTCACTATAGTCTCAACAAATAGAAGATATAGTGGAAAATATTTCTAAGGTGAAAAATTACACTTCAATAGTGTCAATACTGCTGTAATTCTGGAGTCTACAACCCCAGAGAGGGGTTTCATGACAGGAACTGGGCTTCACAAAGACTAGGTACATTTTCTTTCCTAAACATTTGCAAGGTATGGCCCAGCCAGTGTCTGTGTCCTGTGCCTTTATCCCATGTACTCAGGAGCCTGAAGCAAGAGGATCTCTTGGACCTTGCCTAGGAAACATAGGGAGACTTCATCTCAAAGTAAACAAGTACAATACAAAATGAAAAGGTCTGACTAATTTAGCTAAGATTAGTTATTTTGCAGTTACCATATTATATTTTCAAAGAAAACATTGTGATCCCATAGGACAAAATGTGCACCAGCTACTATCCTGTGATTCTGACCTCTGTAAGTTCCCTTCAATGAGACAGTTCTATTGTAGTAATGTTAATTATAGTAGCAAAAATGGGTAACATTTTTTTTCAGAAAATGGGCACATAGTTAAATATTTTATCCCACTGATTTAATATAAATGAGATAACTAGTGAGAGTATTTAAAGTCAGCCCAACTGAGGAAATTCAAGACATGAAATCATATGAAGGCATTATTGCAGCTAATCATATATCCAACAGCAGAAGCTTATTCTAGCCTAGGCACTGTGCTAGATACCAGGAATGTTGCTATAAAACCCAAGGCCTCATAAGTGAATACAGTCCTGACGTATGAACATCAATGAGTATAATTCCTGGCATAGGAATCTTTTTCCCCCTACCCCATATATTTCTTTATTATTATTATTATTATTAATTTAAAATTTTTCATTTATTTTACATAACAATAGAAGTTTCCCCTCCCTCCTCTCCTCCCATCTCCTCTCCCCTCTACCCTCTCACCAGTTCACTCTTCCTCCATCTACATTCAGAAAGAGAAAGACCTCCCATGGGTGGCAGCAAAGCATGGTATATCAAGTTGAGGCATGACCAAGTTCCTCCCTCTGCATCAAGACTGGGAAAGGCAACCCAGCATGGGGAATAGGTTCCCAAAAGCCAGCTTAAGCACCAGGGACAGGTCCTTATCCCAGGGCAGGAGCCCCACAAACAGACCAAGCTACACAACTGTCACACATATTCAGAGGGCCTAGGTCAGTCACAGGCAGGCTCCTGAGTTGTTGGTCCAGAATCCCTGAGCTCCCACAAGCCCAGGTCAGCTGTCTCTGTGGGTTCCCTGGTCATGACCTTGACCCTCCCAGCTCATACAATCCTTCCCCACTCTCTTCAACTGGACTCTCAGAGCTTGGTCGAGGGCTTGGCTGTGGATCTCTACATTTGCTTCCATCAGTTACTGGATGAAGGCTCTCTGATGACAATTACGGTAGCCACCAATCTGATTATAAGAGGTGGCTAGTTCAGGCACCCTCAACATTATTCCTAGGAGTCTTAGCTGGTGTCATCCTTGTTGATTTCTGGGAGTTTCCCTGGTACCAGGTTTCTCCCTAATCCCTAAATAGTCCACCCTATCAAGACATCTCTTTCATTACTCTCCCTCCACCCTGCCCCCAACCTACCCAACCTGATCCCTCTTGTTCCCATTCCCCACAACCCCCACTCCCTACCCCACCCCCAGTTACCCAGGAGATCTCTTCTATTTCCCGTTCTCAGGGAAATCCATGTGTCCCTCTTTGGGCCCTCCTTTGGCTAGCCTCTCTGGGGCTGTGGTGTGTAGCCTGGTTATCCTTTACTTTACACCTAATGTCCACTTAAGAATGAGTACATACCATGTTTGTCTTTCTGGGTTACCTCACTCAGGATGATTTTTTTCTAGTTCCATCCATTCTGGCATAGGAATCTTAATGAGCATAAATCCTCACATGTGGGCTTCATGATCTAATGAAAGAGAAGACAGTAAGCAAGTAAACATACAGCTACAGACTGTATCTCACGTTATGCAATATGAATGTTAAGATGTAATGGAAGAACCTAAGCTGGTGGCAGAGGGGGTGTTTGTCATTTAAAGCTTTTTGAAGAAGTAAAGGAAGAAACAGTTAGTAAGGGAAGACTGGGAAAAGAGAGTTCCAAATGGGAATAGGAGGGACAGAAACACGGAGGAGGGAGAGGGTTTGTAGCCATCAAGAAACAAGAGAAGGAACAGAGTGATTGGAGCTCATTGAGAGAATTACAATGAAGCTTTGTGTTGGGGATGAGCCGGTCTCAGGATACAGATGACAGGTCTTCAGGAGGTACCTTTCAATGACCTAAGAAGCCACAGAACTTTCACGAGCAAAGGACTGGCCAGGATCTGTCTCCATTGAAGACTACTCTTAGGGTATATGGTTAAACAGATTAAAGTAAGCAAGAAGCAGAAAAGGGAACAGCATTTGGAGAGCACTATAGTCCAGGTGAAGCAGGTGTAATTGGTTTAGACTTGATATGAAACCGCATAAATGAGGAAAGCAGACTGAGAAATATCCAGGGGTAGGACAGGTAAAATTTACTAATAGATACACTCTCTTCTTTAAATCACCAGATAGATGATCCTTGACTTTAGTAAGCTTAGAAATTTAATGCAGAAAATAATTGAAAAATTCAGGTTGGTCATGCACTTGAGATATCAGCAAACCACGTGAAGAAGAGAGTCAGACTTTTTAATGCCCAAGTATGAAACTCAGAAAGTAGATCCATTTAGAAATGATATCGACACTAGATGAATGATTATAGCATGATTAAGGAAAGGGCACATTTGTCAGACCCAAGGAATTATAGCTTTAAGCAAACTTGTTGAAAAGAGGAACTTTCAAAGGTGACTTCCGTGCTGGAAGAGGGTTTAGTTTTCTAGAACAAAGAAAACAGAATTACAGAACGGAAGGTGACCTTCTGAGTGAAAGCAGATACAAAATGTTCTCCTATGGTAAAAAGCAGATTTTTTTTTTCCACATTAGAATGGTAGTTTTAGAAATAGTTATATAATGTTTAAGTTTTATTTAATAATGAGAACTTAGCTAGACGTGGTAGCTCACACCTGAAATCCCAGAAGACCGAGGCAGGAGTTTCAGAGTTAAGTTCAAGGCCAGCCTGTGCTAGAGTCATTTCCAGGCCAGTCTGGACATAGAATAAGACTATGTTTTGTTTTAAGACCCTTAGTTTATGATTATTTTTGATAACTTAATTGCAGCAAGATAATACATAAGAACCTCTTTTCTTAATCGAAAGAAGTCTTCGTGGGGCGATTAGCAAAACACAAGCAGCATGAAAGGAGAAATGGAAGACACTCGGTGAGGAAAGGTTGAAAGCTGATGGGAGCAGAAGGAGAGGAGAAAGATGAGAATGGGGGTGGTCAACCAAATCTGAGGACGTGTAAACGAACCACTTAGAAGCCCGCCACTTCATAACTAACTAATATAATGGTGTTTTTATTTTAAATGAGCATTATTGGAAAAACTCTGAATGGGTGGTAAATACCCGAAGTCACAGGTTTCCAAAACAAAACACCAGTGCCCAGTGCCAAGTGAGGGAAACTTCCCCATGGGTTTTTGCCAGGGAGCCTTTAGAAGCTCCCAAAATAATACAGGCTATTTTCATTGCTCTTGATGCTTAGCAGACCTAGGCGGCAAGTGCCTACTCCTGATGACTGTACACTCTCTGGACACAGAAGTTAAAGTGGAACTGGGCTGGAAGACCTGGAAGCTCCCTTCCTGCTGACTAGCCTACACAGTGCTGGCAGGTTCCATGCAGGCTATTGGGGTACAAAAGTTATCAAAATCACTCCCAGCTCTCAATGCTGTGTGGTACAGCATTGAACTACCTGGTGAAATGCCCACGGGTTTGGTAGTGGCATGAGTGTTTTGAAGTAACCAACAGCTTCCAAGTTGCATTTGTTTGAAACCATAGACTAGTGTAGGCTTGGTCAGAGAAACCTCTTTTGGCAGTCAGTGACATTCAAAGTGGAGACTCATAATTGGCCAAAGTGCTGAGAATAAGTAACTACTGAGTGTCTGGCCCCAGAAGAGGCAACTATGTCTACCTTCTAGGGAGTGTCACAGAAGACAGGACGGAAGGTCTTCAGAAACCAAAGGATAGAGAGGAGTGTTGTAGAGTGTTGTCACCTGGATATGACATTGCTATTACAATTATGAACACACAGGAGCAGTGACCACATGTATGGGGTCCTCCCCAAAAAATAAAAAGAGAAAATAAAGAAAAAAAGCTTTAAAACCAAAGAAGACAAGAGAGACATGAGGGTAGGAGGGGGACTGGCTGAGGGAGTGGTGGGAGTAGTGGGGGTGAATGTGATCACAGTACATTATTTGCGAATAGATATTATAAAATATTTAAAAATTATACCCCTCCAATTTCACCTAATGTAAAGATTCATTAATTGGGCAGGGTCTCATCTTCAGATGTAGAAAACACATTCCACTTTTCGTGGCAGAACACTCCGGTTTTGTGAAGTGTCTGGTGCAGGAACAAGGAAAGAGGACAACATAGACTTCATATTGGTTGGTATCTTGTGGCTTCAGCTTATTTTCCTTACCAGAGAGAGAGTGAAAGCAGAGTAGGCTTCCTTATCGTGATTGGCCTGCTTGTGGCTTTGGCTATCATTTCTCTCCTAATTCCTTATAAGGACAGATAAACAACTTAGCTTCAGTTTGGAGACTTGAAACTTCAGATGAATGATGATGACACAGGCAGGGCTTGACCTTTGGGGACCTTGAGCAAGGTCTAAGTCTAAATCAATGTCTCCCATTAATTTCATTTAACCCCTTGTTCCAGTCACTTCTTGAATATCTTTGTTTATTCATCTTCTATATTAAATTCCCTTCTCTCCAATTTAGGACAAAATGTTCACAACTTTAAAATCTGACCAGTTGTCTGTCCTAAGAAAATGGCTTCTAAATACACAGAATCCTGCTTTGGATAAAATAGAGACCACATAGAAGGCAATTTGCTGCATAAAAGAGATTTTGAATAATATTCTGTAAATAGTTCATTTATTCCTTTGTTCATAAAATTTTGTCCAAGGTGACCCTTTCTAACTATAACCTACCCTATTCAGATGAGTTCTCTGACAAATGTATATAAGGCAAAGACCACCCAAAGTACCAGAACAAGATATATATTCAATATTCTGATATTTAAGACCCAAAGAAAGGAAGTGGGAAGTGGGATGAGTTGAACAGAAATTGTTGTCTCTTAATTTGGAGTAGGGTGCAACTGGGCAAACCCACTAACTCCTTATTCCCATCCTCTGCTTAAATATGTGAACTATACATTTTCTTTATGAATCAGAGTACCACCACCCTACACTAGTCATGAATTGAAAACAGGAAAGAGGAAGGAGCCTTTAAAAGGCATGGTCTCAACAGAACTGTCAGGACTCCAATGACTTCCTTTTACTATGCTCGTCAAGTTTTACTTATATTATTATATAGTACTCTCTCCTTAAAAACAGATTTTTCTTGGCAAGAATTCAGTTTCATGCAGATTGTCTCCTGTAACCATCTACAGCTCTGTAATGTTTATCAAAACCTGTTGAACGACTCTGCCATGATGACCTCATAAGTCACGATATCTTCTTGTCATTCACTAGTGGTTTTTTTTTCCCTTTTTTAAGTTCCTCTTCTCTTAGTCATTGTGCATGATTTAATAGATCTCAAGAAAGTGTGCTGTCTCTCATATTGTTAGATATATACTACAGTTAAAAAGCAACTAAGAAACTTTAGACATAAACTATACTAAGGATCAATTATGTTTACTAGGTAGCTACAGAATATTCCACCCAACAGAAATAGAACATAAAACTTTCTTCTCAGCAGCCTATGGGACCTCTTCTAAAAGATCACATTGTGAACCAGTGAGCATGTTTTAACAAATGCAAAAGAATCAAATTAGATCTATGTCTTAACAGAACACAGTGGACTAAAACTAAGAATTGTCAACAAGAGGAAATACACAAATACTTGGGTAATGAACAATACACTTTTGGATGAACAGTTCATCACTGAAGAAATCAAAGTGGTGTTGTGCCCAAGTCACAAGACCTCCAAGCAAGACCACCAGAGAGCCAATATCTGATGCAAGCAGAGATTTTTTAATAACAAAGCAAGCCCCGGGGCTTGGTCCATATTCCAAACACTTGACATAGCGGTGGAGGAGGACGGCCCAAGTACTCACTTGACAGGGTTTATATAGGAAAGGTTTACATCTAGAGAGTTACATATCTTGGGATTGGACGAGGGGGTTAGGGGTGAGGTAGTTCTTTGAAGTTACTGGCTGATCTATAAGCATGAGGTTACTGATGGCTAACAGGATTCAGGGTATCTACAGAGACATAAATTTTTTACTCCCTATGTCCTGCTTTTGCTGAACCCAGGATATATAGATTTATTGTTTCAGCCGTATCTTCCCATGAGTTCAACTTCTGGTCAGTCTAAAACTGCTGGTCAGCAAATACCTTTAGAGGAGGGGGGAGGGGAAACGTCTCTCGAGATGGCTACTGATGTTTCCCTTTCAGTGGAAAACTTAGGAATTTTAAATTTTCCTGCAGCTAAAAAATGATAACACACCTGTAAGTTCCAAAGGAAGTTCCAGTTCCCCAAACTCCAAATGGAAGTGCATATTGTCCAGAAATGACCGTCGAGGTTCAGTTCAAGTTGGACTATAGAAGGATTTTTGGCACAAAGATAAAATCCCATGGTTAGCATTTCCCAGGAGCCTGCAAAAACAGGTTTCTGCCTGCCAGAAAAGGCCACTTTCCCACCTGTGGTTGCCTAGCAAAGCCTTGCAGGTCTCCAGGCTCCTTCAGTCCCTACCCACACATATTTGCTAATGTATTTCAAAGTCCAGGCTATCCACTTGGCCCTTCTCACCTTCCTTACCCCTCCTCCACTATGCTACCTCCCAAGCTGTTGCATTTCACAGGCTTCCTTCCTCCAGATTCATTCTCTTACAACAGGTTCCGTCCCATTCCCACCCCACCCCCATCCCTCCAGCCCTGCTATTCTCGCTTCTCTGGAAGATAGTTCTGGCCATATCCAGTCTGCTCCCCCCCACCCCCACCCCACTGTTTTGTACTCTTCCAGATGCCTCTAACTGTTCTCTCTCTTACCTACGATAAAAACTTTCCCCCACCAACCATTTCGGTAGTTTCTTTACTGCGCCCTGGTTTAAACCAGTGCCAAAAACCCAAGAGGGGAAGAATGAGCAAATGAGCGTCTCTTCCCCAGGAGCCAGGCCTCTCATAGGGAAACTAAGCTGATCTTTCTTTCTTTCTTTCTTTCTTTCTTTCTTTCTTTCTTTCTTTCTTTCTTTCTTTCTTTCTTTCTTTCTTTCTTTCTTTCTTTCTTTCTTTCTTTCTTTCTCTCTTTCTCTCTCTCTCTCTCTCTCTCTCTCTCTCTCTCTCTCTCTCTCTTCCTTCCTTCCTTCCTTCCTTCCTTTCCTTTCTTTCTTTCTTGCTTTGCTTTGCTTTTTTGAGATAGGTTTTACTGTGTAGCCCTGGCTGTCCTGGAACTCATTCTGTAGACCAGGCTGGCCTTGAACTCACAGAAATCTGCCTGCCTTTGCCTCCCGAATGCTGGGATTAAAGGCGTTCATCTGACTCCAAGGTACAAATCATTTGTTTCTGTCACCCAACGTGTTCGACTCCAGATTTTGGAGTCCGTCTCTCTGGTTACCTCTTCTCCATCGGCTCTAAATCCCTATCTCTCGTAGTCTACTCTAACAAGTGCCACCCCACAGCTGCTGACTCCGTCTCTGTCTCTCTCACTGGCCCACTGGAGTCTCTCCCTCTCTGTCTCTCTCTGACTCTCTGTCTCTGCTCCTGGAACCTACTACTGCCAGAAAAGTCACACTGATACCAGTGTGCCAGGCAGCTTCTGTCACCCTACTGGGCACCAATCACATGAAAATGGACGCTTCTCCATTGTGATTCAGTGACATTTCTCTCTGAGAAGTCTTGATCTGCCTGGGGATGCCCTCAGATAGAGATTTTTGTCACCAGGGAACTTACCCTTCTAAGTCTCCAGTTATTGCCCAAGTCCCTTCCTCCTTCTGCCCTTGACCTGCATTCCAGCCTAGAACATCTGGGGTGCAGCTAAGGCAGTTCTAAGAGGAAATTTCACAACTTAAACGCTTAAGAGATCTCAAGTAAATAAACAGAAATGAGAGAAAACCAAATCCAACTGTAGTCAATGCCAAGAAATAATAAAGATTAGGGTCAAAATTAATGAAATGAAGATCAAAACAAATCATAGAATTGATCAGAGTTGGTTCTTTGTAAGATTGACTGGACTGACAGACCCCTCCCACCCAAATGAACAGACAGAGAGAAGAGACAGTGAGATTGGAGAGGAACAGAATTTATAGGAGAATCCAGTGAAATTCAGAGAATCATTAGACAGTATTTTGAAAACTTTCATGTTTCTAAATCTTGGAAACCTAGAAGAAATAGATATGTCTTAAACATTAATGATCTACCAAAATTAAATAAAAAAAGACATAGACAAACTGTAACACCCAATGGAATTGAGGCAGTAATTAAAAATTCAACACAATGGAAAGACCAGGACAGCGTGGATTTACTGCTGAGTATAGAAAAAAAAAATCTTTAAAGCTGTAACACTGGTGGTTCTCAAATTGCTCCACATCAAGAGGGAAGGAACACTGACCAAACTCTAGGAAGCCAGTACTATTTTGATTCCAAAACTAAATATGGGTATAGCAAAAAAGATGAGCAACTGACCAAATTTTTTGATGAGTATAAATGAAAACACTCAGTGAAATACAAACCAATACATTAAGAAGATCATACATAGTGACTAAGTTTCATCCCACAAATGCAAGGTTGATTCAACATATACAAATCAAGAAATGTAGTAACAAACCAATGTAAGGACAAAAATCACATGATAATATTAATAGGCACAGAAAAGATCTTTGACATAGTCAAAACAAACTAAAAGTAAGGGCTTACTATATGTTAACTCTTATGAAATAAACATAAAATTCTATTTATTTCAAAAGGGGACAGTCTTTTGAAATCAGCTAGATTACTTCATTTTCAAATATTTTGATTAGAGTTTCTAATTTAAATGTTCTTAAAGGAATATGTATGAGTAGAACTGTGATATGTTATGGTTCTCAATATTATCTTCCCATTTATGTTATTTTTTGCAATTTATATAGTCATTTGGAAATTTTTTAGGTTTTAGGTAATTCTCCCAAGAATTTAGAATTATAACACATCATTTGAAATTTTCACTTGCAAGTTACATTACAAAAATTGATCATTGCAGACATTTAGAAACTACAGATCAGCAAATGAAAAAAACCCCTCACAAATGTATCAGTTATAATCTGCTAGATTTTCATTATTTTTATTTGCCAAGCTTTACATCATCATGTAACTATATAGTGTTATGTAAGGATTGACACTAAGCATTCTGCGCTGTAAATAGCTTTCATTACTAAGCATTATGTCTCGACCTCTCTCAACACCAGCAATATGAAGTTGTGTGATCATCTGAAAGGCTGTCTCACATTTTATACCTTCGTGGGAGGACATTTGGTTTATTTCCAGTTTTATTTCTTTTCTATTATGAATAACCACTCCAATGACTACTGTTGTCCAGTGTGGTGGCTGGCACGCATCTCTAACCCCAGTACTGGGGCAGGAGAATCAGGAGTTCAGGTCACTTCGTCGCACTAAGAACAGCAGAAAACGATGAACATGCTCTTTATTATGTCTTGATTCTTCCTCAATCATTTTCTTAATATTAATCCCTACAAGTGAGGTTGCTATGGCAAAAATGTGTTTGCATGTTTGAAGCCTTGATGAGCTCATAACAGGCAAGGTCAATTTACATCTTCTGCAGGAAGTACCCAAGCCACTTGCCACCTGCCCCAACTTGAGTTCTGGAACTGCTTTGTAACATCATCCATTAGCAAGTGAACATCATCCAGTTTGGCTCATAACAATATTCCTTTACTAAAGTTAGTTTCCTTTCCTCCATGGTAGCTTTGATGCCTGGATGACTTTCCATTTACAGCTCTAGTCAACTCCCAGTGCTGGTTTTAGGAAGACAACAATTCAGTGGCCAGTTCCCTACTGCAATACTAATGTCTGTTCTACTTCTCAAATTCTACAACAATTTGAGATATTCTTTCATTCTATTTTCCTGTAATATATGAGCAAAACAAACAAACAAACAAACAAAAAAACAAGACTTTAAGAATGTCTTCTCTGGGAAGAATAAGCAAAACATAATCATTTTTTTAATTCAGTTTTCCTTAGTCTTAAGAGTGCTTGGCACAGCATCTAACTAATTCATAACCCTTTACAATTTAGTTTATTAAATAGGGCTTGCTGGAAATGAGTCATTTTGTACACATTGGGAGTTTTATGGTTAGTTTAATGTCACTGAATTTAATTAACTTAAATTCTCATTTGTATAACATTATACTTTGGAAAACTCTCCTTAGTCAGGAAGCACTTAGCTCAGAACAACAAAAACACACAATTCACATAAGTGGCATGAACACTGGATGGAATTCATAGGTAGAGAAACTAAGGTACAGGGTAGATTATCTGGTAACAGGAGTGAGAAATGTAAAGCCATACAGGCACCAAAGCTACCATGGAGGAATGGACACTAACTTTGTTAAAGGAATATTGTTACAAGCCAAACTGAGTGATGTTCACTTGCTAATGGATGACGTTACAGAACAGTTCCAGAACTCAAATCCGGGCAAGTGGCAAGGGGCTTGGGTTCTCCTTTGCATTCTCAAGTCTCTGGAAATCTTAAAAGAGGTAAGGCAGAAGCCACCCTTTACTGAGTGGCTTCATTTTAGGAAGGTAAAATCAGAAATAATAATATTTTAATATTAAAAATAAACTATGAAAATGAGGAAGATATGAACATCTAAGATTGCTTCAAGAATAATTGCAGTGATATCTTTTTTATCACCTAGTCATCCATACAGGTTTGGAGGGAAATTAGCATTTGGGGTGTTTTCTGGGGCTGGGGAAACAGGTGGCTCAGTGGGTCAAGTGCTTGCTGTGCAAGCAGAGCAGCCTGAGTAGGGACCCCAGACCCCAGGTGAGAAGAAGGCAGGGGTCACAGGCCATGCTTGCAACGTCAGCCCTGATAGGTAAAGACAGGTGAGTCAAAAGGTGAGTTTTAGGATCGGTGAGCAATCCTGTCTCAAAAACTAAAGTGAGGAAGTGAGGGTGAGGAAGACTTTCCAACACCAGCCTATGGCTCTTGAAGAATGACAACTGAGGTTGCACACGGGAAGGGGGGAGGGAGGAAGAGGGAGAAAGGGAGAGACAGAAAGAGAAAGAGAGGGGGGAGGGAGAGGGGAGGAGAAAGGGAGAGACAGAAAGAGAAAGAGAGAGAGGGGGAGGGAGGGGGAGGAGAAAGGGAGAGACAGAAAGAGAAAGAGAGAGAGGGGGAGGGAGGGGGAGGAGCGAGGGAGAGACATAGAGAGTGAGAGAAAAGGAGGGAGAGGGGGAGGAGGGAGGGGGAGACATACAGAGAGAGAGGGAGGGTGGGAGGGAGAGAGGGAGAGAGGGAGTGGGGGAGAGAGAGAGGCGGGCAGAGAGAGGGGCATACTGCTGTGGAGCTCCCTCCTGACTTGCTTTTATGAGGGTGTGCTGGTTAGATTTTTGTCAACTTGACATTAACTAGGGTCATCTGAGAAGAGAGAAACTTCTTTTGTTTGTTGTGTATCCATTTCCTCCCTGAGGTTGAAACATTCTGTCTTTCAAGGACGCTGCTTAAGCCAGAAGGTAAATAACTCAAAATAGCTTCAGAAAGTCCCCCAAACTGACCAGATTCTCTAGAGACCCTTCTTCCAAACAGTAACCAAGAAGAGAGAGAGAGAGAGAGAGAGAGAGAGAGAGAGAGAGAGAGAGAGAGAGAGAGAGAGAGAGAGAGACAGAGACAGAGACAGAGACAGAGACAGAGAGAGAGAAGCAAACAGACAGGTGGTTGGTAAAAGCAAAGCTAGCTGAGCTGCCTGGAAGAGTTTAGATCAACTGAGTCCCTTGGAAAGGACGCTCACTCTCTAACCTGTTGAGCTGCCTGAAGGCTGTGCAGTGAGCTCCAGGCTCCATGCTGGACTGGTCTTTGGTAGTACAGCTGTCGTTGAATCATTACTGCTCCTGTAAGTAATCCCTGACCAGTACTCCTGTAAGCAACTCCAAGAAAACTCATTGTTCACCGAGTTGAACTTTGGTGGCAGCTCTATATTATTCTGTTGTGGGCTCCCCATCTGGGATGGATTGAGGTGTGTGTTGTGTCCCTCCAGGAAATGTCTTGTCACACAATGTCTCCACGAGATTGGCCTGTCGGCAAGTCTGCGGGGGCATTTTCTTTGTTGATGATTGATGTGGGTAAGTCCAGCCCACTATGGGTAGCCTTGAGTCCCTTGCTGGGACTTCACTTCATATGGATTGCAACTGTAAACTGAAAGAGAAACCCTTTCTTCTTTTAATTAGCTGTTGGCGATGATATTTATCACAGCAATACAAAGCCAACTGAGTTATTTTTAAAAGATTTATGTGAACTTTATATATACTCAAACTTTTTTATGTTTGACTCACTTTTTTCTGTACAGTTTTAAATTTAGAAACAACTTTCTTTTAAACAATACACCAAACATATTTCTCTTTTGGTCTATGTTTTTCTTTTATTGTGTGCATTTTCTGAAAGCACCTTTTCACTCAAATTGGGTTCAACAATATTTACTGAATAATCCCTTGGTACAAGACTTTCTCCAGAGCTGCTCATGAACCAAGGCAAAACTAGATGGCAGGTGAGAGGTTGCCAGGATCTAGGAGAGGAGCAATGAAAAAGTTCCAGAACTGCATAGTGGTAATGATTGTACAAAGTTGTGGATGAGCCAAATGCCACTCTAGTGAACAATTTAAAGTAATAGCGTGCATTTTACTGCAGTAAAAACTTACCTAGAGGAACTTGGAACTAGAGGGAGCAGTGGAGAAACTAAATGCCCTGCTTCAGAAATTCATTTAGTCAAAGATATATTCAAGTTGTCCTTGCTTAAATTGTGCTTACTAATCTCTCTGCTGGTGTTCAGCAGGAAATTGTCTAATTCAGTTTAATAAACATGTGTTTCTAGGGATCTAGAGCAAATTGTTGCATCCAAACCTGTATAGAAATGCTGAAGTGAGTAATCCATGGTCCTTACCCCTTTCCATTTCATAGAGAATGAAGATCACAAAAATGTATAATACAAGACATAACGTCATAAATGCTAGACTAGAGAGAGAAAAACATGGTGCTGGAAGAGCCAAGAGGAGAAGGTGATTGATGACCGGAAAGTCTTGGGGATGCTATGCCTTTGTCACTTGCACTTGGTGGTGTGACTTTGACAGTCTCATGAAATGGCAAAGATCAGTCCAGATGAGAAGAAGATGGGACAAAACATAGAACTAGGAGATAAGAGGTAGTTGAGAGAACAGAGTGCCCGTGCTTAGCTGAGGGATGTAGTTTATCAGGACAAGAAAGAGATGAGGAGGTGTCAGTGTACTGTAGGATGGGGAGAAGGCATGTAGACTGTGGAGGTGATTCAGGAGCAATTCATTCTGATGCTCCATGTATACAGCGCGTCTTCCCTGCAGCGTCGGGTAAGATGTCCCTCAGCTGCTATTGTAATTCTTCTAAGGGGGGATTTCCCCATGGTTTGCTAAGGCAGCCCAGACTCTTATTAGGTGACAGAACTCCTGAGAGTTCTTATGCTGATCAAAAATATGCCAACCTCACAATTTTTATCCACTCATTTTAGTCTTGATTTAACAAACTACTCAAAATGCCATGAAAGAATTTTTTCCATATTAAGCTTTTGTAAAAGTTGAGTCAGAATTTACATTCTCTTTTAAAGTCACACATTGTGGGCGATGTTTTTCTTTTTTTTTTTTTCTTTTTTTTTTTTTTTTTGGTTTTTCGAGACAGGGTTTCTCTGTGTAGCTTTGCGCCTTTCCTGGAACTCACTTGGTAGTCCAGGCTGGCCTCGAACTCACAGAGATCCGCCTGGCTCTGCCTCCCGAGTGCTGGGATTAAAGGCGTGCGGCACCACCGCCCGGCCAATGTTTTTCTTTTTTAAGATGCCTTATACACCTCCTGCAGTTATGGTTAGTTTGTTCTCTGTGAACCTTTGCAACTCTACTTCAGTATATCAACTAGTACTAAAAGTGTTTCTCTAGGTTTCATCTAATTAGCTTCCCAATCACTCCGCCTTGAATATAGCCAGAAGTTCCATTCATGGTTCCAGCAATCACAGTTGGTAAACAGTAAGCTTAGGAACAACTCACATGCTGGAGGATGTCTTTCTGTATGTTGTGAATATATGTTGTTTCCATTGGTTAATAAATAAGCTGCTTTGGCCTATGGCCAGGCAGCTTAGAGGCAGGTGGAAAGTCGAAGGAGAGAGACAGGAAAGAGAAAGGTGGAATCTGGAGAGAGACACCAGCCTGCAGCCCAAGGAACAATATGCCAGCAGACCAGTAAGCCACAGAACACATGGCAAAACATAGATTAATAGAAATGAGTTAATTTAAGATATAAGAGCTAGCTAGCAAGAGGCCTGCCATGGACCGTACAGTTTGTAAATAATGTAAGTCTTTGTTTGTTTACTTGGGTCTGAGCAGCTGCAGGACTACAGTTGAGAGAGATTTGTCTGGACCACGGGGGAGGGGGGGGAGCCTGAGAATTTATGGTTGTGAGAATTAATATCCATCTCCTGTGATCATATTGGTGACTACCCCAATTTTCTTTTTTTTCATTTTTATTTATTAAGAAATTTTCTATTCACTCTATATACCACCCACAGATCCCACCTCCTCCCTCCTCCCACCCCCAAGCCCTCCCTCCCAAGCCACCCCATATCCCCCAAATCAAGGTCTCCCATGGGAAGTCAGCAGTGCCTGGTACACTGAGCCTAGGCAGGTCCAAGCCCCTTCCCACTGCACCAAGACCTCACACGGCAGGCACCAGACTCCCAAAAGCCTGCCCATGTACCAGGGATGGATCCCGATCCCCCTGCCTGGGTGCCCCCTAAACAGTTCCAGCCAAACAACCATCTTCCATATCCAGAGGGCCTAGTCCAGTCCCATGGGGACTCTGCAGCCACTAGTCTACAGTTCATGGGCTTCCACTAGTGTGGCCGGTCATCTCTGCACGTCTTCCCATCATGATGTCTATGTTTCCCACCTGAGAATCCCTCCTCTCTCTCTTCAATTGGATTCCCAGAGCTCAGCCTGGTGCCTGGCTGTGGATCTCTGCATCTGCCTCCATCAGTCACTGGACAAAGGCTCTATGATGACAGCTAGGTTATTCGCTAGACGGATCACCAGAGTAGACCAGTCCAGGCACTCTCTGGACCACTGCCAGCAGTCCAAGGTGGGGACTATCCCAATTTTCATTAGGGAAACTTCATCCAGTAACTGATGGAAACATTTACTAATGGAAAGTGATGCAGAGACCCACAACGAAACATTAAGCTGAGCTCGGGCAATCCTGCTGAAGAGAGGGAGGAAGGCTTGTAGGTGCCAGAGGGGTCAAGGATATCACAAGAAAACCCACAGAAAAAACTAGCCTGGGCTCATAGGAACTCACAGAGTCTGAACCAACAACCAGGGGAAGCCTGCATGGGACTAACTTAGGCCCTCTGCATATATTTGACAGTTGTGTATCTTGGTTTACTTGTCCAACTCCTAACAATGGGAGCAGGGGCTGTCCCCAATGCTTTGACTAGCTCTTGGAAACCTATTTCTCATATTGTGCTACCTTGCCCAGCCATAATATGCTTAATAAGAGGAGAGAAGCTTAGTCTTACTGAAACTTGAAGAGGAGTGTATTGGGGGAAGGGGGCCAAGGAGATGTAGGGGAGGAAATGGAAGAAGAGGAGGGAGGGGAAAATTCAATCTGGATGTAAAGTAAATAAATAAATAAATAAATAAACAAATAAATAAATAAATAAATAAATAAAATTTAAAAATAATTAATATTGAGTCTCTTCATCCAAATTCAGTCTTACTCCAGTGCTATGTGTCTAAGCCTATCATTGGAAATTGTGAGGCAGACATGGTGGCTCACATCTTTAATACTAGTACTTGGAGGGTAGAAGCAGAGGGATTATGAGTTCAAGGCCAGATGAGACTAAATAATGAGACAAAACCAAAACCAAAATCCACATTTTCATTGTGTTAGACTTGCCTTATTAATATCTACTATGAGAATGTTTAGCATCTTAACTCTGTTATGCAAGCTACTCCCCCCACTCCTTGATATTCATTAATTTGATGAGCATGTATTTGATACCGACACTAATGGATTGTTTCAGAGAAAGTTGTAGGTAATAACATTTTAAGCAAACCACTGTATGTTTCCTTCCAGGTAGACTGAATTATTCATTTACCATTCATCTCTGGGAATGGTCATTAAACTGATTGTGAATTCACTCAATCACACTTTTCTTTGTTTAGCATTTTATTATTTTGTTCATGGATTTTTATTATGAGGCATATTTTTAAATGCCTTACTAAAACTAACATAGTAACTATAAGCTCAGGTTTTGTGTTAGTATTTCAAAACTGGCATTTAGTGAAGTTAGGGGTCAGCCATGACCTTGGGCAAATTACATTTGTGCTTCAGTTTCTTCTTCTTTAAAACTATGCAAACCACAATGAACTATTAGAGCATTGTCATTTAAATAAGTTACCATCTATCAATAGCTTAAAAAGGCATTCATAGTTGCTGTTTTTAATGCACAATTGAAAGATTCCTACAAATTCTTTGAAATTCCTCCCTTTAAGAGGCAGAGCCTGAGTTCTTCCCCCTTAAGTTGGGGCTGGGTGTAATGACCCACTGACTTCTAACACACATTATTTCTCTACAAAAGGCAATGTCACTACCTCTGTAAAATCTCCTAGGTTCCCTACTCAGAGAGAACTGTGCTATTATGTCATGAAAACTGTGTTAGTTTTCTTTTCCTGTGCCATAAACTGCCACACCATTTAGCAGACTAAAATAGCACCCATTTATTGGTTTACATTTCTGTGGGTCAGAAGTCAAGTGTGTCATGGCCAGTTCTCTGGGTATCGTAAGGCTGAAGCTATGATGTTGGACAGGGTGGTTCTTACCTGGAGAGTCCAAGGAAAATAAGTTTTGAGTCTCATTACTGGTAGGATTATAAGGCTCCAGGATATCCTCTGGGAGTTGAAATATCTGTAACTCAAAGTCTCAGGTCCAGTTTCCTGGTTCCCTGTTGGCTGAGGACCGCTCTCAGCTTCCCAAGGCTATCTTACACTCCTGGCCATGTTGCCTCTTTTATCTTCAAAGCATTGTTAGTAGACTGCATCTTTCTCATGTTTTGAATCTCTGACTTGCTCTTTTACTACCACAAAATACTCTTAGTTCTGTGTGTGTGTGTGTGTGTGTGTGTGTGTGTGTCCGTGTTTTATGTGTGTGAACATGCGCACACAGTGTATGTGTCTGTGCATATGTTGGAGATCAGAGATGAACATCACTGGTATCTTCGTCACTCTCTACCTTGATTTTTGAGATAAAGTCTGTCTCTCATTGAGCCTAGAGTTCACCAATTGGTTGGACTGGTTGGCCACTAAGTTCATCCACCTGTCTTACCCTAGCCAGTGCTGGGGATGCAAATATACTCTACCATGCCTGACTCCTTACATAAGTGCTGGGATCTGAACTCAGATCCTCATGTTGTGGCTTTTACAGGTACTTTACTAACTGAACCATTTCTCCGTCCTCAGACTCTTGAAGAGGTCTTTTCATTATGTCAGAACCATTTGGATGCTTTGTCATAAGACTGACCAGTTTGTCCATGGCCCTGGCACAGACAGGACCTACACTGATATCCACGGCTCCTGTTGACATAGAAGGCAGTGCAGATGCCTGAGCTGCTTCTGGTCCCATGCAGACCTGAGTGACATTTGCTGCCACCCTGGGCCAGGGCATCTTATGGGCCTGAACTGTGGTTGGGGCCATGTCTGGGTCTGTGGCCCTTCCACAGTTAGGACCTGCACAGAGTCTCAGCCTCCTATTGTCATCAAAGGCCATGTGGAAGCCTGGAATCTGGGCCCAAACCTGGGGCCATGTGGGGGTTCAAGGGCCATGCTATCTTTGGGCCCATGCCAATCTGAGTGACCTGCACTGCCAACCGGGGCCATGGTGTCATCCAGGCCTGGGCTGCTACCAAGGACCATGTCTGGGTCCATGACTCAACCATAGCTGGGCTCTGTATTGATGTCCGTGGTCTGTAGTGCCACTAAGGGCCATGTGGCTATCAGGGGCCTGTTCTGTGGGATGTTTTTCTGTATGTTGTGAATATGTATTACTCTGATTAGTTGATAAATAAAGCTGCATTGGCCTATGGCAAGACAGCTTAGAGTCAGGTGAGAAATTCAAGGAGAGAGACAGGAAAGAGAAAAGTGGAATCTGGAGGGAGATGCCAGCCTGCTGCCCAAGGAACAACATGCCAGCAGACCAGTAAGCTATGGAACATTTGGCAAAACGTAGATGAATAGAAATGGGTGAATTTAAAATATAAGAGCTAGCTACCAAGAGGCCTGTCATAGGCCATACAATTGCTAATTAATATAAGTCTCTGAATGATTATTTTATAAGTGGCCATGGGACTATGGTGCCTGGTAGGACCGGAGAAAACTTACAGCTACATTTGGTGCTCTCCGTTGGGCATTGGTCCACATAGACCTAAGAAAACTTAAAGATTCTAAGCACACAGAAATGGAGCCATGTAGTAGCTGTTCCAGCTTTGACCTGGAAGTACTACCCTCATTGAGGCTTCGGTAACTGTCACGCCTACAAGGCAGGCTGAGACAGGAGCCCTTAAGACCCGAGATCCGGATGGGCTGGCTCTCTTGGTTCCTGGATCCTGGATGCTGGAGCTGGAGGTAGATTGAGCAGAGTTCCCCAGAGAACACTGCTGGACTGTGCTACACCTTTCACGGACCCTGTAACCTATCCCTTTACTTATAAGTTACTCCACAAAATAAACCTCCCTTTTAACTATGTGGAGTTGCCTTAATACTACAACCAATAGAGCCACACTAGGCTTCCCAGTCTCACAGTCTCATGTCAGCAGAAGCACGTAGACTCATCTCCTGACAGCTGCCTGCAAGATGGGGCTTGTCGCCAGCTGCCATGAGCTAAGCAGCATGGTAGATTCCTGTTTCGATACACAGAGGCATCTCTGAGCCATGAGTGTGTGGTGGATTTAGCTTTTGCTAGTGTATTAAAAAAAAAAAAAAAGGTTTTTGGGCTACACGCTGCTGGATAGAGGCATAGAACCACTGCTTCCCAGACTTGGTAGTGAGCATGGATTCCAGAGCTGGTGGTAAATGTACCACCACCATTTTGGGAAGCTGAGGTGGGCAGAGTCAGCAGCCAAGGCTGCCGCATTGATCCTAGCCACACAATTTAGCAGTTTAAAATCTCTCCTGGTCAAAGTAGGATTATAGATTCATAATAAGACAGATTCAGATGGAATAAAACTCTAAACTATTTACAGTGTGTGGAAAAATGTATGTTGGCTTAGAAGAGAGAGGAAAAGGAGTATATGCAGTTATAAAAAGAAATAGATAATTAAAAAATGTCTTTAAAGAGACAGTAAAAATAATATAAAAAATAAGCCACGTAAAGATGGAACTCACACAGAGTCTGGATTATATTATCTTTGGGGTTTTTAACTGCAGAAAGATATTTAATTGTAAAGGCTGCTGAGTTAAGCCAATGTATATATTTTAAAGGTATCTTGACTTCAAAATTTGTATCTAAGGATACATTGCTTTGGAAAAGAGGTTCCGCTTTTGTTTCCACAGAAGATGAGAACCTATGGATTGCTTCCAAGCTAATATGGTTTGATCAAGGAAGACCCCCTGAGAAGTCTCCAGAGGTTCCAACATCCAGAACAGCTTCAAGGCAACTGGCTCAGACAATGCAGCCTCACAGACTACTCCAGTCAGGACTTGACCATAATTCTTAATTTTCTCAGGATCCCCATAAGATTGCCAGCACCCCCAACCAGCAGGAAGTAGTATGAAAAGCTATGTCTAAATTCCCAAAATATTGTTTATAATTGTTTATTTTTATTTAAAGTGGGTTGATTTAAATAAATATCTTTCTAAAGATGAAAAGGGACTATTATAGATATAATAGGATAAAAGGGTAGGTTATTGAATCTACTTTTAAAGAGCAACAACTTGTTTAAATGTTTTACATTGCTATGGATTTTAGTTTATTGATAAAAATTTAAAGTTAATTTTGTTTAACTGTATATATTTCCACTCTTGTTTAAGGTATTGTGTTTATGAAACTCATTAAAAATTGTAATGTGTAATTAAGAAATACAGATTAATAGTCATCTGGGATAATCAAACTTGTAGTCATATTAGTTAAGTTTCTAGATATACATAGATATATTTCAATTAGGTAGGTAATCTTCAAACACTTCAAAGACTTATAGAACATGACATTTAAAATGTTTTAAAAACTTAGACTTCCTAGACAGTGAGACACATTGCTCCTGGCAGCACCAATTTATCTTCTTTGAAGATCATGGGCATTGAAGAAACTCTATATGGAATTTGCTTTAACTAACAAAAGTTAGTCATATGGGCAAGAAACTGTTCTTGCCTGGACTGCTTGACAAAATATTGTATCAACTGGATATGTAGGACCCATAGAAAAATGACCACTAAATTTTACCAAAACAAGGCAAGATAGTCCTTCAGGTTCCTGTTTCACAGAGGAGACTGCCAGACATCTGCAGGACACAGGGAGAAGCAACTGAGAAACTCTAGGCCTATAGGCTGAAGATGGATACCCCAATGTTGCAGAGGAACTTTGGATGACTGTCCAGGCAGCCAGCTGTCTCTGTCATTCTAGATTTTTGGAAGTTGCTTACAATGCACTTCCTGTTTACTTAGGTAATTATAACCTTCTGGGGTCTTTGATGTAGTTGAAGACTAGATAATTATAATTTTCCTTGGTTATAATAAAATATTAATTAGATATAAAACTTTAGACTCACAAAAATAGGATAGATGGTAGAATATTTTCTAATTTTGCCAAATAGACTAGATATTGCAACTGTATTTCTTGTTTGATAACTGTTTTGTTATATGTAGTTTTAGTATATTGACGTTAAAACCTTCCCTTTTGGTTAGACAGAAAAGAAGTGCTGTGGGATGTCTTTCTGTATGCTGTGAATATGTATTGCTCTGATTGGTTAATAAATAAAGCTGCACTGGCCTACGGCAAGGCAGCTTATAGGCAGGCAGGAAATCCAAGGAGAGAGACAGGAAAGAGAAAGGCAGAGTTTGGAGGGAGATGCCAGCCTGCTGCCCAAGGAACAACATGCCAGCAGACCAGTAAGCCACGAAACATGTGACAAAAGATAGATGAATAGAAATGGGTGAATGTAAGATGTAAGAAGATGTAAGAAATATCTAGCAAGAGGCCTGCCATAGGCCATACCTATTAATTGGTAATTAATATAAGTCTCTGAATGATTATTATGTAAGTGGTCACAGGACTGTAGGGCCTGGCGGGACCAGAGAAAACTTACAGCTACAGGCCTGGGCCACCACCTGGGGTCAGGCTAGTGTACCAGGGTAGACCTCTGCCAGGGCCATGCAGATCTAAGTAGTATGCCATGGTATGGCAAGGGTAAGGGAAATATACTGACCAGTTTAGAAATTCAGTTGCAAGTATTAATATCTAGGTTTTTGTTTGAATAGATAAGTGGGAGAAGATATATGTGTGTCCGAGGCTAGGTGCCATGGTATAATTGTTAGCGTTTCAAACACTAAGTAAATGCTAAACTGTGCATTCTAGACTTAGGCTATTGCCATATGGTGGAGAGTATGATATAACAAAAAGAATGGAGATTCTCTTCTGTAGTTAGTACATAGCGTATAGATAGGTCAATTGCTTTTAAAATAGAACATAGTATTCTCAGAAAATGTTTGCAGATGGTTGGGGACTCTAGCTCAGTAGCAGAGTACTTGCATAGCATATGTGAGGCCCCAGGTTTTATTTTCAGACTCACAGCAACACACACACACACACACACACACACACACACACACACACACACACACACACATTTTACAAGATGGTAGTTGAGTGAAGAGATTCCTTGGTTCTCAGATCTCAGAGAGAAAATCCAGAAGAAGAAATTATATTTGTGGGTACTGCTCAACAGTCCAGTATTGAAATAATCATTGGCTTTAAACAGCTGAGGTGACAGTATGAATGAATAAAGAGATTGTGTAGGAAAATCATTGAGGAAATATTGCCTGCTGGACTGAGCAAGCTGACTGACTACCTGGTATAAGTGAAAAGACCTGGCATTTTAGGGGTTACAAGTTATAAATAGGACAGATAATGATCTGTCCATTAGGAAGTTATACAATGGTGGTGATCATTCAAATTGTATTTGGGTGACATCCCAAGAAACATTGTAAGGAAAAATTAGACGTGAAGGAAGAATGTTAAATGATGTTTAAATTTAGAGGTGTAGCAAACATACCATCAGATAAAGGAAAGCAGAAGCCATGTTTTAAAAAGCAGTTGAGTGAAACAGAGTTTTCAAGGCAGAAGGGGATAGATAATCTATGCCCTATCTCAAGGTTTGCTAGGACAAGGACCAAGAAGTTAAATTAATAAATTTAAAGATATATTGTTTTTTAAAAAATATGTGGCTAATATATTTCAAAGTTCAGCAATCTGGGAAGCTGACATGGAAAATAAATCAAATGTGTTTCTCTTAAAGATGAAGGGAATGGCCTGGTTTCTGAAATCCTTCCCAAATATCATGCTCTTCTTTGGAGCTATAGAAGACTGGGTGATTTGAAAGAAGGGTTTGACAAGTTGTTCACTCGGTGGACACTGCACATGTAATTCACTGGCAAAATAATAATGCTGCACCCTAAGTGCTTCCTGAATGTAAGACCCTTATAAGATGTTGGTCATTCCTGCTCTTAAAGTCACCTTGATGCTGTTCTGGCATCAGAGACACCTGGCATCTGTGACTCAGTCATCTGCTCCCCACTCATCTCTGTTGCCTATCATCTTAGCTGTCCTAGAATTGATGACCCTGGGGCATGTGGACACTACATCACACAAACACATGAAATAAGATGATGATACATAGAGGTAATGGGTACCTAGCTGAACTACAGTGCTGGGATTGAATAAGTATATGCCATGTCTCTTCTACTCAGCACATCATGCAGTTTTACTGAAGACAGAGTTTTGGTTTGTTGTATGATATTTTGTTTGTGTTCTGACAAATAAAGCTTGTCTGGAGATCAGAGGGTGGAGCTAGCCACTAGTTAACCATAGAGAACAGGCCGCCATGGCTCATGCCTTTAATCCCAGCACTCGGGAGGCAGAGAGAGGAAGTGATAAGGCATGATGGAGACATGATCTTGGTCCCTTTCTGTTAGAGGATCTGGAGAGATGAGAAGTCACTGGAGGCTGCTCCTCTGCTTCTCTGATCTTTCAGATTATTACCCTGTTATCTGACTTCTGGTTTCTATTGATAAGACTAATTAGGTTCATGCTTCATTGTTTGTCAAATTATCCTCTTCTCTTTTCTCTAAATAAAATTCTTAGTCACTTTCTCTTTCTTTGCCTACTTTCTTATTTTCCATTTGCTCAACAAACAGCCTTAACCCTCTGTGATTAGAAAAAAAAACACTAATCATATACTTCTACCAAGAAAGTGTATATACTTTGAAGTCAAATTATGCATTTTTTTATAAATACATTTTTTTTTCAGATGGGTTTCTCTGTGTAGCCCTGGCTGTCCTGGAACTCGCTCTGTAGTAGAGCAGACTATCTTGGAACTCAGAGAGTTGCCTGCCTCTGACTCCCTAGGCCTGAGATTAAAGGCATATGCCACCACTACCCAGTGAAAATTAAGCATTTTACAGAACTCATGCCATCAACTTCATAACTTCTCATGAAAATTAGAAGGCATTATAAGAAAAATAAAAGATCGTACTATATATTGCTCCAACCCTTGAGAAACTGTTTTATATAAGTAAAGTATTCTGGTTTTGTGTATTTCAGTTGACAGTGGAGAGGTAACCCAGCATGGGCAGAACGATGCCTTTGGAGACCAACGGCACTCTGCTCTCATTCAGTCACTTATATTTGTGATGATTCTGCCAAAATAATTTAACTTCTTTAACTTTCGTTTCCTAATCTGCAAACTATGGTAAAAGTGAGTTCCTGTCTCTTAGAGGTAACACGACAATTAAACACGACCATACCTGATAAGCACAGGACACACTCAGTAATGATGATTTCTAGACATGAAAATGGTGGCCATTAAAAAAGTGACAAAAGTCATTAATAAACATAAAGAATATTTTTTATTATATAGACCTACTTATTTCTGTTGGTAATGCCACATACCAAGCCCAAGACCTTATAAATATGAGGTGAATACTCTAACAGTGTAATTTCAAAATAAGTTATAGACATAGTCCTTTTAGATTAACATTGCATGTACATACAATGTCAACATTTTTGATGAAAACAAAAATATAAAGTATGGATTCTTTTTATATAATTTTATTTTTAAAACTTGTACATGAGCACTGTATCTACATCTCTTCCATTCCCCCCCTCCCCCTTAAGCTCCTTCCATGTCCCTTATCACAAAGACTTATGTGGACACACACACACACACACACACACACACACACACACACACACACACACACACTTACTAAATTCATTTAGCATTGCTTATATGTACATGTGTCTAGGGCTGACCACTTGGGATTGGAGAACATATATGAGAGCTGGTGCCCAGCAGAAACTGATTCTCCCTCTCTTTTTTGATTATTAAGAAATGTTTTATTCATTTAACATACCAACCAAAGATCCCCCTCTCCTCCCTCCTCCTGCCCACCCCTCAGCCTTTCCCTCCAACTCAAGAAGGTAAGACCTCCCATGGGGAGTCAGCAGAGCCTGGTACATTCTGTTGAGGCATGTCCAAGTCCCTCTCCCTGCCTCTCTTAACAGCCATTGGCCACCTGTAGCTCTTCATAAATGAAAATTCTTATTCGTGGTTGTATTCTATTTTCTTTGAACAATTTAAATTTTATTTTCTTTTAAACAAGTTAGAAATATCTAGAGGAGGGTTATCACTGACATGAACTTGTAATCGCAGAGAACATGATCATGTTCTATTTTCTCTTTTTATGTTTGCTAGGATGCTAAAATAATAACAGTCACTTCACAACACAGAAAAGACTAGTGAACTTGGAGCATATGTCATTTCTGTAATAGAAAATGATGCAATTCATTCTTAGCTTGAGAGGTGTTCAAAATACTTTGCCACTAGATAACTATCAAACCACTGAACAGTACAAATTATTTTTAGGGATGATACTTTGTCATTAGAATAATGTATATGTATATTTATTTATAATAATAATAACATATACAGAGAGAAATATATAAACATATATATACTTATCAGAGGTGATTACTGTTTGTCAAGTACTGTGTTAAGCACTTTGTAAATATTAACTAATTTAATTTCATAATGGTATTAAAGTGGTTTCATTTTCATTTTACAGATGAGATAACTAAAGCAAGAAGTTAAGAACACATCAATCAATGTATTACAAGCTGTTGTGGTTAGCTTTAATTGTCAATTTGATACAGCCTAGAATCACAGTAAAAGAGAGTCTCAATGAAAGATGGTCTACATTGGGTTGGCCTGTGGGCATGTCTGTGGAGGGTTGTCTTAATAAAGTTAATTGATATTGGAAGACCTATATCACTGTGTCAGGGGCATCATTCCCATGGCAGGGCTAATGAATAATAGAAAAATGGGGCTGAGCAAGCAAGCAAGCAAAAGCACATGTATTTATTTTTCTCTGCTTTTGACTCTGGATGGAATGTGACTAGCTGTTTGAACTTCCTGTCTTAACTCTCTACTTTATATGATGGACTGTAAAAAGGTGTTACAGACTGAAATAAACCCTTTCTCCCCTACCTTGTTTGTTGTTAGGGTATTCTTCTTTTTTATCACAGCAACATAAATAAAATTAGAACAGAAATCTTGTAGTAATTGGCCAAACTCACTTGACTTAGTGACTACCACTTAAGAACAAGACTTTGTGCCTTTAATTTGCTGCTGAAAGTAAAATAATCTCCTAATACACTTCTCCAGGTGTATTTCAACTACAATTCACTGCAACATACTAGAAGCAAAGATCAAGGGAGGTCATGAGTACCAGTGCTTTGATGTCATGGGACTCCTCCACTTTCCTTTGGAGACCTGTGTTTACCCATGTATGATCATCTAACATGTTGGCAAAACGAGAATCCTCATTCAGGAAGTACAATAATATTAACTTACTATTTTTCATACACATGAAAGTGGCCATTCTATTTTATTATCAGATTCCAATGCATTAATAGCCCCAGAAGCATGTGCACCTTGTGTTGGAGGTCCCTGCCATGGAGTGAGCATATATATGAAATAGGTACTTAAAAAATTCATCTATCTGCTTCCAAAGCTAGAAGTTAGAATGTGTAAGTATATGAGAAGTATCATTCTGGACACCTGACTGTTCAGAATTTTATATTGTGGCATCTATCATCAATGTGTCGCAAACAAACAAGAAAACAAACAAAACCTAAGGATGTTCACAGAGATAAAGTGATATATTAAACATAATTTATGTATTTGTAAATTTTTCCTCCAGGCATTGGAAGGAAACACTGCATGTAAATTACTGCAAACCATCCATATTATTGAACTGATTGGAGCAAGTAAGATTCAGGAGGACTGAACAAATCTTTTATTAATGCTTCACACAGGATACTGCATTTTCTATACAGAAATTTTAAAATTAGATCAATGTTCTAGTTTCCTAGAGTTTTTCCATCTCTGGCTGTGGAAATAGTCTTGGTTCTTGGATTTTTACATAGCACTTTAAAAACAGGTGAATCTGAAAGGTAATTTCTACATGACTTCAGAAGTTTCTAGATGTTTGAAGTTGACCTTTATCCATTTTTAACATAGAAACATTTTTACCCAGTGCATTCTCATAACTGCTGCTGCTATGGCTAAATGCCTCCTTAGTTACTTCATAACTTTTAGTACATGAAGAGTTAAATGAATCAGCACTTCCAGATCATTTAGATGTTATGTTCACCTAAAAACTGAGGGTGTCACTTAGTGCTGAAGTGGACTTGATGTTGATACTTCAGGGTCAAAACTGGTTAGGTACACTGTGTCACTGACCGGCTTGTAATCAACAGGGGATACAAAGGAGTGCACTTGCCTAAATCCATACACTTTGTATGAGGCTACCAAGCAAGTGCCTGATGCTAATTGTCTAATGAGTGGATAATTACATGGCTTTCTATATGGAAGAGCTGACTTCCACGAAGAATGTCCCAGAACAGAGAAAGACAAGTGTGTTTGCTGTAAGTTTGTTACTTTAATCTCTTTCTCTGTGGCTTTCTGATACTTTGGATAACACCCTACTTATACATTTTTATCCATTTTCTTTTTTTTTACCTATTTTTCTTTGTAGCAATAAAATGTATTTCATGATATAGAAAATTATATGTGAAAAGGATGAAAAAAATTAGGTAACTGCAGACACTTATGTACTTTCATGTTCAACTCCATTAAATCCCTTGTATTAGTCTTAAATATCTGATTCTGGTGACTGTAACCCAAGTGAAAAGAATGCAGAACCAGAGTCCAAATGTAATCAAGTTCTTCATTAGGGCTGGGATTCTCACAGTATGAGAGTGCTTTTTCTGAGATGTAGATCAATCTAAGGCAAAGCATGTTCTTCCTTTGTTTTTCCAGCAAGTGATGAACAATTTTTGTGGGTAGTAAATCTGTATGTAGTTTAACTGCCCTCTCAAATGAGGTCTCACATTTTGTGTTTGTGAGCTAAAATTTAATCTATTATCGTCTAAGATGTCAGCATGCTATAGATTGGCAGAGTATCAGACTCCTATGGAGCACAGGTGTGTGAACAATAGTTGCTTTGTACATCATTGCCAAGTTTGGCTTGCTTCGATCTATCACTAGTATCTTTGCAAAAAATATAAACTGGGGCCAGCAAGGTGCTTTTGCTGTAAAGACTCCTATTGCCAACCCAATATCCAAGTTTGATCCCCAGGACCCAGGCAACAGAAGGAAAGAACCAGTTCCTCCAAGTTGTTTCCTGATCTACACACACACACACACACACACACACACACACACACACACACACACAATGACACATATGTGCTTACATCCACATATATATATACACAAAAAAATCAAAATTAATAATATAAAAGATATGGACTGTGATTAGTACCATCATCCATTCATTTGCACTTGTACTAGTCTGATTAACCTTATAATTATAGTAATGTATATTTGTAATGTTAGTATTGTGGCCATTTTGTTCCTGTGACTAAGCTTTAAAGACAATTGTGATCCGAATTGTCTTTCCTTGAACTTTTGAAATGGTTGTATACACTCCTTTCTCCTCAATTTTCTTATATGATTACACGTAACCATTAACTGCCAAATTCTTTAGCTGGCAGAGACTGTGATGGTTAAAGAGACTGATAGTTATCTACAGCATCCTGCTTTTAGGTTGTTAGATGTGTGCCATTCTCACTGATTCCAATGAAAGAAGCACTCATACAAACCTTTTTCAGGGACTATGAATGAATGCTAGAGAAAAGGAAAATGACCACCTCCTAGATGTTAAAGATAATAATATTTTAAATGAAGAGAGAGATAGAAAAGAATGTTGGGGATTGAAAAGTTTTGAGTGGCTTCCTGAATGTTGAGGTGTTGGACTTAATTTTCTTATCTGGTGCCACTCCAAGAAAGCAAGAATTGGAAATTGCCCCCAGAGGCTGACTTCAAAAATTATACTTCACTGTAGGCAACATACTGGATAAATGCTACAGCTTATGGATACATGCTACAGATTAGGCTAGATTAAAAAACTGAGGAAATAGAACCCACCACTTGACCAGAGGGATTATAGAGTCCTATATACAAACTCCTAGTTATCTCAGCTTGTCTTATGGCTATTTTACACTCTATGCCTTCTGTATGCAAAATATGTTCATTCTTCCCTATTAGAACTTCCTGTAACTCTAGCTCAAAATAAAAAAAAAAAATCACCTCGGCCAGGCATGATGGCTCACATTTTTTTTTTTTTTTTGGTTTTTCGAGACAGGGTTTCTCTGTGTAGCTTTGCGCCTTTCCTGGAACTCACTTGGTAGTCCAGGCTGGCCTCGAACTCACAGAGATCCGCCTGGCTCTGCCTCCCGAGTGCTGGGATTAAAGGCGTGCGCCACCACCGCCCGGCGATGGCTCACATTTTTAATCCCAGCACTCAAGAGGCAGAAAGGCAGGTAGATCTCTGTGAATTCAAGGCCAGCCATGGGTATGTAGTAATACCCTATATTTAAAAAAAATCTAGATATAGATTACATGCATGTAAAATATCTTGGATGTGAATCATTTTCCAAAGACTTGTGAATTAAAAATATTAGGTTGTCTGTATTTATTGCAATAGTGCACCCATTTAGAAGGGAAGAATGCTCAGATGCAAAGAGCAACAAACACCCAAGCTGCAGCAAGTTTGGAAGTCCAGCTGGGTGCATGTAAATAGTTTCCTCTGTTTCAAGGCGGACTTGTTCATTGATTAAAGCACACTGTTTTCTTAATTTTTCCCAATCTGCTGATCTACACAGCTCCTGAACTTTTCTGTTAACATATCTGCAGATTTTAACTGTCCTTTCCATTGTCTCTGCTTCTTGTCTCCTTTTGTTCATCTAATTGAAAAAAAATTATGTTTTTCCCCCTTCCCCTACTCCTCCCAGATCCTCCCCACTCCCTACTCATCTAACTTTTTGTTTTCTCTCTTTGAAAAGCAGACAAAAAAGAAGCACATACTTAATAAAAAAAACCCACAAGCTTCACAAAATCAAAACCCCAAATATATAAGCAAAAGACTAATAGTACAAAAAAATGTCCAAACAAAGCAAAATGAGATGAAAAGTCTACAGAAATCCTGTCAACTTTCTCTTGTGCTGGCCAACTACTCCTGGGCACAGGATCTAACCTAAAGTATGGTTAATATAAACAGTCGGAATCTTTTGGAGAAAACTAGTTTTTCATTTGTCAGTGAGTATAAGTGATAGATAGAATGTTGGTTAGAAGAGGGAGCCAGTGCCCATTTCCCCCTCTCAGTGCTGGGGAAATACAGGCCCTGCGTATTATAATTGTGTAAGTCCTGTTGTATCTGGAAGGCACTGTTTCCTTGGAGTCATCAATCCCTTCTGGCTCCTACAGTTTTTTTTGCTTCCTCTTCAGCATAGATCCCTGAGCCCTAAGGGGAGGGGTCTGATGGAGATGTCCCATTTACGACTGAGTGCTCCAATGTCTTTCACTCTCTGCAAATTGTCAAGCTGTGGGTCTCAGTGTTGGTTGCATCTACCACAGGAGGAAGCTTCTCTAAGTGTTGGTTATACAGGTGTGTTTGCTTTATGAAAACTCATTAAGGTGTAAGTTCTTCCCAGGATAAAGTCCAAGTTCTTGTCTTGATGTTTAAAGTCCTCTGTGATTCTTGGCTTGCCAAATTCCTGTAACTACCCAATAGACCCAGGCATAGTTATTTGTTTTCTACAAATAAACTCTGTTTTTCTGGACTATTTGCCTTTTCTATATATAAAATGCCCTTTGCCATTGTTTGCCTTTTAGCTATTACTATTCCTATAAGAAAAATTTGAAGTGTCATCTTTTTGTACAACTTTTAATGTTTTGACCAAAAACATACCACACATACTTCAAACATAACACTTGTTACTTTGTTACATCCTTTCTGACTCTATACCCAAAGACATATCATTTGTTTATTTCCCTATATATATTTCCCTACTATCTTTGTATTTGGCATATAAGTATTGTCATGTGCTACACAATGACATTTTAGATGATGATAGACCATGAGTGGCATGGTATTCTCATAAAGTTACAATAGCCTCGTGATATCACAGCTACCTTGATTTGTGTTAAGCATTTTCCATAATGTTTATCCCATGGCAAAACAACAACAGATGTCTCAGAAAGTGATCCCACTGTTAACTCATACTTGACTGTATTATTAGGAATTGCAGCACCTCTCCTCAGATTTATGTGTTGAAATTTTAATCCAAATAGGTGATAGTTTAGGAGGTGAGGCCTTTGTGAAATGATTACGTGAGGAAGAAAACCCTTGTGACTAAGATCAGAACGCTTATATAAAAGATGCCTGAGCACCCTATCTCCTTTCTGCCTGATAAAGTTACGGTAGAAAGAAGTCGTCTATGAACTGTGAAGTGGGCCTCATCAGACACCACATCTACTAGCCGTATTTATTTATTATTCGTGTATTTGTTTGCTGTCCAGAGGGCTGTGTGTGCACGTGCACATGATGGTTCTCTCCTATTATGTGGGTCCCATGAAGCGAAGTCAGGGCATCAGGCTTGGCATCAGGTACTTTACCTACTGAGCCATCTTACTGGACATCTACCTGCATCTTGGCCTTGGCCTTTGAAGCATCTAAATTGATAAGAAAAAACTTTCTATTAGAAGTATTATTTTATCATAACACCCTTAAAAGACTAAACCAGCCGGGCGGTGGTGGCACACGCCTTTAATCCCAGCACTCGGGAGGCAGAGCCAGGCAGATCTCTGTGAGTTTGAGGCCAGCCTGGGCTACCAAGTGAGTTCCAGGAAAGGCGCAAAGCTACACAGAGAAACCCTGTCTCGAAAAACCAAAAAAAAAAAAAAAAGACTAAACCAAATACATTATACATATGTAGTAGATAGACTGAATAAATAGAATATATGAGAATTCTTTAAGTGTAATTGAGTAATTACAAACATGTACAAAGATAAATGAAAATCCAATGCAACTACAAGTGAAGCCTAAGTAATAACTTGTTAAGTGCTGATCAAAACAGTAGACTAAGCTTGGGGTATAGCACAGTGGTAGAACACTTTTGCCTAGCAGCCTAGCTGGAGAAAAACCCTGGATATGATTTCTATCACTGGGTGGGCATGGGGTTCTCAAGCCAATGATGTAGGAGGCAGAAGAGAGAAGTAAGGAAGTTATTCTGTCATAGAAGGATGTGAACTTTGCCCCCGAACTTCAAAAGCTGTGTAGTATTTACATAGCTAGAAGCAAAGAACAGAGCTGGTCCACGAATAATGATGATATGAAATTTACATGAAACATCAGTTGAAACTGTTCAGTGAGAGTAATAGAATAACTGTGCGAGATTATTGAATTGATATAGTGGGGAATTCAGGTAAGGAAAGGAGTTTGTGGAGAAGGTAATAAATTATATTTTGAATATGAGTCTGGGGTTCTGGCAAAACACCAAATGGAGCTATCTGGAAGTGGCTAGTACTACTATGACCTGGACTTAAAAGAGAAAGACAAGATACAGATTTTTCTAACTAAGAACAGATAAGACAATGAAACTAACCTAGAGGAGAATATGCAGAGAGAAGGGAATAGCTAATGGTTAAATTTTATGAGGCATCATCTTTAAGGAATAAAGACAAAAGCATACCCAAATCTGAAACTTTTTTTGGTATCTAGAAAGCATGATAATGTCTTCGAGATAGGAGAGTCTCAAGAGCAAAGTAAGAATGTATGTATGTGTGTGTGTATGTGTGTATAGTGTGTATATATGTTTATATACATATACTCTTATCACACAGCAATCACAAATATATATATATATATATATATGTATACACACACACACACACACACACACACACACACACACACATGCACACATGCACACATGTACGTATGTAGACCAGCCTGGCTTTGAACTCAGGGAGCTCTGTCTGCCTTTTCTTGTCTGTGAAGTACTAGAATTAAAGATGTGTGCCACCACACCGGGCTGATGTGTTGTTTTTACATGTTAGGTTTCATGTGGAAAGTTGTAAGAGAACGAGATTCTTGGAGCCTTACACACCTCAGGCTTTGATAGTGAGCTAATGATCTAAGTGGCAAAGGCGGTCATGTACAGAAGCAAGGCAAATGCTGAGACCAGAGGCGAATGAGGCAAAGATTCCCTCCCCGCCTTATTTTGTTGTTGCACAAAGAAGTCAAGAAGAGAGAGAACAAGAAATACACCAATTCTGTGGGTAACCAGACCACTCTCTTTTGAGATTTCCTTTAAAATTTTGGCCCTGTTTTCACAATTAGCTTTAAAATGGGTCATCCCATAATTTCAAAAATGACTGTTCCAATTTTCCTGTAAAGGGCAAGACTACTCCTGCTCCTTAAAGAACTGAGTCTCTACAGGGGTCAAACATTTTCAAACTGAAACTTCAGATTTGCTCTAGGACCTCTGTAAACAATCCCACTACTGCCATCATCTTGGTCTGCCACATTGGATTCTCTTCATCATTTTTCATTGAACAGTTTCTATAGGCTTCTGGGATCAGCTGATGTTCTTCTCAAACAGTGTATCATGCCAATAGGTATAGAAGCAATATTTTTTAGTGTAATGTTCTCTGAGACTATCTTGACATATTTTGCTGAGAGGCAGATGATGCTGGAGAAAGGCTGACCAACAGCTCAGGAGAATAGTATGTTCAAATGTGGGTCCCTCTTTTTTTTTTTTCACATTTTGCTCTCTATCTTTTTAGTAGAGACTTCTTATTTTCTGGTCATGAATGGGTAAAACAAGCTAGCCAGAAAAATAGTTATGGTAATTTTGTACATAGATTAAATCTACTGGGGTGCTTACTAGAGTGCTTTTAGAAAGGATTCTTCCTGGATTTTGTTGGTGTCCAAGGGGGGAGACAAAACAGCATAATCTGAAAGGCTCTGGAATTATATTTCATAATTACTCAGGAGTGTAGATAAGAACTCTTTAGAAGCAGCTGAGATACGCAGAGATCACAGATGCTGGGTGTGTTTACTGATAACATGGTGAGGTATGGAAGCAGCATTTTGTCGTTTTGTTCCATAGATTAATACCACTAAAATTAAATTCTCTATCAGTCTTATTTCAGATCCTTCCTATAACTGTCTTTTTCTGAAATATTTTTCTGCCTCTCAGGCATGCATAACAGAAAATTATTCCACATCTCTTCCAAGCTTTACAAGAAAAAAAATCCCAGTTTTAATGCATGCCAAGATAGTGCCAAGAAACTCAAAATAGACGCCTCAGGACAGAGAGAGAGCGTTTTGTGCGGTAAGTTTAAGTGCAGCATCAGAGGTCATTATAAACTAAATTGACCATCCAGGTTATTTTCAAACTTCTGGGTTGAAACTTTTGAGACACGAGTTAAAATTAAAAAAATAAAATAAAATAAAATAGAGACTACCTATAGGAAGGTTCCTCTGGAATCCGTGCCTTCTGGGGACTTCCACACATGCATTCCAAGCATGTGGGCTGACAGTTTTGCTAGGTATTGTTGACTCAAATGCATTTATTTTTATATATTTTGGGCTGCATTTATTAAACAAAATAGAGTTGAGCTGCTGCTATCTGCATCACATCATGTTTAATGGTAGCTGGAGGCCAAGATAAGGAGGTCCAAGTTTATGCACTAGGAGTGAGTGTTGCTGGGAACTTAGAGCTGGTGGGCTTAGAGAAGATCATGCTAAGAGATGTCCCATGCTGACACAGCCTGTCATAAGGTAAGTAACTGCTTTCACTGAAGAATGGCCCAAACAAAAGCTTCCTGTCTTTGCTAACATGGAATGGAATAGATGGCCAAGTGCTTATCAAGTGTTACAAGGTGAGAGGTCAAAGTATTCTGGTCAAATATTGTTTGTTTTTTCTAGTATTCATAAACTAGGGTAAATATTCTTTATAAACTGGCAAACTTTTGGCTGCTTGGCTGCTGGTTGATTGTACATGTCTGTGAGTCGTGAATAGCAAGTGGGGTGTTGAATCATGTCATTCTTTTTTTTTTTTTGAAAATATTTACAATTTTACTTGAACTGAATCTAAGAAATCAACTTTCATGTTTTTACATGTCAATATTGGGTATTAAAAGGACAGCCAATATAATTATTTTCAAAGTTATTCACTCCAAACTTGTACATGCTTGGTGTTAGGATATTTACACACAGCTCAGTTCTGGGTGTTAAGTTCTTGAGCTCCAAGGAAGAACATCTTGTTTACTTCACTGATGGGAACATCTCTTAATGCTGGGATGGCATCTTCTTGGTAGTTCTTCCACTGTTGATTTTTAGCATAGTTATCTGTGATCGTATATGAATGGAGTCGAGTGGAGAGGTACTCATCATGTTAATTCCAAACAAGAGTACATAACCAAAGACAACAGCAATAAGAAGGTAGACAGGCAACGCAACGGCCCAGTATTTCTGAGGCCAGTAAGTCAAGCCTAGGGAGTTTAACCAAGATTCGGGAATGAAAGCCCATACAATATACAGTATGAAGCCAAACTGGGAGCTTAAGAAAAGAACAAAGCCATAAATCGCTCTTTCGGGCAATGGCGACGGGGAATTTTCCACCATCTTCCTTCCCTGTGGCCTTAGACCATTCAGTCCTTCGCGCAGGCGCCGACCAGACTGCCGCAGTGGGAGCAAAAAAAATAAATAAAAAATCCCGAGGAAAAAGCGGGGGCTCGGAGGCGCCCCTCCGGTTGGCGCACGAATTATGTCAATCTTACATTGTTAAAACTCGTGGTTTCAGGGTATCTTCTTTCTGTTTTATCTCTCATGTCATTGTTACTGTCAATGAAAATTGAGTTCTGCACCAGGATTCAAAACATGAGAACCCTCTCAGACCAGAGTTCAAAGTAAACTCATTGTGAGTTTAACAACAACAATAAAAGACTGATGTTATTTTTAATTAGGTGTACTTGTGTATGTCTGTGTGTAGGCATGTACACATGGGGGCAGGTGCTCATGGAGGGTAGAAGGCGGCCTCAGCTCTCCTGGAACTGGAATTGCACGCAGTTCTGGGGAACCTGACACAGGTGCTGGGAACCAATCTCAGGTCCCCTGCAGGAGCAGCGTGGGCTCTTCCCTACTAAGCCATGTCTCCAGATCCCATATTGACCTTTTATGTCAATAATTTTGTAATGTGGTAAAGAGTGAGCATGTTTTCTTCCAGCTCCACTCTCTGTGCTGATGGACTGTGTAAGCCTGCTTTTGTTAGTTCACTCTTGTTTTTTTACAATCATATTTCGTGTGCTATAATTGCTTTTGAGCCGTCTTCTCGGGGTGTCTCAAACTTTCCTGAAGTTAGTGCTTTGGAGCTGAGGTCATTATGTTTTCCCCCAAACATTGCTTTACTCAGCAGCCGACAAATGTCTTAGGTAATGATTAACCCTCCTGGGGCAAGTTCTGCCTACTCTCCCTCTCCCAGACTAAATATTGCTTCCTTTCTCATGCATTTCTGGTTTCTTCCAGTGGCAATGGCTGTTTCTGCAGTTCTGTGTGATGTTTTGATTCAGCCATTTTACTTTTACACCATTTCATGTTCTTCAGGAGCAGGGAGTCCATCTGGTCTCTTTGCAGCAACAGAAATATATGACAATTTGGACACTGAAAATGTTTGTGGGGTCCATTTCTAGGCTTATCTGAATCTTCTTTCTGTCCATTGTCTTACGTATGATTCTCAAGAGCAAAGCATTTTAATTTGTTGAGTATTGGGTGTCATTAACAAACTGTTTGATCTTAATTAAACCTTTGGTCACCCAGATTAATACATTTATAAAACCTAGAGGGAATTTCATTCCTTTCCTTAAATAATACCAGTCTGTTATATATGTGATTTTCTTCCAAGGCATTTTTTTTCCTCCTCCAGGACTAAATTTTCCTCTTCCCAGGATCTATTTTGGGGTTTGGCTCAAAGGGACAGTTGAAGACAATAAAAGATTTCTGACACTGAAGAAAAAATATCTTAGAGGGAATAAAGGCACTGTCACTAGAAAAGACTTCCATGTGGAAAATGTGAGTCCATGTGAGAACAGAAGGTAGAACAGCATTTATGGAGAAGAATTATTATAAACTATTGGCACCAGTGTGAGACATTCATCTAAACTGTATATCTCTGAAGTTTTAAGGTTGAATAAAATATCCACATCACTTCCAAATTTGGAAATAAATCAGGATTTCAACATTTTGTTTTGCAAAATAAGAGCAATCCACTTCAGGCTCAGTGGCACATACCTGTCAGCATAGCTGTTGCAACACTGAGGCAGGAAGAGGAAATGTTTGGAGTCAGCCTGAAATATATAACAGGGTCTTTTCAAAAGAGAAAGATCCAAGAGAACAATGAAAAACAAAACTGCTTTCTACTCTGGCTATCATTTCATAAGAGGAAAGATAAGTTTACAAAATAGGAGGAAGACAAAGGTCTTTGAGAGAAAGACTAGGACAGCTTCATCACAGCATGCATGCTCTCTCTTTCTCTCTCTCTGCCTCTCTCCATTTTCTTCCCTTGTTTCTTAGATCCGATAAACATTAATAATTCTTTGAGAACTAACAGATCAGCATTTAGGCATCAGTGCCACAAGAACTCAGTAAAGCTGAAATGTAATAATGACAATTTAATATAATATATGCATATATACTTATTGGCATGTGCATACTTAATTGCAGGCTTGCATGGGTCTGTGATGACATTGTCCCACCACAAACAACTGAAACCTCATATGTAGTCATGGTGCTTTGACGTTTTTTGTCACAGCAACTACAACTTTAACTTTGGTCTCAAATTTATTGCATTTTTCTGTTCCATTCTTTTATTTCAATATCTAAAACAAATTATTGTTGTCGTTGTTGTTTGTTTGCTTGTTTTTGAAACAGGGTTTCTGTGTGTAACAGCTCTGGCTGTCCTGGAACTCACTCTGTAGACCAGGCTGGTCTCGGACTCACAGAGATCAGAGATCTTCCTGCCTCTGACTCTAGAGTGCTGGGATTAAAGGTGTGAGCCACCACCACCCAGCCCATAAATTATTGTTTGCTGGTCTGGAATTATGAACATAAATAATGCTGGGTTCTTGCTGTAGTTCAAATTATATCAAATTTTACAAAAACTTTACAAAAGAAAAGTAGGTCCTGTATTTTAAGAGGCTAGTGTGTTCTCTTATATGCTGGATTTTTAAGCACATAGATTTTATTTTTGTTTTGTTTTCCCCTGCTGAAAATCAAAGGTTAGTATGACCCTAACATGAGCCTGGCCCTCCTGGGAGTGACAGACACAGAACTGATGGCTGGGATCTGAGATGAACAGCTAAAGGGGTAGGTAAATTTACCCTTAGGTAAATCTGCTTGGGTAAAGAGTCTTTTTAAGCCCCAAAGGGGAGATTGTGGCTACTGGAAAGGTTTATGCTAAGTCTTATGCTGTAAATTATAAGACATTTGAATTCCAAAGTGCATGAGACTTAATGCTGAATCTGACAGCTTCCTGGAGCTGTGGATGGCTCCTGGAATAGTAGCAAAAGTAGGTAGAAGTTTGTACTGTCACATTTGTTCAATGTCTTCTGAACATAAGACACTTCAACAGGAGGTGCTTCTAGAAGCAACACATTTTCGAGGCAATTAGGTTATACTTGGGAGTTGTATATGATGTCATATAGTCATGAGTTAGAGCATAGTCTTCCACTCGGGCAACTGTAGAAGTATAAGATAAGTGAAGAGTTTCAAATTAAAATCCCCAGTAACTATTAAACATTAAAATGACCCACGTTATGAAGATAAGAGAGTTGTCATGCAAAGCGACGTTATCTGAGTTGTAGGAGTAGTTGAGTCTAAATCGGTCTTGTAAGTTGAGGACAGAGTTCCAGATAGATGCACCAAAGGCTGGAAACGTAAGAGACAGGATCATTTCAAGGAGAAGATGCAGCAAGTCTGCCACTTCCGTTTGTCCCTCTAAATAATATTTAAACTACATGGGCAAAGCGAGGCTGTCATCCTCACATCCTTTTGATTGGGTTAAGAACTTTCACAAACTCTGCAGAAATCAGAATGACAATGAAATTCCCAAAAGCTTCTCCGAGCCTAAGGTATTGTAACTCATTGAGACCCTGCTGCATGTGTGTGGGCAGTGCACCCACAGGACTAAGTTGTTGCACTTCGTAGGCATCCTTTGGAAAGCCCAAGACTGTCACGCACTGAAGAGACCCTGGACACACAGAGAGACACTCTCTGGAAGACTCTGACACTTAATCCCTTAGCTAGAGCCCAGATAGGTCTTGTGGCCTTCTGAGGTTCCATTTGGGTGAACATAGCATAGTAATTTGTCTTATTTAGAAATTAATGCCAAGGGAAAGTTGTGATTTTCTGTAAATTGTCTCATATCCTAATGCTGAGACATGTCTTTACTGAGATTATTGCTATATATGTGAAATAGAGATTGCTAAGGGAAATACTGTATAATTCAGGCAGCTAAATTTTCCCTTTTGTGTAAGACATTCAGATGAGTAAAAAAGTGATGGAAATTGTGCGCACTCTTTGCTGAGGGAGGTAGGAATGGTTGCTGCAGTAACTGTTGGACCAATTGCCTCCTTCCTCTGCCTCTATTCACAAATAGTCTATATGTTCTGGCTAATTTACATGTGTGTATTTGTGTTACATCCAAAGGAGTGCAAATTATTTGAAATATCTTCTAATAGCTCTACTACTATTGCACATGGTGAGATCAGCCTAGAAAGCTTGTTCTGCAAATGGAGCAATGGACCTGGCTGCTGACTAGTGGTTATTAAGAGAGGAGGTGGACCAGACCTGGCTCTGTCAGTCACAATCAGGAACTTTTCTTCCTATGTTATGGGATTCATTCCTTCTTGCCTACCAGTAAGGCTAAAACCAGAAGCCAGCAGGACCCATGCCTTGAGGAGGGGATCCAGTCCTATTGATGAAAGATGATAAAAATGATGTCAGCTTCAAAGCCAGCTATTGACAGGTCTCATGGGCACATGTGGGCATGTCTGCTGATTGTACTTAGGAACATGTACAAACATGCACCTGTACTGGCCTCTATCTGATACTACTGGAGGGCAGCAGAAGATGCCATCTGCAAATACACTACGGAGGCATTAGGGTAATTTTAAATTGAAGGAATGGAAAATATCTATCAGATGCTTGATCCTTTTGTTTTTCTTCCCAAGAGCAGCAGAAGAAAGCAGCACACAAAAGATGGTATCCTTGGATTAAAAGAAAATGGCATTCTTATCAGGATGGGTAGTTGAGATGGAGAGAATTTCATTCAACTAGATCTTGGTGAAATAACCTGTGAATGCTCAACACTGTGGGAGAAGTTTCACAAGGCCCTACCCCTAGATGAGGAATTATATGCAGCCCATGGTTTCTGAGAGAGAGGGGAATCAGTTTTCTCTTAATACAAAGAAGCAAAAGAAAACAAAAATTTCTTTCTAGGGGTTGGGGTAAAATCCTTGATGCTCAGGCATATGGACTTGAGTTTGGTCTTGAGCATTCATGTGAAAAACCAGGTGTGGTGATGTACACTTGTTATCCCAGCACTGGGAAGATGGAGGATCCTGGGACCTACTGACCTGACCACCAAGCTCAATTGGTGAGCTCCAGGCTAACAAGAGACTAACCAGAAACTATGATAACCATCTCCAGAAGAGACATGTACACACACACACACACACACACACACACACACACACACACACACACACACACGCACACATGAATGCATGCATGCACGCACACATACACATACATAAACAATTAACAATTCTTACCTTCCTTAACTTCTTCACATAGTTTAGAAGCTTTTTAAAACTCTACTATGTGTGCAAACTAGTATTAAAAAACATTTCAATTTTGCCACTCCTTTGGGTCCTCATTTCCTTGTGAAGGGTCCCATGTCGTAGAAAACTCATGTCAGATGAATCTGTCTGTTTTTATTTCATTAATTTGTTTTTATTTCAGATATTTTATTAACTCTCAGGCTCAGCTGTAAACTTTAAAGAGCATGGAAGATCAGTTTGTTTCTGCTAGCCTGCTCCTTTCTAAAGCATCCTTCTCCTCATGTCCCTGAGTCAGGGCCATTTGTAAAGTACTGCAATGGTTTTTGTTGTCCCTGCCTTCCCAACCAGGGTCTGAAGCTGGCTGGGCTATATTAATCAGGCTGCCTTGGCCACCTCTAAGTAATAGATTAAGCTGCTATCCTGGTGGGAGAAAAATGTCTGTTGGCTTCTCTCTGCAGTATACCTAAAAGAAAGCCATGGCATGTCAGATAATCAATACCTATTAGGGTAGAGATCAATGTGTACAATCAGGTAATCCTCTAATTAGATTTTCTACATAGCAGAACGAAGTTTACCAAAAGAATTCCTGTGCAGTAGTTTCTCCTTCAAAGGTGAGAGAACTTCTGCCGGGCAGCCATTGTAACCTTGATCCCTGGGGCCAGGTGGTGTGAGGAATCCAGTGCTTGGTGCTCACATCTGTGCAGGTAGATTTTGAACCACATCTGCAGATGCCCTATGTTTCTACTTCTGTTCTATTTCTGTGCTATTTTAATGCCAAATATGGGGCTGACCAATCAACTCAATAAATGAGGAAGAAGTGACCGAATGATTTATCAGATTAGCAGAAGCATTCATAAATTAACCGAACTGTGTGGGAGTTGCATAGACTTCACTTAAGATTATGTAACTGTGCCAGTCCTCACCATTGTTGGAAGCAGATGATCAGGGATATAGCAATGACGGCTTTTTTTTTTTTTAACCTGCAGTGTTTTGTGTGAAGCCTCTTATTTTAATACATAGGAACTAAGGTAGGAGCTTCCTGTCTTCAAACAAATGGCTGGAGAGACTTCGGCTTCTTGCTGTAGCTTATAGATATGATTTAGAAAGGTATCCCAGAGCCTCACTGTAGGGCAGCTGTGGCGATGCCCGACTTTGGGCCATTTTCACCTCTGTAGTCTCCTGAGAATTCACGACCCACCTCTGGCCGTAAGAGTTCTGCACTGAAGAGCAGTGGAGAGGTCAGACAAGAATCAAACCATAGCAAAGTGATGCTGTAACTGCGTGTTAGGGTAGGCTGGGAGAAAAATTACGACCAGCTGCTCTTCCCCACTCTGAAATGATACATATTCCTCCCTGAGCAGAACCCTCGTGTTCAAAGCATTTTCTGGGAGTGCTTTGAACATGACCTTAGTTAGTGGAAAGTTTTCCCTAATAATCCTGATAATACTGTTTTTCTTCTCTAAGAAAATGAAAAAGCTTCACATTAAAAAACAAACAAATTAACAGCAACAAAAATAACCTAGACTGAATAAACAAATTCCAGCTTCTCACTTTTAGAAACCTTTGACAGCTTAGCCTATTTCCCACCCCACCCCTAGCCTTTTAAGAACTTCATTGTAAGACCTGAATTGACCTTTCTTGGTCAGTTAGAACTAGAATCTAACTATTCACGTGTGGAGAAGATCACTTCCAAAGATTTTGGCAACTCTGTCTCAGTGATGGGGGCTACCAAGTCCTCCTGGGGGCAGATGTCTGAGTTATGGCCCAAGGCCTAGAGACATTATCTATGAACAGCTATCTTTAAGTCAACCTTGCAGGATCGAAGGACAATGTGTGGAGACCATACAGCTCTCACTATGATGCAACAATTTGTAAATATTTCCCCACTGTCTTAGTTGAGGTTTCTGTTGCTTTGAAGAGACACCATGACCATGGCAACTCTTATTAAAAAAAAAAAAATCAACAACATTTAATTGGGGTGGCTCAATTACAGCTTCGGAGGTTTAGTCCATTATTATCATGGTGAGACATGATGGCATGCAGGAAGACATGGTACTATAGAGGTAGTTGAGAGTTCTATGTCTTGCAGGCAACAGGAAGTAGTCTAAAACACTGGGCAGTATCTTGAGCAGAGCAGACCTCAAAGTCTGTCCCCATAGAGACACACTTCCTCCAACAAGGCCATGCCTACTTCAGCAAGGCACAGCTCCTGATAGTGCCACTCTCTATGAGCTTATGGGGGCCAATAGCATTTAAACCACCACACCCATAATATAAGGAAATGTAACAGAATTATAGCAGGTACAAAATTAAATAGAAAATAAAATACAGTAACACCAGTCTTACTCTAAGGAACATTTAAACTAATACCATCATTATAAAGAAAAACAAACAATTACAACCCAAAAGAGTAGACAAAATTTAACAAGAGGTTTTTTTTATTAAAATTTGTTATGCTTGTAACAAAACATATAAAATGAATTTTTGCATCAGTGATCTACTTTCCTCTTTGTATTGTGTGTACGTGTGTGTGTGTGTGTGTGTGTGTGTGTGTGTGTGTGTGTGTGTGTGTGTGTTGGTATGCCGTATACAGCTGCCTGTGTACATGGAGGCCAGAGGACCATCTCAGGTATTGTGTCTCAGGAACTGTCTACCTTGTCCCTCTGAGACAGCGTCTCTTCACTGCTCGGGGGTTTGCTGAATCATCTAGGGTGGCTCAGCAATTGGGAGATCTGCCTGTTTCCACCTCTTCAGTGATGAGATTACATAATAGCTACTATGCCCACCTTGTGTCCGTGGGCGCTGAGAACTGAATTCAAGTCCTCCTGTTTATTAGGTACAGGTGCTTTACAGGCTGAGCTATTTCTCCAGTCCCTAGGATTTGCTTTTAAAAGCAGAACCAACTGTTCCTTCTGTACTAAACTATTTGGATCAATTTACAACTTTCGCATGAGGAGACCTTTAATTCCCATTTTCCCTGTCTGGTCCAAGTGGGATCGTATTTATGACAGCTGGAATGTTATCCTGGATTGTGTAAAGCAAGGTAATGCTTTATCTCTGCATTGATTTCTGTCCTGGAGATGTGTCAGCATCAGGGGATAGGTAATATTCTTTCTTTCATTCTTTTTTATTTCTTTTTTACTTTTTATTGTTTCTTCCCCCACCCCCTCACCCCCTGAATTAGGGTTTTTTTGTTTTGTTTTGTTTTGTGCATCCCTAGCTGTCCTGGAACTGGCTCTGTAGACCAGACTGGCCTTGAACTCACAGAGATCGGCCTGCCTTTGCCTCCCAAGTGCTGAGATTAAAGGCATGCACCACTGAGCGGGCCTTTTGGAGCCCAGTGCCTATGGTGGGACACCTTACACAGAGTTGGTACAGGGGGAGGGGCTTGGATCTGCCTCAACTGAATGTATCAGGCTGTGCTGACTCCCCACGGGAGGCCTTGCCTTGGAGGATATGGGAATGGGGGGTAGGTTGGGGGAGAAGGCTGGGGGGGGGGTTTGGAGGAGGGAGGAGAGGGGGATCTGTGGTTGGTGTGTAAAATGAATAGAAAATTTCTTAATAATAAAAAATTTTTTAAAAAGGCATGTACTTTTTATATTACGCAATAGGTAATATATGTGTCCCCTCTCTACGGGTTAGACTCTACTGTTTTTTCTGATAATTATAGCCTTAGCACTTAATTCTCTTTGAGGAGACATAGGACTTAGAGAAATAAAACTAGTACTGACCTGGCCCTCCTCCCAGAGAGCTAGCTCTCACAGTAGCAGAAGGTGCTATGAAAACTTCCAAGGAGGAGAGTAATCAATAGTCACACCCAGATGCAAAGCTTGAGGCCCACCACAGGGACTAGCTCAGCAAGGCGTCTACAGTGGTGTAATAGTGGCACTTACTTTGGGTGTAACCATTGGTTGTCTAACTGGGCTCAAGGCCTTCTCACTAGGAAGGAACTCATGCCTGGTACTGTTAATCTAGCCCACGACATAGGGCTGGAGAAGTCATAAACCCTAGAGGAGAGCTTACTACTGCCACTTTCCTAAAAGAATACAACTTCCAACAGTCTTCTAAATACTTATCCCATGCCTACAGGTAAGTGGAGCTCTCACCCCTCCTCATCAAAGGAGCTTCTTTCTTTTTTTTTTTTCCAGAAGATGAAGGCTACTACAGACCCACAACTGGCCAAAATGCAGAGACTAAGGTACCAGAGGGTTTCCACAGCCCCCATTAGTACATTTAGAGCAGAACCTAACACCTGAGACTCAGAGAACATAATGGAAGAATGGGAAGAAGGATTGTAAGATCCAGAAGACCAGGATTTCGACTGAGATTGTATTTCAGACATGATGGGAAACTGCACCTATGAAATCTTAACAATACAGCTGCCTATACCGGACCTGCATAATGACCATATCAGTTAATATGCCATTGCAGATAGGGAAAATTTCAAAAGATCCACCTTTTCAAATAGATGAAATAAATGGAGAACTGCAGGTTACTGAGTGAGGACAAATTGACAAGAGTCAGTTTGTAGCTAGAGTTTTCTCTCCGGGTCCCGCCAAGCCCCGGCAGTCTGACAGCCCACTTATAAAATAGACACACAGACGCTTATATTGCTTACAAACTGTATGACCATAGCAGGCTTCTTGCTAACTGTTCTTATATCTTAAATTAACCCATTTCTATTAATCTATAAGTTGCACATGGCTTGTGGCTTACCGGTATCTTAACATGTTGTTTCTCCTCACGGTGGCTGGCAGTGTCTCCCTGCCTCAGCCTCCACTTCCCAGAATTTTCTTCTCTGCTTGTCCCGCCTATACTTCCTGTCTGGCTACTGGCCAATCAGCATTTTATTTATATAGAGCGATATCCACAGCATCATTTCTCTTCAGGGACCAGCTCTCTGGTAGATTATCCAATCCCATGTGGTCATCCCTAAACACATTCACATATAACACTAAATGGAGACAGACTCTCTCTCTCTGTCTCTCTCTCTCTCTCTCTCTCTCTATGTCTGTGTGTGTGTGTGTGTGAGTGTGTGTGTGTGTAACAATTATAATTAAATAAGAAGTCATGAATGTGAGAGGGCATTGCAGGGGACACACAGGAGTAATTGGAGAGGGGAAAGAGAGGGAACAGAAATGATACACGTACATTCTACCCATGCATGACATCCTCAAGAAATACAGACAAATAGAAGAATGTAAAGTACCTGGCCCTGCTACTGGGCTATGGGTCTGTGGGGCAGTGGTGATGCTTCTGTGCTACCAGTCAGCGTGGCCTCCTCTCTCAGTTCCATCGAATTCACATGGTGGCACTTGAGTCCTGATTCCCTTGTTTGGACTGCTGTCTCAGAACAACTCTAGCTCTCACTGTTGAGTCCTGACATTCTGCCGTAGTCAGCCCTCCTGGTGCCCTCTGCTCTGACTGGTGGGACCTCATGAAATCCACAGTTACTCAACTGAGCAATTACCTAAGTGCTTCCCCACTTGCTTACTTGTAACTGGACTCCTTAAGTAGACTCCTGCTTTCCTAACCACCTTTGCTTCTACTCAACCACACTGGAGTCCCTCCCCTTGTCTACAGCCGTACCACCCTGAACATCCTTGATCTCACCTGGAATCCCTTCCAGTATTCTGGATCTTGGTATAACTTTCTCTTCTGAGATAGAGTCTTGCTGCATTGCTTAGGGTGATCTCAATTCCCTGAGCTCCTGGATCTTCCTGCCTTAGCCACTGAATGCTGGGCTTAGCTGGTGCCACCACACCCATGTTTAGTACATTCCTTTTTCCCTTGCTTCTTCAGTACCAGTGTTCCACTCCTTAGGAGCAGATATAGGTTTTCTGGGGCCCACAGCTTCTTCAATTTGGGAGAAGGAATTCTTAACAGAACATAAAATTCTGAAGTTTATAAACATAAATACCTATTTACAATCAGGAAAGATTTAACACAGCTCACTAGAGGTTCTTGTTGCTTTATTCGGGAGTCTTTTTAAAATCACAAATGCTTACATAGAGTCAGTCATGTTGTGCAGCCTGGATTTGATTTATTACACATATCAGTCTACAACTCCTAATATGCAGAAAGACCAGTGTAAGCGAGAGGTCCCAAACTCAGGTGCACTAGCTTCATAGCATTTCACTCCGAGTCCTTTGCTGGCTTTCAATGAGGGAACTTGATCTGACTTTAAATTTCAGTGTGAGAAGAGTGTGTGTGTGTGTGTGTGTGTGTGTGTGTGTGTGTGTGTGTGTGTGTGTATGTGTGTGTGTGTGTGCAAAAGATGTGGATTTAGACCCAGGCCTCACAACTGCCAGTTCTCTTTTCTCTGGTATAGTACCCTGTTCCTATGTGGTATTTATATATGCTATAATTTATGGAAAGACTGCTTTGTTAAAAGGCAACATGGCTTGGTACGACTTGATTGACCATCTTGTGATGGAGCAAGGACTAGAAACAGTCAGGAGTAGGGACCAGAACAGGTGTGCAGATACCTAGGCAGAGTTGGTGCCCAGTGGGCTAGGGATACAGGTTGGTTAAGGTCAGAAGCCAGACCTTGGGGAAAAAAATCACGGGCAGCCCAGCATGGCTAATGGTTTCTGTCTTGGGCTGAGACATCTGCCACTCTTTGCTGCACGAAGTCCTTAAGTTCTTTTCTGTGTATGTCTTGGTGTCTGGTCAAATCTTGTTCAAAGTAACTGTGCTATAGGATTATATTTGTGGCCAAAGAGGTAAGATCTAGGTGAAAAAAAAAACCTACCAATTATTTGGTGGTGTGGGTCTGATCTTGTTCTAATTTTACTGCTAGTGCCTGATTATAGGAGTTGACTATATATATATATATATATATATATATATATATATATATATATTTGTTGAACTGTGACAAATCACCTATCAGGTGACAGATATATAGGTCTCTATATAGATGGCTGAACTGATTGGTGTACAGATAAATATATATGCATATGTATATAATTACATTAACTTATCTATTTGCTTCTGAAACCCTGTGTAAGATCAGGCTAGAGCAGCATAAGTAGCAAATGGTTGCAGTTCTCAGTCAGGAAGTGCGGGGCTGGGGCACTGAACTGACCCCTGTGCAAGCCCTGCGAGTCCAGGACTACATCAGCAATAGTTATGAGGAAGGTTTAATGTTCACATAAGAAAGAGGAGAGATCAGAATTGGGCAGATTTTCAATTATTCATCCTGAATACCCTTTCCACTTAAAATGGAGGAAAACCAAGTTTAGAGTGATTTTCCCAACACATTTATCACTATTTGTTTTTGTGCTCCGAACTATTAAAAAAGTGAGACTTGGCTAATGCCTTTTTGGGAAAAGACTCAAGTATTCAGCTGGCTTTTCTATTGCACTGTTTGTCCTGAGGGCGCCTTTTGTAAGGGATAATGAAGTGTTCTCCCTGGTTCTCTGTTTGCTTCCAGACTTTGATGTGCTTAAATACATTTTTTGGTGCTGCCTTTGATCCCGTGAAGCCTGAAGCTTCCCTCCACTCTGTGGCGGCAGAGGAGGTTAGTACGGCTTCAAATGAGACAGCATTGGCTGTATAGCAGAGAGCAGAGTACAGGGACCAGAAAGGCTTTAGTCCTAGCTATTCAGGAGACTAAGTCACGGTTCTGCCATTTACTAAACATGTTGCCTCATGTATACTACCTCTCCCCTTTAAAGCCTCAGTTTTCTCCTGGGCAGAAAAGGCTAAAATGGCTGTAACGGCTCACAGAGTGACAGTAGGGATTAAAAAGAAACAATGTCAACAAAATTCTCAGTCCAGTGTCATTTGGAGACTACGGTACACGGAGATTAGCTGCTTGTCAGGAAGCAGGAAGTCACATGAATGCAACCTCCTCACTACATGATGATGGGAGAGGAACCAGTGTACATCTGAGCTGGTTTGCCAGGCATGCAGGCAATGGAGAAGTGAGAAATACATTTGGTGTAGATATTGTGACTGGGTTCACTGAGGCTGGAAAAAACTACAGAGTCAGGCTTCATTGATGGTGCATGGCTTCAACCCCAGGGCGATGGAGGCAGAGGCAAGAGGAATATGAGTTTGAGACCAATCTGACCTGTGTGGGAGCCCGTTCTCGGGTTCCTCGTGGCTTTACCCAGCAGGTCCTCATGGAGGATGATTAGGACCACGGGCCTGAGTGCAGGTGTCTGAGATGGTCTGCACTTGGCTGTGCTGGGGGAGGAGGTCTTTTGCTCCACCCCTTGGCGTCTCTATAAAAACCCTGGGGCAGAGACAGTCGGGGCCATTGGAAAAGGTTCCAGGCCCTCTCGAGGCTATCCTTTATTTTCTATCTGTTTATCTCTGCAAGATTCTCCGCAATAAATCTTTCTATCTAATATTTCCTGGTGCTCGCACTCAAGAAAACTCTGGGGAACTGTGGGGGTGGTTGGGTAAACGCCCCACAGACCTGCAGAGAAAGAATATGCCTGAAGGGGAAAGAAAAAGGCTAGGTGTGGAAGTTAGCCATATATAGACAGCTGTGGTATGTTTGTGAACATATAATATTGTAAAATAATAAAACCTAAATTTAGAATTTCCCTTTAAGAACTAGGAAATTCCTTTTCGACCTTGCTATTTTCATGTATCCTATCTTCAACTGTGTTGGGTAAGAGTTATTTTACCCTTTAAAAAATGACAGTGTAACCCAGATGTTTAAAAGTAAGTGATTTAAAAGTAAAAACAAACGACTGACTACCTTTTAACTCATATTTGCTGCCGTGCCTGTCTGGTTGGACCGTGCATGCTGTTGTGGCCCAGGCACTGGCTGGGGTACCTATTTTGATTGCTGTTTGACAGCACTTCCACGTGGAGGGTGGACCACTGCCCACCAGGAACAAGCCTCCAGGCAGCACACAGGCTAGTCATTCTACTGGGTCGTGGCTCCTGCTGGTCTTACCTACTCCTTTCTTTGCGAGCTGCATTCTCCAGCATGGAGCCTGTCAAAAGTAGAACTGGGACTAAGATCTGTCAGTAAGATGGAAGCCCCTGTGGCCAGGTCTGAAAATCCACATTTAAAATGTCTTTCTGTGTAGATTCTGCCGCAGCTGTGTGAAAGGTTGGCCTCTGATGACACTGACGTAGGGCCCTTAGATGATCTGGACTATGAGGTGTATTGCAAGGCAGTGTTTGTGGTTTGCTCATAGGTCAGGACTGTTGAGCTTTTTCAGACCTCAGTGTACCCAGTCACACTATCTACACCAAATTCCCCTCCCAAATTTCTTTCCTAGAGATTTCTATTCAGAGTCCAGATGAACTCACTGGAGCAATCTCCCCATAGTGTTGGAGCCCTTCAGGGCTACTTATAGCAGCTCATATGCTTATGCAGCTTACTTCAAACCTTCATCCTGTTCTCATCTGAGGGTATCTATGAGGCAGGAGAGATTATGTAGCAAGTGGCATTATTTGGCTGTTACAGGGGCAGAAATCTGAGCCACTTCTGCCCACCACATCTTTATATCGAAGTCACTAAGGAAAACAAAATAAAACAAAACAAAAATGGCATAAGGTTTGTCTCACAAAGAGAAGAGAGTGTATAAGATGAGCTTCAGTGGTAGGTATGCCTGCAGCCCACGACTCACGTCCGACACAGGGCAATTATTCTGTGTGCATTTGCAGGCTGTGAGACCCTGTTGTTCTCTTTCCACAGGGGACAGATGTAGTAGTGGTGCTGGCCAGACACAGAACACACATACGCACACACATGCACACACACACGGGGTTTGGGGGAGACAGAGACAGAGAAAAACAGAGAGAGAGACACAGAGAGACAGACAGAGACAGAGAGACTCACAGAGAGAGAGAGAGAGACAGAGAAAGAGAGAAAGAGAACAAAAAGACGCACATTGAGTCTGAAATGGGAAAATACTTCCACATAAGGAAGTAAGTTCAGAACAGGCTGTGAGCTTTCTTTCTGGAAGGCTTCCAGGCCCCAGAAGCATTCCTATATGTCTAGGAGGGGGGCTGAAACCGCTTGCTGAGACTGCCCTTCCCATCAGTGACCTTGCTAATAGGCTCAGGGACCACATGTTCTCATTGCTGCCACTGTTTCAACCTAGCTTTACATTCCCTTTTAGAAGGAAATCTGCCCATATTCAAAGCAATCACTATCAAAGCTTTTCCTTTGAACTCTTCTGAAGAATAATCTGAGAACATCTGAGGTTTCATGTCTCTTAAAATGCTGTGGAAAGGGCAGTTCTGACTAAAGTGAATCCTTGACATTCGTTAGGCACTGGGATAGGCTTCAGTGAGTCTGACATTAGTTGTACTAAAACTTTAAACACTGTTTTTATAAACCAGGAACTTCAGAAACTTCCAAATCTCTTTCTGAGCAGCTGTCTTAGGATTTTATGTATTTTATGCCATTTTATTTTCTTCAGTTTGATGTACTAAGATGTGCTGCGCACCACTGGCTGTGTTTTAGTCCTCTGAATCACTGTATTGGTATATTGCAATAGTTCCTGAGGCGAGAGGAATTGGTTTTCTTGAAGACTGTTTTCTCCCTCACCTGTTTCTACATAACCCAGAGCAAGATAAGTTTTGTAAGATCTGTTTCACAGACATACAAACTCATCAGATATTCTGTACTCTATAAATCAGTATCCCTGGATAACAGCAGTTAAATTTTGAGTTCTCAGTATTGAACCTCAGAGCTCTCACAGAATAAACTCAGAATTTTGATTGCCGGCCCTTGGTGTTTTGATTGCTGAACTCGGTGATCAGCCTCAGGAATGAGTTAGGCATAATGAAGTGGCCAAATAAGGGAGTGGACCTTGGTGGCTAGCTTTAGGAATGCAATCTGACAGTTTAGCCAGGGAGAGGGAAGAAGGGAGGGCAAGACTGGCCAGCACCATATTTGTAATGCTTGGGCCTGTTAGAGAGCCCTTCAAGAACAAGCAAGCATTAGATCACCAGGTTCTTTTTTTAATTAAAAAAATTCGTTTATTCATTTTACATACCAACCACAAATCTCCCTCTCACCCCTCCTCCCACTCCCCCCCACCAGCCTCTTCCCCAACCCACGCCCCCATCCTCTCCTGCAAAAAGGTAAGGTCTCCCATGAGGAGTCTGCAAAGCCTGGTACATTCAGCTGAGGCAGGACCAAGCCCCTCCCCCTGCATCAAGGCTGTGCAAAGGCAGCCCACCATAGGTAATGGGCTCCAAAAAGCCAGATCACCAGTTTTTGAAGAAGATTTTGAAATGCTAAAGTGGAATTGACTTTAACCACTTAAATGATAGCAGAGTCCCAGGACTAGGGGGTGGATACAGCCTGTCATGGCATTTGTGACTGGAGCTGTCTTGGTTAACTTGTCATGTCTATGCCCTCTCCATCACAGTAAGCCTCCTGCCTCAGCCACCAAATTATTCTTAGCCTGTTATGTCCTTGTTTTCCGGATGCCAATCCCTGGTGTGATTCAGGAGAGACTGAAGAAGCAACCTAGTCTGCCAACAAGTATCCCCCAAAGTCCCAGGATGCAACAAATGAAGAAGTTGGATTATTTGGCCACTAACTGCTCTTTTCCTTTCCAGGGAAGCTCGAAGCCAGTGAAAACATGGCTGGTATGACTCAAAAGTAACATGCGCTGATTCCCCATGAGATCAGAGAGCCCTTTAAATGGAACAAGAGAAGAATCTGTCTTTGAAGACAGGAAGAACTGAGGTTGAGTTACTCCAAAAACAATCCATGTAAGTCTTTTCTTTTTCTTTTTCTTTTTCTTTTCCTTCCTTCCTTCCTTCCTTCCTTCCTTCCTTCCTTCCTTCCTTCCTTCCTTTCCTTCCTTCCTTCCTTCCTTCCTTCCTTCTTCCTTCCTTCCTTCTTCCTTCCTTCCTTCCTTTCTTTCTTTCTTTTTCTTTTTCTTTTTTATTTTTTTGAGACTGGGTCTCTCTACAGAGCCCTGGCTGCACTGGAACTCATAACATAGATCAGGCTGGCCTCGAACTCAAAGAAATCCTGGGTGCTGGGATTACCATGCCCAGCTTCCTGGGTTTTATTTTGTCAAAAAAATGCTGAAAAATAATTACTTAATTGGTTGATCTCAGGTTGTTACAACATAGATCATAGTAGTTACTAACTGAAGAGTAATGAATTTTAAAATATTAAAAATGTTCAGAATGTTTCTGAAACAATAGTAAAAACAGCACAAATATTTTTAATAGAATATACTATAGTTCTTATTGCATGGTAAGGAAAATAAATGTAAAGTTAGAAGTACCAGGCTGGGGATGTGGCTCCATGGTGGGGGCTTTCTTTGCTAGCTTATACAAAGCCCCAGATTTCCTCCCACTGAGCTACTGTGTGTACACACGCACATGTGGTGAACATGCACACACTAACATTAAAAGTTTCACATTTGTCCTCTCTTGAGAAATGAAAATTTGTCCATGAAAACTTCTCTCAAAACATACTAGTTTTGAGTAAGGTGCAGCAGCTTTTGTAAGTGGAATTCAGGAAAAATTATATGCTGGAGATAGGGTAGGATCCCTAAGTTCTAGCATATGAGTGCTGTTCAACTGTGAAACATAGTTATAGGCTCCCACTGGATGACTTGGAAAAGAATGCCTTTTCCAGAAGCTGGAGAGGTGCTTCCCGTTATCAACAGCCTGCTGCTAGCTCAGGGATTTAAGCAGAAATTCAGACAATAACATTCTCTCTACCTGAGAGAATTCTGCATAGGCAGCTAGGTCACGCCTTGCCTCCTTTCTTCTATCTTCTATCTTCAATCCCTTCCTTTCTCTTCTCTCTCTCTCTAACTCTACACATTTTTAATTAAATTATGATTATATCACCTATCACCTACCCCTTCCCTTCCCTTCCCTTTCTTCCCAAGTTCCCTCCCTCCAACTCTTTCCATGTCTCTCCTTCATTCTTACATTAACAACACCCCTTTCTTTGACTGTTATTGCTACATATGTATGCATGTGTACACACACATGGATAAATGCACATGCTGAGTCCGGTTTTGTTTGTTTATATGCATACAGGTTTAGAGCTAACAATTTTGTATTGAATAACAATTTAAGGGGCTCATCACATCTCATCTCTCAGCAGTTATTAGTTGCCTGTAGTTCTTTGTCTAAGGGTGGAACCCCCCCTGTAGCTAGAGCTTTCCTGCCTGGCCCACAGTCAGGACAAATCTCTGTCACCCGCCAGTCCCACAGCAGCTCAGACCTGACCAAGTAAACACAGAGACTTATATTGCTTACAAACTGTATGGCCGTGGCAGGCTTCTTGCTAACTGTTCTTATAGCTTAAATTAACCCATTTCCATTAATCTATACCTTGCCACATGGTTAGTGGCTTACCGGCATCTTCACATGCTGTTTGTCATGGTGGCGGCTGGCAGTGTCTTTCTGACTCAGCCTTCCACTTCCCAGCTTTATTCTCCTCCTTGTCCCACCTATACTTCCTGCCTAGCCAGTAGCCAATCAGTGTTTTATTTACTGACCAATCAGCAACACACTTGACATACAGACCATCCCACAGCACCCACCCTTGCATGTTAGTATGTCTTTTGATATTGTCACTGTTCAGGTCTCATTATGCAGCCATTTTACAATAGACATCCTGGTATTCTGAGTCTCATACTATTTGAACTCCCTCTTCCACAATGTGCCCTGAGCCATAGATAGAGGAACGGTGATGTAGATGTGTCAACTGGGACTGGGCATCCCATGATCCATTGATCTCTGCATTGTGTCAAGTTGTGGTTCCCTGTGATGGTTTTCATTTGCTGTGAGGAGAAGCTTCTATGAAGAGGAGTGATAGCTACAATTATCTGTGGGTATAAGGATAAGATTGAGAATGTAGTTAGGAATTATGCTGGTCCATTCTAGCAAAATGTCAGTAGTAGATTCTCTCCTGAGACTCCTGACCTCATTAGCCCAAAGAAGTTGTTTATGTTTCTAGTACCAGGCATTATTTCCCTCCAGATGAGAGGGTCTTAATTCCAATTAGAAAGCTATGGGTTACCCCTGACATGTGAATGCCTTTTATTACACTTAAAGAGCCCCCCTTTCCCATTTCTCCTGTCAGATCAGTTGTATCCTGTTAGTCCCCTTTACATCCCTCTCCCTTCTTCTCTGTTTACCTCTTTCCCCTCCCTCAAAGAGCCCCATCCCTACTTCCCTGATCAGATTTCTTGTGCCCTGCTATTCCCCCCTCTATTGTTCCCCAAATTCCTTATCCTTGAAACACTATCATTCTATTTTCCTGGTTTCTGCAGTTACTACAGGCTATGTATTCACATCAGAAGATTTGGAGCTAGGAGTCTCCAGTGAGAGAGGACATGAAATGTTTGTCTTTTTGGGTTTGGGTTACCTCACTCAGTGTCATCTTTTCTAGTTCTATTCATTTATCTGCAAAGTTCAGGATTTGATTTAAATTTTTCTTTACAGCCGAATAGTATAGTATTCCAGAGTGTATGTGTGTGTGTGTGTGTGTGTGTGTGTGTGTGTGTGTGTGTGTGTGTGTGTGTGTGTGTGTATTCATTATCCATTCATTGGATGTAGGACATATAGATTATTTCCACTTCCTAGCTATTGTGAGTAGAACAGCTATGATCATGGTTGAGCAAGTATCTGTGAAGTAGGATATCGAGTGGTTTGGGAATATGCCAGTGGCTAAGTCATAAGATATATTTAGTTTTTGAGAATTCTCCACACTGATTTCCAGAGTGGTGGCACCAGCTTGCAATCCCACCAGTAATGAATGAGGGTCCCCTTTTCCCTACAACCTTTCCCCACCATTTGTTGTCAATTGTTTTGTTGGTCTTTGCCATTGTGATTAGGGTGAGTTAAAAGCTCCAAGTTGTTTTTATTTGCATTTCCCTAACTGCTAAGGATGATGTGCACTTTCTAAGATATTTTCTTAGTCATTTTCATTTCTTCTGTTGAGAATCTCTGTTTAGACCCATAACCCATTTTTTAAAAATTGGATCATTTTGTAGGAGTGGTTCTTTGTATATTCTGGATATTAACCCTGGGTAGGTTGTAGTCTAGCAAATATTCTTTCTCATTTGGTAAGTTTTTTTTTCTTTCAATTGTTTCCTTTAGCTGCTCAGAGGCTTTTAGTTTCATGAGGTCCCAGTTGTTAATTTTGGCCTTAATTCCTGGAAAAATAGAGTCCTATTCAGAATGTTCCTTCCTACACCAATATCTTGTAGGATACTGCCTGTGTGTTCTTCTAGAAATTTCAAAATCTCAAATTGAAGTCTTTGATTCACATGGATCTAATTGTTGTGCAGGATGATAGATTTAGGTCTAATTTCATTTTTCCAGCACCAGTTTTTGAAGATGCCACCCAGGCTGTGGCATCAGGGGATGCTGATTTTAACCATGAGGACAAAAATGAATTCGAATGAATGACAAAAGGAAGCAGAGGTATTTCTCTGCCAAACCTCATGGGGTGCTGCTTCTGCAGAATCAGCTCAGTAGAATTTAAGCAGAGAGGTGATCTTTTACTTGATCCCAGCCACTATGATTTGGTCCAGGTTGAACAGCTGAACTAATGTCCTAATACAGATAGCCACTGTGTGAAATACATTATACTCCTTAGCATTATGATTATGTAATATACAAAGACACTAATGCTCTTAGTAATAAAATGAGAGAGAAAATTATGAAAGGGTATTTGCTAATGAAAGCATAATTCTTACCATTACACTTTGGTTGCTCTGGCAATCATATGTATGTGCACTTCAGAAGTGGCAGAGATACAGAGATGTAAAAAGGTGAAAGTCTGGGTTATTTGATGTGAGGTTTAGACTTAACTCAGGTCTGTAGAGTTAGTGGGAAAGTTTAGTCTCCTTTCTTGCTTCTTTAGAAAGAAATATTAGGCTCTCATTTATCCAGTAGGCTCTTTTGGAGAGTTACCTCTATACACTGACAAACTGTTTGTTACAGCTCTGGGAGAAGGGAGTGTACCAGCAGCTAACAGGCAAGAAAAAGCAACAGAGGAATAAGAAACATGCTTTTGTTTTAGAGCAACTTTATCTCCTTCTTACTCTATAGCTTACAGGACTTAGATAAGAAAACACTGGGTTCTTGTGAGCCTGTTAATCTCTCTGTTCTATCTTCTCATTGTTCCAGCAAAGGGAAATTAAGACAAGCAGAATGTGGTGGGGCACAGTAACATGGGTGGAGAGTGACTGATTCATGATGGAAGTGAATGCCACATAAAGGAAAGTCAATTGAATATCAGGCTGGAGAAGGGTTTATATGGTCCAGTAAGAGAATGAAGATTTTGTATTACAGAGAGGTAGGTAATGGAACATCAAGAAGAGAAACATCCTTCAGGAATATCTTTCAAAACCTAAGCTGGAGAAAAAAAGTCCCATGACAAATTCAACATTCAGAACAGCAAGCTGATTGGTCAGATACTGTGGCGGTTTGAAAGGAAAATGGCCCCTAAAGAGAGTGGGACTTTTAGGACATGTGGCCTTGTTGGAGTGTGTATGGCCTTGTTGGAGGGAGTGTGTGACTATGGGGGTGGGCTTTGAGGGTTCCTATGCTCAGGATACTGCCCAGTGTGACAGTCAACTTCCTATTGCCTGCAAGATGTAGGACTCTCAGCTACTACTCCAGCACCATGTCTGCCTGCATGGCACCATGTTCCCTGTCATGATGATAATGGATTGAGCCTTTGAAACTGTAAGTAAGCCACCCTAATTAAATGCTTTCCTTAAAAAGGTTGCCATGGTATTGGTTTAAATATTAAGGCAACTCCACATAGTTAAAAGGGAAATTTATTTTGTGGGGTAACTTACAAGTGAAGGGATAGGTTACAGGATCTGGGGAAGGTGTAGCACAGTCCGGCGGTGTTCTCGGGAGAACTCTGCTTGGTCTACCTCCAACATCCAGGATCCAGGAACCAAGAGAGCTGGCCCATCCAGATCTCAGGTCTTCAGGCATCCTCTCTTGGTTCTACCTTGTAGGCGTGACAGTTACTGAAGCCTCAAAGTGGGTGGTACTTCTAGGTCAAACCTGGAACGACTACCCACTACACCATGGTCATGGTATCTCTTCACAGCAATAAAAACCTTAGCTAAGATAGGGCACCAAGAAGCAGGGCCTTGTCCACACTGCAAGCAGAGGACCAGACTGCCAGAGGCTCCATGGACAGAAGGAGACACTGTGTGGCATTCCAAGTTCTATCCAGAAGGAGAAAGGAAACTCAGTTCCTGAGTGATTAACACTACGTTTCCCGATTTGAGTTCTTGCAGCAATTCCAGCAGCACTCTTATCAGAAAGTCAATGATTTGATCAAGCACATGTATAACAGATGTGGAGTCAGGGCTGACTGATTCTAAGCTCTGTATCATCTGTTTTATGATATTTGGGGGTATTCTCAGATATTGCTCTTCAATAGTTCATCCACAAGGCAAGAGTTAGAGAAACCCAAGGCATTTCTCAAACATGATTATTTGTTAAATAAAAACAGACTTACTTCCCAGGAGCTTCTTGATGATTTCCCCAGAAGGATGAGCAGAGGCTCCCAAGGAGTCTGATGAATGGTTCTGCCCCACTGCCCCATTAATTGCCCTCTCAGCTCACCTCATCCCAGGGAACACCAGTGGCCTCCACTGTCCATCAATGGCCACAGTTATTTTGCAAAGGTTCTGCAGAACCATAACATGCTTGAAAGGAAACAGTACAGGAAATGATAAGAACCATGAAGATGTCCCATCTTGTAGGTGATTAGGTAAAAGAAAGTCAAATGAACCCTTAGAAACTATCCCTGTGGCATCAGAAGGAGGAATATTATAGAGATTTTTCATAGACTGCATGGAGAAAGTTTTTCAAGAGTATAGAGAAAGTGGAACTCTGATTTATTGATAGTAGGAATGTAAGTTGGCACCCATCCTTTAAATGCCCTTGATTTAACCTCAATTTTCACCTTATTTTCAGAAATAATCAATGCACATTTGTTGAGATATTGTGCAATGATACATAATCAAATACTTTTTAAAAAGTTTGAAATCAAATAAGTATTTATGCATGAGTTAAATTATAGGTTGTTTCTCCTTATGGAGTACTATGAAGACATTTAAAAAATGTAGTTGGACTATATATATATTCCAAGAATATATCAAGTGCAAAAAATAAGTTCATGAGAACCAAAAAACGAGACTTATGTTTTCAAATGCATACAGAGAAAGGCCTAGAAGGGTTCACTCTGTTGATTGGTCATTTCAGGGAGAGAAAGTGAGATGTGGAAGGAGTAAGATATGATGATTCACAGTTTCTTTGTTTTTGTTTTTTACATGTTTTGGGATCCAATGTATAGTATTGTAAAATATAAATACACCATTTATTCCCCCCCATTCTCTTTCCTTCCTCCAACTCCTGTAAACTTAGGGCTGGAGAGATGACTCAGCAGGTAAATTGCCTGACACCGGTTCTGATGACCTGAGTTCAGTCCCTGAAATCCACATGGTGGAAGGCAATAACCAGCTCCTGCAAATTGTGCTCTGACCTCCACATGTGAAGACATGTGCATACACAGCCAATAAATACATGCGATGAAAAGCTTTTAAAAAAATAGATGACAAGTTTTTTTAAAAATAAAATTTAAGAACAGTAAATGTTAGAAAGCAAGTTTTTGACTCAGAGGCAGAGAATGGCAGCCTGAGGTCATGAATGATTCTGCACAGAAATACACACATGCTGAAATCTGCTCCAACTAGAAGGAACAGAACTGCTCAAGGCAGGATTGCTGCCAGTACAAGAACCCAGCTTCTTGTATACACCACCAGGAGCCAGCCAATTCCCCTAGTGCATTAGTTTGAATTCCACAGTGACTGGTTTGACTGTGGATGCCAGACTGGCCTCCTATTGTTCCCCAGAGGCCAATTTCTTATACTTTTCTCATCCCATCTATTTAAATTTTAATGTTTCTGGGTTTATGGCAGTGTAAAATCCTTTCTAAGATGTGTTAATATACACGCAAAACTTTTGCAAAAAGTTTCATAGATAAGGAAGGGCAGTACCATTGAAGTTACACTCACACCCCATGTTGTCAACATGCAACGTATGTATGGAATGAAGCTCAGGAGACAATACCACGGCCAACACTTTAGTCGGATTTTTCTTTGGGCTTTCTGCTCACAAATAATGACATGGAGACTTCTTATTAATTATGAAAGCTCAGCCTTAGCTTAAGCTTGTTCCTAACTAGTTCTTATAATTTAAATTAACATATTTTTTAATCTATATTCTGTCACATGGCTTGTTAACTCATGTCTCCATACTTACTGCCCATGTTGCTTCCTCCACATATGGCTGGCAACTCTGCCTCTCTTCTTCCCAGAGTCCTCTCTGTGGCTGGAAATCCTGCATATACCTCTTGCCTAGCTACTTTATGACACCAATCACAGCAATACATTTTCACACAGTGTACAAATATCCCACAACATAATCCTTTTCCAATTGTACATAAATTATTTCCTTTTACCTATCTTTTAAGAAAAAAAGATAGTATTTCAAAAAGACAGATAGAAGATAGGATAGAAGAAAGGATACTGATAATGGAAAATCGTTAAGGGGTTAAAGAACAGCATAGCATCAAAGAGTGAGGATTTGCCTGAACTTCTCTACTCTTTTAAGCTCAAGGCTGGTGCCATACTGCAAGAAGTACCCCATAAAAACAAGCTTTACCCTTACTGCATTGCTTTCTGTTTGGGATAAGTCATATCACCTGATTTTTCTGTGATCTGAAAGTTATTTGCCTCTAATCTCTCGTGCTTTTCTGACCACTGCAATTCCTTTTCTATTTGAGTATATTATCTTACACTACAAAGAGGAGTTAATATTGCAGATGGAATTGACTTTGACCCAACTGACTTTACAAAGGGGAAATTATGCTTAGTTATCCAAACTGCCCAAATGTAGCTATGAGGGTTTCTATCCATGGAAGAGTGAGTCACAAGAAGACTTGGATGCCCTGCCTTGTATTTGTGGCTTTGAAATCAGACTGTGGGAGTTGTGAATCAAATAATTGTTGGCCACCTCTGGAAGGTGGAAAATTCCAGGAATGTCCAGCCTAAGATTCACAAATGGAATGCAGTCTTGCCAGTGCCTCAGTTTTAAATTAGTGAGGTCAGGGTCAGAGTTTTAATGGGTAGAATTGTAAAAATAGTAAGATTGTGTTTTTGTGCTCCTGAACCTAAGGCTCAAAGAACATTGCAGATGAAGGGATATAAATTTTCGAAGAGCTAGAGGACCATGGAGTTTGCTATAAGATTTTGTCTGCTAATAATATCAGAAGCCACATCTGTTAAGTCTCACCAACATGACTGCCCAAACGTGAGCTGAACAAGGGTGATACCAATGAACATGCCAAAATGAGCAGAGAAGAACCCATGTGACCTCAACCCTACATGGAGAACTATAGGCAACTGAGGAAAGCTGGGAAAGGGAGAGGTGGCCTTCCCCAAGGAAGAGCACATCAATTGACTGGCATACTCGTCTATTCCCCACAGTCTACTGCAGCCACCCCTTCACTCTTCCTTCCAGCAAAGCACTCCTTTCACCATTGTCTAAAGAGCTAAGGACCACTTGTAGGTTAACAAGAGCACTGGAGATATGATGCATGCTTGCTACCCCATAAAGCTTAGTGCAAGCTCCAGCAGATCATCTCTGGCCAGTAGAAGTTAGACTGGCTCTGTGCTATATAGCCAAGTAGAGTTAGGTTACACTGGGTTTAGTGTAATAGATGTTTGTATAAATGACATTAAGGACTGCCTTAGCTCGGGTTTTATTGCTGTGAAGAGACACCATGTCCACAGCAAACTCTCATTAAAGGGAAATGTTTAATTCTGGCCACTCCCCCAGCTACATGACCACACATGTGCTGTCCAGTAGCCAGGCAAGATGTTTAGTCATTCCAGGGCTTTACATCCTATGTAATCTGTGCCCTGTGTGATCATGTAATTTGCAAGCAGCATGATCACATAATCTATGTGCATGCATAGTGTAGCTATAGAAACCCACATGTGCATGTGTGGGGAAATCCATAAAAATCGGGTCACAGACTCCTCCCCCGTCTTCTTTTTCCTCTCTCTCTTCTTGCACAACCATTTCCATAGGCCTAAGCCTCTTTTCTCCTTTCTCTAATAAACTATTACAGTGGGTATTGTTGTGGTTTTTCTCGCAGGGTAAACAGCACCGTTTAATGAATAACATAGCACCACATAATAACTAACACAGAGATTTAGTCCATTATTATCTTGGCAGGAAGTATGGCCCCATGCAGGTAGACATGGTGCTGAATAGGTAGCTGAGAGTTTAATATCCAGATCCGAAGGCAGCAGGAAGAGAATGAGATATTGGGTATGGCTTGAGCATCTGAGACCCCCAAGCCCAGCCCCAGTGACAAATTTCCTCCAACAAGTCACACCTCCTAACAGTACCATTCCCTATGGGTCTACGGGGTCTGTTTTCATTCAAGCCACTATGGGGACTTATTCTCTTTGTAAATGTAAAAGAAATAATGAACAGACAAACTAGATGAATGAAAATCTACTCTATGAGGTACTTATCTGAACAGACTAGCCTTTCCCAAACTTTTGAATATATATAACTCTCCTGGGGACCTTATTAGGAAAAATGTATTTCCAGCCCTACTCCTTGGTTTTGCAATTGAGTAGGTCCCATGCTGTGTTTCTGACATGTGCCCCAAGTGAGCTTAGCCCTGCTAACCATTGCAATGCACAGAAGCAGCTTAGGTCAGAGAGGAAGATCGCTCAGTGGTCCAGTGCTTAGATTAAAGGCAATCTAATCTCCCAATTGTGTCCTCTGACTATGACCCTCTTCATTTGTTTATATTATTTCCTTATCATTTCACTACACAAAAAACTTACATCACTGTCTTATAGTGGGTATGAGTAAGCCCTCTCAGATTCTTTGAAAAAAAAAATGAGAGTCTCTTGATGGAGAATGTCTAAGTGTGAGAAGACATTTGCTAACATTTAAAAAACTATTGTATTGTGGGCAGGTGAGCAGACAGAATCTTGAACTTGGCAGTGTTCCTCCATTTTAAAGGTGGAAATAATCTGGTTAAATGAAAAAATCTGGTGCCTTTGCGACAGTCAGAATCTGTCTGTCTGTCTGTCTTGTCTGTCTCTCCTTTCCTTCCTTCCTCCCTCTTCAATAGTAGGTTTAAATCCAGGTCCTCACTCAAGTCAGGCAAGTTCTCTTCCACTGAACCACACCCTCAGCGCAAAGGACTGATTCTCTGATCTCCCTTTGGTTTGAAAAGGAGGAAGGGATGAGTAAAAGATGAGTGTCCTGTGTAGGCTGTGTGGGCTGATTGCTCATTTCCAAGGGAGCATGCAACTAGATTCCAGTCCAGGTTCCCCAAATAGCTAGCGTAAGGGCAATGGCTGTGTTTGGTCAAAGGAAATGTAAAAATCGACAAAAGGACTCTGGACACTGCCAGATGGCACATCTAAGTAGCATGTGAGCATTAACCTGCTCCTTGATGTCAGTGAGGAACTTGAATTCTGGGATGACACACAAAGAGAAAACAGAGTAGAATTTGCTGTTTTCAAACAGTTTGAAATCCCATTTTCCTGACTGTAATTGGGCCACAAGAAGGACCCACCCATAATATTCTCTGCCAAGCTCATCTGTTCATTGGAAAAATAAATTCCTAAGTGAGTGACACATTGTCCCCTTGTGTCCTGTATAACCGATTATTTGCCAGTTTCCATCTTATCAGTTAGACTTACTTAATGCTTGAGGCCAAGGGATTACAGTGTCTCTTAATTAACTAGTTGCAGGCAGCTAATTATTTTCCCCGAAGTATCTCATCAGTATACAATGGATATTGACTTGGAGTTGTAAAATACCTCTGAGCATTTTTAAAACATCACAAAGCTTCTGTTAGAAGAGGTATCTTTTGAAACACGGAGGACACTTTTCATATGGATCCCGTTGTCTCTCTGTTTCCTCGGTCCAGTGAGCTCTCAGGGGATTTGGAAGTATTTGCCTTTTCCAGGCCACCCACTCCCCTGGTGAGCAAATAGTCCTTGAGACCCAACACTTATCCTTTCTGCCTGGGTTCTCAGCCTGAGCTTTCTGATGACAGTAAGATGTACAGGACTGCTTGCTGGTGACTCTACAGACTGCTAAAGATGCAGGAAACATTTCTGAGAAATGATTTCCATGCTTAACTTTCAAGAACCAGCCTCTTGGGTCTCGACGCAGCCTTGACTCAACCTGGCTGGCTGAAGAATGTCTGTAGCTTCCTGTAGAAGGTTGAGCACGTTCTCCTCACAAAATTGGTAATAGTAGGTGGAGGAGGGCATTACAGATGGCTAGCTATCTAATCATGAAGATGCCTGTTGAGGAGTTCTCCCAAGTAGACGGCTCACTGTGTTCTTGCCAGATTGCCTAGCTTGAGCTGGGTACTTCTTGTGGGATCCGGTTCTATCCTCACATACTGTAAACTTGTGTTTCTTCTTGGTTCTTCAATAAAGAAAGTTGAAGTGCCGAGAACTGGACTGACTGTCTAAAGAAATGCAGCTAAGAAAATTCAAAACAAGGCAAGGGGCAAAGTGTTCTAGTGGGACAGGAGGCAAAATAAAGCACTTCAGACTGAGAACAAGCAATCATTTGGAAGTGTTTTCCTGCCTGAATCCTCTGCTGGGTCAGCAGATCTGCACGGCAGTCATGTTTGCTGGGATTAAAAATGATTTTTCTTGATCTCCCTTCATTCTTTAGCCTTTTGTAGAAGCGGATCTTGATCAAAATGGACATCTCACACATCATGCTGTTCCCACCGTTTCTCCCCTTTGTCAACTTAATAAATACTGTGAACTTTTTTCCTTCTGGAAGAACATATATAAATTAGTGTGTTGTAAGAGAATGTCAATGGATCATCTAAAAGTCAGTGGCTCACAGCCTTGCCTGAACATTAGAATTGCCTAGAAATATCTAAAATCGTGCCTGGGTCACACACACAAACTGCTTAATTGGCATCTCAGAGGAAGAGGGCAAGCGCCAAGGTCAGCATCAGTGCTTTTAAAAGCATACTAGCCTCTTTAGCAGCACATCTATAACTGTAATAAGCCCCAAAGGTACCCAAGGATCTTGTTAAAATGCTGATTCTGATGGAAGGCCTGACTGGTGGTGATAACCTGCGTTCCTGCTCCATTACTCCATCTGCAGTGTGATGGAGGGGTGAGGCTCCAGACTAGCTCTTCTCGAGCTTTGGTTCTTGAATCTGTAGCATTAGCATCATAAGCAAATTCTTGTGTCCTGTGTACAGAGCCCAGGAATCTCACTAGCAGAGTCTCAAGGTGATTCCAATTCCAACATGTATGAAAATCAGAACTGTTGCTGAATGATCTTCTATAGTCTAACTCAGTGGTAGGCTTTGAGAGGCAAGAGACAGAGATCCCACAGTGATCCCCAGAGACAGTGTGTTAGAAATAAGAGATCAGACTACAAGAATCTGGGAAACATTGTACAATGAGGATATATATGATAAATCTCTGAGTCACAGGGAGGCATCCCAGGAATGGTGATGTGTCTGAGAATGTGAAGTGTTAGTCAACATCTGGGGTGATGAAATAGGCTTGTGCCCCTCTCGACCAGATCCTGATGGTCATAGTTTCTTCTTCTAGTACCTTTCTTTTATTGGAATGCAGATATTTTCCCTGTCTCTGCACATAGCAGAGCAGTTTGGTGGAAGATTTAGGCTGAGGTTACTTGAGTTAGAATTCTGGCTTACTAACTGTATAATAAGGCACTTTAGACTTTATGGACCTCAGATTCCTTGTCATGGAAAATGAGACCAATGAATTAATTGTAGCTACCCATAGAAAGGAGATGATGGGTGTACCACGTTAAAAGCATTCCTGGGATCCAGGGAATAGTCCTCAAATAAAGAGGCCAGTGTCCTTATTTTGTGTCTTCATATCTCCTGCTGAATCCTCCACTCCCTACGACAAGTCTGAAATCCAGTTCAACGTGGTGAGTTACTGTCATGGTTAGTGGGCCAAGCTCTTCCACTTAGCGTCTATGGAACCTGTGCATTTGCTGTTTGGAGTTGGGTGCCCCCTCTGGTCCACAGCATGTTATTTACCTCCATCAGAAGCTCCACTCATGACATAACTAAAATATGTGTGGTGTTGCACCACCTACAGGACATTCTGGAGCCTGTGACAGTAACACACCCTTCAGGTACCACATTCCTTAAGCTCCCATTTAACCAGTCCAACCTCTTGCTGACCTTTTGTATCTAGATGTACAATAAGTGTTCATTTTATAAACCTATCTTTATGCGAATCTACTGTTTTAATTTAGCACATACATTATAGAAGTGGGGAAACTTTTGAACTTTTCTTTCTTTCCCTTTTTTTTATTTGTATTTATTATTATTTTTTTGTAAGACAGGATTTCACTGCATAGTCTTCGGTGTCCTGGAATTTGTTCTGTAGACCAGGTTGGCCTTGAATGCAGAGATTTGCCTGCCTCTGCCTCCCAAGTGATGAGATTAATGGAGTGCACAACCATGCTTTGCCTGTCATATCTTTTTTTAAATTAAAAAACTTAAAATCTATTTTTATTTATGTATATGGTATTTTATCTGCATGCATGAAGTTCATGGAGGCCAGAAGAGGGAGTCGACTCCCCTGAAACTGAAGTTACAGATGACTGCAGATGTCCAGGTTGGTGCTAGGAATTGGACCTAGGTCTTCTGGAAGAGTGTTTAGTGCTCTTTATCACTGAGCCGTTCCTCTTGACCCCAACATGGTCATTTCTGCCTCTTCTGGAATCATTCAATTAACAAAGGAGCAATTTGTTTATTACAGTTTTTAAAAATAGTTTATTTAACTTTATTTTATGTGCATTTGTGTGAGAGTGTCAGATGCCCTGGAACTGGAGTTACAGACAGTTGTGAGCTACCATGTGGGTGCTGGGAATTGAACCCAGGTCCTCTGGAAGAGCAACTCTAGAGTAATTTAGAAATGTATCTGATGGCCTTCAACTTGGCACATCAGCTTTGCTTTTAAACTCACCAACTTCCATATGTATGTGAGCCAGGTCTTTGTAATAAATAAATATCAATATATCATACTAGTTTTGTTTCCTTAGCAAATCTTAACAGTTGCCTTCAAAACCTTCAAACCTATAGTGGGAAGAGAGGTAGTGGGGATGCTTGAAGCCAAAAGGAAAACATAAATACCATACCGGATGTTAGTTACTAAGAAAAAGGATATCCGAGACCTGTTATATCTATAACAATTCAATTTTACTTTTCCACAGAAAATAAACGTGTTTTAAAACAATGAAGATCATGTGTTAGAATCTGGTCTGTGATATAAAAGAGGATTGTGAAATGTGAAAGATAGACCCCAATACCAGGAATTCCCAACCCCATAAAGCTTGCTATTGATTCACCCTTGTAGTATCTACCATACAAATTCACTTATTTTCCCATAAAAGTATATGGAAAAATTCATCATAAAGCTTCATGAAAACACACACATATTTAAAAAAAATCACAAACTCATTTACTTTCAGAGGTGGAGATGCAGGTTAAAAGACAATTAAAACACAACCCTGGTAATGTTGTATGATACTCTGATTGCATTCTGACAATAAAGTTTGTTTTGAATCAGAGGACAGAGCATCCCTGTACATGAGCTTCCACATCAGAAGTTTTCAGACTCCAATCCAGTGTCTGATTTAAGTAATTTTCAGCAACTACAGCTCTCTTAATGGAAACACTTTCTCAAATACTTCCAGAATGTAAAACAGTTTTCATTCTAAAATTCCTTAATACATCTAGTTGTAAAGCTAAGCATATATTTTTATTACAACCATGACCCACCCCCAAAAAATTTACAGATTAACTAAAAACACAACTATAATTAATATAATTGAAATTAATGACAATTTGGGGGGGTAGATTTTGGTTGAACTTAAACTGTCAGTGTTGAGTGTGTAGTAAGTGATATGTTGGAAATAATTAGGTTTCCCTCATGACTATGTATAAGTTGATTATTTAAATTGTGGTTATTTCCATTGAAATTGTGTAGCCATTTTAATTATAAAGTCATTTTAAATTACTAAGGGTTGGTCAATGTAGAGTGTATACTTTCCATATTGATTTTTTTTAGTATTATTCAGCAAAGGAGTTTCTATTGCACATTTTTTGGGATGTACTTGTGACACTCAGCAAAAGTGCAGCAGCTGTAGAAAGGTGTTCAGCACTGTTGGAGGCCAGGCCACCATCTATCTCCCCACGGCTTTTCTCACCTCGAACTACCAGAAACATGTTGGCTTTGTGTGAGGTAGCATCAGCATCCGCCTAACTGTGAGTACGAATACACACTGCCAGAGTCTCATGTTCATCTAGATGGCATGGCTATGTTACAGGGTCATCAAAGCAGAAGCACAAATGTGAAGTTCTTGCAGATTTTGGGAAATCTGGGGACTTTCAGAGATACTATGACTCCAAATGAAGACACACTGATAAAGGTACCAAAGCTCCCAGACCCACCAGACCCATGTGTTGGTTTAGCTGCACCCCCCCCCACCCCCTCAGTATATGGTAGAAATGCTTGGGAGAAAGTGGTGTGAACATTGGGGGTTGAGGCCTCCTGCCTGACCTTTGAGCACTTCAAGGAGACTCTAAGCAAAGGATTCAATCATAAGCTGAATTATTAAGTGTCTGTTTTATGGGACAAAGTTCTCTTTTTAATGAGAACTTACTAATATCATATACAGTTTCTCTCACAATCAGTCTGAGAACTTATTGAGACATGAGGCCTCACTCTTTTTTTTTTTTTTTTTTTTTTTTGGTTTTTTTCGAGACAGGGTTTCTCCGTGTAGCTTTGCGCCTCTCCTGGAACTCACTTGGTAGCCCAGGCTGGCCTCGAACTCACAGAGATCCGCCTGGCTCTGCCTCCCGAGTGCTGGGATTAAAGGCGTGCGCCACCACCGCCCGGCCGAGGCCTCACTCTTGAAGTCAGCACCAGGTCATATTGTTGGGTGAGAATTGCTGTCTCTGCCCTAAAGTCTAGCAGTTGTTCATTTATTTATTCATTAATTCATCTTGCAGTGTAGCTGACCACCGTTGTAGGCCTTCCCTTCAGTCCAGATCCTCTTCACAGACCTGATCTTTTCTCCTGTGTTACATATTCTAGGGTCCAATGCATCTTTCCTTCTGCAGTTAAAGGATGCAGCTTTGAGGCTGGAAGGAAGAAAAGCACTGACTAACCATGGCATCAAGAGTTCCTAATGGCTGTCCTGCTCACCATGACCTTGACAAACAAGACATTTGCTGCCTCTGTCCACTTTCTTCATCACCACAATAAACTTACAGGCTCACCGTGAGATGTCAATCAAAATGCTCCTTGTGTCGTTATTAACTGTATTAGCTGCTGAGATCTATGTTCCCACAGAAGCAACAAACATCAGATATGATCCTGGACCTTTCTTAACAATCAGGGTGTATTTGTGCAAAACAACAGGTGCCATGATGCATTTGCACATGTGTGTTGTTAACTGACCTCAGACTCATCCCATTTCCTTCCTTGCTTCCTTTCCTGCTGGGCCACTTCCTCAACATTATCTCTTCTGCTTTAATACCATAAATGTGAATATCTGTATGTATATTCATCATAGTATATATCATCTTTATTAAATCTAAGTTCCACATCTGAGTGAGAATATGTTATTTGTTTTTCTGAGTCTGGCTTATTTCTATTAACATGGTAATTTCCAATACCATCTTCTTTCCTTCTGTACGAGCTGTTTTTCTTGTTGTTGTGGACAAACTCCTAATGGAACAATGTAAAGATGGAAGAGATTGTTCTAGCTTATGGTTCTGGAGTATACATTCCATCAAGGTGTGTGTGGGGGTGGTGGTGTCCAGAGCTGTAGTCAGAAATCAGAGAATGAACAGGAACTGGGGCCTGGCTACAAACCTCACGGCCCACCTCTGGTGATCTGCTTCCTCCAGCAGGTTTCTGCATCCTGAAAGTTCCACAACCTTCTAAGCAGTGATTAGCTGTGGACCAAGGACTCAAACACATGGGCGTATTGGGGATATCTCACAGTCAAACTGTAATGCCTGCAAATGATATAATGTTTTTTTTCTTTTCTCCATATTGTTTACATTCCTTGTTATTAGTGAATACACAGTCTAGTGGAGTAGGTTGGCATTTAAATGTCATTTTTCAATATGATCTCATAATTGTAGAAATAAGTGTGGTGAAATAGAGACATGTTCAGAGTGGCTTGAGCAGGCAGAATAAATATTATAGAGCAGAGATGTGAACTTATCCTTCAACTATTATATACATTACTTTCCTATGCTGTGATAAAACACCATGACCAAGGTAACTTACTGAAGGAGCAGTTTATTTGGACTTATGGTTCCAGGGGTTTAGAGTCTATGATGGCAGACCAGAGGCAGCAGGCAGCATGCAGGGTGCTGAAGCAGGAAGCCCAGAACTCACATCTTAAACTCCAAGCACAAAGCAGAAAGTGTGAACTAGAAATGGTACAAGTCTTTAAACTCTCAAAGCTCTGCCTGGTGACACACTTCTTCCTACAAGGGCATATTTCCCAAACCTATACAAATAGTACCACTAACTTGGGACCAAGTGTTCATACGCCTGAGACTATGGGGATGATCTCACTCAAACGACCACAACTACCATCACTATTGAAGAAGCACACAGTAGCAGCATGTGTTTGGTAGTTAGTGAGATGAGGTAAGCCACAAGCTCACAACACTGGATCATGGAACAAGGAAGCCTTGCTGTGCTTTTGTGTTTATATGATTAGATACAGAGAGAAAGTTGTTCTGCTAGGATAGAATGTACTTTGAGGTGAAAAGTGTTAAGCATATCTCCATTTAGTTGTTTTTTGTTGCTGTTTTGTGTTAGGACCATAAGACCAGCTCTGAGATGCTAGGCAATTCAGCAGGGTCTTCTTCTTACTTTATTTGGTAGAGTCTCTTTCCCTTTGGCAGACACTCGATCTCTTATGACTGTAACATTTGGACATTGTGATGTTAATACTGTCCATTTGACAGGATCTAGAATCTCCAAGGAGTCAAGCCTCTGGGCATGTCTGTGGGGGATTATCTAGATTAGATTAACAGAGTTTGGAAGACCCACCCAAAATGTGGGTGGTCAAATTCCAGGAGCTGCAGTCTTGGACTGAATTAAAAGGAGAAAGCAAGCTGAGCATAGCATTTGTCTCTGTTCACAGTGTGATCAGCTGCCTCCTGCTATGCTCTGGAGATGGAAGCCAAAGCAAAACCTTCCTTTCATAAGTTACTATTGTTAGGTGTTTCATTGCAGCAATGAGACTACACACACACACACACACACACACACACACACACACACACACACACCCCAAAAGGGAAAGAAACTCTGCCAAAGAAAGCAAGAAAAAGACCCCGCTGGGTTGCCTAGCATCTCAGAACTGGTCTTATGGCCCTAATACAAAAGAGCAACAAAAGCCAACATGAAATAAATATAGAAAACTGATTTCTGAAGGGGGATTGTTGCTGTGATTAAAACTGACCAAGTGGCCTTTAGCCTTTGGAATTGGTTTGTAGGATATATGTGGAAGTGTTTGGGTTTGGGGGCTATAAAATCCCTAGAACACTGTGAGCAGAGCGTAATGGGCCATTCTGGGGAGAGTTTAGAAGACAATGCTGAGAGAAGCATTTGGTAATGAAAGGCTGGTTCTTAAAGTTTCAGAGGGAGAAAATACTGTATCTTGAACTGGGCTAGTGGCCTGGAGTCTGGTACTCTATCAAAGAATCTGGCTGTATTCTTTCTTTGTTCTGAGAACATGAGTGTAGTAGAATATAAAAGCAACATGCATAATGAGAATCCAGGGCTAATTTGGTTGGTGAAGGAAGATAGGACAGAACTAGTGCTTGCTTCTCTCATCTAGGTCTGTAGTGAGCAAAAAACAGAACAGAAATGGCTTCCAACTGTGCACTGAGACAATAGGAAAGGTATCCCAAGGCTCCATATTGTGAAAAGGCAAATTCATTTGAAAGGAGGTGGCCTAGACTGAGAATCCTGCTGAGGGGTGCCTTACTCGAAAAGAACTACCTAGAGAAGTGTTTCTTCAGGGTCAGTCTCAAAGAAATACAGAGGCTGCAGAAGCAGTTGGGGGCCAAGTGGGTGAGCCCCTGTTCGAAACTGGCATCAGAGCTTAGCTGCATGGCCCATGTATTTCGATTTTGCAGGCATGAATGTGAGGATCATGGGGTCCTTTGCATGATGCCAGATGATGTGTGGCATGACGGGAATCCCTGCAAGAAGGCCATAAAGAGGACATGGCTTTAAGCTGTGCAGATAAAGCCAACATTGCAATGGAGACCCCAGGATGTTGGAGAGATTAGGACCTCTACTGTGGAAAGCTACAGCCATGGAACGGAGCTGACTCAAGAGAGAGCCCTGAAGATTTCATCATAAGCCCCAGGTCTAGACAAAGAGCCATATGATTTGATGTTTTCCCTATTGGGTTTTAGTGTAGTTTTGGACTGGTCATTCCTGTCTATGCCACTGTCTGTCCTTGTTGGAATGTGAATGTTTATTCTGTGCCATTGTCTATTGAAAACACGTGGTTTGTTTTCCCTTTTATAAGATCTCACATTAAGAGATTTTCTTGAGTCTCAGAAGAGACTTCGGACATTGAAATAATGTTGACACTCTTAAAGACTATGGGACTTTGAGGTTGGACTGAATGCATTTGCACAATAAAATGTCCTTGAGCCCACAGTGACAAAGGGGTAGGAAGTTTATGGCTTGAAAGTGATAAACTGGGGTGTCAAGTTGACAAGGGATAGCTATGTGATAGTTAACATTGGTTGTCAGTTTGACAGGATCTGGAAACACCAGACAGACAAGCCTCTGTGAATGAATTTTCTAGATCGGGTTAATTGGATAGGAAGACCCACTCTAAATCTGCACAGTGCTGCTGCTCTGTGGGTTGCAGTGCTGGAGGGGCTGAATGAAAAGTAGGAATTTGATCTACCTCTCTCCTGACTGCTAATGTCCCGTGACCAACTTTCTCCTGCTCCGTCCACTGTACCATTTGGCCATGATGGACTGTGCCCTGGAACTGGGGACCAAAGTAAATGCTTCCTTCATTTTAAGTTGTTTTTGTCAGGTGTTTAGTTGTAGAAATGAGATAAGTAGCTAACACAACCACTGCATTGCTATTCTTTTGGAGGTCCATTTAATGCAGGAGAGCTATATAATACACTTGGCAAAACTCACTCCATACAAAGATTCTACCTCTGAAACTCCATAGGAAACAGGTGATATTCCACTGTCCCTCTGCAGCCAGCGCCTGTAGCACTGAGAGCATTAGCTGGACTGCTGGCCTTATTGAGTTGAGCAGATGATGGGCATCTTCTATTTCTAACCTGAATCATCATTGTCTTGTGACTTTGTGATGCTTTTATTACTCTATTTGACAAACTCAATAAAACCATGACTCAGGAGGTGTTGATATCTTGTGAATGACATTTTCAACAAATGTTCCAAACAGTGTGGATCAAACAGCATCATCCTCTGAGCTAATGAAGTGCTCCTGGAGCCTGCATCATTCTCAGTCCACTGCCTTAAGCCTCAAGGAACAATCAAATGTCTGTGTCCTGGAGAAAACAAAAAGAAAAAGTCCCAGTTATATGCTCCTTGGGTGTTTTGGATTTGATTGGACTGCAATGAGATTTCATAGCCTCCCGAATAGCCAAAGGCCCTTTTTTGTAAATAATTTTCCCAGCTGAATTTGACAATGTTTAGGTTGTTTCTAGAAAGTGTGGTTTGGATCAGAGTTCTCTGAAGCGGGGTGATCACATCGATAAGACAATCTACTCGCTCTAGAAAACCATATGAAAACTCTATGACTACGGAACTGGGGCTTTGCTCTGTGCAGTTGGGAGTGCCCTCAAATGGTCCGGATGTCAGATACGGTGCCTTGAGGGGACAGGGAGGAGCTGCACAGCAGTCACACCGTTTGTTCACTTTCCTTCAGCATCTTGTCATGTTTTGACATTTATATGAGCATGGCTAGGTAAGCAAGGATCTTGGACTTCTGTAATAAAACTATGTAAGAACAGTGACATTAGCCAATATGACAAGGTCTTACAGGAGTTGGCCAAAAAGTTCAAACTCAAAATGACAGAGAAAATTATTTGAAAAATAAATTTTGTTATGGGCCATGGGGACATGGGGAAGTCAGGGGACATGACTACAGGAAGACTCCATGGGGACATGGGGAAGTCAGAGGAAACCTGGGCCAGGTGCTTTCCTCACAGCCTCAGAAACAGTCGATGAACACTTTGATTGATACTTTGCTTCCAGAACTGTGACGCTTTAGGACAGTAGTTCTAACCAACTAATAGAGACAACTAATTCAGTCTTATTAGCAATGTGCCTCAGTCATCACATACAATGCTTTAGGGTATTTAGTAAGTGATAGCAAGAAATCACCGAAGTCATTTGAAACCCAGATTTCAGAATATAAAAGCAAACTGAGTTTAAAAGCACAATGTGCTCAATCACACTGTTGTCATTTTAAATATTACCATCAATAATAGAATTGTATAAAGGCTTTTCTTTACTATTAAAATATTTTAAAGCCATGATATTTTAAAATCCAACCTCTAATAATTTATTTTCATTTTGCTGTATATGTTTGTAATATATAATGAGTTTACATATGCACAGATGTAGTTGAGTGCTCAAGCATGTCTTATTGGCAGGGCATATCATTATAAATTTTTGAGGATCATGATAATGTGGCTTAGTTTCCTTTTCTTAATTTGAATATTTAAGTTCTACAGACACAAGGCGTGAGAGGGAAGTTTATCTAATAGGACAGACAAATTTATGAATCATATGACTCATTTTCCTGTGAAGGTACTTAAATACTAATGATATCTTGATAGGTTCCAGATTTTAAAGATAGTTTCTAAGATGACTTGAATTATTTTCTTGATAGAAAGCAAATTTTGTTAACTTTTTCTTTATCACTTGTTTTCTGTTCAACACTATTGGTAAAATTCTCACAGTTAAAAGAAAGTCAATCAGAGTCTTAAAAAGCTAAAATTAAGGGACCTTACCAATCCATGACTTGCAAGTTTTTGAGTACTATGCATGGAAAAATCTAGGATGTTCCCCTGCTTTCTGTATAGAATGCTACTCAGTGAGGTCAAAGGATCAGTGAGCAGGACGAGCAAAGTGAAAACTTCATGGTCATATGAATATAATCTCACTCATATAGATATGCACATTGCACACCTTCTCATATAAACATACACATATCCCAACATTTATACACCCTAGCAAAGACTTGACTGGACTTTCATAGATACCTTGCTAATAATTTTCACATCATTAAATATTTATTTTATTTATTATCTTATGATTTTATGGGTATGAATATTTGCCTGCATGTATGTATACACACCACATTCATGTCTGGAACATGTTAAGGCCAGAATGGAGAGTCAGATTACCTGAAACTGGAGTTACAGATGATGTGAGCAGCCATATCCAGAGCCTCTGTAAGAGCAGTAAGTGCTCTCAACTGCTGAAACATCTCTACAGCCCCTACATTTATAGTTTTCTTTAACTATGTGCATTTGTGTACATGAGTGTATTGGTATGTGAACATGGGTACAAGTGCCTATGGAGCCAGAGACATCGGATTTTCCTGGAGCTGGAATTACAGGAAGTTGTGAGTCACTCAACATGGGTACTGGTAGCTGAACTTGGGTTCTACTAAAGAACAGTGCCAACTCTTAACCACTGAGCCGTCTCTCCAGTCCCAGTTTTCACATTTTAAGAATATACAGTAATCATTTATTTCATGTATTTTGAATGGCAGGTTTCAAATTAGCTGTGAGGCAATACATGAACATAAAAGGCTATTTCTTGTCTTGCTTTCTTCCATATGCAAAGGGGCCCAAAGAATAACATGTGCACATGCATAAGCACAGTGTCTTGCCTTGTGGTTTTCTGTGCATTTTCTGATCTGCCCCTATCAAACAAATAAACAACAAACAAGAGAGACTTTGATTGGATTGATCCTGGTGGCTTTTACTCATGGCTTGCAAGCAAACACAAATATTTTATTTTATTCACTAGTCTTCTGTACAAATCATTACATGTTCCATAAAGGGTCCAACTTAGAATAAAGTTCTGGTCCTAGCCTCTCACCTCTCCCTGTGACACAGCCTGGATGCCTCTATCACTGTCCCCTACTGGAAAACAATTATGATGGTTAATTGTCATTGACCAGTCCCCACCTCTGCCCCTTAGCATCTGGTTTCTAGTTTTCTGTAAATTGCTCAATTATCAAAAAATCACCTTCTGAGGGAAAAGGTATGGATGGAGAGTAACAGAAGTGGGACCAGGTCCTGGGGCCCGTCATCACTAAGAGATTGAGGAGTCAGTAAGATGCCTGGAAAGGGACAGCCCTGCAGAAGAGATGGTGATCAGCCTGATGAAATGCCATTTTTCTTCACTGTCACCAATTTCCCCATCAGTTGCAGAGATGGGAGAATTTCTTCAATACTGTAAACATATCAGAAGTTTCTAGTCCTCAGAACTAGATGTTTAACAGCCAATTAAAAATGTCTCCACTGTCATCTTTCACTTCTTTTTCTGTCTTTTCTTTTTTGTATCTAAGCTTCATGAAAATACATAGCAGGGACCAAGTGTAGACTAAAGAGAGAATTTCCCTAAAGGTTTGGGGATCATTTGCCATGGCATTCCCTTCAACATATGTACACTAAATGCCTACTAAGTGTAAGGGTGTAAGAGGCTTGTCTAGATGCTTCAGGGAATCGGCAATTAAAGTGGTGTGTCTATGAAACTCAAGGTGTCTTCAAAGGTCTACAACAGGAAAATAAAACTTGTATTCAAGAAACATGTCGATGGCCTGGGAATACAAATGAGTTACTCACATTTATAGGAGGAATTACATAAGCCGTGAAGGAGGAGTGAGTGTGTGCGCATGTGTGCTCAGGGAATGGTTAAGAACTTAGAAACAGATGTTAAATGAAGAACAATTTAGGAAAACTGAAAAATCACGAGCAAATCTACAGAGGATGGGGAAGTATTTCTGGAGAGAGGTAGTCGTCACATTTAGTTGGATCATGGAGCTAGGTGCTGAAAATAGAGAATAGTAAGTGTGCAATAAAAGCAATGACGCTTCAGAGCTCTGGGCTGGAATATGGCCAGAGTAGTGGATGGAGGGTGGGCCTGTGATAAAGTGCCAAAACCTGTGCCTGGGGGCAGACAGGTTAGGAATCAAGGTTCTTCAAAATGAAGCTCTGTACCATGAATTAAGTCAAATAACCTTTGAATCTGTATTTTTATAACATAAAAGGCATTTGTATACATGAACATTCCTAACTAAACCAAATAGAACTAAGGTCTAATGTCTGTTAAATTGGCCTTGCCACAAGCTGTAAGATCCATTATATTCACTGTATTTTGTGTAAGGTATCAGGAAAATAAATAGAAAAAAAATCACTGAGGTAGCCTCCTTAGTAAGGTATGTATGACTGTATGAGAAAGAAAGATGTGAGGAGACCATTTGCAGTGCAAGGATTTAAAAGATAAGTGCACCCTTCTTTGGGGAGGAGAGAGAGAAAAGGATTCTGAATCTGTAGGTGGAGTGTGATAGATATTAAATATCTAGATATTAATAGATAGATATTAAAAGGAAACTGGTACAACAACAATATGCCAGGCCACCACCCGAGAAGTGTATATGTGTGGCCCGAAAGAGGAAAGAATAAATTGCTATAATGCTGTAGCTTAAGTCTGTGCTGAGAGAGGCTTGTCCTTTTTCCAGGGAGCCACTGAAATTTTTGCCTGTGTCTAGACCAGTTCAGGCTCTTTGCTGTGATGGGTGTACATCGTTGGATACAACCAATCTCTGGATACAGCGCCACCGTGTGGTGGAAGGGAGCAGCATCAGTTACAAGTCCATAGGACTCTGTTCACTCTGCCTTTGAAAGAGGAGTCTCCAGACAAAGAGAGAATGTCTCCAGACAAAGGTAAGTCTGTGTGCAGGAGACTTAAAGAGGTCTGAATGACAGAGAATATAACAATTTGAGGCTGGAGGTGTAGCTAAGTGGTAGAGTGCTTTGCTTAATAATATTCAAGGTGCTGGGTTAGAGCCACAGGACTGCTTTTAAAAACAAACAAACGAACAGCAACATCAAAACAGGTGGTTCATGCTTTTTATTTCAGCATCCTCAAGGGTGAGGCATGTTTGCCGCATGTTTGGCCTATAGCCTGACACCCTGTCTCAGAAGAAAATAAAATGAAAAATAAAAGAAGGCAAAACGAAAGGATCTTAAGGATCTCAAATTTCAAGCACATAGAGCAATTTTAAGTGTAACTAGAATAAAATCATTAGTATCAAAGAAGAAAAGCATCCACAGTTCTCAAGGGTTAACTTTTCTGAGAATCCCAGATTCTGTAAGGTTCTGTTAGCTTCAGATTTCAATCGTCAGGACTGAAGTGGTATGACTGAACTTTCGCTTTAAATTCAACTCCAACTGAATGGCTTTCTGGAGGGGAAAGTCTCTAATGTTCTTCTGTCCACACATTTGGCATCTCTGTGAGCACTCCTCGAGCTTTTGTGGGTGAGGAAGGATACTGAAATGGGGATACTGAGAAAAGCATAGGTTGCAAGCTACGGACAGCGTGTCAAGTGTTCTGGCCAATCATCATCAGGCAAAGCTCCAGATTTTAACCAGGGTCCAAGTTAACTATGCCCTGGGTCTGACATGCCATCCCTGAAAAGTAAGTAAAGAATCCAGTGCAAGTCAGTTATTTCTTCTTTGTAAACTCCGTTTTCATTCACCGTTGGTTGAGTACTCACATTATTTTTGGGAAATAAATCAAAATCATGGGTTTGGAATGTTCTCTACTGGTCATTTCATTCAACCTTTTATCATAGGCAGGATTCTCTGCAAACCCCTGACTTCCTGCGGCAGATTAAGCCAGGTAGGATCTGCTATACATTCTGGGATGTAGCATAGCCAGAGCATGGCCTGGGAGCTGAAGTGAGCACTACTGGCCGTGAATGAGAGATGCTGAACTGAGGCCCTCCCCAGAGCTGCTGAGTCTGAATCTTCCTTCATTTGACAGGAACCTAGGCATCTGTGCCCCAAGGGCTTCTACTCTTAGATGTTTGCAGTTTAGAGGGTGTGTCTTACCACGCCCTGGTATTTTACTGTGGTCTACAGAGTCACCCTTCATCTTTGTTCCCAGGGCCTTTCTGTCACCCCACCTTCTGAAGTGCCTATCATCGTCAAGCTGTGGCAGCTGCTTCCACTGTGGCGGCCCCATCTCCTTATACTGACTCTGTGAGGCTGAAGGCTGGGCTACAGTTCTCCTTGTCCACACTGTGCAGGGGTGGAGCAGCCCCCCAGGCAGAGCCCACTGCCCCCACCTGGCCTTTTCTCTCTCAGTGCCTCTTGAAGGAATAAAGAATGTTCGCTCAGAACGGTATGGGTGTGTGTGCCAGTTGGGAAGTGTGGGGCAGGATGACCCGGAAGCCAGATCCCTCTCAAACTGTTCCACGGCACCGAGGGGTGTGGCCTGCTGTGTTTCTTGGGAAATCTTGGTTTCATACTATCTCAATTTTGCTCTTGCTGGCCTGTTTTTTTCAAATTGGACTTTCAGGTAAAGCAGTTGCACCTTAGCTTTGCTGTGTTTACTGAGGAGCGAGGCCAAGATACCACCTTTGTGTGTAATTTCACAACTGCTTCTGAACGTGTTAACTGGTTAGCAATGGAATGGCCAGCATTTATCTCACACCTCGCTTTTCAAATCCTAAAAGATGGTTTACATAATGTTTTCCCTTTCCTTGGCTAAGAGACTTAGTTTCCTTTAATTATTGTTTAAAATGTGTCTGTCGGTCTCCCACTTTGTGACTCACTTTAATTTGTCCTTATCTTCTCAAAGGCAGCAGCTGGAACACCCTTCCAGGTGTGGGCAGTGCCGGGCTGAGCCAGCGGGCGTCTCCATCATTTCTGGAATTAAGGGAGTATCAAGGCGGCTGTCCTGGCTGTGTGAGCTTTTCCTTCTGGGAACAGAGTTTGGGCGGTGGTGTCTGACAGGGTAAGGAAAAGCATAGGGAAATTAGGTTAGGACAGAGTGAGGCAGACAGGGTTAGGCCACCTGAGCCAGCTTCTGAGAGAGGTCCAGGGCGTCTGGCGTTTGCATTCTTAAAGATGCTTTTAAAAGCAGAGGTTTTCTGAAGATCCATAGAGGTTGCAGTGTAACTTCTCTGACTTCGCGTGTGGAACTCCGGGGACAATCAGTAGCTGTGTAAGCTGATGTGAGGGTTCATTCTAACGTTCCTTCCTTCTAAATGCCACTCTCCATTTTAGGTTTTGAAAGAAAGATGTCTTTCCTCCTACTTTTTGGTAGCTTTCCCCTTTCCTGGACTGGCACCGTTGGCATGTCCTCTGGGAATAATCACTGTCTCTGTTTTATGGGGTGCACGGATAGTTGGCTCCAAGGCCTTGCACAGGCGAGGAAACCATACAAAACACCTAAGGTAAGTGAAAAGACGCTGTATATGAGCTTGGTGAGACAGCGTAGTGCGTGGTGACGGCCCTTACTGTGCAAGCCTGAAAGCCTGGGTTTGACCCAGGAGGCCAGGAGAAGGCAGAAGGGGAGAACCAACTCTACTGGGCTGTCCTCTGACTCCTCCACAAGCGTCAGGACACATGTGGACACAAACAAACGCTGAGTGAGTTCCGAGGGGGCAGAGAAGAATGTGGTGGCTTGGTGCAGAGAGGTGTTATGGGAATGTCCATGAAGAAGACACTTTCAGGTTTGCTACATCTTCTTGCAGAATTTCACGGAGATCTGGTTCTGTAGGTCACTGGCAGCTGCCTGGGCGTTTGCTTATCCCTCAAGGCAAAAGTCACTTTGTACTCTTTAATAGTTACGATTGTGAATGCATGTGGAACAGTGCCTCTAACAGGGTCAGAGATATGGCAAAATTTTGTTTTTAGTTTAAAAGGCTGAGTAGGTTTTATTTGGGAACACATACACACACACACACACACACACACACACACACACACACACACATACACACACATATACACACACATAATAACAATTCATGAAAAAAGAGGTTACAAATTTGAAGGAGAATAGAGGCAGGGGAAATATATGGGAAGGCTTGGAGGGAGGAAAGAGAAGGGAGAAATATAATTATATTATAATCTAAACCAGAGGTTCTCAACCTTCATGCTGCTGTGACCATTTAGTACAGTTCCTCATGTTCTGGTGACCCTCAACTATAAAATTATTTTCATTGCTACTTAATAGCTGTAATTATGCTAGTGTTATGAATCATAATGCAAATATCTGTGTTTTCCGAAGGTTTTAGGTGACCCCTGTGAAAGGGTCATTTGATCCCCAAAGGGGTTGTGATCCACAGGTTGAGAACCACTGGCTTGAACTTATAAGCCTATAAAGAATCCATATAAAGGCATCAAGGCCATCTCTCTATTCAGAATTAGTTCTTTCAGTTCCCACATAAGCTCCTTGCTCCCCCAAGGCTGAGAACAGACTCAGTTATTAGTGGCACATTTGCAGAAGTGTTTTCAGTAACACAGAAGAGCTACAGTAAAGGACCACAGAGAAGAGAAGTTAGTGGACTTGCAGTCAGGCAAGGGTACATGCTAATGGCTTCTCCCTGCTCACAGCTTCATTCGTTAATGGGTGTATGGTGTACGGATGCTGCAGGTTAGGCTCAGGCTTTCTGACTAAACTTTGCCATGGCTCCTGAGGTTTTGTGACTCTCAGAGGCAATTTGGCCAGTTGTTACAGATCTCTCACGCCTTACTTTTATTTTTTTGTTTTTTTCGAGACAGGGTTTCTCTGTGTAGTTTTGGTCCCTGTCCTGGATCTCGCTCTGTAGACCAGGCTGGCCTCGAACTCACAGAGATCCACCTGGCTCTGCCTCCTGAGTACTGGGATTAAAGGCGGGCGCCACCACTGCCCAGCCACTCCTTACTTTTAATGGGGTCTGGGGATGAGTTTTAATGCTGAATTTTCTCAGGCAGCGGTTCTGCAAAGACCCGGAAGTTATACATAAAGCACTGTGTGTTTAAACGTAATGAAAGACACCTCCCTCCCCATCATCTTCATGTCAAAAAATCATGTAGCAACACTTATTCCTGGATAGGCATGCTTGCTGTTCATTCTTTTGCGAGTCTGGAAGCCTTTGCTTTACTCTTCTCTCATGTGCACTTCCGTTCCTGGCTCAGACACTGACTTCGTGTTTAGTGAACTTGGGGAAAGCCTCAGCCATGTTTGTACATGGGCTAGTGGAGGGGACAAAACAAAGACACAGAATGCTGCCAGTGACCCCCTTTGTACTCAGTGACAAGCCAAAGTCCCACCTTCCGTGGAGTCTAGAGCCATCCAGCTCCCCTCTCCCCTCCAGGGACCTTGTTCATCATTCTGGCTTTCTCTCTGTCTAACAAGCTGTATCTACTTCTCTGACTTTCTTAGCACCATCTTTGAGACTCTGCCCTGGCTAATGCTATCCCACTCTACAAGCTTAGCTTAAACTGATCATCTCAAAGAGATACCATTTGTTTTATTGAGAATTTTTTCTTAATGTATTTTTTAGACCTTCCTATTTATCTTTACTCTTGTTTATGTGTTGTTTGTCTTCCTTGTGGACTCAAATTGCTATGAACTACACTAACTGTTGTATTACTGTATCTGGCAGAAGGTCTGCACAAAAAATGTAGGTCTCCATAACTACTGCATGAAGGACTAAGCATTCAATTAAAAGGTTGGTTATACTAATATAAAATATTGTGAATGCTAGGGAAAAGGTGGCCATTTGAATTACTCAGATAAATATATCTGTATTTGTTTTCGAGGGTATTGGGGATTGAACTCAGAGCTTTGGAAATGCTAGGCAAATCCTGTACTCCTATCTCAAGGCCCTGGATATGTAGTTTTTGGTATAGAAAGATGACTTGATTTGAAAAGAAAACAAATTTCAAAATGTGTGTTATTTCAATATAGTATATTTACAATTTTGGGTATAAAGGATATTAAATTTCAGTTAGAAAATATAAATTAGTTCAGGTGCTCAACTGGACAATCCTTGGTAACAATGGGTTATATACTTGAAAATACACAGGAGAAGGTTTTAAATGCTCTTACCATACAAGCAGAATAACAGTATATGAGGTAGTATGTATATTAGTTTTATTTAATCATTCTTCAACTTAAACATATACCAAAATGTCATGTTATATATCATAATTAGATATAAAAATGAATGAATGAAGAAATATCAGTATAAATGCATATACCAAAATAAATGCTCTTTGAGTGGCAGATATCAGTCAGCTTCTATATATTTTACCATTCTCTATTTTTTACAATGAATTTTTATATATACATACATTACATTCATTTAGTGTGTGTATGTATACTTACATGCATATGCACACACACACACACACACACACACACACACACACACACACACACACTATCTGCTGATACAATGGCAGAATTAAGAAGCTACTACGAGACTGTATGACCAACAGACCTCACTTGTTTTCTGGTCCTTACTAGGAAAGCTTGCAGACACTGGTTCTACAACACAGGTTCCCTGAGTACTGAGAAAGTGCAAATTGGATTTAGCTGTTGCTACTGAGGGCACTTGCTGCTCTTAAATGAAGACATATTATTGCATAGTCCCCAAGGGGCTCTGAAACAGAGAAGCCAGATGAATCAAATGAAGACTCTTTCATTCTCCTCTCTCTCTCTCTCTCTCTCTCTCTCTCTCTCTCTCTCTCTCTCTCTCTCTCTCACACACACACACACACACACATGTTGCTTGCCATTGTTCAAGCTTAAGAGGGAAGAAACTGAAGAAGCAGAAACATGGTTTGGGGAGTCTTAGTCCCAGATTAATTTGGGATCAATAAACAATCCTTTCCCAGATACCTCAGAAAAAGGGGGCAGGGCATGTAAGAGGAGGTAGATGGAGAGGATAGCTGTGACTTCTTGACACTGGAGAGTTATCCAACACATCACAGCATATCTGGTTATCTGGACACTATCAAGCCAGTCAAAATTCTAGCATGAATGCAGTCAGGATTCATAAAGTCCCTAGCTGAGGAACTATTGGCAGTTGATGGCTGTTGAGGGAGGGAGGACCACTCTCCTGTGGAGATGTGGCCACTGGTGAGTTGCTCATGCTCCAGTGGATGGGCCAATATGGGAACATTAACTGGACTCTGGTTATTAAAACAGAAAAGGAAGACATGAAATTGGGGGCAGGGGGAGATTAGGTTGAAGGCACTGGAGGAGTTGGAGGAAAGCAATGGGGGATGGATATGATCAAAATAATTGTGTACATATATAAAAACTTCAAATAATGAAAATTATTTTAAAGCTTGCACACATATACAACATATAAATATATAACTTAACTTCTGAATCTAACTAGAGGCCATATGTAAGAACGCACAGGCAGCCATGCATAGCAATGATATGTTGGTGTTTGGCAGATGGCATACATGATGTTGATCACATCTATCATGTTATTTATGTTATTAAGCTATTTATCACAGAGTTAAACATTTCTATCACCCAGTGTTTTAGTCAAGGTTCTCTAGAGCAATAAATATACGTACTTATACATTTATGTGTGTGCATATAACAAATCAGAATTTATTAAGTGAGTTTTCAAATAATAATGGCTGCCCAATCACATCTGAGATGCTGACAATCTGAATTCCTCAACGGAGTAGTCTCACAATCTCTCACAGGGAACCAACAACTGGTAGTTCCTCAGTCCACAAAGTGGGGTGCCTCCACAGTCCCAATCTGGCACGGGAAGCCTGAGACGTTTCTGAGGAGCTGCTGGTACCTAGTCCATGACAAAAGCTTGGAAACACTGGTTCTGACCTCAGTGAAGGAATCATCAACAGCAGCAACAACAGGGCAAACCAACTTGGTGGCAAGAGGGAAGCCAAAGCCAAAGGCAAGAGGGTCTTCCTTCTGCCGTGTCCTTTTTCATCTGGGCTGCTACCAGAAGGCGCCACCCCTGTGGGTGTTCCCGCATGAATCAAGGCAATTGGGACAATAATTCCTCAGGTGTGGCTCCCTATTCAGGCACTTCTTCTAGTTTATGACAAGTTGACTTTAAAAACAACCATAGGGGGCTGGAGAGATGGCTCAGTGGTTAAGAGCATTGGCAGCTCTTCCAGAGGTCCTGAGTTCAATTCCCAGTAACCATGTGGTGGCTCGTAGCCACCTATAATGGGATCTGTATGCCCTCTTCTGGCACGCAGGTGTACATGCAGATAGAGCACCATATACATAAAATAAATAATTATTAATAAATTATTTAAGGAAAAAACCAACCATAACACCTAGTGAAGTTAAAGGAGAAACACATATCATTAATTTATGGTGATATTTGTGTAAAGAAACCTATTGCACATCTGTCCTATAGAAGTCAAAACATGTAATTCTGCATAGTACATGACAATGTGTATACACAGCACATCAGTAATAAGGCACTAGGACTGGCTTATCTATTTACTACGGCATACTTCGGTCAATATTTTAGAATGCTTCTTTGCAATTATATAAAAAGTTATTGTAAACAGTGTACCATGTTACTCCAGCAACAGCCTCATCTATCTCTCATTTATCTCCCCCTTTGACTGCATTGAGTCCACATTGTGTGGTTGACCTATGTTATTTGTTTTCTTAATCTGTAGAATCCACCTTCCCACACTGTGGATAAAAACGCTATATGGGGTCATGTAACTGAATGCGGGGTTGTGAAAATTGTGCAAATTGGTTGTGAAAAGAATTGGCAAGAGTAAAGGTTTCTGGATGCTGTAAGCAAATAATAACTCAAAATCAGGTGGACAATCTGAGGTGTTTCTGGCAGTGCTGGCTTGTGCTATATCATGTGACTTCACTCAAGCTTTGACTTTGAACACACATGTGCGTGTTACAATATACAGGTCACATTTTTTTTTTTTTTTGTCAATGCCAATGAATGCTTCCTGAAGCACTCTGATTAAGTCTGAAACTACTAAATGTTATAAGTTATAGTGCTTTTTACTATAGATAGAAAGTATTCTGCTCTTACAGAAACATGATGTTGGAGGCTAGAGAGATAATTCATTGGTTGGGAGTGTAGTAAAGCTTCTTCGAAGGACTTGAGTTTTATTCCCGGCACCCAGTTTGGGTGGTTTATAACGGCTTGTAACTCCAGTTTGAGGGAATCTGATGCCTCTGACCTCTGTGGGCACCCCACATGCACGCTAATACTAACACATCCATGTACACATAATTAAAAGTACATAAAATCTTTCTGATAAGAAATATGATGTTTGAATCATGGAAAACAAAGGTCATTCAAATATCAGTTGTGTTGCATTGTATTAGAATGTTTGGTTTTAAAAATTACTGTTTAAGTAGCTGACTTTAAGTTCATAAAAGAAAATCCCAAAATGAATTTTGTTTAGGGATTAGGACAGAATTTCCAACAATTTTTAACATGGCCTGAAATAGGCTTCTGTCCTTTGGTATTTATGTGATACTATTTGGGGACATTCACCAGAGAAGATGGCTTGGACATGGGTTTAAGCCAAAAGAAAGTCTGTATTAGCCAGATGGCGACTACATTGTGTGTTCAGGATCCCAGTGTAGCACTGATCTTTTCTCAGGGTGAGGTTTTAAGCACAATAACATGTTCTGGGTTGATATATTTCCATTAATAAAACCAGTTAGCCAAAAACAGAACTCCAGAAGCTAAAAAGCAAGGTTACTACTTTCGAGATTTTCCCAGAAGTATACAGACTTTGGTGGGTCAGGCCTTTATTTTAGTTTTGGCAGGTGGTACTATCTATGCACAGAGTTTTACAGCCTAAATGGCACTTCCATCATGGAGTCAGTTGTGCTAAAGCATGCTGAGCACCGATGATCATAAAATCTGAATATGGATCGACTCCGAAAAGTTGAAAACAGTCAGTACCCTAAAGAATCAAATATTCAGCTATGCACATCCACTTCATTAGTATGCCAAGTTGCTTTTGCCTTTGATTAATAGTAAAATTGTTTGCTTTGCAAAGAGTTATTTAAAATTACTTTCTTGAGTAGGTGAATTTAAGTTTTCTCCTTTCAGCTAAAAGCAGAACTGTGCCATTTTGAGTCACATGGTAGTACATCTTTAGAATTTTTAAGTTTTCCATAGTGACTATCAGTTTACATGCCCACCAGGAGTGTGAGCGACCAGGGTCTTCCATATCCTGGATCTTATTTGGTGATACCACTTTTCATTTTAGGTGTCCTGGAAAGTTTGAACCAACACCTCACCGTGCCATTGTTTTACATGAATGGCATCGCTCACATCCTTATTTGCATTTTCGAGTTCTCTTCACTAATATTTTCACTTATATCATGGATATTATTTATTTTACCTTTTTTTATAAGGAAAATAAATCTTTATTTCAAGTTGTTTATCAGGTAGTTTTGTCACAACAATGACAAAGTAACTCTCACACAAAGACATTGATCAAATGATACTCATAGATTATAGTCACCAAAGCAAATAGGTTTTTCTTTAGTATTATCCTGCAGAATTATGTCATCCTCATCAGTTGTTGCCTTGCTCTGGAGCTTCAGGAACTATTTTTTATATCACCAGTCTTAGGAACACGGGGAGGTAACAAATACTGTAAGAAATTTAAGAAGAAGTCCTGAATTCAAGAGGGAGTGAGGGACAGGGAAGAGTTGGAGGAGGAAGGAACGGAAGAAAAGAAAGAAATGAAAGGAAAAAAGAATGAAATTGTTCATGATCAAGAACCTAGGACCAAATTAAAAGGAAATAGTTTTGATTCTGATCCTGCATATTTCACTAAGATATACAGCAATGAGGGTAAATGTGGAGAAATGAGCAACAAATTGTAGCTGGACTATGGAGATGATTCTGCGGGGGTGGGGAGAGCTCAGGAGTTCAGTGATGTTAATTGCTACATATAATTTCAAGGGATAAGTATGGAGAACAAACAATGCTATTGGAGATACTTTGTTACTTCCAACAACATGTCACTAGTCAAATTCCCGTACAGGATTCCCAGCAACTGTGTCTCATAGGGAAAATCCCTGGATCAGCAGGTTTCCCACATTAAATGCTATTAACGGATACTTTACAAGTGGATTTTTAATTAAGTTTTGAGACTTGATTTTATTACTTTTTAAGATCTAGGATCTTTGTCAGAGGCAGGGTTTGCAAGTATTCCCATCAAACTTTAGCTCATGGCTTCATCTGCTTGTTTGGTTCTTTCACAGAGCAGAAGGTTTTTGGAATCCAATTTATTTATGTTTTATTACAGGGTGAACTTTATTGCCAAGTCTCAGAAATCTCTGCCCACTCTCAGGAGTTTTTCTTTCCTAAAAGTTTTAGAGTTTCATACTTTTATTTAAGTCTTGAGTTCTTTTTGAGTTATGTAGCATGAATCTTAAAGAGTCTTATTAATAAAATCAAACCTGAAGCCAGGTATTGAGGTGAGTGCTGGAAGATCAGAGAAGCAGAGCAAACCACAGCCACCTCACCTTGCCAATTCCTCAGCTGGTCTTGTTTCCTCAGACTGGAAGCCTCTGTGTCCTTATCCAAATGGATCTCCACTGAACTGCTTCTTGAAAGCCTGAAAGCTTAACCAGGCTAGTTCCTCATCCTCACGCCTTAAATACCTTTCTGCTTCCTGCCATTACTTCCTGGGATTAAAGGCTCTTGTTACCACGCCTGGCTGTTTCCAGTGTGGCATTGAACTCACAGAGACCCAGGTGGATCTCTGCCTCTGGAATGCTAGGATTATAGGCATGTGTGCCACCATTTTCTGGCCTCTATATCTAGTGGCTGTTCTGTTCTCTGACCCCAGATAAGTTTATTAGGGTACACAATATTTTGAGGAACACAATATCACCACAGATTTACTCCTGGCCTCATGTGCTTAAAGTTTAGAGCAAGCTTTGCCTGTGCCTCTGGATGTCTACTGGCCCCAGCATTACCACTGGGAAGGTTCTGTGTCCCACTTGACAGTTTGAAAACAGCTGGGCACTTCTGTGTGGCTCTGATTTGTGTGGCTCTGCATTCTGTTCCCTTGAACTAAGCAAACCTTTCCTACGAATACCATGCAGTCTTGATTATTTTTACATAATAAGTTGTAAAATTTGCAGATATACCACACCTTGTTTTTTTTTTAAATGTTTTACTGTTCGTTGCCTTTCCATATTAAATAAGAACAATCCTGTCAATATTTACAAGTTGTCCTGTTAGAATTTTTGAGAGAGTTGTGTTAGACCTGTATGCTGTGAGAAGTCTGTGAGCAAGGGTTTAGTTATTTGCAGAAACAATTTGTCTGCAACACTCCAACCCTGTCTATTGTCTTATTCACCCAAAGTGATACTCATTAGGTCATAGTACACCATACGTGGTGTGTGTGTGTGTGTGTGTGTGTGTGTGTGTGTGTGTGTGTGTGTGCGCGCGCGCGCACACGCGCATGTGTGTCTCTGTGTGTGTCTCTGTGTGTGTGTGTGAGAGAGAGGTGGGGGATACTTGTTTCAATGTCTTTCTGCACAGAGGACCATGCATAAGCAACCCAGTGAGGGTTTGGGGGCCCTGATGACAAACTGCTGGATAGAACTTAGTATACAGACATGTTGTCACGGCCAGTTGACTGGGGGAATGTCATGGGAGATTTGTTTGTGCTGCCTGCCGTTCTGAGACTGCCAATGGAGTCACACCTTGGTTCGAAGGGTGGAGTCCACACTAAGCTGGCTGGAGTGGAGGGCAGAGTTTTTCTGGCGGACTGAGAGGAAGCTCAGGAGAAAGAAGAAGGGGCCTAAGGTGATGCGTGGGCTTTTTTCTAGCGGGGAAGGTGGAAAAGAGAGCTGGTAATCATCTCTCAGGTTTATTTCCCTAATATTTAACTCCATAGCTTTATTCTTTTTTAAACAAAGCAATAACAAGTCACAATAGGGGAGTTTGGTGTGGTTCAGTTAAAACAGAGTATTTCTTATTGCTAACTTGTGTTAGGGTATCTCCATGTGACTCCTCATCAACATTTGTGTCACAGGGATTCTTTCATAAGGATTTGGTTTTGGTTTTTGTCTATAACATTGTCTCACCTTATTGCATTAGTTTTCAAACACAGGCAATACGTTCAGGAGAGTTGAACTAGCAAATCAATTTATAAGAAAGACGGCTTGGGTTAGGAGTGCTCACTGCTCTTCCAAAGAACCCAAGTTCAGTTCCCAGCACTGAACTGAGAGCTGAGAAGAGTCCAGAAGATGACACAGAAGTAGCCTGAATCCCATGGCTGGACAGGAGCTCAGTCACAGCTAGTTTTCCACAGGGCGAACAGCTCTTGCTGATGGCTGGTAGGACGGGCTCACAAGCTCCTGTAACTTCAGCTCCACGATATCCATCACCCTTTCTGGCCTCTGGTCCTCTGAACACACATGGCATACATATATACACATCAATAAAGATATATATTTTTAAAAAGCCGGAAGTGGTGGTGAATTCCTTTAATCCCAGCACTCAGGAGGCAGAGGCAGGTGGACCTCTATGAGTTCAAGGCCAGTATGGTCTATAATGTGAATTCCAGGACAGCCAGAACTGTAACACAGAGAAACCCTATCTCAAAAAACTGAATAAAAAAAAAAGAAAAAAAGAAAAAGAAATATGACTTGTCATTTACATATGACCTGCTCACAACTGTTCGATTTTATCCTCAAACAAGTAACTGTCTTTTGAATTTTTAATAATTCCAAAGAGTTATTAGCATACATTCTCACTGTACTTAATACACTTACTTTGGAACACAGTCATAAAAGTTTCCAAGTCAATTTGAGTTCGATTTTGGGCTTATTACTCTGTCTGACTGTGTATTTGGTCGAGGATCTCAATTGGCTCCATTTTTTTTTTTTTTAATGAAGAAAGTTGAGAGTGATTTCTCTCCTCACCTCAAGCTTCTAAATAACAATATTAAATATTTCAGTTTAAACCTGGGACTCGAAGATGGGTCTCCCTCCCTCGTCTTGAAGAAGTTTTGTGCCGGAGAGAACAGGAGGACCTTGTTCAAGGCCACAGGGCTGGTCTCTGCAGAGCCGCCACAGTCAGAACAGACACCCGTCCCCGGGCTTCCCACCGCCCACACCACGTGAGACGATTTACTACCACAAAGGCTAAAACCCCCAAAGTGTCTATTTCATGCATCTGGTCACACAGGCTACCCTTTACATATGACGGTTTCTTCCTTCTTGCTGACAGCTTTATGTTTTCAGTTGTTTCTACTCTGTTGGCATTTGTCCAGTTCGTGACTAATCCTTAAACCCTAGGTTGAAATAATACCTTGCCAACCAGAATGAGCAAGTGAATAATTGGAAATTTTATTAAGAACGATTGCTTATTTTATTATATTTATCATGTGCAATAGTTTCAACTTTCTTAATTTCTCTTGTAAAAATACATTCTTTCTCATCTTCTTTATGTAATGTTTAATTTAAGTAGAGAATCTGTTTTTATGCAGGAAAGAAGTTAGCCCTTTTAGTTAGCATGGCCTTTAACCAACTTTTAAGATAGGGCTTGGCTCATACTAATGTAGTCGTCTGACCCCTAGTGGTGATAGGAAGCATCTACATGGCTCCTTGTAGGAACACATTTTGAGTGCATTTTTCAAAAGGAACTGGAGACAATGAATTACTTCTTCAAAAATGTAGGATAAAATTATGAGTTCATTTAATAAACAATCATGAAAGGAACTTGGGAATACTGTGTTTCTGTGAAAAACATTTCTAAATCTGTGTTCTTGCTGGTTTAGTAAGCACTGCCAGGCTTCATTTACACAGTTTCAGAAAGGCATTCTGTCATTTGTGAAAACCCAACCTTGCATCCCTTCCAACATTCATGGACTTTTATTGTTCTTGAGTGGCCCTTTCTAGTCTGCTCTGGTATTGGAGCTAGACTTAGGGAGGAGTGAGATTTTTGTTGTATGAGGTTTAGAGTTCCCTAGAAGGGTTGGTCACATAATGAAGTTGTAAAGTGAGTCATCAGAGAATCTGAGAGACCAGTCTCTCAGATGTGTTCAGACAGGAGGGCCTGAAGTGCAGCAGAGGGATTCTCAGGAGTTGATGGATGAAGTTTTTTTGCAGGGCGGACACGAGCTCTCAGGAGGGCAGGCTTGGTGAGGGAAGAATCACTGTAAGAATTATAAATTTGATGTTTTCACTGTAAATCACACAAGGAGTATAGGAGGCCAAAAGGAAGTGCTCTCTGTTGTGGAATATTATTTTCAGATGTGTTACATTTGTTTGTGCTGTGCAATATTTGTTGAATGATGCAAAGATGGGTTGCATTCTTTTATGTTGCATTTGTTTAACTCTGTGAAACTGTGTTACTTTGCTTGTCTAAAACGCTCAATTGGTCTAATAAAGAGCTTAATGGCCAATACTTAGGCAGGAGAAAGGATAGGTAGGGCTGGCAGGCAGAGAATAAATAGGAGAAATCTGGGAAGAGAAGAGTGGGGATCAAAGAAGGAGAGGAGGACTCCAGGGGCCAGCTACCCAGCTACACAGCAAGCCACATAGTAAGAAGTGAAGAAAGGTATATAGAAAGGTAAAAGCATAGAGGGAAAAGATAGATGGGATAATTTAAGAAAAGCTGGCTAGAAATAAGCCAAGCTAAGACCAGGCATTCATAACTAAGAATAAGTCTCCATGTTTTTATTTGGGAGCTGGGTGGTGGGCCCCCAAAGAGTAAAAAAAAAAAAAAAAAAAAAAAACCAACCAACCAAACAAACAAACAAAAAAACCAAAAACCCCTACAACTCCACCTAGCCTACAATCTGCAGCACAGAAGTACTTACTACGGTGCAACCAAGAGGTACTATTTTTGCACATACACACATGCACACATGATGCACACAGATATGCAGACATAGACATATACACTCAGGGGCACATACATGCCTGCACACACATACATACACACACACACACACACACACACACACACACACATACACACACACTTTAAAACACATGGGTTCATACTATACCTGTTATTTCAAAACTAGACTCACTCATAATAATAAAATACATTTCACATCATTGCAAGCAGTATATTCTTATTTCCTGCCCATCATCTAGTATTTTCATTTAATGATGTGACCTAATTTATTAGCTTTCCTCAATTAATTACATATAGTTTTATAAAATTTTCTGCTATGTAAACAATGTTACAATGAAAACACTTAACTTTATAAATATTTACTTATATAAGTACATCTGTGGTAAATTTTGTTATAGTGGCTTTTTGGTCAAAGCTAATATATAGTTAAGTAACATATTTTCCTTTCTTGCATATGTATGTGTTGTGTGTACATGTGTGTATTGCATGTTGCTGTGTGTGAGAGTGTATATGAATGCTAGCATGTGGTGTTTTCCCTGGATGCTTCCATCTTACATGTTGAGGTGGGTTCTCTCCCTGAACCCAGAGTTTCAGCTGGTGTTAGCAAGCCAATTTGCTCCAGGGGATTCCCCCTCTAGTTGCCTGGGTTTACAGGTGAATTACTCCATGTAGTCTACTTTCATGTGGGTTCTGGGGATCTGGCTCAAGTCCTTGTGGTTACAAGACAAGGACTTTACCTGAAAAGTCATCTCCCCAGCCCTAAAAATACATTTTTAAAGCTAGTCGTAGTGTATTATACTTGTTTTTCCAATACATAGGAGGCTGAGAAAAATGTTTGCTGTGGTCACCAGGGCAGCCTTAGTTATGGAGGGAGACTCATAAATAGATAAAGATAACCTCTTTTGAAGAATGTGGTGTCCAGTCCCGTCATAAAATCTGTTCTATTTCCCCTTCCCAGGAAGACTCTTGTGTCCCCCAGTCCCTTTCTCTATGCCTAATCTCTTTGTGTCTATGGACTGCAGCTTGGTTATCATTTATTTAATGGCTAATATCAAGATGTAAGTGAATACATACTATATTTATGTTTTGGGGGTCTGGGTTACCTCATTCAGGATGATTTGTTCTAAATCCATCCATTTGCCTGCATATTTAATGATATCGTTTTTTTTTAAAGAGCTGAATTGGGTGAGGGACAGGAATGGGAGGATCAGATGAGAAAGGAGAGGGGAGATGAGATTGAGGAAGGGGTTGAGGGGAGAGTCAGAACTGAAGAGCATTTGAGGAGTATTTGAGGGGTGATATGGAAACTTCTTATACTCTACAAAGCTTATCCTAATGAAGTCTCCAAATAATGAAGAATCCATACTGGCCATCTCTTGTCATCAAATGAAACTTCCAGTGCGGGGACTAGGTTTCACGTAATTGAGTCATTGGCCAAAGAGGTCCTGTGGAAATCCCCTAACAACCCAGGCTATTGCCAAGAGAATAGCTTGCTCTCCACAAACTGACAGACAGCAAGGCCTCATTGCAGAAGACAACACCTACACAGCTCATTGAACTGGTGCCTTCATGGAACCTTCACCCATGATGTTCCAGTATCTATGACATGGAAACGTACTCTGCAGGCTATGAAAAGAGAAAAGTAAACACAAAACCAACCACAAAGCCTTTGATCTACAGTATACTCTGCCAGCAAAATATGCTAGGGTAATGGCTGTGCAAATCTTGTGGGAGTAACCAACTGATGTCTGATTTGACTTAAGGCCCACTCTGTGGTTAGATGGAACCCATATCTGACACTGTTTGGGTGATCAAGGACCAGTGTCTAGATAACCCAGAGACCTAGAGTACAATAAAATACTATTAGTCTAGAAACAAAAATCAACAATAAAATGACTCCTAATGATTTTTGGCTAAACTCAAAGATTGGTGCCTTATTCAGCCATCATCAGAGAAGCTTCCTCCTATAGCAGATGGAAACAAATACAGAGACCCACATCAAGATATTACACACAGAGAAAGAGAGAGTCCTTGGAACTCACAGCTTTAAAAGTGAGGTCTCCATTAAATCTCCCCCCGCCAAGAGTTCAGAGGACTCCATGGTAGAGGAGGCAGAAAGACTGGGGGAGACAGAGGGGATTGAGGACACCAGAACAAGGCCATCGAAAAACAAAAAACTGAGCAAAGTTCATATGCATTCACAGAAACTGAAGCAGCAAGCATAGAGTCTGCATGGGTCTGCCCCAGGTCCTCTTCCTATATACGATCGCTTTTAGCTTAGTACTTTTACGGGACTCCTGAAAGAGCAAACAAGTGGGTCTCCCAGCTTGTGTCTTCTCTTGGGGATCTTTTATTTTTCTGGTAGCTTGCCTTGTACAACTTTGATATGATGGTTTTTCTTTTTATCTTATTATATTTTATTTTGTTAAAAGATGAAATATATTTTAAAAGCAAAGCAAAGCGTGGTGACTGTTCTCTAGTCTCTTTCTTGGTATAGATGCGATGCCCTCTATTACTGTTCTCGTCAGTCTGCTAGACAGATGGACGAACAACCTGCCTTCTTCCTGCTGATTTCTGCCCAGGCCCTCCCTACATTTCCTGAGATGTCCTTCACCAGCCATCTATCAATTACTGAATGATTCTTTCATTTCTCCTGCTTCTCACCTTCTTTCTCTCAGGCTTATAAGATTGCCTCCCCAGCCCCTTAAGCCATGTTTTCCAAAGTCTATGTAACGTAAGTCTGTGTGCTCAGTGGAAAGATGATCCACTGCCTTAGGCAAGTTATGTTGTCTCATGCACTGCAGCAGCTTCCTGGACAAGTGTTCGATCTACACAGAGTCCAGAACAGTTTGGTAAAGGTGCTGAGGAAATCGTCAGTAATGAAATCTGCTTACTTCAGCATATGTCAAAATCATGTTTACATCTTCCTTTCATCTTCTCCTATAATGTTTATATACTCATATGATGTAGCGTAAATTCTAATTGGTCTTAATAATAAAAACCTGGAGTCAGATATAGGGGTAAATGCTGGAAGATCAGAGAAGTAAAGGAGCCAGCCACTACAAGGACTTCTTACCTCTAGGAATCCTCAGACTGAAAGGGCTGAGCTCCTGTCTCCACCCTGCCTTATCACTTCCTCTCTCCATCCAGACATATCACTTCCTGTTTCCTCTTCCCAAATGCTGGGATTAAAGGCTTGAGATCCCAAGTGCTGGGATTAAAGGAGTGTGCCACCACTGCCTGGCCTCTAGTGGCTTGCTCCACACTCTGATTTCCAGGCAAGCTTTATTTTTTAGAGCACAAACAAAATATCACCGCATTATATATATTCGTAATATACAAAAACAGCCTGCTCAGGCCATGCAAAGTTACTCGTGTGTTTATGATTTCAGGGCTGACCACTTGATATTTCTCCCACTCTCAGCATTCCTTAGTTCCCTGTAGTTCTTTGTCTAGGGTTGAGGCCCCATGAAAAGTCCCTCTTTCATATCAGTATCTTGGTTGGTGTTGTCATTGTTCAGGTCTTGTTTAGGCAGCCATTCTGATGAGACTTCATGTGTGTACTTCTCTGATGTCTCAAAGAGACATAGTCTCACAGATTCCCTATATTTTCATGCATGTATATAACATATGTTGATCATATTAACTAGCCCCCTTACCTTCTCTTACCCATTACAGTTATTAATCCCTTTCCTCATCTCAACTAGTCTTGCCCATTTTTCTTTCATTTTTTTTTCCATTGATGACCCAATTGAAAGGATAACAGCGCTGGTGGTTGGCGCTGGTTACTTCGTGGAAACGTCATGATCACGACAGAACCCAGTGGAGGGGGGTGGGGAGCCACACACAGGCTCATGTGCAGAGATCACCTGGTCACGTCTGCATGACTATGTGACCGCGGAACCATGGGGCATGGTTCACGCAGGATGTATGACCCAGAAATGACTAGGCGGAGATGACAAGTGTCCTGCCATGCATGCGTGACCATGGGCATGGTTAGAATTCCTATCACCAATAATTTGCATTAGGGTTGTTTACATGAGCATTGCACCATGCCGGGGTCTACAACACTGAAGGAAATCTCTCTCTTCTCCAGCCACCATTAACTTGTATAAATCTTAAGGGACTGGTAGAGTCTCACGAGCTCTTCCCACGTCAGTAACAAGGTGTCAGTAGATCCAGTCTTGTGTAGGTCATTTCAGCTGCTGTGAGCTGCAGAAGACAGCATTCCATACCACACTCCTCGTTTCCTCTTGTTCTATCTCCTTTCTGCCCCACTTCTCATAATGTTCCCTGAACTTTACGGGTAGGAGTGATGTAGTTGTCTCATTTGCGGCTGAACATTTGATTTACAGAAAGTATTTTTTTTTTAAATTTTCACTTATTGTATTTCTGTAGAACTCCTGGTTTCTAAATAACCATTTTACAACACGCTATCTAACATGTGGCCATTCTATTAAAGTCCCCTGAGTTGTTGGAGGTGTGGAATGAACTCTTCAAACCCAGGCATCTTCTCTCAATCCATAGTCTTCTACAATTTGGGGTAGGAAATGCTGCTGAGACAGCTTTGTCCTCAACTCCTTCTTCAGAGAGAGAGAGAATTCCTTGCCTTCTTTTGTGTTTCTTTATATTTATTTTTATCTTTGTTTCAGGTATTCACTGGTAGTTACTGAGTGTCTGTAGATGCTCTGTGCAAGACACTGGGATTATGATAGTGGTTAAGACAGAAATTGCCTCAAGTACGTGTCTTTATCTAGTGTGATGGATTCTGGAGAAAGCATGACATCATTTCTAAGTATGAATACTTTCTGGATTTCCATATTTGGCATCCTCATTCCATGCCTTTCCATATCTTTCATCTTCTGTATTCTTATCTGTGGTACCTCATTCATCCTTTGCTCTCAAACATCAGGCTCACTTTCCCAAACATCTGCCTGATTTATTATCTATATGCCATTAAAAATTAAAAATCATCATTAAAAAAAAGAAAATTCTCTTGAAATCTTCCTTCGATTTTATAAGATACAGATCCTACTGGTCTTGCTGTTCCTTTTGGTTGTTTTGGTGACCTGGCCAGAATGTTTGAGATTCTCTCTCTCTCTCTCTCTCTCTCTCTCTCTCTCTCTCTCTCTCTCTCTCTCTCTCCCCATTCCTTCAGGACTGCCAGGGCCATACAAATTGCCTCTCCCATCTTCTGGTATTCAGTCCTCTAGCATTAGCTCCTGCCCCACCCCTTTTCCTCTGGTGATCATAGTTTCTTCTTAACCAAATTTCTTGAACTCCATCTTTTAGTCCTCTGTGCATGTTGCTTCCAAATTCATCACAGTTAGGCAGAACTTTTATGCTTTTTGCATGTCTGTTTTCAAGATAGTCTCACTGTTTAGCCCAGGCTGTTCTCAAATTTTGAACCTGCTGTCTCAGTCTTCCATGTGCTGGAGTTACAGGCATGCTGCATGGTTCCTAGCATTTAATTGTGTTTCTTATCATTGATCCAGTTTTAATGTTTTCTGTTTTTCCTTAATGAAATACAACTTTAGTGGTCTGACCTCCAAGGGGCTCCACAATGCCCCTTCTGCTTCAACTCACATTTCTATCTGACTAACCCCTTCAAGTCCTCCTCCAGACACACTCCTTCGTGGATCCCACAATTACCTGTGATCTGTCCTCTGAAAACCTGCTGGCACCTCCCTTCATCTGTCCTGTGTCCTTGTACCAGCTATACTATTTTTGTCTTCTGTACAGCCCAGAAGCACTTTACGATTTGCCCTCTGCTCATTTTTACTCAATTTAATAGAAAAGTCTGCCAGCTGGATGAGTTAATCTCATCTAGTCTCTTGTTCCCACTCTATGCCTCTCTTCACTGTTACTCTCAGGTGGTAATCCACCTTCTTGGAATAATAAAAATGAACGAAATTCCATTGTTCATCATACTTGAGAATGTCTGGGACCATTAGAAGCAGAAACTCATGACTATCCTCGCCTCAGCCCACTGAGTCAGAAGAAATTCACATTAGGACAGGGCACCATGATGATGATGACTCTTAAGAAAATATCTCAAAATACTTAAAGATTTTAAATCACAAACTAAGACTCTTGATGAAATCATTGAATTGACTGAACAACTTCAAGGCCACTTATGCTCAGATTCCCTTCTAAGAAAACAGCGATCTTTTGTTAAGGAGGCTTTTGGTTTAATTACAAATGAACATTTATAACTAACACACATAGCTCTTAACATTTTTCTTGTCTTACTTGAGGACCCAGGAGCTCACCTGGTTGTAGTTATCTTTGTAATAACTGGGGATCCAGGCAGCTAGGGGAAATCTGCTGGTTGAGAAGAAGTCTAACCACATGAGAAGGAGAAAGAAGGACAGACAGGAGAAGCAGTACCAAGTTCTTTGTAAATTGGGGATTGTCTAAAGATAATTGTCTTGCCTTAGGTATGAGTTCAAGGATCTTGCATCTGACTGGTTGAACATTCAGGCATTGTATAAAGTAGAGGCTAATTGCCCAAATTTTTATTCTTCAGTGTCATTCTCTGAAACTTCCTCAATTTTTGGAAGAACAGCTGTGATTTTTGTCCCTGTTGGTGGAGCTTTACTTATAGAACAATTTACAGTATTTTTGAGTTGCTGTGTTGTCATCATGTGCTACTTCTGTAAGGCATCTGCCTTCCTAAGAAGGCTTCTGACACTTCTGAGTTTGTTCAATCACATGGTTTCCATCATAACAATTCCACATGAAGCTAGACTCTGTTAGATCTTGATTGCTAATCTGTGAGAGAAATCCTAGGGCAGACAATACCAGTTATCAACTGTTGGAGACAGCTTGATAAAGATAAGTGTAGCTGGAGTTTTCTCTTTGTAGCTAGAGTTTTCCTGCCTGGCCCACAGTCAGGACAAATCTCTCTTACATGCCAGTCCCACAGTCGCTCAGACCCAACCAAGTAAACACACAGAGTCTTATATTGCTTACAAACTGTATGGCTGTGGTAGGCTTCTTGTTATCTACTTCTTCTATCTTAAATTAACCCATTTCTATTAATCTATACTTTGCCATGTGGCTTGTGGCTTACCAGTACCTTACATCTCCCTTATCATGGCGGCAGCTGGCAGTGTCTCTCTGCCTCAGCCTTCCACTTCCCAGAATTCTCTTCTCTGCTTGTCCCGCCTATAATTCCTGCCTGGTTACTGGCCAATCAGTGTTTTATTTATTAACCAATCAGAGCAACACATTTAACATACAGAACATCCCACAGCAGATAAGAGCTGTGAGATAAAGTTGAAGGTTGTAGAAATGTAATAGCAAAGGAAGTGGGTTGAAAAGTTCTTGGCCTCATGTTTGTAGAGGTAGAGCAGGAAGGCATCAGCCTAGGACCAGCCTCGTAGATGGAAAATTAGCCTTCTGTTTGCTTGATGCTTGGCGAGGGAGAATATTGTTTTGAATGTTTTGGGGAAAATTTTAATGCTTTTTAAACTTCCTTTAAAAATTTTTCCATGATTTTTAAAACCTTCAACTATTTTATTTAAATTCCCAGCAGATAAAGCTGGAGCATGCCTAACTTCTAGTGGGCTGGCATTTTTTCTTTATTCTATATCCATTAAGAACTTACTCCAGGGCATGATTTTTTTTAACTGCAAGTTAGAGGCAGTGTTGGAATCTAGAAGGGTCCTGGGACATCTTGGCTGGTTGCTCACCACTCATATACAGTGGCTGAAAACACTGTTCCCTAATGTTTATCTGCAGAACTTGTTTCTAGGTGTGGGAATGAGTTGGCAGAGAAATTTAATTTCTTTCTCCCTCATCACTCCATCTTCCCTGTGCTTTTTCCTGAACTAGAGCTATATAAAAATCAATTCTATTACCTGGTGGTATGGGGCATCCAGCATTAAGAAAAATGCCATTAAAGGGAAGAGTGGCCCTGAAAGGGCTTTTATTGATTTTCAATGGGTTTAACTGCTGTCCTCCGGCTCTCAGACAACATTATCTCTTCCTATTGAAAATTGCCCTTTTTGTTCTTAAGCAGAACTTGCCTAGCAGAATGGAACTTTTGGAATCAATCCTGATATACAAAGTATGCTGTGGAACTCACACTTATCACCACTTTGGATACACACTAAGGACCAAAGAAAGTTATGGGGAAAGGAAGAGGATGAGAAAGAAAGCTGCAGCTGAGCCAGAGCTGTGGAGAGAAATGCTAATTAGAGTCACAGCTCCCTAACATTCATGGGGCAGGGTGGCCTGGCTGAGACTCTGAGAGGTTACCTTTGTTAGAGCACTGAGCCCACCACCGGCCATCTCTGAGTGCTCAAGGAAGACAAGTCTAATTGGAGGAGCTCATGAGCTCTAGGAAGAAAAAAAAAACAACTATTATCTTGGTTCATTCAACTCTGCTTTAAGAGTCTTTGAAGAATTGAGGAGGAAAGGAAAAGCATCTCACTTCTGGCTGGAAACCATGATATGCCATAGACACTGATAAATCATTGGTCCCTAATGCACACTCCCAGGATGATAGAGGCCTGAGACCAGAATTGACAGATTGGGATTGATGAACTATGCGGACCTGCAGTGATTGTGTTCTACTAACTACACCACCCCTTTCCCGGGCACTCCAAGAAGGTACATTTATTACAGGCTCAATCCTTTGTTTAAGTGCCTAGTGAGATAAAGGGGTCATTTAAATGACTCATGAATATTTCTAGAAGACTCTCAAGTGTAAGATACAAGACTCTATACAAAATGTTGACAACTGTAAAGATTTTGAATGCTCTCAACAGAAACTACGTATGCCTGATGATCATGCCTTGTATGCATGTATTGAAACGATATACGATTACCTACAAATACCCGTGCAACAGCCTCTCTCTCCTCCCTCTTTATGTATGGATGATTGAAAAAAAACTTGAATATTTGTGTTCTATATACTTGAAAACTTGGATCTTGAGAATGGAGCTTTTCTTGCACAATACTCCTATTGTGCCTCCTCACTTGCAGCTTATGTTCTGAAACAGACAGAGCAGAGATGTCCCTTATGACTCATTCCCAGCCTTTCCCTTGTCTTTCCTGCAAAGATACTCCTGTATCTAGTTCCATAAAAATATTGCAAGGAAAGACTTATTTTCTACTATCCCTTCTATCTTCAGATGTACTTAGATGACTGAGAAAATGACAATAAATCTGAGGTCCAGGATTGAAATGTCCTCAGATCATCCCATAGTTTTAACCCCTTTTGAAATTTTCTATTTGTTCAAACCATTGCTACTTTAAACTCAAGTTACCCCAAATGACCCCTCAGCATCTTATTTCCTCCCGGATTTCCTATCATGATTAATAATCTGTTATTCCACTAGCATCCTATCTTGGAAAGCCTGTGATAATGAAACCACAGTTGCTAAGTATTGCTAAGAACTGGGACCATAGTTCATTTTGGCTGCTGCAGCTTTCTTCTTAACATTCTGAGAGCTGGAAGTCCAGGATGAAAGTGCCAACTGAAGGAGTATGTGTCTACTGATGGTCTATTGTCCATTTTGCAGAAAGCTGCCTTGTTCTATCCTCACATGACAGAAGAGAGAAGAAAAGCCATGTGGGAGGAAGATGGAGGAAGAGGGAGAAATTTCTTGGTGGCTCTTCTTATATGGATTATTTTATATAAGAATAATATATTGCAATATATTTATTATATATATATTAAGAAATTTTCTGTTCATTTTACAACCAACCACAGATCCCCTCCCCTCCCTCCTCCCATCCCTCAGCCTTCCTCCCATCCAACCCTCCATTTCCAACTCTCCCAAGGCAAGGCCTCTCGTGGGGAGTCAGCAGAGCCTGACATACTCAACTGAGGGAGGTCCAAGCCCCTCCCCCTGCACCAAGGTTGTGTAAGGTGTCCCACCATAGGCAGTAGGCTCCAAAAAGCCCACTCATGCTCTAGAGATGGGTCCTAATACCACTGTCAGGGGACCCCTTAAGCAGGTTAAGCTACATAACTATCTCATCTATGCAGAGGGCCATGCAGACCCATGGAGGATCCATAGCTATTGGTACACAGTTCATGACTTCCCACTAGTTCGGTTTGGTTGTCTCTATATGTTTCTCCATCATAGTCTTAATGCCCCTTGCTCATAGAATCCCTCTTCTCTTTCTTTGACTGGACTCCTGGAGCTCTGCCTGGTACTTAGCTGTGGATCTCTGCATCTGCTTCCATCAGTTACTGGGTGAAGGCAAATTGCCAAAAGACATTTAAAGAATTGCTCAATGTCCTTAGTCATCAGGGAAATGCAAATCAAAATGACACTGAGATACTATCTTACACTTGTTAGAATGGCTATAATCAAAACACTGATAACAGCTTTTGTTGTAGAGGATGTGGAGCAAGGGGAACACTCCTCCAATGTTGGTGGGAATGCAAACTTGTACAGCCACTTTGGAAATCAGTAAGGCAGCTTCTCAGAAAATTGGGAATCAATCTTCCTCAGTACCCAGCTATACCACTCTTGGGCATATAACCAAGGAATGCTCAATCATACCATAGGGGCACATGCTCAGCTATGTTCATAGCAACATTGTTCGTATTAGTCAGATCCTGGAAACAACCTAGATGTCCCTCAAACGAAGAATAGATAAAGAAAATGTGGCACATATACACAATGGAATAATACTTAGCAGTAAAGATAATGATATCATAAAATTTGCAGGCAAATGGATGGAACTAGAAAATATCATCCTGAGTGAGATAACCCAGACTCAAAAGGACAAACAAGAGTCTTATATGGATTCTAATTTTACCCATGGCCAAGGAAGAGAGAAAGGAGCAACAAGGGGAGTGATAAACTAGAGGTGAGAGGTTGTACAATTCTTTTCAGAAGGCATGGATCTTGTACCAGAGCCCTTCACTCACAAGAACAAGTTATCTTTCAAAGGTCCCGTCTCCTAACACCATCATTGGGGTTTAACATTTTAACATAGGAGTTTGCAGGGAAAGTAGTGGTACCTTTGTGGAGGACAGAAATGCATAGACAAATAGGTTTGATCATTTTAATGAGGAAATTGGGTAGTAGTATACATCCAAGTAGTGTGAACAACTCCATTGCTTTCTGTGGTGCAGATGTGGATGGAGAGTGCTCTGTGATATACAGGCCCAGCCTGTTCAGGAATCTTTAGGTGCTCATTAATGTTCTCATTAATGCTCCCAGGCACCTAAGGCCAATTCTGAGTCACAACCTGTGAACCTCTCTGAGCCTCTTCCCCCTTAGTTTGACCCGAGGATAAATTGCTCTACCCATGTGCCCACTCACCCAAGCAACTGGCTTGCTGGAGAGTACAAAGGCATGTCTCCCTTGGATCACTTTGAAGTAAGTTCTCAAGGTTATCTGCACATTAAACTCAATTTGTCCTTCACACTGTTCTTGCTTCTTGTACTCCAGCACAGGCAAGATTCCTCAGTAACATAGCTTTAGGCCAAACCCTGGGAGGCTATCCCTTTAAGAATCCGATTTAGGGCAGTGGCCAAACCCTCTCCCACTCCATTTTATGTTAAAACTGGTTCATATAGATTAAATGTTAATAGATTGAGACTGGCTTAAATGCTTCTAGTAGATTTCAGAGTGGGTTCCTACTTCAATGGCTCCACCCCTTTTCCCTGGAGTGTTTTTAAGAACTCAGAGGGATTTTCAGAAGACCTAAATTAGAGCTCCCCATGGGGTCCCAGCCCTAGACCAAGAACACAGGCAACTAATGACTGCTGAGAGAGAGAGAATTAGTTTTTCCCTAGTAGATTATCCAGTACCAAGTGGTACATCCTGAAAGCATACAAATACAGGTAGCAGTGAGTGGATTAAGTGAGTGTGTGTGTGTGTGTGTGTGTGTGTGTGTGTGTGTGTGTGTGTATACATGAATTTGAGCAGGAGAGTGGGAGTGAGTGGGTTGGAGGGAGGTACACGGAAGATTTTGGAGGAATGAAGAAGAAGGGGGTAAATGACATAATTATATTTTATTTAAAATAAAAAATTAAAAAAGAATTCATCTTTCAATATGGAATACCCTCAAAGTTGCAGTTGTTTGCTATGGCTCAGATGATTGCTGGACCTTGGCCTTCGGCTGCTCAGCAGGGTTTGGCCTATGCAGTGAAGGTCAGGTTCTGGCTGGGTCAGGGTGGCCTCTGGACTCCATTTTCTTAGTCATACTCTTGATTATGCTTTCCTCTGATCCTTAGCGAACCAGGGGCACTGAAGCTGAAGATCCAGCCCCTGGCCATCTGAAATCAATTCTTTTTTTTTTCCTTTGGAGATTGCATTAAATTTATAAACTTATATTTGCAAAGAAAATGCATTTATGAGAACATATTCAGGGATGTGGGAAGAGTGCCTGTTTGCTCAAGTCTGCATCTCTGTCTTTTAGGGGTCCTTAAACATGTTTTCTCACAGGCTTTGCTGTTTATGTTTAAACATTTCATCGCATAAATTGAATTGTCTCTTCCATTTTGCTTTCTAACTTCTATTTGTTTAAATATACCTTTTTGAGACTGAAAAACTCATGTGTCTTCAAACTAACTAATGTTTCCTCGAGTTGTCCTATTTCCTTCAATCCCTAAAGACACACCTGGAAAAAGAGCCTCCATTCTCCTCCAACTTGAATAAGATATTGTCTTGTTTTTAATTTACATCAGCTTAGGTTGGTGCCTTTTCTTTTTAAAGCTCTGCATTCAACCTTGCATTTTAATATGTATTTATCTGTGGGGAGTGGGGTGTGGGGTGTGGGGTGGGGCAAAACAGCTTGACCATACAGTTGCCATGACAGCCTTAAAGGCCCAGACACAGCTTCTGGCAGGCAACACCTGGACCCAAGAAAAGCCATAAGCTGACCCCACCCAGTGGGGCCTGCACCTAAGAGGAAATACCTGACATTCCAAATGTTTCCTGTACCCCTAGACAAATGCCAGCCAGTCAGGGTCCTGAATCCTGGAAATCCCCTCACCCTAACTTCTGCTATGATAATAAGCACACCCTGCCTGGGCTCTGGGCTCTCTGCTCTCACCACTGCATGGGACAGAGAGTCCAAGATCTGAGCTTGAAAATAAAGGCTCTTTGCTTTTACATATAGGATTTGGTCTCCATGGTGGTCTTTTGAGGGTCCCCATGATCTGGGCATAACATGTCTTGATTCCATCCTTTTCAAAATGGCATCTCTTATTTATGTTAAATTTTTTCTCTGGTAATGTTGAGTCCTTTTCATACAAGCCAAATAATGGAGTTTTAGTTCTGGTCAGCAAACAACTGGTGTGGGAAGCTGCTGCTGGTCTATATTTGTTGGTAATATTCACTGAATATTATTTATAAAATTTTATTTATAATTTTTGTTAGCTCCGGTTTCTCTTTGTTCAGTTTTGCCTGGATGATCTGTCTATTGGTGAGAGTTGGATATTGCAGTCTCACACTATCAATGTGTGAGGGTTGATGTGTGGTTTAAGCTTTAGTAATATTTCTTTTATAGGTGTGTGTAGCATGCCTTTCTTTGGACTGCCAACTCCCAAATAATGGCATGGAGACTTTTTATTAATTATAAAAGCTTGCCTTAGCTTAGGCTTGTTCCCAACTAGCTCTCAAAACTTAAATTAACCCTTTTATATTAATTTCCATTCTGTCACATGGCTTGTTACCTTACTGACCTGGCAGGAAGGGGCGGAGGTATGGAGTCAGCACGCACAAGCCTACCAGAGAGGCTGTGGCATCTGTGCATTGTAGCTATGGGAAAATGTTCCTCTTGCCCTTCTATCTGTCTGCAGACTCTTTCAGGGCTCCATTTAGTACCTGACACTGGCAGCTGGCTCTGCCCCTCTCAGGTTGATCCATCAGGCTATGTCACCGGTTCTAGCCTGCAACCATTGCTTGCCCTTCTGCGAGAGCTGAGCCTCATGCCTGTGGGCACCAGCTGGGAGCCATGCTTACTTGTCCAAGCTTGGGGAAGTTGCTGGGCTCACACTGTGACAGACAGGAGTTTCTATCTAGACTCCCTCCTAGTAGCATGCCAACTGTTCACAAGCCCCACTCAAGTGCTAGGCTACATGCCAGGGCCTCTTAACTGAGCTGCTCCTCTGTAGGCCACAAGCACTGGACCTGCCTGAGAGACTACAGTCGCAAGGAAGCATCCTTGCGACTTATGCTTGGATATATGTGCCTCAACATCAGACACCAAATGTAGCAGGTCTTTCTTTGGACCACCAGCTCCTGAATAATAACACAGAGACCTTTTTATTAATTCTGAAAGCTTGGCCATAGTTTAGGCTTGTTCCCACTTAGCTCTCAAAACTTAAATTAACCCATTTATATTAATCTATGTTCTGTCACTTGGCTTATTACCTCTCTTCAACACCGTGCATCTAACTTCCTCGGCGTCTGTCGGCAAATCTCCTACACCTCCAATTATTTCCCAGAGTTCCTATCTGTCCCCAGCAGTCTGGCCTATCCTCTCCTGCCTAGTTATTGGCTGTTCAGTTGTTTATTAAACGAATCAGAAAGTGTTTTAGGCAGTTGAGGAAGGACAGAGACATATCTTCACAAGTGTACAGAAAGATTATCTCAACAACTGTGAGTATGCCTTTGTGTTTGGGGCATAGATATTAAGAATTCATAGATATTAAGAACATCATCTTGTGGAGTTTTTCTTTTATAAGGTGTCCTTCCATGTCTCTTTTGATTAATTTTGATTTGAAATCTATTTTGTTAGATATTTGAATGGCCATATCAGCTTGATTCTTAGGTCCATTGACTTAGAATATCCTTTTCCAATCCTTTACTTTGAGGTAATGTTGATCTTTGATGTTGAGGTGTTTCTTGTATGTGGGATTGATCTTGCTTTCACATCCATTCTGTTAGTCTGTGTCTTCTTACAATGCAACTGAGTCCATTGATATTGAGAGGTGTTAAGGACCAATGATTATTAATTCCTGTCATTTTGTTGGTGATGGTTGTGTGTGTGTATGTGTGTGTGTGTGTATTGTATATATTCCCTCTTTTGATTTTGCTGGTGTGAGATTATCTATTGCCTCTGTTTTCATGGATGTAGTTAACCTCCTTGAGTTGAAGTGTTATTTCTAGTGTCTTTTGTAGGGCTAGATTTGTAGATAGATGTTTAAGTTTGACTTTATCATGAAATATCTTGTTTTCTCCATCTATGGTGATTGAAAGTTTTGCTAGGAATAGTAATGTGAGGTGGCATTTGTGGTCTCTTATAGTCTGTAGGACATCTTTCCAGGCCCTTATGACTTTTAGAGTCTCCATTGAGAAGTCAAGTCTAATTCTAATAGATCTACCTTTATATGTTACTTGCTCTTTTCCCTTGCAGATTTTATTATTCTTTCTTTGTTCTGTATGCTTAGTGTTTTGCATATTGTGGGTTGAGGAGACTTTCTTTTCTGGCCCAATCTACTTGATGTTCTCTAAGCTTCTACCTTTATAGGCATGTCCTTTTTTAGGTTAGGAAAATTTTCTTCTATGGTGTTGTTAAAAATTTTTTCTTGGCTTTTGATCTGGGATTCTTTTCCTTCTATTACTATTATTCTTAGGAACAAGAATAATATCATTTTTTTCATAGTGTCCCAGATTTCCTGGACAATTTTTTTCAGGGGTTTTTTTGAATAACAATTTCTTTTGACTGGCATATCTGTTTATTCTATAGTATCTTCAACACTTGAGATTCTCTCATCCATTTCTTGTATTCTGTTTGTGATACTTGCATCTGTAGTTCCTGTTCACTTATCTAGACTTTACATTTCTAGAATCCTTAGAGTTTGTGTTTTCTTTATTGCTACTATTTCCTTTTTCAGTTCTTGAACAGTTTCATTCATTTCCTTCAACTGTTTGTTTTTTTCCTCAATTTCTTTACAGGATTTATTTATTTCCTCTTTGAGAATATCTACCATCATCATAAAGCTGGTTTTAAGGTCTTTTTCTTGTCATCAGTTGTGATGGAATATTCAGGGCTTGCTGTAGTAGGATGGCTAGGCTTTGTTGGTAATATGTTATCCTGAGTATTGTTGATTGTGTTTTTGCACTAGACTCTAAGTATCTGGGTTTGGGGTGATTACAGGTCCATGTGCTGACTTCTGAGTTTTTCTTTGTTGGATGGGTGTTTTGTTCCTTGGTTTCTGTTTCCTCTCTCATTTTCTGGCCAGTGTGGTCTGTGGTTGAACAGTGGGTCTGAAGTTGGGGGTTGGACTTCTGATGGCCACATTGGCCTCTGGTCCATACCTTCACCAGAGTTTGGAGTCTGAATTATGGTGATGAGGAGGGAAAGGGCATTGGTGGGTAGGGTGGGAAAGCATTGAGAAATTGGAAGCAAAGTGAGGGCAGGCTATCTGCCCAGAGTTCTGGTGGCCAGTGTGGCCTCTGGTCAAGCAGTTGGCTTCTGTTGCATGAATCTTAACAAAGAATCAAAATCATGTTTCCAAAACCTTTCTGAGAAAAGGAGAATACATGAGGAAATTCTGATTGAAATTTTGTTCAGGAATGCACAATGAAGACCATATAACAACAGTATCATGAATATTCATGTAAATTATAAGTTAGTAAAGGTAACTGGGGTTAGAGGGTACTTCCCACTGAGAAATTTGAGCTTCTTCATATTCTATTGTACTTCTTCAAACAGGACACCTTTCACCACAATGAGAATCTATTAAAAATGGATGGAACAATTTTATACTGTCATTAGCCAAAGATAATTATGCCAAAACTCCAGCACTGTTCTACACACTAGAGTGTTTTGGTTCTTATCATTCACTCTTAAGCTGAAAGAAATTTAAACAGTGTCATGTTTAGATAAAAGCAAAGCCATTCATTTGAGCTTGAAGTGAGGTGGGGATAAATAAGATGAAATTGATAGCAAGAGATGTTTTCAAAATCAAGTTGGAGTTCATGGACTATATGATGAAGCAAAAGAAATAAACAGAAAGAAAATAATAGGCTAGGCTCATGACTTAGGATAGATTCAATAAAGAAAGACCTTGACTATCTTTCTTAGCGATGGGGACAGACTTGGACTACAATATTTCACTCTGCTTTGTTCCTGGGGTTGACAGTCTATAGTTAATACTCTGAGGGTAGGATTTGGCTGTATGTATTTCTAAAGTGTAACTGCAAACTCTCCTGAAAGCCTTAGTGTAGCATCAGTGATCATGTCAGTAACAAATGAGATCAGTGATGATTTTTAGTAGTATCTGCAGACCTTGACTTTCACATCAGAAGAGGAAAATAAGGCTATTGGAAAGAAAGTGGGAACAGAAAGGCATAAAAGTGAGTGTACCACCAGATATGCCTTCTGTGTTATGGGGCACCCCGTTTCAAACTGTGAACATGTAACATTCATGGAGGCCTGAAAAGTTTGCATATTTTTTCCTTTTTCTTTTTTTGCATACATATGCTTGTGGTGTGCTTGTGTATGTGTACTTGTGTGTGTGCATGGATATAGAGTCCAGAAGTTGATGCTGGGTGTCATTCTTGATGGCTCTCCACCTTATATTGAGGCAGAGTCTCTTACTTGAACCCTGAGTGTACTATGGGAATCCCTTGTCTGTGCCTCCAATGTACTGGGATTACTGGCATGCTACCATACCAGCCAAACATATGTATAGGTACCAGGGATCTGAACCCTGGTCCTCACGCTTGCTGTGGAAACCATTTTGCTCTCCACAGCACCAAGTCTGCATTTCTATCAAGCTCAGAGGTTAGTGCTGCTGTACCCAGTTTAGGGACTGCTCTTTGAGTTTATTGCTCTTGAGAATTAAAGCAGGAAACTAGAAAAGCTGCTTCACACCTTCTGGTATTGACTTCAACGTTTGTTGATCAAACTGAAAGTGACTTTTTGACCATTATCATGCTTTAAACTACAAGCTAAGAGGCTTGAAGACATACAGGAAGGATTAGGCACCATTATATATGTGCAGGAAGAGCCCAAAAAGTTATTAGAGAGCATCACTGCTGTGCTATTGCCTGGCTTTGCATAGTAACAGTGGAATAGTGGTAGCCACAGTGCAGGGGACTTTTAATGTGGTTCCTAGTTGAATGCTCCTGAACAACACTGGCTTGAGCTCCATAGTTATTTTCTTAACTTCAAAATGTTCTTTTAAATGATGCCTCAGACTGTCCTGTCAAATTGTAAACACCATCTTCTCCTCCGGATGCTTTCAGCTAGCTACAAGAATTTAAAATCTTCACCACCAGAAGGGTAATGAAGAGATATTTGTTTTTATCTCCCTAGTAAGAGCTCTGTAAGTAGGACTGCTGGGTTCATTCAGTAGCTCAGGGAAGCCAGATACTTTCCCTACACTGTCTTGATCTTTTCTTGAGCTGATAGCCATTGTGTTTGTTACCCAGCAGCAAGGCTTTCTTGGATGCTGTTGCATAGGATTATGATGATAACGTGTGTATTCTGCATTTACAGTGTGAATGGACTGTAGATGTCTCTTGGTTGTTTTGTCCTTGGTAGACAACTTGGTAGACATGGATCCTAATCACCTTGGCTGCTTATGCCTACATGAGAGCTTCCAACATACTGATCTGGGGTCTGAGATAAGTTAAAAGGGGCCATGAACAAATCCTGGCTTAATGCTTTGGGCTTTTGATAGTCTTATCAAGATTTATTATATTTTCTTGAATAGTTGTTTGCCATTACTTATATTCCATTACAATGGTTTTTAGGACTTAAAATTTTAAAATAATATTTCAGTACTTGAATGGCTGTGTTGATGGCTAGAGGTATACAGTATCCACATCAACACTCTGGTAGCTGATTTATCTTCTGTGTATTTTTAATAATACCCTCTACTATTTTATAATAACTAAGTAAATTAGGGTGAAGTCACTGAATTCATAGACAGTAGAAGTAGATGAGAAAAACCAACTTCCTGAGACAAACATCTCTAAATAAAGAACTAGTTCTAGCAAATGTACCTTTGGGTAGCGTGTTGCAAGGTATTCTTTTCCAACAGTTTTGGCATATAGTAAACAGATTTTAGGAAGAAATCAATTTCATGGTTACAAGACAATAAATAAACATAAATTTCACTTAAATTTGTGACAAATAATGTTCATATACTCTGAAAATTTCCATTATCTTTATTTTGAACAAAAGTAATTCCTAATTCATTGCTTTATATTTTAAAAGATCATGTATTTCAGTTTCTTAACTTAAAATTTCCATTAGCTGCTATTGAAAAAATATGACCTATGAGTTTAATCAAGTCTGAATGGGAAATTGTGAGTTGAATAATTTATTTTTGAGCTGGTTTGGGGACAGGTGAGTGACACAGACGAGGGTAATATATAACTCTGGGGGCAATTTAATATTCAAAGATCAGTTTCATTAAAAGTAAGAACACACTGAATCATCTACACAGTCTGACTGCATAAAATCCCCAAAGAGAATTTGGTTGCAAGCAACAGACTTGTTTCCAATATCCAAGAACTGCTTTGATTAAATTTGGGACATGGAAATGACTAACTAGTCCTGATAATGTGATAGTTGCCATGCTCTTCCTGAATGTTTTAACTCTGTGAGATGATGTGCTGATGTGTGTTAGATGTATGCTTATGAGCAGAAGGGGATATGACTGTGTTCAACTCTTACTGTTGGAAAGCATTGGAAGGTGCACTTCTGTGCACAGCATTGTCCCCCTGTGGGGAATGGGTTCCAATATGCTCTAGTCCCTGGTGTAAAATGAGGTGCTAAAGTGTTTCCATACAATTTGTGTATATTTTCCTTTAGACTTTCAAACATCTTTATAGTACTCACACCTAAATACTAGGTATTGCTGTGAATACAGTGAAACCATTTGTTATATTGTATTGTTGAGGGAATAATGCCAAGAAGAAAGTCTGTACTTACTCAATATAGACACATTTTCTTCTAAATATTCTCTTTGCTATTGAGTGGAGAATACAGAATCTGCTGATTAAGAGAGCTCACTTGTCTGTATTGCTGAAGTTGTTGCATTTTGCTACCCATTCTCAATGGATCAGTTTCCATGCTATTATTCCCCATTGTAACTTCAATGTGATATGGTAATCCCTATACTAAGATACAGAAACTCTATTTCGCTCTTGATATTTCAAAGTGAGCAGTTTTCATAACCAACAAAATCATTTGCTTCTGTGCATAAAGGAAATGGAGAAGCAGTGTCATATTCTTGAGATTTATTATTTTCTAGTTGTATTTTATTTTTATTGTTTTGTTTGACTTAAATATCTGATAATAACTTTATTTTATTTAATTAAAAGTGTAATTTGTTTGTGTATCTGTGTTGCACACGTGTTCATATGTGTTCACATGTGTACAGCAGTCAGGCAGCTACTTCCTAATAGATGAGTTTTAGTGATCAAATTCAAGTCAAAACGTTTGATGCAGCACCTTTACTGATAGCCCTCTTGTCAGCTTCCTTATAAATTTCTTTTTGTGAGAATACCCAGACTCTGTCCTTCTACTTATCCCACCTTTGGGCTTTGAAAATGCTCAGCCACAGATTCACTAACGTCGTCTCCCGATTCACACATGAAAGAGTTCCTTGTAGTGTATGGCCAAGGGGAGCCGTGGCACCAAGGGGAGCCGTGGCACCAAGGGGAGCCGTGGCACCAAGGGGAGCCGTGGCACCAAGGGGAGTCCCACACAAACCCTTCAGCGTACTTGTAACTTGAGTGAGCTCCTCTTGATCTACTTTCCATGCCTTAATGTAGGTCTGGACCAAGCTGCAAGCACAAAATTCATCTTGCTGTGGTCTTCTCTTATATTCTTTCTGATTATTAATATACGTCAGCATCCTTTTGTTTTGTTTAAGAACCAATCAGTGAGAAAGATGTTGTTACTTTTTTCACGGCTAGGGTGATGGTATTTCTCCAGGTAGTTTGTCAGACTTTTCTTTGTGTGCTTCAGGGTTATTTTATTACATAGAAATAAATATAAACTTTTGACCGAAAGCTTCTTGCATATAATTTTTGTTTTAATTTTTAATAACTTTCCCTTATATTATTGAGATTGTAATATACTTACATCATTTCTCTCTTCCCTTTCCCCCTTTCAAACCCTCCCATATATTCCCTACTTGCTCTCCTTTAAACTCATGGCCCTTTTTTCATTCATTGTTATTGCATGCATATATGTGTATGTGTATATATATTCATATATATATATATATATATATATATTTCTAAATATAAGCTGCTCAATGTGTATAATGTTACTTTTGTGTGAGTTTTCAGGGCTGATCGTTTGGTAACCAATAACCAATTGGTGTGCTTTTCCCTGGGAAAGACTACTCCTCTTGTTGTTAGCATCCCTTAGTGCCTTTAGGGCAACACCAATAGGCTATATGTTTCAGGAGTCTCTTGGATAGCCTTGGCCAACAATTCAAAAGAGGGCTTTTTCGAGACAGGGTTTCTCTGTGTAGCTTTGCGCCTTTCCTGGAACTCACTTGGTAGCCCAGGCTGGCCTTGAACTCACAGAGATCCGCCTGGCTCTGCCTCCCAAGTGCTGGGATTAAAGGCATGTGCCACCACTATCCGGCAAGAGGGCTTCTTATGTTTCATTTTTTTTTTTTAAGGTGGTATTTGGTTTTTGGAGGAAATATTGTCAGCCCAGATTAGAAAAGTTCATTAAAGCTACATATGTACATTTATACATAGAAGTATGTATATTATAAGTAACTTGATCTGCTTAAGGGGCTCCCTGGCAGTGGGATCAGGACCCATCCCAAGGGCATGAGCAGGTTTTTTGGAGCCCACTGCCTATGGTGGAACATCGTACATAGCCTTGGTGCAGGAGTAGGGGCTTAGACCTGCCTCAACTGAGTTTATCAGGCTCTACTGACTCCCCACAGAAGGCCTTGCCTTGGAGAGGGTGGGAATGGAGGGTGGGATGGGGGAAAGCCTGGGGGATGGGAGGAGGGAGGGGAAGGAATCTGTGGTTGGTGTGTAAAATGAATAGAAAAATTCTTAATAATAAAAAAAATATAAAAAGATTTTTAAAAGATAAATCATTACTAGCATGATTCTGTGGTAGTTTGAATGTAATTGGCCCTCATAATCTCATAGGGGGTGGCACTATTAAGAAGTATGTCTTTATTGGAGTGGGTATGGCCTTGTTGGAGGAAGTATGTCACTGTGGGGGCAGGCTTTGAGGGTTCCTATGCTCAGGATACCACCCAGCTTCTCAGTCAACCTCCTGTTGCTTGCAACATGTAGGACTCATAGCTACTTTTCCAGCACCATGCTGCTGTGTCCCACCATGATGAAAATGGATTAAACCTATGAACTGTAAGGGAGCCATCCCAATGAAATGTTTTCATTTATAGAAGTTGCTGTGGTCATGGTGCCTTTTTACAGCAACAAAAAGCCTAAGACAGAAGTTGGTACCAGGGAATGGGGTATTGTTGTGATAGGCCTGGCCATGCATTTTTTGAAAGAATATGAACCTTGGAACTGTGGATTAGAAAAGACTTGAATACTTTTAAGTGCTGCTTAATGGGCCATATTAGTGGGAGCATGGAAGACAGTGGTAATGAATGTGGTTTGATGAATTGTGATGAACTTGCTCAAGAGGTTTCATATGATTATTAATATGTGGTCTAGAGATCGTTCTTATGAGATTTTGGTGAAGTATGTGGCTGCCTTTGCCTTGATCTGAAGAGTCTGCCTGAGGCTAAAGTGAAGAGTTTTGGATTAATGCTCCTGGCAGCAAAAATCTCAAAACAGCCTAGTATAGACTGTGTTGTGTTGTTACTAGTGGTGAGACTAATGAAGATATATAATGAAAAGGAGCAGACTTAGCAGAATAAATTACAAAATGTAAAATTTAAAGAGAAAAGGTACACCAAAAAGTGGAATGGAACTAAGACCTGTGTTCCATTAAGAAATGGAATAAAGGGAGTGATGAACTCAGGGCAAGATCCCACCAGCTAAGTTTCCAATTTTCTTGAAAAGGAACTAGAGAAAAGCTTAGTGTTTGGTATGGTGGTGCTCACCTTTAATCCTAGCACTCAGAATGCAGAGGCTTATGGATCTCTGAGTTTGAGGCCAACCTGGTCTAGAGTTCCAGTTTCAGGACAGCCAAGGTTAGGCAGTGAAGAACAGAAAGCTGGTGAAGATGTAATTGAGTGAGCAGGCCATTTTACAGCCCCAGCAAGTGCCAGAACTCGGCAGCTCCACCCACATGATTCTGACTTTAGGGTTAAGGATAGAAGAAATGCTGTATAATTTTCCCCTGAGTCAAAGGAAAGCTGAGACCAGGCATGTGTCAGGTGTGTCCCTGAGTGGAGGGCCTGAGAGGCCATTGTGTGAAGCTGAATTGAAGCCTGGATTGCCTTGGAGACCCCAAGATGTTGGAGATGCCAGAGTCATGGGATAACTGCCAAGGAAAGCTGCTAACAGGTCGTAAAATCAGCCCAAGAGAAAGAAGTGTGTTACAGTTAATAAAGCTGAACAGAGTTGGAGATCTGAAGAGCATTTTGACATCAGACACGGAAATGAAGAGTTTAGAGTTTGATCAGCTGGTTTTCCATCTCTCCCTTCCCTATGTTTTGGAACAGTAAAGTATATTCTGTGCATTTATATATGAATCTTTTTTTTTTATTTTACAGGGGATTACAGTTAAGAGATTGTATGGATCTCAGAAGACTTTTAAAAACTTTGGACTTTAAAACATGGTTGAGACTGTGAAAGACTATGGGGACTTTTGAAGTTGGACTAAATGTATTTTGCATTATGATATTGTTACAAGCTTATGGGGGCCAGGGAGTGACATGTGATAGTTTGAATGTAACTGGCACTGTTTGGAAGCACAGCTTTGTTGGAGTGAAAGTATGTCACTGTTGGGTCAGGCTTCGAGCTTTCCTGTGCTAAGGATACCACCCAGTGTCTCAGTTGACCTCCTGTCACCTGCAATATGTAGGACTCTTGGCTTCTGCAACACCATGTCTGTCTGCGTGCTGCCATGCTCCCTGCTGTGATGATAATGGACTGAACCTCTGAAACTGTAAGCGTGCTGCCCCGATTAAATGTTTTCACTTATAAGAGTTGCTATGGTCATGGTATTTTTACATCAATAAAAACCCTAAGATGGATTCCTTATGGCTTTTCCAGACATCTTTACTGTTATTTTACCTTCCTTCCTCTTCTTTTGTATTTACCCCCCTGCATGCCCCTTTCCCATTTCCTATCATATCACCTGTAGCCTGCTAATGCCCTTTACCCTCCTTTCTCCTTCTGTATTTACTGCCATCTCCCACCATTTCCCATTTCCCTGAATAGATTATTTGCAATGGTCCTGTTTTTTTTTCATGGTTTCTTAAGTTATTCCAGGCTGTGTATTTAAGCCTGAAAATTGGGAGCCAGAAGCCTCCAATGAAAGAGAACATCTGTGACATTTATCTTTCAGGGTTTGTGTTACCACCCAATATGATCTTTTCTAGTTCAGCTTAATCCAGTTACCTACAAAGTTCATGATTTCATTTTTTGTTTTTACTGCTGAATAATATTCCATAGTGTCTTGTTTTTGTTTTTGTTTTTGTTTTTTTGAGACAGGGTTTCTCTGTGTAGCTTTTGCTCCTTTCCTGGAACTCACTCTGTAGCCCAGGCTGGCCTCAAACTCACAGAGATCTGCCTGGCTCTGCTTCCGAGTGCTGGGATTAAAGGCGTGTTCCACCGCACAGCTATGTTCCACATTTTTATTATCTATCCATTGGTTCAAAGACGTTTAGATTGTTTCAATTTCCTTCCTATTGTGAATATAGCAGCAATGAATATGGCTGAGCAAATAACTGAACAGTAGGAGACTAGGTCTTTTGGGCAGATGCCAAGGAATGGTATCAATGGGTCATCTGGCAGATTTATTTTAGTTTTTTGGGAATTCTCCACACTGATTTCCATAGTGGCTGTATCAGTTTGCCATCCCTCCAACACTGATTGACTCCCCATCCCTTCCAACATTTGTTGTTGGTTCTTTTGCTGATCTTTGTCATTCTGCCTGGGGTGAGATGAAATTTCAAAGTTGTTTTGATTTGCATTTTCCTAAATTGCAAGGAATGATAACTATCTTTTGAGATATTTCTTAGCAATTTTGTTTTCTTCTTTTGAGAACTCCCTGTTCAGGTCCCTGGCCTATTTCTTGAATAGGTCATTTGACTTTTGACTCTTTGTTCTTTGAATTCTTTATATTTTCTGGATTTTAATTCTCTTTTGGATGTATAGCTGGCAAAGATTCTCTCCCATTCTTTGGGATTCTTTTTTAACTATGCAGAAGCTTTTTAGTTTTAGAAGGTCCTATTTGTTAATTTTCAGCCTTAATTCTTGAACAAATGGAGACCTTTTCAGGAAGTCCTGTCCTACTACTATATTGTGAAGTGACTACCTATGATTTATTCTAGCAGTTTCAACATTTCAGGTATTGTGTATAGGTCCTTGATTTATTTGGAGTTAGTTTTTGTGCAAGGTGAGAGATACAGGTCTAATTGATTTTTTTTCCTGTATGTAGACATCCAGTTTTCCCAGAACCATTTGTTGAAGAATCATTCTTTTCTCAAATGTATGTTTTTAACATCTTTGTCAAATATTAAATGAAGTTATGTTTTCTCATGTTTGGGTCTCTGACTTTGTTCCATTGGTCTACATGTCTGTTTTTGTACAGTGCCATATTGTATTTACTGTTATGACTCTGTAACATATCTTGAGATATGGAATGGTAATCCCTCCAGCATTGTTCCTTTTGCTTAGGATGGTTTTGTCTTGTCTTTTAGGATTGTGACTTGACTTTTGGGATTATTTGGGGATTGTGACTTGTCTTTTGTGGGTCCAAATGAATTTAGGATTTTTTTTTCTATTTCTGTCAAGAACAAGATTAAGATTTTGATTGGGATTGTGTTAGCTTTCTAAATAGCTTTTGGTAGAATACTCATTTTTCACGATTCATGTGCATAGGATTTCTAGTATTTTTCTCTTTCTCTGGAGCAGTGGTTCTCAACCTTCCTAATGCTTCAGTCCTTTAATAAAGTTCCTCATGTTATGGTGACCCCCAACCATAAAATTATTTCATTGCTACTTGATGACTGTAATTTTGCTACTATTATGAATCATAATGTAAATATCTGTGTTCTCTGATGGTCTTAGGCGACCCCTTTGAAAGGATCTGGAGCCCACAGGTTAAGAACCACTGTTCTTTTAAGGTTTAAAGTTTTCTTTGTAGAGGGCTTCCCCTTCTTTGTTTAGGTTTATCCTACACATTTTGTTTTCTTTTAGGCTATTGTGAATGGGAGTGTGTCCATAATCTCCTCTGTGTGTTTGTTGTTGTTGTACAGAAAACCTATTCATTCATACAAATTGACTCTGCATTCTGCCACATTGCTAAACTTACTATTTATAGATATTTTTTCTGTTGGAATTCTTGGGATCTCTAATGTATAATACCATATCACCTACAAATAGGGGTAGTTTGACTTCTTATATCCCTATTTATATCCCTTTAATTTCCTTCTCTTGTCTTATTACTCTAGCTAGCTAATATTTTTAGCACAATATGAAAGGAATGGGGATAATGAATATCCCTGTCTCATTCCTGACTTCAGAGGGATTGCTTCAAGATTTTTTCCATTTGAAATGATGTTGGTTATGGAATTCTTGAATATAGTTTTTATTGTGTTGAAGGATGTTCCCTCTAGTCCTACATTCACTGGGATTCTTGCCATGATGACATGTTGGATTTTGTCAAGTTTTTTGCTATTGAGATTATCTATTAAGATGATCATGTGATTTTTGGAATCAAGTCCAATTATGTAATCTATTATTTACTGACTTACGTATTTTCAACCATTTCCATATTTCAGGAATGAAGCCTGATGTCTTTTTGATGTATGTTTGTATTCTGTTTGAAAGTATTTAATTGAGTACATTTGAGTCTGTGTTAATCAGGGACATTGGTCTGTAAATTTCTTTCTTCGTTGTGTCTTTACCTGGTTTTGCATTAGAGTGATAGTGGCTTCATAGAAAGAATTTGTAAATGTTTATTCCATTTCTATTATTTGGAATAATTTAGTAAGGATTAGCTGTATATTTTCTCTGAGTATCTTGTAGAATTCTGTTTTGATTCCATCTAATCCTAGACTTGTTTTATTATTTTTTATTTCATTTTTTATTTTTTTTCATTTTTATTATTGTTTCAATCTTTTGATTTTTATTATTTTTTCAATCTCCTCATTTATTATAGGTCTGTTTAGATTGTTCACTTCTTGATTTAATTTTGGTGGTTTGGATGAATCTAGAAGTTCATCTGTTTCTTTTATGTTCTGCAGCTCAGTGGAACACGAATGTTATAAAAAGTATTCCCTTATAATATTATGAGTTTCTTTTATCTCTGTTATAATGTTTCCCTGTTGGAATTCTTGGTTTTGGGACCTTTGGATTCTGGTTCAGGCTGAATTATACCCTTTGCTCTCCTGGTTGTCCAGGCTGCAGATGGAGATCTATAGTCTCTATAAATGTGTAAGCATAATAAAGCAGTCTACCCCTTGCTTTTTCCTCCACCTCTCTTTACCTCTGTCTTTCTCCTCTCTTCTTTCTTTCTTATCTTGATTAGTATATGTAGAATTGCAGACTCAAACTATCAATTTTTTAATCAAAATTATGCTTATTTGTCTGGTTTGAGCTTGCACAGGTCTTGTGCATGCTGTCAAAAACCACCGAAAGTTCATCCAAAAAACACTGGTTCTTTGTATTAATCCAAAGCTTCTGACTCTTACAGTCTTTCCTCTTCCTCTTTCTCAATGGTCCCTGTGCCTTGGGAGAAGGGGTTATGACATAGAAAGTCCCTTTAGGGTTTAGTTCTCTGTCTTTTATTTTCTGCACATTGACCAGTTGCAGGTTTCTGCATTATTCACCATCTATTGCAAAAAGAAGCTTCTTTGATGCGGGTTGAGAGAGGAACTAATCTAGGAGTATGAAGATAAGTCATTAGGAGTTGGTCCAATACATTCTCCATTTAGCAGAATACTAGTAGTAGGTTCTCCCCTAGGGCTTATGACACATGTAGCCACAGGTTCTTGGAATTAATAATGATGAAGATATCACATATTTGAGTCATTTAATATGACAAAATCCAGCTGGCATATCAACAGGGTCTTATTATCAAGTTCTGGAGGGAAACCAAGAGCAATGGCAATACTTGGGGATTTATGGAACCCCATTAACTAATGACTTCAAAAGAGGTAACCCATTCTGGCACTGGGGTTTTAATTTGCTAGTCTGTGGTGTCTTGTAGAGGACATTGGTGCATCCTTATAGGGTAATGCAATTTAAAATCGTTTTTGTGCACGTATATGTATATATTTTAGAAAGCCTCTAGAGTAGTTAGTTTTCATAGGGCCTTTTCAAAAGAGGTGTTAGGTATCCCTGCCCTTACTCTTTCCTAAGCCCTGTTCTTCTATAACCCCACTCCATTTAGTCCCTCCTGTTCCATTATCCCCACTTTCTCCTTCTATCATCACATTCTAGAAAGACTTTTAGGGAAGTTTCATACGTATTTTGCCATTCTTTGTAACTCCATTGATCATATTTATACTAGTTACTTTTATTTCACAAACTTTTATGATTAATATTCTATGAGGAATAATATTTTTAGAAATTAGTAACCTCAAATTATTTTCAAGTGAGTTCCTAAAGCTTTTTACATTTCATTGCTCTCATCTTGGGTGTTATTTCTTTGTTATTTAAAAAAAAACTTGATTGCTAATATGTCTTTGAATGTCCTCTGTGGGAATATTTTGAGGTCTTCAGAGATAATTTGTGCTGCTTTTGTAAGTTCCCTTAGGTCATTAACAATGCAGAGCCATTTTGAATTTTTAATTAAGAGACACACAGATTCCAGGGTTTTGGTTTGTGAATATAAGGCTGGGGTTATGGCTACAGGTTCACAGGAGAGCTCTTTCTTTCCTGTTTACTAGTACTAGTGAACACTGATTGTCAGCTTTGCAGGATCTAGAACCATCTAGGAGACATATCTTTGGACATGTCTGTGAAAGGGTGTTTAACCTGGTTTAACTGAGGTGAGAAGACTCATCCAAAATGTGGACAGCACCATTCTGTGGGCCGGGGGCGCAGACTGAGGAAACAGGAGGAAGGAAGCTGAATCACAGGATTCATTCCTCTCTGCTTGCAGACCGTGGATGCCCTACGACCATCAGCCTCATGCTCCTGCTGCTGTGTCTTCTTCATCCTAATATGTTGTATCCCCAGATGCTCAGCCAGAATAAACAACCCACTCCTTAAGCTGGTTCTGTTAGTTTTGGCACAACAACAAGAAAAGGAATTAATGCAAGTTCCAAGGTTTGCACTATGGCATTTTTATACCTGGACTATTTTATTACTCTTAACATTTTAATCCCTCCACCCCCCTCGTGTGTGTGTGTGTGTGTGAGTGTGTGTGTGAGTGTAGGCACATGTGTGTCCAATATGAACACATTAGAGGACAACCTCAGGTATAAGAACTCTCCATCTACCTTGTTCAAGACCATATCTTACTATTTCTCTTCCCGGTTGGCCCTCTAAAGGATTTTCTTGTCCTCGCCACTCAGGAGTATAGTAGGTATGTGCTGCTGTATCTGGTTCCATTGTTCCTGGGGATTTGCACAGCTTCTCCTGTTTGCACAAGTGCTTTGCCCACTGGGCCATCAGCATAACACTGTTTATCACTCACATCCTGCAATAGGCATGAAATTCCCAATAGGATTTTAGTCTATTAATAAAGGAGACTTTCTCTTGTGGCTACTTACATCACACTTACTCTAGGCTACATCTTCCAAGACTCATGCAGAGTGAGAACAGAAAATGGACTCTGAATGAGCAAGAAAAATAAGTGACTGTGTGACCCATGTGAACTCTACTGAAAACTGGTCTCATATTTTACAGGCATTGAACCCAACAAAAAATGGAATATGGTTTAATTTAACATTGAATTCCTAAATAAATGATTTGACTTAATAAGATATTTTCATTTCATGAAGATAAAACTTTTGATTTTTCTTTCCATTTACCTAGGAAGAAAAAAATCACTCTAATATGCAATTTGGTACTATTTTTGTCTTGATGATTCATAGTTTTGAAAATCCTTTATAAACAATCTCTGAGGATTTTCATTATTGTTCATAAAATTATCTTAGAAAGTTGTTAATGAGCATAGGATGATTCAGAATGATTTAAATATCCTATTAAAATACTGAAGTGGAATTGGTCCCAGTAAGATCTTCTAATACCTGATTTAGAAGATAATTACAGATCAAATATTTCATAAAATTTTGAGTTGATTTTCTTGTCCTGGGAATATAGTGTTGTTTTTTTCAAGTGACATTTACATAAATATATTTTAGAAATAGTTTCTGTGTTAAATCTGACTGTGCTTTTTATCTATAAATTTGGAGCAAGCAGGAAGCATGTACAAATGTGTAGGAACAAAGCATTCTGAAAGAGCTGAATTACTTAGGCAATGTCACTTACCATCAGCCAGGATGTTTAGAACCCATTTTGAATATTTTATTCTACCTATTAATTTTTCCTTTGAAATGTGTTTTCTTGTCTTTGAGCAAGGGCAAACTCTTACTGGGCTTAATGAATCATTCAAATGATATGTTTGAGATGATCCTTCCATTGACACTTGGAAAATGCCACTGCTGTATCTTTCCCTCAGGGTAGGGACAACTATAAAACCACCTTTTCACTCTCACAATATTGACACGTGGAACTTAGCATCACATTGGCAGGGGGCAGTGCCTGCTCCGCCAAGGCCATAAACTTACTGAAGGTAAGCAACAGTTTTGCAATAGCAAAGAATGCTCAGTTCCAGGAACAGGTGGGCTGTAACAGGATTCTGCTTTTGATGCTGACTGTGCACCGTCAGCACTGTGGGCATGCAGCTATAAATGCATATTCATTTAATACCCTTTGAAGGCAGGAGTGCTTTCCAATTTAAAAAGATCTATTATCACAAAACTGTTATATAACTAACCTAAAAATTCACCTCTCTAACTATGAATACTAAAAAGATACAGAATTTATTAACTATGTTTGGATTAGCTCAGAACTATGTTCCCATGCCATATTTCATGAAACAACTGTGCCCTATGATGATGCTAGTTCACTTTGCAGACATGTCCATGGTTAATTTAGGCTCTGACCTAGACAGCCTTACTGTTCCTGTCTGCATGAGTAAACTTTCAACTGGCTTCCTTCAGACTCAAGGCCCTGATAGCTAGTCTTCATGAACCATTCATGTTAGAAAACTTGTAGTTATAACTCCTTTTTCTGCTACTTAAAATGCAACTTAAAAAGTAAAGATTTGCAATTGGTACAACTGAGGGTAGTGTTCACGGTACTGGAAGTCTAGGTACTCTGCACACTACTGAGGGAGAAAAGTAACTACCAACCCAGCTACAAACCCTTTGATCTACAATAATGATCTGTCTGGAATAGCAGCACAAAACTTGTAGGAATAACCAACTACTACCTGACAGCATTTAAAAATTCTTAGCACTCTGAGAGATGCTATAGCAACCTTTGAAAATATCCACAGAGAAGGTGATTTTCCTGACCTTTGTGTATTTCACACATGCATACTGTATCCATTATAATCTAATTTATATTTTGGGTATTCTGGTACATGTTATATACCTTCAATTGTTAAAATAAAACCTTTGAATATCGATTTATGTCTTCCCAGTTACTCAATATTAATCTTGCATACAGTAAGAACTGTCTTAAAGAGACTTTAGCTAGTAACTAGAATGCATTGGTGAATGCAAAGTTAAGATCTGAGCTCCTCTGCACCCAAGGCCAGGCTTCAGGAGAAGCAGTGGTATCAGTGGTGAACGACATTAGCAGTTCAAGGAAATATGAACAGTTAGAGCATTGCAGAAAACACCTTCATGAAAGCTGCTGCCTCAGGCTTGTCTGGCTTACCTAGGGATGCCGAGTTGTCTTTTGTGTGAAGAGGCAAAAAAGGCCAACTCTGAAGGAGGGGTTCATTCAACTGAGATTCACGCTGGCAGCTGCCATCTCAATGCCAATCTCTCCTTCTTCCTTAGTCACAGGATCTTCTTTTGTTCATTACAGCAATAAACCTAGTCAAATACCCAACACACTCATCTTTCTTGTGACAAGAACAGGAGATAGAAACTGGTTGGGCAGTTTTAATCCAGAGACCTGGAAAAAGGAGCATTCTTGTCCTTGACTGAAGCCAAAAATGATCTTGAATCTGTCCTAGCTGGAGGTCAGAAATGCCAGAATGTTTGGAACCCTAGTTTCTTGTCTGGCTTCTTATAATCTTTCTTCTCCTTTCTCAAAGCTGCCTGGAAACTCTATGTGAGGATGTGACCAAAATTCCAGTCCAATTGCCCATCCCTTTTGTTGAACAGCACTAGAATTGGATCTATGGATCTTTATGGTGGAAATGTGCTATATCTCTCATAGCATAAATAGCAATGACATTAATCTGTGGACCTTGTGTACTCAGCCACTGTCTTAATTTTATCTCCTCTTGTTTACAGTTGATGTACACTCAGACGTCCCACTGTAATCTAATTCTAATATTTGAGTCTCCTTGGTCACTTTCCAAGACTTGAAAGTCAGCCAGAAAGGAGACTCTAAACCTTCACCTCAATTTCAGCCCATCTCCTGAATGACTTTAGGGTATCAACTTTTTTTTTTTTTAATTTTTGAGACAGGGTTTCTCTGTGTAGTGCTGGCTGGACTCAAACTCAAAGATCCACCTTCCTCTACCTCTTGAGTGCTGGGATTAAAGGTGTGAGCCATCACTGCCAGGCCAAGGTATCAACTCTTGACAGAGCATGTCAAATAGCTTGGAGGCCACTGAGGATGGACCTCACCTTTCCATTTTCCTGGCAGCACTAGGAAAGGAAACATCAACTTTGCACCTCCTTAGGGGCCAAATATCATTGGAAAAGGTGGAGATTCCACAGTTTTTTTTTTTGAGACTCCTTTCTTCCAGTAAAATAAAAACTTTAAAAGGTATCTGAGTTCTATCTCTGGCCCTGGGTGGAGATATGATGTTCAGATCTGTTCCAAAGATTAGAAAATCACATACTCCTTCTCTAAGAATTAGTCCAGGTAGACCCATCAATCAATCTACTGGCTGAGAGATTAGCCCAACAGGAAAAGTGGTCCACATGGCAGCTGTTTGACCTAACAACATGCTAAAGATAATGGGAAGAATAATTATTCCCTTCATGAAATGATGTAATCCTTCCCAGAAGCTGCTTCCCAAGACAGTGCTTTCCATGCTAGGCCTGCCCACCTTTTGGAGTTCTCTCTAAAGTCCTAACTTAAATTTTCTCTTCTTTCTGTCTCTTTTGGGGATGCTGATCAAAGGCCTAAGTATGTTTTTCCTCGCACTGGGTCTTTTTCTCTTTCTCTGAAGTGACCCTGCCCTTCCACTATGCAGCTTCTTGTTAAGATCCATTATTGAATGCCAGGTGGTAGTGGTGCACGCATTTAATCCTAGCACTCACAGAGGCAGGTGGATCTCTGTGAGATCGAGGCCTGCCTGGGCTACAGAGCAAGTTCCAGGAAAGGCACAAAGCTACACAGAGAAACCCTGTCTTGAAAAAAAAAATCCATTATTGAACTTGACAGCTTTCTTTTTCTTTTCTGTATGTCCCACCTTATGACAAGACCTTCATTTTGCCTCTCTATTGATTTTTTCTCAAGTTCTCATAAAAATGCTTCTCTAGAGATGCTTATGAGTCCATTTTTAATTTCATTTATTAATGAGATCAAAAACCCATGAAAGGGAACTCCAAGTTACCTGGTGTCTTAGCACAGGATATACATTAACATTCCAAAATGTAGGGAAGGGGGAATAGTGAGGAAATATTGAACCAAAGTAAGACTGAAAACCAGCCAGGCAAACTCCAAACTCTGCATCTCCATGTCTGATGTCAAAGCTCTCCTCAGATCTCCAACTCCTTTCAGCTTTGTTGACTGCAACACATTTCTCTCTCTTGGGCGGGTTCTGCTCCCTGTTATCAGCTTTCCACAGCAGGTATCCCATGGCTCTGGCATCTCCAACATCTTGAGATCTCTAAGGCAATCCAGGCTTCAACTCACAGCTTCGTGCAATGGCCTCTCTGGGCCTCCATCCAGGGAAACCCCAGACCTCAGCATCTTTCTTTAGTCCAGGAAGAAGCTTCTATAACTCTTTTCTTCTGCCTTAACACTAAAGCCAGAACCACGTGGCGGAAGCTGGGACATTCTGCTGCTTGCTGGGGCTAGAATAGGGCTCTCTTATTCAATTATATCTTCACCAGCTTTCTGTTTTTGATGATTACCTTGGCTGCTTAAGCTTGGTTGTCCTTTAACTTCCTCTGTAGACCAGTCTGGTCTCAAACCCAGAGATCCACCAAAATCTGCCTTCCACATGCTGGGATTAAAGGGGTGCACCACCATACCCAGCTCTAAGATTTCCTCTAATTCCTTTTCATAAATTGGAAACTTAGCTGGGTGAGGTCTGCCTGCCTCTGCCTCCTAAGTGCTGGGATTAAAGGTGTGGGCCACTACCACCCTGTCTAAGCTTTTCATTATTTCTTTTTCACAAATTGGAAACTTAGCTGGGTGGGATGTTGCCCTGAGTTCACCATTCCCTTTATTCCATTTCTTAATCTGTTTATCTCCTTGAACACAAGATTTAGCTCCATTCTACTCCCTGGTGCTCTTTTTCTTCTCAAATTTTATATTTTGTAATTTATCCTGCTCTGCTTGTTCCTTTTCATTATAAATCTTCATTAGAATTATCACTACTAACAGAGTCTATACTAGGCTGTTTTGGGATTTCCTTGGCCAAAAGAATTAATCCAAAACTCTTCACTTTAGCCTCAAACTTTTGGGACAAGGGCAAAAAGCAGCCACATTCTTCACCCAAATATCACAAGAATCGTCTGTAGGCCACATATTAATATTCTTCTCCTTTGAAACCTCTTGAGCCAGCACCCAGAGTTCATCAAAGCACATTCAACACCAGTGTCTTCCATGCTTTACTAGTATGGCCCATGAATCAGCATTTAAAGTGTTCAACTGCTTTTGTAACCCATACTCTCAAAGTCCATTATTTCTTCAAACAAACAAACAAAAACAAAACATGGTCAGGCCTATCACAGCAATACCCCAATTCCTGGCACCAACTTCTGTCTTAGTTAGGATTTTTATTGCTTCAAAAAGACATCACAACCATGACAACTCTTTCTAAGGAAAAGATTTAATTGGGGTGGCTCACTTACAGTTCAGAGGTTCAGTCCATTATCATCATGGTGGGACATGGCAGGTTCAGGCAGACATGGTGCTGGAGAAATAGCTGAGAGTCCTATATCTTGCAGATAGCAGGAAGTGGTCTAAGACACTGGGCAGTATCTTTAGCATACGTGAGACCTCAAAGCCTGCCTCCACAGTTACACACTTCCTCCAACAAGACCACACTTACTCCACAAGGCCACACCTTCTATAGTACCACTCACTTTGGGGGCCAATTTTCTTTAAAAGTAGCACACCTGGTAACACTTACAGCTAGAAAACTCAGTCTTGTCAATAAAAATTAGGTGAATTTATTGGGTGTAGTTTCTATGAAAGCCTTTTCCTTGAATATAAACAAGACAAGCATGGGCTGATGGTGCACAACTGTCTCCACAGCATTCAGGAAATGCATGTGGGAGGATCTTGAGTGTGAGGTTAGCCTAGCCTACACAAATGAGACCTTGTTTTGATGAAAGAGGATGGGAGGAGAAGAGAGAGAGAGAGAGAAGGAAGGAGAGTGTAAATGAGTCTTAGTCTTCTCTCCTCTTGTTTGTTTTCCATTTGGAACTTGATTTAATGCTATAGTCCCAGGAGAAGAGCCCTGGTTTGGAACCATAAGAAGGGAGATGCACGCTGTAGATGACAGAGTGAGATGCAGTTGGTCCTCATCCTCTGCTGGCTATCTTCTTTTGTGAGGCCAAGGTAACTTGTCAATGCTATTATTTTTGGGTTTCTGTTCACTGTGAACAAATGTTTAGAGAATGTGTGTGTAGCCCAAGCACACATTCTGTATCAGACTTACATTCTAAATGTTTTGTATCATCTCCCATCAGTTGTTTGAAAGCAAAGCATCTAGCAGATGACTTCAAAAATATATGAAAGGACAGAATAAAAGTTATTGATCTGCCAAGCAAACATCTGGTCAGACAGGTGTGAGCCAGCAATTACCCTGAATTATGTTAAGCCATTGATACTTTGAAGTTGTACATCAGGCATTGATACTGCCAGCTAAAGTACTGACTGTCAATGACCACCACCAGATGAATAGAGAACAAAAGTGTCGTAGATTAATAAAATGACTGTTGTTTATTTTGGAAAGAGAAGGGTATCTTGCCATTTGTAGCATAGATGTGATAAGATGTTTTTCTAAGCGACAGGCCAGTCACTGAAGGACAATGACTTCATTAGTACACTTAGCTGAAATATGGAAAACAGTCAAGATCATGCAAACAGAGACGACAACAAGTACTATTGCATTCCAGAGGATTGGGGATGGGGATCATGAGAATGGTTAGGAATATTGGGAGTTACTGCTCAATAGGCACAAAGTTTTGTTTTTGCAAGATAAATAGGCTTTGTTTACAACCCAGTGCTGGTAGTTAAAAATACAGTGTTATGTAACTCAAAATATTCGGGAAGGCCTGTTGAGATTCATGAAATGCTGTTTCCTCATCTATCAGGACGAGCAAATGATTTCTGACCTTGAGTATATTTATATAGTTTATGACATTTATTGATGTGTATATATGTTGAACCAACTGTGTGATTCTGGAATAAAACCCCTTGTTCATGATGTAAGATCTTGATGTGTTCTTAAATACAGTTTGTAAGTACTTGGTTGAGAATTTTTGTATGTATATTCATCAGGGAAACTGGTCTGTAACTTTCTTTTTGTGTATCTTTAACTGGTTTTGTTATCAGAGTGATACTGGCTTTATATAATTAGTTTGGTAACAATCTTTTTTCTTCTGTTTCGTTGAAGAGATTGAGAACTGTTGGTATTAGATCTTTGAATAGTTTTTAGAATTCAGTGATAAATCTGTCTGGCCTGGGGCTTTTCTTCATGAGGAGACTCAAAAAATTAAATATTATGTTTACTAATTCTTTGGGAATTACATACACTGTATTTTGATCATATTCATCCATTTTCTCCCGTATCCCCCTCCCCACTCTCATCTCTCCACTCCCCCAACTTTGAATTTTCTTCTTCTTTCCTTACCCCTTTTCCCAGTGCAGTTGTTATTGCCCAAATATTCTTGGAAGTGTAGCCTGCCCTAGAATGTGATCAACCTATCACGGTCACATAACTAAACAATATAGATTCCCATTTTCCCAACAGGTATCAAATGTCAATATCTCACCATTTAGTGGAGGACTTTCATGCATCTCTCACCCTCCATGCTGGGATTTTGTCTGGTTTGAGCTTGTACAGGTCTTGTGCATGATTTACAATGGATGTGAATTTATATGTGCATCTGCCCTGGGTATCCAGAGAGCACAGTTTCCTTGAAGTTATCTACCACCTCCAACTTACAATCCCTGTTCCCCCTCCTCCTTCTATTACTATGATTCTTGAGCCTTGAGGGGGCAGTTATTATGTGTAAATCTATTTAGAGATAACCACTTCATAGCATCTTATTCTTGGCACATTGACCAGTTGAGGGTGTCTGAGTTAGCTGCTGTCTACCACGAGGAGAAAATTCTCTAATGGGGGTTAATAGATGCATGGATGTCAGCATAGTTCCTAAGAGGACAGCTACTGTTCTGTCCTATTGCGGATATCTGAAGTGCTGGCTGTATCTGAGTTGCTACACCTAAAGCTAGCACTTCTCGCTCACTGCTTCAGGGTGACCATAACCTGAAATTAAATTCCCAAGCATTTCTCTGATTATTGTAGCCTGAGAAGAGCTTTCTGAAAATTAGCTGTTGGGGGTAAATTGAGAGGAAAACACATGGATATAGGAAGGGTGTATCATGAAAGAAAGAGGGATCCCGGATTTAAGTGCAGTGGTAGCATGTTCCAGTTACTTCTAGTACCTCTCATTATTTGAAAATACTACACACCAGAGAACAAGAAAATGTAGTTTCCCTTTAATATGAGATAGAGCAGAGAATACTGGAGAATGGTTTGAGAACAGTTGACCACCATGATATTATATTATGCGTACTCCTCCATGACATTACAGCTGCTTCGATAGCCATTTAGTGATTGCATAAATGGACCAATGTACAAATTAATTTATTTCTGCAGTATTTTTTCTAGAAATTAGTTCTTCCCAAGTATAAACTATAGTTTATTCCCAAGTATAAACAATATGAAACAATAGCCAGAGTTTAGTTCTTTCCTTACCTTTTTATTTAGATTAAGTAGTGTCTACACTTTAATAGGACTTCTGTGATGATGGGGGGATAGTTTTAACATTAGTAAAAAACTATTAAAAACAGGCAAAGTTCTTGGTATGAATTTATATTACACAAAATTATTTTTATAAAAGGCTTTGGGTAAAGTCAGTTGTACTAAAATGATGTTGCAAGTGATGTATTGCCTCCCAGTGAATCTTGCAAGCCCATGTTTAGCCTTGATACAACCGGACTGCTGAATAGTAGTAGAACAACAATTGAAGCAATCCATTTCTCTCCATTCCTTCCTCTCATACATCAGTTTGTGTCTTTATGAAAGGCTACACTACGGAAGCAACATATTCAAAGAGAAATCTAGATTTATTACAGGACAGAAGAATTTACAAGGAAACCTCCATAACTGTGAGATTCTATGTTTCTTGAAAAAAGATTTACAGGTGCCATGGATATGATGAACAAGAGGGGTAACATTTTGTCCTGAGCACATACCTTTTTATTCCTGTTCATTTTGCTGTCACCAAAGGCTGGTAATTGTATCTCCCAAGATCAGTAAAAGCGTAGCTTCCATTCTGAAAGCATTCACTTGAAAATTTGACATTTGTTTGGTGCTAGTCAGGTGGTGTGGAAGATTTTATAATCTTGTGCAAGTTCTTGTCTTTTGATTTAGTTCAGACTATACAGTCCTCTTCTGTGACTTTGGATGCTATCTTGGTCTGTTGAAATTTTATAATTAGCTGGCATGGATTCAATCAGATAATCACTTCTGGTTTGCTATCATATCTGGCTGGCTTTACATACTTGTAGCTTTTTCAGAAAATAGTTTATTCACTTCTTTAAATTAACTTTGAATTTTTCTTACATTAGGATAACTTTAAATTTACTGGAAAATTTCAAAGGTAATATAGAAAATGCTTCCATATTTCATATTACCACCATCTTACAGACTGTACATGCTTCATACTCAGTGAGTCAGTATTGACCCAGTTTTTGTAACTAAACCCATACTTTCCTCAGGTTCCTTTAGTTGGTATATACTATGTTTTTCTGTTTCAGCACACAAACAAAATGATTACATTTAGTCATCCTGTCTCATACTAGGCCTATTTAGGCTGTGGCAGTTTCCTAGACCTTTATTGTTTTTGAAAGCTTTGGCAGTTTTGAAGATTTCTTGACAAGTATTTTGTAGATATGTTTTTACTGGGTTTGATCTGATGTGGGTTTGAGAGATGGACCCACTAGAATTAGCATTCTTATCATTTCATGTGAAGAGCCTGACTTCCAACTGATAATGTGAACCATGGCCACCTAGCTGAGGTAGTGTTTCTCAGGCTTCCCCATTCTAACAGTTTCCCATTTCCATGCTGTAGTCTTTGGAATGAATTTACTATGCACAGAGCAAACTTCAGCAGTGGGAATTGCCACATGACCCAGCAATCTCACTGTGGAGTTTAGAGTCAAAAGGAAGCAAGTTGGTGTCAAAAGATAATACAGTTGCAGGCTTTACTGGCACAAGATTAACAATAACCAAGATACAGGATAAACTTTGATGTCTATCAATGGATAAGTAGACAAAAAATGTGATATATGATATTTTTCTTTAAAGAATGAAATCATGATAATTACATGAATTATCATGAATGAGCCTAGATGACATTTTGTTATGTGAAATATGTCGTACATAGAAAGATAACTGTTCATACTATCATTTATAGGTGGCATCTGAAAATTTTGTTCTCATATACAGATGGGAACAGTGAGTGGAGAATGGTTTGTAGGCACCAGTGTACAGAAGGGTTGGAGGAATACTTCTTATTTCCATAGCATAGTAGAATAATTAAGGTTGATGATTCTGTATTTCAATGTGGCTGCTGTATAGGACTTTAATGTTCTTAACACAAAGAGACAATAAATATTTCTGATAGAAATGATAATTATATGGATATGGTCATTAAGTATTATACATATGTATTGAAAGATGCCATACTCCATTAATTTGTACAATTATGAATCAATGAAAAAGAAAAACAAGCAAGAAATGTGCCAGACTTTATTTTCTTGAAAGTAGAATATCAACATACTGGGAGCTTTAATTTTTTTTATTTAAAATGTATACTTCATTGAAAATCATAAGCTCTTATCTATAAATAAAGCCTCAAAAAACCCACTACCATTGTTTCAAGTTGAACTGTTTTGTCATAGCCCCAAATTTCAGGCAGTTTTACAAGACATACCTTAGTCTCTCGAGGGCATTGATTAAAAAACTACATAGATTTTTTTTAATGTATCATGAAAGTTGATCAATCTTTTTTTCTAAGCTAGTATCATGTATTTTTAATAATGCAATGGGTTATTTGATACAATAATATTTAAATCTCCAACTAGATTGACTGGAGAGAAAAAGGCCTCATACAGTAATATTTTTCCCATTTCTCCAGTAGAGCTGTGTGTTGTACATTTTCATTTCTTCAAACACTTGGAAGAGATTAACTTTTCACTGTTGATGCATTCCGATTTTTTATGGGACAGAACTCTCAGGCAGAAAAGTGGTTTTTCTCTTCGACTTGCAGGGCTTTGGAGATCCATCAAAATTTTTTTCATACCCCGTGGGCATTACTCTGACCATTGCAGCCAGAAATCCCAATGTAATCAACTCAGTCTTCAGGGAGTTCTCTGAATCAAAACCATTAGGAATGTCTAAATGAGCGTTTCTGGCATCCTGGCTGGTTGTGACACAGGTGAGTTTTCATTGGTAATTGAATCTTTCATTCTTGGCACTGAACAAGCTACCCTTGTCATGCCAGGTCACTGCAATCTGGGGAATTTATCTTTTAAATAAAATGCAGTAGAAAGTGCAAACCTTATTTTGGCAATAAAGCTTATGGGATATTGATCTCTTTATTTGCAATTTAATTTTCTGTTTGTAGGTATACACAGAGCTACACTATCAATTTGTTTTCTGCCAAAATTAACCTTATAAATTTATTTTATTCACATTCTACATCTAAATCTCTCCATCTCCTTCTTCACCCATGTTCTCATCTATCTCTGAAATGTTTCTATAAATGGTATACAGAATTGAAGGATGCTGGTGAAATTTTTGCAAACACTAAAAAGGTGGTATTAGGATAAGGTGAGAACACGCTTAGAATATTTTTAAGAGTTGGCGGATTCCTAACCAACTACTCAGGGTCATGGATCATAGAGGAGAACCTACTACCACCACTTTCCTAAACCAGCACAACCCCAACTACATTCTAAATACTCATCCTATGTCCACTGATAAGTGTGGCTCCCAACTTTCACCAAAGACAGTTTTCTTTCAACAGAGACTATAAAAAAAAAAGAAAAATCACAGCTAGTAAAAATGCAGGAAACAAATGCTCCCAACCCACATTGATATACATCCACAATGTGACTCCGGCACCTGAGGCTCAAGGAACAGCACAAAAGAAGAGGCAGAAAGATGAAAAGAGCCAGAAGATCAGGAAGCATGCTTGAGCTTGTCTCCTAGAAATGTCAGGGAAGTTTCACTCATGAGACTTCAACAATATGGCTGCCCAAGGAATACCTTCACATGGACAACACCAATAGATGTGCTAATGTTAAAGGTGGAAATCTCAGAGGCCCCACTCCTGGCAAAAGAACTACAGGCAGATAAGAGTCTCTGAGAGAAGTGGTCTTCCCCAGGGAAGAGCCTTCTAATTGGTTATGCAATACCAAGTTGTCAGTCCTGAAATTATGTACATGTAAACAATGCTAAATGGAGTCAGTGCATTGTTTTTATGTATTTAGGCATATATATGTATATATGCATGTAAGAAGAAGAGGCCAGGAATTTGAAAGGAAGCAGGGCCAGGGAAACATGGGAAAAGTTAGAGGAAGGAGAGAGAATGGAGGGAAATGATCCTGGTGAGGAAAAAAGTACCCCTGATGCTCTAGAGAGACAAACATCCCTTCCATCTTCCAAGGCTGTTTGCTATGTAGATGGTTTTGTGAAGAACATGGAAGCCAAAGCTTTGTTCTTAAAAGAAAATCATAAATGCAAGAAAACTGTGAAGTTTAGACACATGGCTGTCCATATCTGATAAAGCATTCTGTTTATCTGTCAAGAAGCACTCATCTGTAATCTGTCTAACTGTCCCATTACTCATTCATTTACATATTTAAATGTGCATCATATCCTGCATATTGTGCCTGGTAGTATATTACATTAGAAATCTAACAGTGAACCAGAAAGATGTACTTCCTTACCTTGTGGGACTTACCATGGTGTAGCAGCAATCTTAAATGATCTTGCCAATTCCTCAGCTGATCTTGTTTCCTCAGACTGGAAGCCTCTGAGTTCTCATCCAAATGGATCTCAGCTGAACTGTGCTGCTCCAAAGCCTAAAGCTTAACCTGCCAAAAGTTTCTAGTTTCTGGTCTTCATGCCTTATATACCTTTCTGCTTTCTGCCATCACTCCCTGGGATTAAAGGCTCACTTTCTGGGATTAAAGGCATGAGTCACCATGCTTGGCTGTACCCTTGAACACACAGAGATCCAGGTAGATCTCTGCCTCTGGAATGTTAGGATTAAAGGCATGTGCTACCACTGCCTATCCTCTGTATCTAGTGGCTGTTCTGTTCTTTGACCCCAGATAAGTTTATTAGGGTGCACAATATTTCGGGGAACACAATACCACCACACCGTGGGGAAGAGGGGTTATGGCAACACAATTACGCAGTAGCCAAGTGATTGCAATGTAGCACCTGCACATAAGAGTCTACACTAGTCACTAGCTAGAACTACAAAGTCTTGATAGAGGCATGCACAAAGCTCTCACAGGAATGGCTCCCCAAATCTGTGCAGATGGAATTGAAAGGGTGAATGAGAGTAGACCTGAATTGGAAGTTAGATAGTAGGGGATAAATAATGGAAGATGTGGTCTACTGGGTAAGGTCTGGAAATTTTATTCTGAGAGTATCAGGGAAATGCTGAGAGGTTTTAAACAGGAGAGACAAATCACCAAGATTTTTTTTTTTTTAAGTTATAGGGTCTCCATACAGACCATGACTGCAGGAACAGAATGTTTACCTCAGGGAATGACCGACTGATATAGAAACTTAGGATATAAGGAAACAGCTATACATACAAGCGGTATTTAAGAGGTAAACTAAGAAACTGTTTGTTTGAGTGGTAAGAGAGTGGAGGATATCAAAGAATGCTCTTGGATCTTGTCTGAATATTGGAGTGAAGATGGGACTGATTGAGTTCTGGTGAATCACAGCCATTTGGTGTCTATCACAGTGATTTTTGAGAAAGACAAGACAGGCAGCCTGTCTATTACTCTGTTTTCTTGTTCTGTCTTGTGTTGCGCTGTATACCCCAGATATCCTAGGTTTCTAAGGGGTGTACATTTTATTGAATTGTTGTCCAGTGTCATGCTATCATTTTACATGTAACTCTTACCATAAGCAGGTGACAATCCAGTGTGGTCTGCCAAACCTGTGATTTTTCTCCGTGAGAGCATGTGTGGGGAGTATTCTTTAGCTTACATGGGGCGAGAGGACTTTTCAGCAGTGAGTGTGTTTTTGGTTTAACAGAAGTAAGGTACAAAAAAGGTTGGGGTCCTTCCTGTCTCTGACTGGTTGTTAGAAAGCCTGAACCTCATCAACCTGCTGGGCCTCATAGTACACTGACCACGCTCTTTACAGCTCACTTCTCTTTGACCTTATTTGGTTATACATTTCCTATTGTTTATCGAACATATTTTGAGTAGGTCTTAGATATTTTCTGGAACAACTTCACGTCCAATCTCATAAAAGTCAATGTAAAACTAAGCTACCAGTGAATCTAGAAAACAAGAATTGGGCTCTCTGTTTGTGAAAGCAGAGCTGCAAACCAGATAAACACTTAAGATTTCTTAAAGCTCCACTCTTCTTGTTTCTTCAACAATGGGAAGGACTTTAAAGTTTGAGTCACAGATATTTCACATCTCTAAAACTTGTTAGACACCAATAGGCCATCTCTTTATACCACTAGGCTACTGGTAATTCAGCACATTTCCCTACTCTTGGATATGACCTAGGGATTGATTCTACTTCTGAATCTTTTCTCAAGAGTCAATGCAATATTGTACATAGGGCTGTTACAGCAAAGCCAGAAAGCATGTTCTTTCCTTCCTCTCTCATTCTGTGTTCAGCCCACTCACAGCAATTTCAGGAGGTATTTGCCTTTTGCTCACTGTGTGAGTCTTGTAGACTCTATTCTAAGAGTTACTCATTTCTACTGTTCCATCTTCTCAAAGAAGTAGCTGTTCCTCTGAAGAATGATTTAGGATTCATGTTCTCACAAGAGTGAAGCCTAGAGATTATGATCTGAAGTGAGAGCTGGCCTGATCAGAATTGATCAGCCTGAAAGAGGAAACCTACCCACAGGTTAGGCTCCCCGACCACTAGCCAAGTTTCCTGATTGTAGCTAAAAATCTTTGCTTATTCGGAGGCCATGATGACTATTCCCAATCCACCATCAGTCCTGAGTTAGTACAGTGAGTTAGTATAGTCATATTCAATTTTCTTTAATATTTGTTTTCAGACTGTATACAAGATATAATAGGGAAAGCCCTGTATTGCTCCATATGCAAATAGTCATGTTGCTTATTTAATTAAGTTTGACCTTTTAAATTCTCAACTGCATCTTAGGCTAGATTTAAACTCATGACAACCCTCCTACCCTGCCTTTGAGTGTGGGAATTATAGTTGTGTGCCATCAGACCTGGTTAGGCATGTGTTTTAGGTATAGTCATAAATACTATACTTCATTATTGAGCTGAACTTGCTGGCACAGCCCTCTAATTTCAGAGATTTGATTGGCTGAGGCAGGAAGATCACAAATTCAAAGCCTGCCTGGGCTACAGAGTGAGCTCAAGGCCAGTCCAGGAAACTTAGTAAGGTAGTCTCAAAGTAAAAGGTAAAAACAGGGGTAGGGGTAGAGTTCAGCAATAGAGCAATTTCTTATTTTGTGCAAGATCCTAGGGATAGTCTCTAGAGAGAGTGTATGTATACTTAACATTTTCCATATGTATGCATGTACAAACACACATACCTATACATATTTTATGTGCCATGCCTCTTGCTATGTTGTTTACAGAAGCAAATGAGCCAGTCCTGATAAAGCATTTACTTGGTATTCATTTGGGAAAATAAGTGAATAGATATAGTGGCAGAGGATAACTACTTGTTATGTTATATAAAAAGAAAATTTCAAAATGATAACCTATTTTTACTGTCTTGAGGATGAAAGTGTGAATGATTATCAGACTATTTGTTAACAGAAAAAAAAAACAAACAAACTGAGAATAACCTTAGGCCTTCTTTCACATTGCATCGCTGTAGTTTTATTGCTGTAAAGTTTCCTAGACATGGAAATGAGGTAGAGATGATAGCTTTAATCTGGGACCAAAGGTTGTACTACTGAGACTTTGCTGAATTAATTCAGTATTTCAGTGAAGGGTAGAAACAGGACAAACTTGGAGGCTGAATGAAGTTCTTTTTTGGGTTGATGGGCTATGATCCATGCATATCACAGGTTAGAGAGGCGGTGACTGTTGTGAGTCAAAGACTGTAAAAAGCTGAGGGCAGGATACAAAATACACCTTTCAAGTATGTTATGACTGTCAAAATAAGAAAAAAAGAGTAAATTCTTGTGATAGTTCATATTGATTTTCAACTTGATAGGACATGAAGACATCTAGGAGACAAGGCCGTGGGCCAACCCATGAGACAGTTTCTAGATAGGGACAAGCCACCCTAAGGGCAGGCACTACCACAACCCAGCCCAGGGTCCCAGACTCAATGAAAAGGAGTGCTGGCATTTGTTTCTCTCTCTTTCCTTTTGTCAGATGTGACATGACCAGCCGCTGGCCACCACACCTTTTCTGCCATGACATATTATACCTCAAATTGTGACTCAAAATAAACCCTTCCTTCTGAAAATTGTGTTTCTCATGTTTTTTTTTTGTCGCAACAATGAGAAAATTAGCTACCAAAATTTCCCAGTAGAGGAACAGCTAACATTTCAGAGATTATTTCATATAAAGCCAGTGGTTGTCTGGGCCCAAGGGTCCCTCCGCTTCTTTCTTCCAGATGTTGCACCTGGCTATATTTCTTTTCTGGGACTGTTATGGACTTCTTTGGGTGTCTATAAAGGTCTCTCAGGATTAGTAGACATAAATCTTAATCTTCAAAATCACAATGACCTATCATCTCACCTCCAAGGGGATGCTAACATAAAAAGACTGAAGGTATCAAGTGCTATGAGGAGGCAGAGGAACTGAGCTTGTTACTATTGGTGGGAATGTAAATGTATAGTCATTATGAAAAACCACATGGCTACTTCTCAGAAAGTTAAGACGAGAAATACCATATGATTAATCCCATAATTGGTGTATGTATATGTAGCTAAAAGCAGTTGACCTGGTATGTCATAGACATAGGGACACTTCCAAAATTGTTGCATCACTATTCCTAATATCCAAGAAACACAAGGAACTGTTCCACAATTGGTATATATACAAAATGAAATCATATTAAAAGTGAAATCCCGTAGTTGGTAAGAATATGAATTATTATATGAACCAGAAGTCATATGAAGTGAAACAAGCCAGGCACAGAAACACAACTTATGCGTGATATCACTTATGTGTGGACTCCAAAATCACTGACATAGAATTTGAGTCTGAAATGATTACTAGTGTCTAGAGAGAGTCCGGGGGAGGGAGAGGCTGAATATGGTAGACAGTTACATACTGTGTGATAATGCTCTTGTACACTGGTTTAATAAAATGCTGATTGGCCAGTAGCCAGGCAGGAAGTATAGGCGGGGCAAGTAGACAAGGAGAATGCTGGGAAGAGGAAGGGAGGAGTCATGAGTTACCAGCCAGACTCAGAGGGAGCAAGACGACAAGGCAGAACTGAGAAAAGGTACCAAACCATGTGGCTAAACATAGATAGGAATTATGGGTTAATTTAAGGGTAAGAGCTAGTCAGTAATAAGCCTGAGCTAATGGCTGAGCAGTTATAATTAATATAAGCTTCTGAGTGATTTTTTTATTATTTTATTTTATAATTAATTTAATTTTACATATCAGCCACGGATTCCCCTGTCCTTCCTCCTACTACCCCCCTGCCTTCCTCCCCAATCCACCCCACATTCCCACCTCCTCCAAGGCAAGGTCTCCCCTGGGGATTCAGCTTAGCCTGGTACATTCAGTTGAGACAGGTCCAGTCCCCTCCTCCCTAAACCAAGGCTGAGCAAAATGTCTCAGCATAGGCCCCAGGCTCCAAAAAGCCAGTTCAAGCACTAAGGACAGGTCCGGGTCCCACAGCCTGGGGGCCTCCTAAATAGTTCAAGCTAATCAACTGTCTCACTTATCCACAAGTTCTGGTCCAGTTCCATGGGGACTCCTCAGCTATTGGTTCATAGTTCATGGTGAATTTTTTTTTTTCTGAGTGATTATTTTATAAGCTGCTGCAGGACTGCGGGGCTGGGGCAGGACTGGGATGGGACCAGAGAAACCTTCTGGCTACAGTTATATGAAGTAAGAAGCTTTGAGGTGGAATTGTTCAGTATATATTGTGTGCTTCTCAGAACTAGAAGAAAGGATGTGGATGATTTCAACCATGAACAAATGATGCTTGAGAAAACATGTATATTTAATCAGATTAAAAAATTACATTATATTTGTGGATATCATATGGTACCTCATCAGTATGAACATTTCTTTTGTTTTAATGTAAGAGGCCATGAATTTAAAAGAGGAGTATATGGGAGGATTTGGACGGAGGAAAGGGAAAGGGGTAATGTTGTAATTATATTATAATCTCAAAAATAAAGGAATGATTAATTAAAAACAAAAAATAAATTATAAGTACTATGCTATAGGGGAAAACTATAAATGTGTTTGAAAGACATTAAACTTCCCCTTTTTAGAGTCTAAGGACTTCCTCCCAAGAGTGGTGTGCTCACATGTTCCAAAAAGAGACACCCAGATGAGGAAACTGCTTGATGCTGGTTCACATGGATGCTGGAGACTTTTGCTCAGTATATGCAGAAGGATGAGATGCCTGCATCAGGAAGATATGTGAAAACCAAGGATTTCAGGTACTACTTTCCCACTGAGAAAGGTGTTGGAAAATGAGTATGATTAAGACAAAATGTTGATATACAGGGCTGGAAATAACCAATGCTGTTAGAGTAGTTGTTATTTGGGGAATAGAGACATTGGCAATTCATTAGTGTCATGTGATGGGCAGGTGTGTGTGACATTTAGAAGGAAAATTTGTTGTTCTGTGCTTTCTTAGGTAAGTCCTGTGGCTTGGATCCTAGGTAGGGAGTGTGGAAAAGATAGGACCTCTGACCCTTTGTCATGTTTTTTTTTTTTCCCAGAGAACTTTGCATTTACCTGGGAGGGGTTAGAGGGATGGTGTGTGATTTTTGAGTATAAGAAAAAAAGATCCACACAGTTCTCCTATTCTCAACATCTGGTAGTCATGAACTTGAATTAGAATTGTATTTATTTGTTATTTAATGTTGTTTCAACCTTGTCACTGGTCACTGTTGACATTTGAGCTGGGTAATCTTTTGGCACAGAGATGCTGTCCTGGGTATTCTGTAATGCAGCATTGGAAGGTGCTTGGTGCCACAATCAGTGTGTGTGTGTGTGTGTGTGTGTGTGTGTGTGTGTGTGTGTGTGTATGTGTGTATGCACAAGTATCTCTAGACATTGCCATAGATCCTTCTGGTGACAAAAATCACTACTTGTTTAATGCTACCAAGTGTCTTAAATGATTACTGGCCCTAATAAAGAAAAGTTGTTTTACAGCTTATATATGATGAGAATAATTAAGCTAGAAAACTCTACTTTGCCATATAATTAACATAGATCTATTCTTCTACGTGATAGAAATATTTAAAGAAACATTCCTACTGAAAGAGAAAAGCCAAAAGCTGAAAATATATACTGATAGAAAATAGTACTTTAATGAAAAGCAATTTGCCAAAATAATATTTACTTCTTTTTGAGTTATTCCTCCAGTTCCTCTGAGTTGTAATCATAAAATCAGTGGCTTTTTTTTTCACTTTGCAAGCTTTTCAAAGTCAAAATAAAAATTATATTTAATTTAATGCTGGATTTAGTATTTGTAATTTTGTTCACCGGTGTTTCAGTTGTCATGTACCAGTCTGGACCTGTCTGCAGCGCAGTGGACTCTTCTAGTCAACTGTCAGTGTCTGTGAGGTTTCTGTCCTCCTTAGCCAGGCAGCATGGAGATGGGTTGGAATTGCCTTTGCTGACATTTCCTGGACAGAAGCCTTGGAAGAAACACAAAGAGAAGATCCAGTCTTTGTGGTAGTTCAAGAAGTAACCAAACTCTGCAGCCCTCCTCCGAATGCCAACTGCAGCTTTCAATAGTAGGAGTCCTCCTTTGGATTCATGCCCCTTTCAGACAGCTCAGGTTTGAAAAGCTGAAAATTTCCCTTCATTAGAGAAGAATTATGTGACCTCTATAGAAAATGTGGAAAACATATTTTAAGAAAATGAGAGTTGAGAGGCCGGCCCCCAGCTCCCATCTTGCTCCGGACGTCCCTTTTGGAACACTCGTGAGTACCCTTCCTTGCCCCAGACCCCATCCCTGGGCACCAGCCACTCCAGGGAAGACCTGCCCAACTCGGCCCCAGGTTCTGGCCACCAGGCAGGTTCCCTGCTAGCCCCACCGGGAAGGATCCCCTTCTCCAAGACCCCTGGCAGACCCTGCAGTCTCCACGCCCTGCCCCCACGCCCATCCGCCTGAGCCCCAAGCCTCTTCCTGAGACTTAGAGGCCGGCCCCCAGCTCCCATCTTGCTCCGGACTTCCCTTTTGGAACACTGACTTCCCTTTTGGAACACTGGTCTGTCTGAACCAAGTGTGCGGATAAGGCCAAGAACGAACCACAAGGAGATGGGCAGACGTCAAGGCAGAAACATATACAACAAAATGAATAGCAATACAGCATCACCAGGCCCTAGCCCTCCTCCAACACCTAGACCTGAACATCAGAAATTAGAAGAAGCAGAAGAAAACAGCCTTATGAATGACATCATGAAGAAGCTAGAGGCTTGCGTAGAGGAAAAGACAAAAAAATGTGAAGAACGCTGTAAACAACTACAGGAAAGGGCAAACAAATTAGAAGAAATCAATAAAGTCCTGGAAGAAAACAATAAAATACTGAGAGAAAATCAAGAAAAATCAATGAAACAAATGAAGGAAACAGTCCAAGACCTGAAAAGGGAAATAGAAAAAATGAAGAAGACACAAACAGAGGGAATGCTGGAAATAGAAAATCTGAGAAAACGATTGGGAACTTCAGATGCAAGTATAATCAACAGAATGCAAGAGATGGAAGAGAGGATCTCTAGCGTTGAAGATACAGTAGAAGAAATACATTCATCAGTCAAAGAAAACACTAAAGCCAACAAAGTCATGAACCAAAATGTCCAAGAAATTTGGGACACCATGAAAAGACCAAACCTAAGAATAATAGGGGTCGAAGAAGGAGAAGAATACCAACTCAAGGGCACAGAAAATATATTCAACAAGATCATAGAAGAAAACTTTCCCAACTTAAAGAAGGAAATGCCTATGAAGATACAAGAAGCTTATAGAACACCAAACAGACTAGACCCCCAAAAAAAGTCCCCTCGCCACATAATAGTTAAACAACTAAACGTACAGAATAAAGAAAGAATATTAAGAGCAGCAAAGGAAAAAGGCCAAGTGACATATAAAGGCAAACCCATCAGAATAACACCCGATTTCTCAATGGAGACTTTGAAAGCCAGAAGAACCTGGACAGATGTAATGCAGACACTAAGAGACCATGGATGTCAACCTAGACTAATATACCCAGCAAAACTTTCAATCACCATAGATGGAGTGAACAAGACATTCCATGACAAAGCCAGATTTAAACAATACTTATCCACAAACCCAGCCCTACAGAAAGCACTAGAAGGAAAATTCCAATCTAAGGAAGTCAGATACACCCTCGAAAACACAGGCAACAGATAAAGCCACAGCAGTAAACCCCAACGTATAGAAGTACCCACACATCACCACCAAAAAATAACAGGAATGAACAATCACTGGTCATTAATTTCCCTCAATATCAATGGACTTAATTCACCTATAAAAAGACATAGGCTTACAGAATGGATACGAAAGCAGGACCCATCTTTCTGCTGCATACAAGAAACACATCTCAAATTCAAAGATAGACACTACCTAAAAATAAAAGGCTGGGAAAAGACTTTCCAATCAAACGGTCTTAAGAAACAAGCGGGTGTAGCCATCCTGATATCCAGCAAAATAGACTTCAAACTAAAATCAATCAAAAGAGATCAAGAAGGGCATTACATACTCATCACAGGAAAGATCCACCAAGATGAAGTCTCAATTCTGAATATTTATGCCCCAAACACAAGGGCACCCACATATGTAAAAGAAACATTACTAAAGCTTAAATCACATATAAAACCCCACACATTAATAGTGGGAGACCTCAACACCCCACTTTCACCACTGGACAGATCTCCCAAATTGAAACTTAACAGAGAAATAAAGGACTTAACTGATGTCATGACTCAAATGGACTTAATCGATATCTACAGAACATTCCATCCTAACAAAAAAGAATATACCTTCTTCTCAGCACCCCATGGAACCTTCTCTAAAATTGACCACATACTTGGCCACAAAACAAATCTAAACAGATACAAAACAATTGGAATAACCTCCTGTGTTCTATCAGACCACCATGGTCTAAAGTTGGATTTCAACAACAACAAAAACTACAGAAAACCTGCAATCTCATGGAAACTGAATAATACCCAACTGAATCACCAATGGGTTAAGGAAGAAATAAAGAAAGAAATTAAAGACTTCCTAGAGATCAATGAAAATGAAGACACCACATATCCAAATTTATGGGACACTATGAAAGCAGTACTAAGAGGGAAATTCATAGCACTAAATGCCCACATAAATAAGTTGGAGAAATCTCACACTAGAGACTTAACAGCATACCTGAAAGCTCTAGAACAAGAAGAAGCACAGTCTCCCAGGAAAAATAGACGCCAGGAAATTATCAAAGTGAGAGCTGAAATCAATAAAATAGAAACAAAGAGAACAATACAAAAAATTAATGAAACAAAGAGTTGGTTCTTTGAGAAAATCAACAAGATAGACAAGCCCTTATCCAAACTAACCAAAAGACAGAGAGAGAGCATCCAAATCAACAAAATCAGAAATGAAAAGGGGAACATAACAACAGACATTGAGGAAATCCAGAGAATCATCAGGTCATACTTCAAAAACCTCTATTCGACAAAACTGGAAAACCTAAAAGAAATGGATGACTTTCTGGATAGGTGCCACATACCTAAGTTAAATCAAGACCAGATAAACTATTTAAATAGTCCAATAACCCCTAATGAAATAGAAACAGTCATTAAAAGTCTCCCAACCAAAAAAAGCCCAGGACCAGATGGTTTCAGTGCAGAATTCTACCAGATCTTCAAAGAAGAGTTAATACCAATACTCTCTAAATTGTTCCACACAATAGAAACAGAAGGAACATTACCAAACTCCTTCTACGAGGCTACAATTACCCTAATTCCTAAACCAAACAAGGATACAACAAAGAAAGAGAACTACAGACCGATCTCCCTCATGAACATTGATGCAAAAATACTCAATAAAATACTGGCAAACAGACTCCAAGAACACATCAAAACAATTATCCACCATGATCAAGTAGGATTCATTCCAGGGATGCAAGGGTGGTTCAACATACGAAAGTCCGTCAATGTAATACACTATATAAACAAACTCAAAGAAAAAAACCATATGATCATCTCACTGGATGCAGAAAAGGCATTTGACAAAATCCAACACCCCTTCATGATAAAGGTATTGGAGCGATCAGGAATACAGGGAACATACCTAAACATAATAAAGGCAATTTACAGCAAGCCAACAGCCAACATCAAATTAAATGGAGAGAAACTCAAAGCAATTCCACTAAAATCAGGAACGAGGCAAGGCTGTCCACTCTCCCCATACTTATTCAATATAGTACTTGAAGTTCTAGCCAGAGCAATAAGACAACATAAGGAGATTAAGGGGATACAAATTGGAAAGGAAGAAGTCAAGCTTTCCCTATTTGCAGATGACATGATAGTATACTTGAGCAACCCCAAAGATTCCACCAAGGAACTGATACAGCTTATAAACACCTTCAGCAACATAGCAGGATACAAGATCAACTCAAAAAAATCAGTAGCCCTCCTATATACAATGGACAAAGAAGCGGAGAAGGAAATCAGAGATACATCACCCTTTACTATAGCCACAAATGACATAAAATACCTTGGGGTAACACTAACCAAGCAAGTGAAGGACCTATATGACAAGAACTTTAAGTCCCTGAAAAAAGAAATTGAAGAAGATGTCAGAAAATGGAAAGATCTCCCATGCTCATGGATAGGCAGGACTAACATAGTAAAAATGGCAATCTTACCAAAAGCAATCTACAGATTCAATGCAATCCCCATCAAAATACCAACACAATTCTTCACAGACCTGGAAAAAATAATACTCAACTTCATATGGAAAAACAAAAAACCCAGGATAGCCAAAGGAATCCTGTACAATAACACAACTTCTGGAGGCATCACGATCCCTGACTTCAAGCTCTACTATAGAGCTACAGTAATAAAAACAGCTTGGTACTGGCATAAAAACTGACATGTGGACCAATGGAATCGAATTGAAGACCCTGACATTAATCCGCACACCTATGAACATATGATTTTTGACAAAGAAGCCAAAAGTGCACAATGGAAAAAAGAAAGCATCTTCAACAAATGGTGCTGGCAAAACTGGATATCAACATGTAGAAGGCTGCAAATAGATCCATATCTATCACCGTGCACAAAACTTAAGTCCAAGTGGATCAAGGACCTCAACATAAATCCAGCTACTCTGAACCTGCTAGAAGAGAAAGTAGGAAGTAGTCTTGAACGCATTGGCATAGGAGACTACTTCCTAAATAGAACACCAGTAGCACAGACTCTGAGACAAACAATCAATCAATGGGACCTCTTGAAACTGAGAAGCTTTTGTAGAGCAAAGGATACGGTCAACAAGGCAAAGCGACAGCCTACAGAATGGGAAAAGATCTTCACCAACCCCACATCTGACAGAGGACTGATATCCAGAATATATAAGGAATTCAAGAAATTAGACATCAAAATGCCCAACAGTCCAATTAAGAAATGGGCTATAGAACTAAACAGAGAATTCTCAACAGAGGAAACTCAAATGGCCGAAAGACATTTAAGGAACTGCTCAACATCCCTAATCATCAGGGAAATGCAAATCAAAACAACTCTGAGATACCTTACGCCTGTCAGAATGGCTAAGATCAAAAACACTGAAGACACCTTATGCTGGAGAGGATGTGGAGCTAGGGGAACTCTCCTCCACTGCTGGTGGGAATGCAAGCTTGTACAACCACTTTGGAAATCAATATGGCGCTTTCTTAGAAAATTGGCAATCAATCTCCCCCAAGATCCAGCTATACCACTCTTGGGCATATACCCAAGAAATGCTCAACCACACCATAAGAGCACTTGTTCAGCTATGTTCATATCAGCATTGTTTGTAATAGCCAGAACATGGAAACAACCCAGATGCCCTTCAACTGAAGAATGGATAAACAAAATGTGGTATATATACACAATGGAATACTACTCAGCAGAGAAAAACAATGGCATCATGAGGTTTGCAGACAAATGGATGGATCTAGAAAAAATCATCCTGAGTGAGGTAACCCAGACTCAGAAAGACAAACATGGTATGTACTCACTCATAGCAGGATACTAGACATGAAACAAGGATGACTTGTCTGCTACTCACATCACCAGGGAGGCTACCTGGAAAACAGGACCCCAAGAAAGACACAGGGATCACCCAATGACAGAGAAATGGAATGAGATCTACATGAACAGCCTGGACATGAGTGGGGGTAATGAAAGGCGAGGGTTGAGGGAAAGAGAGCTTGGGGGAGCGGGAGATCCCAGCTGGATCAACAACAGAGAGGGAGAACAAGGAATAGGAGACCATGGTAAATAAAGACCACATGAGAATAGGAAGAAGCAAAGTGCTAGAGAGGCCCACAGAAATCCACAAAGATACCCACACAACAGACTGCTGGCAGTGGTCGAGAGACAGCCCGAACTGACCTACTCTGGTGATGGGATGGCCAAACACCCTAATTGTTGTGCTAGAAACCTCATCCAACTACTGAGGGATCTGGATGCAGAAATCCATGACTAGGCCCCGGGTGGATCTCTGGGAGTCCAATTAGCGAGAATGAGGAGGGTTTATATGAGCGAGAATTGTTGAGACCAAGGTTGGATAAAGCACAGGGACAAATAGCCAAATGAATGGAAACACATGAACTATGAACCAATGGCTGAGGGGTCCCCACTGGATCAGGCCCTCTGAATGGATGAGACAGTTGATTGACTTGATCTGTTTGGGAGGCACCCAGGCAGTGGGACCAGATCTTGTGCTCATTGCATGAGTTGGCTGTTTGAAACCTGGGGCCTATGCAGGATTGTTTGGCTCGGCCTGGGAGGAGGGGACTAGACCTACCTGGACTGAGTCTACCAGGTTGACCTCAGTCTGTGGGGAAGGCTTTGCCCTGGAGGAGATGGGAATGGGGGGGGGGTTGGGGGGAAGGTGAGGGGGACGGGAGGGGGGAGAACAAGGGAATCCGTGGCTGATATGTAGAACTGAATTGTATTGCAAAATAAATTAATAAAAAAAAAAAAAAAGAAAATGAGAGTTGTCTGTAACATCATTAGTAGAGAAACAACATTAAAATTTGATGTTGTTTCCTCCTAGGAGTTTATTATGCGTTTCACATTGATGGTACCATACTGTAAGATGTAATTTAGTATTCTGCTAGTTAAAACTTTAAACCTTAGCTTCCTATCATAGAGCAGTTACTCTGACATTTATAATCTTTAAAACTTAGTTGAGGGGAATCAGTGTTGAATTGAATCATCACAGAAATCCTCTCCTGTAGGTGAAGAAATTCAGCACTATCCTTTTGTATGAGAAAATGAAAACACAGAGGTGAGAGGTGGTTTCCCACTTCACACCTATGTTGATCGAGTACTAAAGGATGGCCTATGACATTCCCATGCCTTGATTTGTGTTTCAGAAAGATCATTCTGGCAGTATGGCAGAGTGATGCCAGGCTGGACAGAGGTGGCCAGTAGGAAACTGGAGTAACCCAGGTAGAACTGACCTAGTTGGAAATATTCACTTATTGAAGGGAGATGATAGATTAAAGAGCTATCCTGGGCTACACATATCAATAGCCTTTGGTTGGTGTTTTGATAAAAAATAAATTAGAAGAAAAAGAAGCAGGAAGGAGGCGAGGGTGTCTGGGCTAGAGAAGCAGGCTTAGGGTAGAAGGCCATTTAGAAGGTGGCCGATAAGACAGAATGTGTGAATTCACCTGGAGGGAATTTGTCCTTATTTATTAGCAACTGCACTCTAAGGGCAACACTACTACTTCAATTTCTTTTTTTTTTCTTCATTTTTTGAGACAGGGTTTCTCTGTGTAGCTTTGCGCCTTTCCTGGAACTCACTCTGTAACCCAGGCTGGCCTCGAACTCAAAGAGATCCACCTGCCTCTGCCTCCCGAGTGCTGGGATTAAAGGTGTGCACCACCACCACCCTGCTACTTCAATTTCATACCCAAGGAAAGTGAAGATCAGAGTCCTGGGCCATGTTAGGAGTGGAAGAGCTTAGACTGTTTACAGCCTGTGCTCCTGTCTACAAGCCCCCCAACATCAGTAGAAAGCCGTCCAATGTGGGATCAGCTGCAAGTTTTCAGTCTCAAGAAAACTACTTTGGTTCTACCCTTACAAATTTGCTTAGTTTAGAATTCTTAAGACATGAGATGAGGACTCAACTCTTTTGATTTTGAGGCTGAAGATTGGCTCAACCCATGTGTGGTGCAGAGGACCAGGGTTTTCTGTTCTTATGGACTAAGAACCTTCTGTAGGTTTCACTTGGATGATCTGTGAATTTAGGTTTCAGGTTTTTGTAAGAGCCTAATTACCTTTTACCTCACAATTTAGCAGCTGACATATTTTTAATGAGGCTTCAGACTATTGTGGAGAAGACAAGCACTTAGCTTTTTATGGCGTCAAAGCAGCCACTGGCCAACAAGGTTTGCCGCACCCAGTCCAACTTGTTGCCACCTCTGTAGCTCTGAGGTGGATTTTGAAATCTGTCAGGTGATGGCAATGATCCCAAGTGTACCTGCAGCTGCTTCACGATGAGGAGACCGTCTCCACCTCCAGCATGTTTTATTGCATCTTTGAGCTTCCTCTACACCATAGACGCTGATCTGAATTCAGTATTTCTGTGAAATGTTTTAGAGGGCATAACTTTGCCAACCTCAGAAATGTAGGAAGAGAAGAACAACTATCAAAATGCTGGGGACTAAACTGTTTCTTTGTTAACTAAGAGTTCCATCTCCAAACTCAGCTGCCCAGGGTGGTGATGGCAGATGCAAATGTCCTGCCCTGAGCATCCCCTTGTTTTCCAGTGTGAAGTAGGAATGTGTCTCTGGCACTAATGTTTTAGGAATCAAGCCTGATGCAGAAAAGTGAATGCCTTTATCATCACATTATCAGGATAATGCGATCAGAGATACCTTACAAGGTTAGCATGCTGAAGCCCTGGCTGCTTAGCCGTATTCTCTTCAGCTAGTTCAGTGATGACAACTCTTTCATTTCAATTTTGGTTCCTTAATATTTTCCTGAGATACTGTGCTGGGAGGTACAGGGCATGCAGATTGAATATCAATCTTAATTTTCAGGTTTGGTAACCCAGCATGAGTATTAATGCAGGTAATTAGAAGATCCAGCAGCTTAATATAGAGGAAAGGCTCATTGATATTACAGATAACTAATTTGGAAAATGAGTTCAAGACATGTTGATTCCAATGGCAGAATATCTGCACGGGTATGGGATCCGATGGGATCTATTAGGTATACATAAGACTTTGGGCAGAGAAGTGGGAGAGCAGACCTTAGGAAAGTACAGTAACATGATCACAGGCAAATAACTTTCATGCTCCGAGATTGGATGGTTAGGTATAATTTTTGGATGGAAACATGGGGTCACTAAAAGGAAATCCTAGACTGAAGTAGACAGTTTTCAGAGTTACATTTCTGATTTTGAGAATCTATATTTAATTTAATAACTTTTTGTTCCAATATTCCTAGGCAGCACCTTGTGTGCATGTCTTTGTGTGTGTCCATGTCTCTCTGTGTGTAAATATGTATGTGTGTTTTGATTGTGATTGAATACATTATTCTACACACACTGGGCAAGCACATTACCACAGAGACTTTGAACTTGCTATCCTCCTGTTTTAGCCTACTGAATAATTCTGGCTTCTGCAACTGTTTATACTAAACTTTACATTTTTATGTCTTTCTTGTTATTTCTATTGCTTTATACTAAAGCAGTTCATTCCCAGTTTAGGACCTATGGTATTCAAGCTTCTACAGAGGAATAGACTAATAGAATGGATTTATATTAAACAGGAATCTATTACGTTGGCTGACCTGATATGGTTTGGATAGTTTAATGATGGCTATCTTTTTTTTTTTTTTTTGGTTTTTCGAGACAGGGTTTCTCTGTGTAGCTTTGCGCCTGTCCTGGAACTCACTTGGTAGCCCAGGCTGGCCTAGAAATCACAGAGATCCGCCTGGCTCTGCCTCCCGAGTGCTGGGATTAAAGGCGTGCGCCACCACCGCCCGGCTAATGATGGCTATCTTATTCTGAGGCTCAGAATCTGGTAGTTGCTCATTCAATGAGGCTGGACACCTCAGTAGTTCTAGTTTAGTGGTAAAAGCCCAGAGGAATTTGAAGAGCCACAGATCATAAGTGCACATTTAGAAACATAAAGCTAGATTCCAATATCAGTGAAGAAAAGTAGCAGCAGCAACAATACCAGCAACAAAGTAGATGAACATGCCATTGAGAGCAAAGGAAATCAGACAAAAGGCAAATATTTTCTTCTATTTTCTTTATCTGGGATGCCACTGGGGGATGCTAACCACATTTAGGGTAAGTCTTCTCAGTTCACATAATCTGATCAAGAAAATCCCTTATAAGAATACCCAGCAGCCCACCTTTTAGTTGATTCCAGAGTCAGGCAAGTTGACAACTAAAACTGATCACCACAGACCCAATCAGTTCTTACTTGTCCCATTGAAGCAAAACTGAAAACTGTATTTCCACTTTTGCTATCCATCATGCTTTCCATACAATAGCAAGAACTGTCATTTAACAATATAAAACCTCAGGCTAAAGAGATGGCTCAGTTTCTAAAGATGTTTGCTGCCTAGCCTGGTGGCACGAATTGGATCCTTGCCCCTGGCGCGAGTTAGAGAACTGTAAGTTGTCCTCTGGTCTTCACATTAGGGCCATTGGAGGGACATCCCCTACCTCCTCACATACATAAACTCAAAGCAAATTTAAAACACGGAAGAGTCTTTTACTCTATTGCTTGAAACATTACGTGGATTCCTATTACTGATATTTAAAAAGTTAATAAACCAAATGTGATACACACCTTTAATACCAGCACTTGGGAGCAGAGGCAGATGGATCTCTGTGAGTTCCAGGACAGCTTGGTCTACAATGTGAGCTCCTGGTCAGCTAAGGCTACATAGTGTACCTTGTCTGACCCCCAACAAAAACAAAAACAAACAAACAAAAACAACAATAAAAAAGAAAAACAACAACAAAAAAATTTAATTATTGTCTCAAATATTTAAGATTAAAAAATTTAAAATATGATTATAATATAAGAGAAAAGAGCAGGATACTCTTAAAAGAACTTTTTTTTTTCTTTTTCTTTTTTTTTTTTTTTTTGGTTTTTCGAGACACGGTTTCTCTGTGTACCTTTGCGCCTGTCCTGGAACTCACTTGGTAGCCCAGGCTGGCCTCGAACTCACAGAGATCAGCCTGGCTCTGCCTCCCAAGTGCTGGGATTAAAGGCGTGCACCACCACCACCCGGCAACTTTTTTTTTCATAGTGCCTGGACCATAGCTTTCTGTCAAAGGACAAACATCTACTCTTAATAAAATCATATGACAATAACAGCTCCCCATCACTAGACACTGCTCCAAGCACAGCTGTCATGGGCCATAGGCACAAGCCTGCACTGTCTTCACCATGGTTACATGTAGAGGGCATTACTAACATCTCCACTTCACAGCTGAGCAAACGAAAGGAGAGAGTTTTAATCTCAAAGTCCAGAAAAGGAAACCACAGCAGACCTTTATCTGGGAGCTGTTACTCCATTGTATCTTTCCTTATAATAACTATGCCCTCAGTACTCAATGGGTAAACTCTTGCAATAAATTTTTTTTCTTTTAAGAGTAGTCTTCCTTTTGCCCACAGATTTTTGGCTGATGACTTCATAGGATACGGAGCTCTAGACTGAGATATGTCCTGGTGGCATGTTGAAACAGTATTTCTTTGTATGCTAGCATCACTGTGGCAGCTGAGGAATCCTTTTATTTTCATGTTTGTCATCTTTGATTTGTCTAATATATGTGTAAGTTTAATCCACATACAAAACATTCACAATAAGCATGCACATTATAAGCACACAACTTAATTTTTTTATGTAAATACATTCCCTGTGCTGAGAATTAGTTTTTATGTAAGTGTACTCTCTGCACTGGTTAATTCTTTGTCAACTTGACACATACTAGGATCACCTGGGAGCAGGGAACCTTAACTGAGAAAATGCCCCCATTGCATTGACATGTAGGCAATCTGTGGGGCATTTTCTTAACGATGCATGCGGAAGGGCCCAGCCCACTATAGGCAGTGCCACCCCTGGGTGAGTGGTCCTGGGTGGTGTAAAGAAGGCAGGCTGAGCAAGCTATGGTGAACAAGGAAGTAAGCAGCGCTCCTCCACCGTCTCTGCTTCAGTTCCTGCTTGCAGGTTCCTGCTTGAGTCTCTACCCTGGCTTTCTTCAATGGCATGCTGCGACAGAGCATGTAAGAGGAAATAAACCCTTTCCTCCCAAAGTTGCCTTTGGTCTTGGTATTTATCACAGGAGAAGAAAGCAAACAAGCCAGCGCACTATCATTTATCACCTAGACAGAAATTTAAAATATATCTAGCATCTAGAATGTTCCTTTGTATTTCTTCCGTCAACATCTACCCATTCCTTTATTGTATCAGGGAATCCTCTCCCTTCCAGCTCTGAATTTAGTATAAAAAAATGCAATTTTCCAATATTTTCTAGGTATTTGCACCTGGAAATTTTAGATTACCTTACTTAATGCATTGCACTAAAAATAAACTGTTGTCCAACTCATTAATGTGGGCAACACTACCCTATATAAACTGTTCCATTCCCCTATTGTACAGGGGCATTCCTTGGTCAAACTGCACTGACTTCTTGTGAACTAAAAGATAGATGTGTCCTTTCCACTCTAGGCTTCGTTCCTCCTCTTAGGGGTTTTATTGCTGTGATAAAACACCCTGGGAGGGCACCAACCAGGAGGGGAAAAAACAAACACAAAAACAAACCAACCAACCAACCAAACAAACAGAAAAAAACCATTGTGGAGGAAATGTTTGGTTTTCTTTTTCTTTTTTTCCTGGGGGAGGGAGGACTCTGTGGTGTTTTGTCACAGCAATAAAACCCTAAGGCAATGTGATGGAGATACTTTCTCAATTGAGCTTCCTCTTTCCAGATAACTCTAGTTTGTCAAATTGACAAAACAAAACAAAACAAACAAAAACAACAACAACAACAAAAATAACCAACCAGGAGAGTACCTGGTGTCCGGTGTGGAATCCTTCACATGTAGTTCTTTGTATGGGGACCTACCCTTCAACTACAGCTTCAGTATCAGCCCTTCAGTGTCCTCCTGAGAGTTGCTTCTCCCAGATACTCTCTTTCTTCTAACAGTAAATATTTCTTTCACAGTATTTAACACAGTCTATGGAATTATCATTCCTGCTTTTACTTAGTACTCAACTGTCTTTCCAATGTTAGCTCTTTGAAGTCAGAAGATTATTTAATTCATTACCACCATGTCCCTGTAGACTAATGGGATAATTATTTGATTAATACTTGTTAAATAAATGAGTGACATATCTCTTGTGGCTTCCAGAAATCATTAACTCCAAATATGTGCTTAGTCATGGGAACATTGTGCAAATATTTTATCTCTGCACTGTGAATTCGATTCCTCCAGTAATAAGACATTACTCATGAGGTAAGTTAGTGTCTTTTGAAATAGTGACCAGTTCTTTCAAATTATTACAAATCATTTAAGACTCCAGTAAAGTACTAAAGGGACTTCACAATGATAATATTTCTAGACTGGTTCATCAGTGCTGGGTCCCAGTGACCATTCTTGCCTTGCTTCATCTCTAAACTGTCCAGGGCCCAACTCATAGTGGTACTCCAGTCCTCATTATCACCTCATTCCTCATATAAGCCTCCAGCTGATTTCTTGCTATGGTGATTTTTTTAGTTTTCTGCATTTCAAAGGTCTAAAATCACACCTGTCATAACTCACTTTCCATAGTTGTGATAAAACACCATGACCAAGGCAAGCTCTAAAAGGAAGGGTTTATTTGGGCTACCAGTTCCCTAGGGACAGAAGTCTAGCATCATACTAGTAGGGAGCATGGCAGCAGGCAGGAATGGTGGCTGGAGCAGCAAGAGAGCTGACATCTTGAATTGCAAGCATGAAGCATAAAGAGTAAACTGAAAATGTGAGTTTTTAAATTCTCAATTCCCACCTCCAGTAACATGCTTCCTACCTCACCTCCTAAACCTTCTCAAACAGTGCCATCAGCAGGGAACCAAATATTTAAATACATGAGCCTATGGGGGACATTCTCATTCAAATATCACATTCCTATAAATAAGAAGGGTTATTTGCCATTTGCTAAGAAACTAATTTAAGAATATTTTCTTAAATCTGTAATTGTGTCAAATCCTTCAGCAGCTTATTGTGCATTTAAGTATATTTTATTATTTCAAGAACAACTAAAAAATTACAAATTCGCCGGGCGGTGGTGGCGCACGCCTTTAATCCCAGCACTCGGGAGGCAGAGCCAGGCGGATCTCTGTGAGTTCGAGGCCAGCCTGGTCTCCAAAACGAGTACCAGGAAAGGCGGAAAGCTACACAGAGAAACCCTGTCTCGAAAAACCAAAAAAAAAACAAAAAAAAAAAAAAAAAAAAATTACAAATTCTAGCAGCATGCTAAGGTGACCACATTGAGTATAAATATTTCTTTTTTGTTCAGTCTCTTTCTGGGGGAAGAGTCATTTGTGAGAGCCAAGAGAGTAAACTCTTAATAACTTTCCAGTGAACATATGAATATTACAACATGTTTAGCTCAAGTGGCAGATTTATTCCCCCACACATGCTCTATTATGTGTTTTAGGGGAAACAGATGATTAATTAATACATCAATATTTAAAACATTTGTTGTACTTTAATTCTTTTAGATTAGTCCTATTTTATGTAGAGGGTAAACATAATTAGTTAAAAGTAGAGAAAAAGCGTAAAGATTTTGTATCTGTACATGAAAATTAGACAAAAAATAGTGTTCAGTAAGTAGTAAGTACTCACTTTGTTGGGTATTATTACAAATATTGGCAATATCTCATGGACTTTATACTATAGTAGAGAAACTAGACACAAAACCAAAACATTGACAAAGTAGATAATACATTGCACAAAAGTATTATGGAATAAAATTAAGGAAAGCAGAGCAAAAGCATCCAAGATGTGGATTCATATACTTTAAAATGGGGTAGTAGAAAGAGAAACATTTCTTTTCCCCAAAACCCAAGCACAGACCACAGCTACTCATGTGAGCGCTGAAGTCTTTCCAGCCATTTAAAAGAACTACACATTTTCAGATGTGATGCTCTGCAATGATAGAGCTTAGAGACCTCAGTGATAGTGATGGTGTTGAATGAGTCAGGATTCAAGAAAGAAAAGATAAGATATGAACTGCTAAATACAGGGTTTCAGAGAGCAGTCAGATTGCCTGACTTAAAATGCTGAACAATTATCCATTAACAGTATCCTTTTCCTCCCTTCCTCCCCCCTCTCCCCCCCTTCCCCTTCTTCTCTCCCTCCCTCCCTCCCTCCCTCTCTCACTCCCTCCCTAACAGTAAAGTTATAGTGGTAATATCAATGGGTTTGTGATTGTTTCAAACTTTAAAGGTAAACTATTTCTGTATTTTTATTTGTTGTTTTCTGTGCCGTATAAAATAACTGTGTGTGCATTCCAGTCACTGATGACTTTGTGAAAACCACACCTTAAAGGTAGTGTACACACTTGAACAAGAACAGCAATGGGTTCTGCTTCTGTGAATTCAATGACTTGACTGCCAATTATGACTTTCCCTTTGGAAATGCCATTTTTTTGTTATTGCCAGAAATCCTTCATTTCTTGTGTGGCCGTGTCTTTTATTGTAGATCTATTGAATGCCATGACAGATTTACCAAAACTGGCTCTTTTCTTACATATACATTTGTTGGCACTTGCCTATAAATGGAGCAGATTTTTATCTCCTTTTTTTTATATAATTTGAGTATAATTTGAGTCTTAGCTAGAAATGGAAGGTATAATTTGAGTCTTAACTAAAAATGGAAGACTAGAGGGGGTACATTCTTTGGGCTCCCTCAGACCTGTAAATCTAAATTAAATCTTTGTTGTTTTTATGTAAAACATAAATGAGTTAGGTAAAATGAGGTTACTTCCTTTATGAATGTATTTTTCTCAGCATTTAAAATCATTTTATAAGTAAAGGAAATGTAAATGAATACTGATATAAAATAAAATAGATTAGTTCAGGAAAGGGACAGTGTAAAGGTTAAGACTTGAGGAAAGGTACAAGGGATTATATATACTACAGGAGCTTATGATCATGGAAAAATTTTTTCTTATTAAATTTTTAAAAATTTATTTTGCATACCAACCACAGTTTCCCTTCCCTCCTGTCCTCCCCTTCCCTCCACCCACCTCCTTTTTACACGCCCCCATCCACTCCTCAGAAAGGGTAAGGTCTCCCATGGGAGTCAACAACAATGTATGGTATTTGAGTTGAAGCAGGACCAAGCTCCTCCTCCCTGCATCAAGGCTGAGCGAGGCATCCCACCATAGGGAGTAGGTTCCAAAAAGCCAGCTCAGATCATGGAAAAGTTAATATTAAGCAAATTAATTGTATTTGTTTCTAAACTAGAAGTTAATTCCATAATATGCACATTATCCTAATGAACAAGCAAACATTGTAAGGCTTCTATTTGTACTGTCAGATCAGTTAGCATGACAGTCCATGAGTCTACTCCAGAAACCCTTTCCCATCCTGGTCTGAATCCAGTTGAAGCAAACTTTAGCCAAGCAAGCTGACAATTAACAAATTTGAGTCTTTTTATGGTGCTGGAATCTTTATTATCTTCCTTGGGTTAAATGTGTCACAAGATGAGTTGTAGCTAGAGTTTTTCTGCCTGGCTCACAGTCAGGACAAATCTCTCTCACCCGCCAGTCCCACAGCCGCTCAGACTCAACCAAGTAAACACAGAGACTTAAACACAGAGACTTATATTGCTTACAAACTGTATGGCCATGGCAGGCTTCTTGCTAACTGTTCTTTTATCTTAAATTAATCCATTTCTATAAATCTATACCTTGCCACGTGGCTCGTGGCTTACCGGCATCTTCACATGCTGTTTGTCATCGTGGCGGCTGGCAGTGTCTCTCTGACTCAGCCTTCCACTTCCCAGCTTTATTCTCCTCCTTGTCCTGCCTATACTTCCTGCCTGGCCACTGGCCAATCAGTGATTTATTTATTGACCATCAGCAACACACTTGACATACAGACCATCCCACAGCAATGAGTCATGGAATTGTTGGGGCAGAGGGCACCAGTCCCTCACTCTTGTGGCATCAGACAGTATTTTATGCATACCCATGGAAGAGCAGAATGCAGGATATGTGGGTGGGAAGAAAGCAAGCACCCAGGACTTTCTGTTGGAAATCCTCTTTTACAGCAGGAACCTGAAAATGGATTCCTCCTATTCGTTTTCCATTCTATTGAGGATCCTTAGATGTGTAACTTAGGAAACATGTTTAAAGAGTCACGTTTGGGGGCTAGGTAGATGGCTTAGTGAAATGACCTGATGCAGATCTCCAGTATTCACACAAAAGCTGGGGGTGGTAGTGGTGGTGGAGATAATTGGATCCTGTGGCTTACAGGCCAGCTACTCTAGCCAAAACAGTGAGCTGCTCTGTTCAATGAGAGACCTCATTTTAAAAATTATGGTTGACCATCTGACAGAGGGCTAATATCCAAAATATATAAAGAACTCAAGAAACAAAACATCAGCAAACCAAATAATCCAATTAAAAATGGAGTATAGATCTAAACAGAGAGCTCTCAACAGAGGAATTTCAAATGGCTGAGAAATACTTCAAGAAATAAACATTTTGAGCCATCAGGGAAATGAAAATCAAAACTACTTTGAGATTCTATCTTCAAACTGTCAGAATGGCTAAGATAAATAACACAAGTGACAGCTCATGCTAGAGAAGATGTGGAGCAAGGAGAACACTCCTTCATTGCTGGTAGGAATGCAAACTTGTACAGCTCTACTGTGGAAATTAATATAGAGGTTCCTCAGAAAATTAGGAATTGATCCACCCCAAGACCCAGCTATACTACTTTTGGGCATGTACCCAAAGGTCACCCCATTCTACCACAAGAACACTTGCTCAACTCTGTTCATAGCACCTTTATTTATAATAGCCAGAACTGGAGATGGCCTAGATGTCTCTCAATGAAGGGATAAAAAAATGTGGTGTATTTACACAATGGAGTATTCCTCAGCTGTTAGAAAAAATAACATCATGAAATTTGCAGGCAAATGTATGGAACTAGAAAAAAATCATACTGAGTGAGGAAACTCAGACCTAGAAAGACAAACATGATATGTACTTACTTATAAGTGGATGTTAGCTATCAGAGAAAGGATAATAATCATGCCATAGTCCACAGACTAAGAGAGGCTAAGTAACAAGAAGGGCTCTAAGGGTACACATGGGAAGGGGGAAATAAAATAGACTCTGCAGGTGGACTGGGCACAGGTGGGGATGGGAATAAGAGGGATGTGAGGATGGAGGGAGAGAGTACAGGGAGAGACAACTGGAATTGCAGGCCATTTTGGGTGTATGGAATCCTAGTGCAATGGAAACTCCCTGAAACCTGTGAGGGTGACCATAGGAAAGACTCCTAGTACTGGAGGATACAGAGCCTGAACTTGTGCAACCAGGAAAGAATTCCAGTGGTGGGACTGGGATATTAACCCAGCCACATAACCTTCTACCTACAATCCTGCCTGCAAGATGTGCTGAGGTAACAGTAGTGCAGAACTTGTGGGAGTGGCCAACCAATGCCTGGTCCACCCTGAAGCTCACTCCATGAAAAGGAGCCCCACCCTGCACTGCCTGGATGACCAGGAACCAGAAGCTGGATAGCCCAGAGATCTAGGATAAAACCAAACAGGACTGGCCAAATTAAAAAAAAAAGGGGAGGGAGGGGAATATAATGATTTTCTGCTCTGCTTATAGATTGGAGCCTAGGCCAATTGTCAGAGAGGTTTCATCCAGCAACCGACAAGAGCAGATGCAGAGAACTACAGCCAACATTAGACAGAGCTTGGGGAGAATATAGGAGATAGAAGGATTGTAGGAGCCAGAGTGGTAGTGGATACCACAAGAACACAGCATACAGAATCAGCTAAGTAGGGCTCAGAGGAGCTCAGAGACTAAAGGGACAATCAGGGAGCCTGTATGGGTCTGAATTAGGTCTTCTGCACATCTATTATGGTTGTGTAGTTTTGCTGTTCTTGTGAGACTTGTAACAGTGGGAGTGGGGGTATCTCTCCCTTTTTTCCTGCTCTTGGAACCCTTTTCCTCCTACTGGGTTGCCTTATCCAACCTTGATATGAGGGTTTGTGCCTAGTCCTAATGTAACGTTTAATGTCATGTTCAGTTGATGTCCCTGGGAGGCCTGCTGTTTTCTGAAGGGAAATGGAGGAGGAACAGACGTAATCCCCTTGAGCCAATGAGTGGCCAGGCCCCTCCCCCGAGGACCTCTAACTGTCAGGTTCCACTCACAGAATACTCTAACTGCCCTAACACCCACACTGCATGTGAGTGGCCGGGCCCCTCCCCCGAGGACCTCTAACTGCCAGGTTCCACCCACAGTATACTCTAACTGCCCTAACTGTTTGGCCCTGCTCCCACTTTGCAGAGCAAAAAGCCCAATCTCTGCACATGAAATCCCACCAATCTCCACCCTGGAAAACTCCATCCTGAAAAGTTCCATCCCCTTCCCAAGAAACTCTATATAAGCTCTCTATCCTGCTCAGTTTGCTGCTGTTTCTTGCTTGAGCAGAGGCAGCTACCCTCCTGATTTTTTTCCTCCCAATAAATCTCTAGTGTGACTTTTGTTGTATGGTATGACGTTGCGGTATTCCTTGGCTTCCAGCTGCTAGGATACCTTCCCATCTAAGCTACAATGCTTTCAACAGGTCTTGGGGGAAAAGGGAGGTGGGGAGGGGATTGGGAAGAGTGGGGGGGGGAAACTGTGACAGGGATCTATATATGAGAGAAGAATAAGTTTATTTAAATTTGAAATAAAAAATTAAGGTAGAGAGTGATAAAGACACCTTATGTCAACTTCTGACCTCCACAGGTGCATGCACTGATGTGCACACATATACATACACACATCTACACACATGCATGTGCAAACACACATGCACATGCATACACACATATGCACACACACACACAAGAACACACACACACACATGCACACAAACAGGCACCTCCTTCCAAATATTTAGCAAAGGAGACTTTTTGACTTCTGTGATCCTATGGAATCCTACTCTCTTCTCTTCAGGAAAGGGGAGGAGGCCTTGTTGACTGTGAGGTTAGCATATAACCTTTTAGGGTCTTCTTCCAAAATGTGGCCTGTCCTGCAGTGCATGAAACATAAAGTCACTGTAAAATTAGTTGTCTCTGAAGGTGGGAAGAGTAAAAGAAGTGATATTCTAAGGAGGTAATTTTAATATATATTATTGATTCCTAAAGACTACATAGGATTAACAAACAATTCCATGTATTTCAGGCTGAACACACCACAAACTTCAAGTAGTACAGCTAGAAAAAATTTCCCAATAAAACATTAGAAAAGGTTGATATGTTTTGCTCTATATTATACATCTAGGAACACAGGAACACACTTGCTAGAAGAAAACATGACAGCCACTCCTCTCCAAATTACTCATGTTCCTTGCAGTTTCAAGAATCAAAAAATGTCAGCAAGGAATCAACCTTTGTTGAGCATTGTCTATGCAAACCTCACATATGTGGCCATTATTTAAACCTTTCAAAAACCCCACAAGGAAGGCATTGTCCCTAGATGACAAAAGAGTTTGAGAACCTGCCCAAGGTCATGTACCAAGAAACAGGTGAATCCGAGGGGAATCCAAACCTCTTCTTAGCATGTTGTTCCTTCTCCCTATGGAAGCGGCTTCAGGTTCTCACATTAATTCAATCAGTTATCCATTTTTCATATTTTGTTTCATCGGTAGGCGCTAGGTGTTAAATTCTAACAATGTACTTGAACTATGTAGCACAGAGATAGCATTGTCCTTTAAATATTAGTTATTTATTGCTGCATATAATTTATCCTAGGTAGGTGAGATTAATGTGTCAAAGTGATAGGAGACAGGAGAGCCAGATCCAAGCCCTTTGTATTCCATTTGTGTGGGCCATATGTGCTTTGTGTATTGTTCATATTGTAATGAGAATCTACATATGCACACAGTCAGTGGGCTAGTGCATACACATTGACAATGGTTTGGTTGTTCTCAATCTCTAACTTCAATATAATCCAAATAGAGACTCTGGAAGAATGTGAGACTCACTGGCCTTGGCATATGCAAAACCCCAGCTACCCAGGGAGATGCCAAAGATGGGAAAATACCAGAGGCATTAAGGAGATAATCATCAGCAACAGGACTCTTAGATAGGAGACCACCTGAGCAGAGGGGAGGAGTAAAATCCACAATGATTCACTGCCATTGACTGTACTCCTTATGCAACCTGCTGGCTGGAGATGAGATAGAAGACAAGTCTCCAGGGTGTTAATACACTGTCTTCTCAGATGCTTTGCTCTCTGACTAAAAAAATAAAGAAACCTAAAAATTTAGTTTCTGTTTCTGCTCACTGACATTGTGGTGATGGGCAGCGTGAACTCCAGTGACAACAGCAGGTTCATCACTTGGATCAAATGTACTACTCTGGAGGGGACTGCATGATGGGGGGGGGGTGCTAAGGGCTTAAGGCTATTTGTGTGCATGTCTCTCAAACTTTTGTTGTTGAAAGAAACAGTTCTCATCTCAAAGGAATAAAGACATGGCGTATTCTGAATATATATGAGTGACCATGGTAACATACCTCAAGTCTTCCCAAATCAAGACAAGCCTCTCTATATATGCCTATAGGCCAATCTGATCTCAGCAGTTCCTCAACTGAGGCTCTTCTGTCAGATGACTACAGCCTGTGAAAACTGATGAATAAGACTGAGTAGGAAACTTGCTTAGGACATAATAAATGAACTTAGAGTTAGGCAGCCGGTTCTCACACGTATCTGTGACCTCACAAACTCCTCACCGGCTTGCTGGCCAGCCTCTGTCAGCAGTGAGTCACCAAGTATTTTGTCACGTTAGTTTGTGGGTGGGAGAGAGGAAACCATATTTGTGTGAGATTCTGTTCGCTCCTTGCTGCCCACAGAGGTATGATTATCACTGCTCCTTTCCTTTTTGTTCTTTTTAACAGACTGTGTATTATATTTCCCTATGTCTATATTAGATACTTAATGAAATGGCATTAGATCAGTGGTGGAACTAATTTTGTTTGAGAAGGAAGAGATTTTTTTGGCACAGACCCATAGTCACTGTTTTTCTGGCATTTGGCAGATTGCATGCTTTGCGACTTCTTCACTGTTTTGGAAAAACACAGACTCTATTATCTTCTGTTTTTTTTTTTTAAATCAGAATATAACATTTACACACAATTCAAATAAATTTAATCCCTTCAGCCAAAAAAACCACCTAATAGCCTCTTTAACTGCCTCCTATTCTTATACCAGCTCTTATGGGGAGTTCAGGCTCTGGAAACAGTTGCCACCTCTTAGTTGGGCCTTAGGTTTCATCCAGGATCAGAGTTTGCTTTTGAACTGGCCTTCCTTTTTGTGTCTTCCCAGGGAAAAGCAGGTGCTTCCTGACTTAATCTTGCTAAACGTAACTGAGGACTGGCGAAGCTTTCAAAACAATTTGAAAGTTTAATAGCATACTTGACAATATTTTTGTTGTTGCTGAAGAAGTCCTGGACACCAAATTTTTACTTATATCTCACTTATAAAATTACATGTCCCTATAAATAGGCATAAAATGTTTTAGAATTAAATGCTATGTAAGGAAATAATATGGAAATATATCAATTGCATGCCATGTTGTTTTACTATTATTTGATTTGATTGGGATGTGTTATTTATTTTCATGTTGGTATCATGAAATACAAGGAAAAGAAGTCTAATTCTGGCTTCCTTCATGAAATTCTAGGTCAATGGGCTGAGGACTACCATTGTTCTGAGAAATAGCATGCCTGGATTTTCTCCAATGCAATCTTAGTAGCTTGGAGTTTCCAGATCAAGTTTTGAAAAGGACATATAAAAGTTTGAAAATTTGCTAGATTTGTTCTAGATTTTTCTTCCATATTAATGCTGTTTGGATAACTATAGACCTTTGCATTTCATAATCCAGCTGCATAAGTTTCATTAGTGCACAAGGGACTTTAGTTTGTTAGCTTTCAGTTGGAAGTGGCGTCTTTTTTTTACAACACATTTTAGTGATAGTATTTTCTCTGTATTTATGGTCATTCTTGGTATTGCCTGAAAGTAATTTAGCTTTGTTCCTGTTTTATAGCAATTAATATAAAATAGTCATAAAATCGTGTCCAGTAATGTTGGAGTTATTGGATTTCTATTCCTTTTTTTTTTCCTATGTTCTCCTACAAAAGCCACAATACCAGCTCCTCTTTTTCTCCAATTCCAGTGTTCAAGATAACTAGGGGCTAATTATTTAGCAGCTTCCCACATTACTTGCAAGATAACTCAAGATGTTTTATATGTTAGGCTTGATGGGCTAAAAGAATCTCAGAGGGGCAGAATGTGTATCAGGCAGTTTGGACACAGGGCAACACATGTACATTAGAAGTCTGTTACCATAGCAACATATTTGTGAATGCTATATCATAAGACATGAAAAATATAGAACTAACTTTATAACTGATTTGTTCAGGTTGTTCTGGTGATTTCTAAGGACAGTAGCAGCATCAAACTCAGTTACAAAATTATCATTGTGCTGTGGCTATATGAAAAGACTGTTAACATTTCATCGGTCACTTGGATGGTATTTTCAAATTAGATTTATATTTGACAGTGATGAAATGCCACAATGTTCTGGCTCCACAATAGAATAAGGGCTCCAAAATTATTTCTCCCCTGCAGTCATATAATCTTGCCTTATGCACATGAATTCTCTTCCTTATTTCTTTACTATGGACCATGGGACAATTTGCATTATTACTGCTCATAAATTCTGCCCTGATGAGATCAGTTTTATAGATATAGGATCAATAATACTTGAGCACATTTGCAGCTGTGTTCTGCCAAATATTGCTCATTAACGGCTTTAAAGGAATCGGTGCATTTTGCTAGAAGCAAAGATAATGAGCCATTGATTATCCCTGCACAGCACAATTTATGCCCTATTTTATTTTTAATGCAACGTTAAATTAATTTGTAAAAGATCAGAAGCGTTGCTGTATTTCCAAGCTGTGATTAAACAGTTATTGAACTTTTCTCAGAGGGCATTAATCAATTCTCATCTCCTCTAATCTCCTAGAGTGCTTTAGAAATCAGATGAGTATTACCTGTACTTCTTGAGAAGCATCAACTCTGGAAGAGAAGACATCCTTATGGAGTCCAGCTCAGGTGATTGGATGTATGAGGGGTCATATTTCCTCTCAAGATCAGTCTATGGTACTATTGTAGATCAGTGAGTGGGCCAGAAATGTTACTAGAGTATTATGTGGAAGCACCTTGAAGAGTTTATAGATGTTTGTCAAAGAAGGTCTGAAAGATTTGCATATTTATATTTTGGATGGCTTTGCAATTTAACTTTCTTCACCTAGCCTTATGCTTTTAATGATTTTTTGATTGATACTTTAAGATCACTTTAAAAAGAGTATCAGAGTTGTATAAAGTCCTCCAGCTGCAGCCCTTCTTAGAAATCTCCTATCTTTAACTGTGGCTGACTAATTGGAAATGAAATGTACGTAGAGACTTATGTCGTTGGGGAGAAATGCTTCAAGCCACTAAGTGGTCTTGGGAGACCTCAGAAGAAAGTGACTGAAAGACGAGCAGAATAAAGTAGCTGGCAGTAGAGCCCGAAGGAGAGAGCACAGGGAAGTAAACATAGAAGGTCCTGTATGGCTGCAGATGTCATGATCGGATCTTAGAATAGATGGCTATGGAGCCCTTGGAGGGGAGACAGACTTCCATTTGGAAACTGACAGGATATGGTGTGAGAGAAAAGATTTGCAGGGGCTAAAAACACTGAACAGAAACTACCTTGCAAAAGGAGAAGAATGTCCAAACAGAGCTTATTATCTACAGACTAGAGCTCACTAGTAAAACAGTTATATTACGGTCTCAGAAAAAAAGACACTGACTACACAGGGATACTTAGTTCCAGAAGTTCAGTGAGGCAGTTAGGGAGAAACCACAAGCTTGAGGTGCTTATCCATGCTTATCAAAATGAAACAGCAGTCCTGTCTAAAATTAGAATGGATTTCAAGGCCTCACTTATCTCCCATCAGGATTTCCCACATGTGTTTTGATTAGTTGGATTAGATGCAGGGACACTGATGGAACGTTAGGGAGTGAAATGCCTTTGATGGCAATGCAAAGAATGCCTGGGAAAGCCAATGGAGGCTGACTCTGTAAGTGGGTGATATGGGGGGGTGTTGATGCTGTCTGATGAATGATGGATATCTCACCTACCTCCTCTCTGCATGGATTATGGATTAGCTTGCGGTCTCATTTGATATTTTCAAGCCTTTCCCTGATGTATCTTCATTTCTTTTTTTTTTTTTTTTTTTTTGGTTTTTCGAGACAGGGTTTCTCTGTGTAGCTTTGCGCTTTTCCTGGAACTCGCTTTGGAGACCAGGCTGGCCTCGAAATCACAGAGATCCGCCTGGCTCTGCCTCCCGAGTGCTGGGATTAAAGGCGTGCGCCACCACCGCCCGGCGTATCTTCATTTCTATATGTTCCTCATTTCTTTCCTTCTCGTTTTTCTTTCCCATAGCTTATATTCAGTCCAGATATTTGGCTTGGGAAAAATGTCTCCAAGCTTAACATATTTTGGGTTATTAGAGACCAAGGATATGTGAGATCAGGGCCTTGTGTACAATAGCAGGAGGAGATCAAGGGACCAGACACTGACTCCTTAAAGCTGCTGACCTGACTTACAATGAGTGAATGGTACTGGGCAGCTAGAGAATTGTGAAGTTGTGGGTGTTTTGAGTAGGGAAATTGAGATAAAGGAAAGCAAGGACTTGGTAAAGGAAAAATTCATCTTTAGCAAAATGTTTTACCTGATTGTTTGGTGCAAGATAATCAACCAGTTAAGAAAGCCCAGCTGTGATGGAAAGCTAAGTCCTGACTATAGGTTCTGTTTGGCTGTGTATTGTGGATCATAATACACTCTTCAGTAGATTAAAACTAGGCTGAACCCCACATGTGAGACACTATAAAAAGGAAATGCACTGAGGAGTGGACAAGTTTAGGTAGTGATATAAGAATAGTAAGTGCACAGGATCCCAGGAAAAAATAAGCATGATTAAGCACATAAAAAAGAGAAAAGTAAGTCACAAAAAGGAAAGACATATTTAAAGGGTGTAATGAAGTGTGTTGTAAAATATTGTAATGAGTGACTTAAGGAGAAGGATGTATTCAGTGTTTATGGATTTGGGATTATAAACTTATATAAAATACTTATAGCAGAAATGATGTGTATGAAACTATGGTACTTATTCATCATTTAACGCAAGTAAAGACTATTATCCTTTCTACCAGATACTATTTTGAGAAAAGTGACTGTGCAAAGTGAGTATTTGCATATATGAGCACACACACCGAGGGGTAACAGGTCACTATAGAAAAGGCTTCTTCTCAGCATTTGTCCCGCATTCCTAGGAGATTTTGTTCTGGAACTGGTAGTATCATAGGAAGAATGTTATCCAAGCTTTTGCTAAAGCAAGAAGTCTATCCCAGGAAAATCCATCATGTAAGCACTCTTTTACTGTTACTTTTTAACTCCCTTATGCTATGCAGTAAGGTATTATTTTCTCAGTTTTACACATGGGAAACTGAATTGAGAAAGTTTCCAAAGTCATTTAGCAAGCTACATCCGGATTTTGAGCTGAGGCTTCTTCCTGATGGGCTCTCTAGTCGCTTACCTTCCCCCCAATCCTACAAAACATCTCCTCTCTCTCAGACGTCGCACTAAGGGGAACATTACCAAGGTAACCACGTGACAGCATAGTCTACTACAGATAGCCCTGTGTTCAAACCTTTGCTGTGTCATGCATTAACTTCAAATACAAAAGCTCCTTTGTTTATTTATCTTTAAAATGGAGACAACAATTATTCTATTTTTAACAAGTGTTAAGTGAGATAAAGAATGTAAATTTACCAAGACAGTAATGGCACTTAATAGGTGCCCCACAAGTGCTTCAGATGATCGCTTTGCGGACGACACAGAGATGTCTCAAGGACAGGTTGGTTTCCGCAATAACATAGCTGAAAATATAGTTCATTTCTTTTTAATATATACCATTCATCTAAGCATTTCTCTAGGCTGAGAGATTAGTAAGCCTCTATTTTGACATATTTTTAGCTATCATTTGGAATCAAAGATTGTTTAAAGCACTATAGAGCTTTGTATAGGAATTTGATTTATTTGTCTTATACCTTAACCAAAATAAAGTTGATATTAGACTTCTGCTCAAGTTAGCTGAATTAATTCCACTTTAATTCAAGCTCATCTCTGCAGTAGAAAGATGACAGGCATTATTGAGTTCTGTTACACATTTAATAAGAAATGTACACTTCTCATCCTTACGGGAGCAATTTAATACACCGCAGAGGCTGTCAAAATTCAATTCAAGGTTGAATGACTAATGCGTAAAAGTCAACTCCATATTCTAGCAGAGATAAAGCCACTTACTTCTTTTTATCAACTAGATGGGTATGCTGTGAAGATCTCAGGGAGCAAAGGTTTAAAACTTCCGGCTTTGCAGTGCCAGAGGAGATGATATGAATGTGCAGAAAATTAGGGGATTTTAGGAAAGAGATTATCCAAAGAAATGAATCAGTAAATGGAACAAGGGATGGAAGATGAAGGGATGGAGCGAATGACAGAGACAGAGACCAAACAGGACATTTGGTTTTTGTTTGTTTGTTTGTTTTGTTTTTTTAATGGGCTTTGAATTAAGGAAGAAACTCAGCATTAATCCCAGACCTTGGGGGGTAGAGCTGTTTTTAAGGCTCTGATCTTTCATTGATGCTCTTTTACTGAATGTATATGTGTGGGAGTCCTCTTTTCCTCTTGGCCTGTTGGCCATCAGTCCGAGAGGGGAAGGAGACAGAAGGGGCGACAGAAAGCTTTTTATGCTATCCATGAGCATAGACAGAGGGAGGCCTCAGGGAGACAGACTTTGGTGAATCAGCTCAACTTTATTCCAGAGTTTATAGGAATATATAGCATTGAGCAGCCTGGGGACAAACCCTAATTGGCATTAAGTGGCACCCTCCTATCACAAAGCTTAGAAGGTGGCAGTAGGGTCCTATAGGGAGCTCCTAGCACAAGTCTTCTCAGCAGAGAGAGATCTGTGCCAAGGGTCAAGCTAAAGATGAATCAGGCATCTGGTTTAGAGACAGCTTTTAGTTAAGGTTAGTCCTCCAGACCCAGGAACATTCTCCAGATAAGGACAGGTGGAGAGCAGGAAGTCTTGCTGAGAAGGGAAGGAGTCTCCATATTGCCAAGCTTAGAGAAAGGTACCAGGTTATGGCAGACTGCAACTTCTAACTAGCCCGCAATGTATTCCAACATATGTGCATGAATGTTTGTACATATAGGTATATATACATACATATATGCATGTGTATGCAAAAGTGTAAGCATGGGGCCAGTCTTGGCCCTGGAGCAGCTGATTAATTCTACATTTCTCAAGTAGCTGCTAGGCATTGTAGATGCTAGGTATACAAGGATGAAGAAAACTTAAAAAAAAAAAAATCCTTACCCCATAGAGTTTAACTGAATGAGAACAATAGTAGGTAATAAAATAGTGATTTGCATTGTGCGTCAGCCACTGGTGAGTGCTGTACAGCACAGCAAAAGATTCACAGTGCAGAAAAACCATGGTGGGAGGGACAACTGTGTTAACTTGAGGCTGATACAAGCCAGGAAGTTATTTAATGGATTGCATTTCAAGCAGAAGCCCTGGGGCTCAGGCTGTGTCAAGCTGAGGAAGCACCAGTAAGGTCTAGCAGAGTGAGTAGTAGGAGAGAAAAGGTGAAGAGACCACAAAGCTGCTGACCTGATGGTCTTTGCAACAACTCCAGGACTCTCTCTGGTCCTGAGTGAAGTGAGAGCCGTTTGAGTGTTTTGCAGGATTGGTATGATCTGATTTCCATTTATTCCTCTAGCTGTGATGTAGACTACAAAGAGCCTGGGAGTGTTTACAGGTTTAAAATTACTGAGCTTAAGAGAACTATAAACTAAAATGTGTAGCTAGAGTTTTCCTGCCTGGCCCACAGTCAGGACAAATCTCTATCACCTGCCAGTCCCACAGTCACTCAGACCCGACCAAGTAAACACAGAGACTTATATTGCTTACAAACTGTATGGCCGTGGCAGGCTTCTTGCTAACTGTTCTTACAGCTTAAATTAATCCATTTCTATAAATCTATACCTTGCCATGTGGCTCGTGGCTTACCGGCATCTTCACATGCTATTTCTCATCATGGTGGCTGGCAGTGTCTCTCTGACTCAGCCTTCCACTTCCCAGCTTTATTCTCCTCCTTGTCCCGCCTACACTTCCTGCCTAGCCAATGGCCAATCAGTGTTTTATTTATTGACTAATCAGCAACACATTTGCCATACAGAACATCCCACAGCAAAAATGTCTCTAGCCTTCAAGCCTCTAGCCTGTGGAAGCTGAACCAATGAGAAACAGAACCCTGTCTCTCGCCCAAGGACAGATAACTTCCCAGAATGCTAGGAGATATTCTAGTAATTGCCTGATCTTGTACATTTTTAATGAAACTGTTGTTTATGCAAGGTAATGATCACAATCCTAAACACTGCCTTTGCTTCTGTAAACAAAGTTTGCTTGCTCAAGATAACCAGGACATCTATAAAAGACATGTGTTTGCTAAGAACTCTTGATTGCCCTTAGGATACGTGTTTGCATGTAGCTTTGTGGTTTTGACCTTCATAAACTCCCAACTAATGTAGCTCAGGGCTACACCCTCAGAATCCCAAATCTCTGGTGTAGTCCTCGTTATGTCTCTTCTCTGTTAAAATTTACTCATGGTCAGACTGGTGAATCTCTGAATGACCCCAGACCCATAAATGGAGAAACAGAAATACTCAGCAAGACTTGAGAGAAAGGTGGTGTCTGATGATAATGCCATTATTGATGTCTGGGCATGCCATTGTCGACATCTGGTTTCTGCAAAGAGGGTTGACACAGTGGAGGACAACTTAACTAGAGGACAAGTTAACTGGACCACAGGAGACCAGGCTCTGTAAGGCTAAGTTAATTGCATGATGCTCTCTACTTCTAAGGCTGTTATCTGCTGAGAGGACTGGCTGATATGATCCTAGAAATAATTTCTGCTTAATCGTAGTGCTTGATGTCATTGACTCTAAGAAATCATAAGAGGCACTCACAGAGGGAGGAGGCTGGTTAGAATTTTACTTTTAGTGATTATGTCCATAACTTTTCTCACAAACCATTTACCTGGATAATACTGAAACCATGAATTAATACATTCATAAAATTCCCCCTTCAACCACTATGCTTCATCTTTGTTTATTTTTTTTCTTTTATTGAAAACAGCTTCCCTCTCTCACATTATATATCCTGATTATGATTTCCCCTCCTTCTACTCCTTCCAGTTCCTCTCTACCTCCTCTCCCATCCAGAGCCACCTCATTTCTGTCTCTCATTAGAAAACAAACAGGTTTCTAAGGGATAATAATAAAATAAGATAAAACAAAAACTAACGTATTGGAATTGAACAAAACAAGAATAAAAAGAGACCAAGAGAAGGCATAGGAAACAGAGACATACTCATACTCACACTCAGGAGTCCTATACAAACACCAAACCGGAAGCAATAATATATATACAAAGGACCTACAGGGTAAAAAGAGAAGAAAAATACATAAATAAAAATATAAAAGATTAGATAAAATTTTTAATAATTGAAAAAAGGAAAAGCCCTGATATAACATTATGAGACAATGAACCTCCAAAATCATTGAGTTCATTTTCTATTGGCCATATATATCTGAGCATGCAGCTTACACTTAAGAGTAGTTTCTTTCCCCAGTGAAACTCCCTTAGAGAAGACAAAATTTTCATTTGCAAGTGGTTATCAATTGGAGATTACTTCTAGGTTAGGGATGGGGCTTTTGTCCACTTCTTTCAGTTGTAGGACCCCAGCTAGACATGTGAAGGCCCTATGAATGTTATCTCAGTCTTTGGGAGCTCATATGTGTGTCTATCTTGTTGATTTAGAGGGCCTTGTTTTTTTTTTTTTTTTTGGTACCCTCCATCCCATCTTATTCATCCACTTGTTTCTTCTCCTCTTCCCCAGGGTTCTCTGAACCCTGAGGGGAAGGATCTTTATGGTGCTATTCCGTTTAAAGCAGAGTGTTCCAGAGTAAGTGTCTCTTACTCTCTGCATAATGTCTGACTGTGGGAATCTAGATTTGTTCCCATCTGCTGCAGCAGGAAGCTTCTCCAATGATAGTTGAGCAAGGTAATGATCTATGAGTACAGCAGAGTAGTAGATTGGCATTAGGAGTTGTTTTATTGCTATGTCTGTTTGTTTATTTTGAATTGTAGTATTTGGTTTTATCCTAGGTTCCTGGGATATCTAGTTTTGGTTTCCTGGGTACCCAAGCAGTGTTGGGTATGGGTTCCATCTCATAGAGTGGGCCTTTAGTAAAATCAGATATTGGCTGGTCACTCCCACAGGCTTTGTGCCACCATTTGTGCTAGCATATTTTGCAGGGAGGACAGATTGTAGATCAAAGGGTTTATGGCTGGGGTGGTGTTTATCTTTTTCATTAGGTAGCCTCCAGAGTGCCTTTCTGTACCAAACATCTTAGAACATAAGGGTGAAGGCTCTCTATAGGCACCAGCTTAACTATTTCTTGTTTAATGAGTAGCATAGGTGTTGGCTTCAACAATAGGCAATGCCATCTGTTGTGGAATATTAGTTAAAGATGTGTTACATTTGTTTGCATTTTTTTATGTTGCATTTGTTTAACTCTGTGAAGTTGTGCTACTTTACCTGTCTTAAACACCTAATTGGTCTAATAAAGAGTTGAATGACCAATAGTGAGGCAGGAGAAAGGATAGGTGGGGCTGGCAAGCAGAGAAAATAAGTAGGAGGAGAAATCTGAGAAGAAAAATGGGATCAAAGAGTAAGAAAAGAAGAGGCCAACCACCCAGCCACCCAGCCACCCAGGCAAACATGGAATAAGAAGGAAAGAAAAGATATACAGAAATAGAGAAAAGTAAAAGCCCAGAGGCATAAGGTAGACAAGATAATTTAAGAAAAGCTGACAAGAAACAAGCCAAGCCTAGGCCAGGCATTCATTAAGAAATAATAAGACTTCGTGATTTATTTGAGACCTGGGTGGTGGCCCCCTCAAAAAGTCAAAGAGTAAAGAGTAAAAACAATAACCACATTTTAGTATATCAACATAAGGTTCTCAAATATCCACCTAGAGCCAAAAACCAAACAAAAGCAACAACAAAAAGACAGACACGACTCCTTTAAGAAACTCTGCCGACAGCAAAGCACTTAAATAGACTTTTTCATGCTAAATAGAAACAAAAGACTTTGTAAAAATGCCTGCCTCAGTGCAAGGCACCAGCTTTCCACAGCTGGGGTGTTGAATGCAGTTCCTGGTTAAATGCTCTTCTGACCTGGCCTTGAGCTTTGGGCTTGGCTTTCATGAACTGCGAAGAGGGCGGAGCCAGCACAAGAGACACACAGAAGAACCAGCTGTAGCTTAGCAGTTTAATGTTTGCTCACATGGTCAAAAAAGGCTAAGGGATACGCAGTAGAAGAGGTCCAGATGAAAAAAAAAACCTCTAAACAGGTTCCAGTGTGTTTTGCAATGTGTGTATGCTTAAGAAAGAAAGAATATGGGTATAGACAGAAATAGAAAGAAAGAAATAGTTTAAAAATAATAAAAAATAAAGTCCTTAAATATAGAGTAAAAGTATTATAAAGTGAAAAAGCTATGTAAGATGGGAAATACACAGGGACTCTGGATCCTGTATGTTGCTGTATCGATTTTGAATTTTTTTGAATGCTGATAAGCAAAAATGCTAGGTGACATGGAATTGTGAACAGGACTGCAAAATTGAACAAACCTAGATACTTTAGGGCTATCTTAACTTAAAAAAATAGGAGTAAAAAATGCATTTGTCAAATGGAAATCAAAAATGCTTTGGAGAAGATGTTTTGCTTTTGTTTCAACAGGAAACAAGAGGCTGTGGATTTGTTTCCAGGTTAATAAGGATCAGGTTTGACCAAGGGAGACCTCCTGAAGCTTGACAGGTGATATATATCAACAAAGGTTAAAGCTGCTCTTTATACGACTTGGCCATTATCTCAATTTTTTTTCCTCAGAGGCCCCTAAAGATGCTTTGCTCACAGACAACAGGATGCAGTCTGGAGAACTTGACGCTCACATTCCCAAGAGATGAGGTAGGTGGTCTTTTGTTATTTGGTGGGTTACAGGTGTTTATTTTATTTTATTTTTTTTTTACCATTTAGGGGAATATAGTATATTGATACACATTTAAAGTTATTTTTGTTACTTGTATATAAGTTTCTACTCTTATTCAAGATATTGTACAAATGCAGTTCATTTAAAAATTTAAGGTTGCTGGGCAGTGGTGGCGCATGCCTTTAATCCCAGAACTCAGGAGGCAGAGGCATGTGGATCGCTGTTAGTTCGAGGCCAGCCTCGACTACAGAGGGAGTTCCAGGAAAGGCACAAAGCTACTGTCTCGAAAAACCTAAATAAATAAATAAATAAATAAATAAATAAATAAATAAATAAAATTTAAGGTAAAGTTCTAGTTTTTGAAAGCAGATATATACATATATTTTAGGAAGCTTCTACTATATTAAGTTTTCATACTATCCCTTAAAATGGCCCTTAATTTTAGCTGTCTCTCCCTGTATTCTCTCTTTTGTTCCCCTTTCCTCTCCCCACCCCACTTGATCTTTTCATTCCAGTACCCCCGACTCCTGTCCATCCATAGCTATCTATTCTATTTCCCTTTCCTAGGAAATCTAATTCTCCCATCTAGGCCCTTTATACCTAGCTTCTGTGCTGCCTCAGATCGTAGATTGATTATCATTGACTTAACAGATAATACCCATCTATAAGTGAAGACATACCATATTTATCTTTCTGGATCTGGTCTTGTTACTGTGTAAATGTATCACATTTATTTTATCCATTCTTCAGTAGAGGGACATCTAGGTTGTTTCTAATTTCTGGCTATTGTGAATAGAGCAGCAATAAACATGACTGAGCAAGTGTCTCTCTGGTAGGATGAAATGTCCTTTGGTATATACCCAAGAGTGGTACAGTTGGATCTTAAGGTAGATCAATTCCCATCATGCTAAGGAGCTGCCACACTGACATCTATAGTGGCTGTGCCAGTTTTCAGTCCCACAAGCAATGGATGAGTTCTTGCCTTATTCCACATCCTTGACAGCATGACTTGTCAATTTAATTGATCTTAGCCATTAGGAAATATGTAAGATTAAAATCTCAAAGTAGATTTGATTTGCATTTCCCTATTGACTAAAGATGTTGAACATTTCTTTAATTTTTTTCTTGGCCATTTGAGCTTCCTCTATTGATTGGCTGTTATGAATAAAGCTTCTATGAACATAGTTGAGCAAATGTAGTGATAGGATGGAGCATCCTCTGGTTATATGTCCAGGAGTGGTATAGCTGGGTCTTGAGGTCGACCTATTCCCAATATTCTGAGAAACCTCCATATTAATTTCCGAAGTGGCTGTACAAATTTCCACTTCTACCAGCAGTGAAAGAGTGTTCCTTTTGCTCCACATCCTCACCAGTATGAACTGTCATTTGTGTTTTTGATCTTAGCCATTCTGACGGGAATAAGAGAGAATCTCAAAATTATTTTGATTTGTATTTCCTGATGGCTAAGGATGTTGGACATTTCTTTAAGTGTTTCTCAACCATTTGAGTTCCCTCTGTTGAGAAATCACTGTTTAGATTCGTGTCTGCTTTTTTAAAGATTAGTTTATTTAGTTTGTTGATATCTAATTTCTTGAGTTCTTTATATATTTTGGATATTAGCCCTCAGACATGGAGTTGGTTAAGATCTTTTCCCATTCTGTGTGCTGCCTTTTCCCTCTATTGACAGTGTCCTTTGCCTTACAGAAACTTTTCAATTTCATGAAGGTCCATTTATTAATTGTTGATATTAGTGCCTAATGCAGGAAATCCATGGATTACTGATAAAAGTACTATTTATTAACGGATTATATGGGGGAAACAACTCACTAATTCAAGATAAGGCAAATTAAGTCATGGTGCACGAGCTGGCTTTTTGGAACCTAGGGCTTATGCTGAGACACTTTGCTCAGCCTTGGTGTAGGGAGGAGGGGACTGGACTTGCCTCAATTGAATCTACCAGGCTGGGCTGACTCCCCAGGAGAGAACTTGCCTTGGAGGAGGTGAGAATTGGGGGAGGATTGGGGGGAAAGGCTAGGGGGTGGGAGGAGGGAGGACAGGGGAATCCGTGGCTGATATGTAAAATTAAATTAATTATAAAATAAAAATATTTAAAAAAAGAAGTCTTGGTGATATTTTAGTTTTTGTATATATATATATATTAGCTGGTTCCTATAGTGATTTTTTTTTGTAATGCTATGTGTGCTTCCAAGAACTCCTAACAGTGTATTTATCTAAAATACCTATCAAGCATCCAAGGCCAAATGAAACAACACCTGTCTCCTAGGTCAGGGGATAGCTTTATTTCTTGTGCAATTTAGGGTAGACCCACCTTTCTTATACAACCTTCCTAAGAGACCCCTAACTTCTTGCCTAACCACTTCTAGGAATGTAGATTGAGTACATAAATTCCCTTCTTGACTAACCGAGCGTTAGTACTCATTTGGGTTGTAAAAGAAAGCCTGATGGCCACTGCCTGAAGAAAATTCTTACCTACCTTTATGACCCCATAAGAATTCAAGCCTGGTGACCATGCTCTGCCAGAGGATCACTATGGCTTGGGTTTATAACTGAACACCTCAGAGATTGAGGGAAACTGAGGTATAAGGAGAACGAAGAGAGGATATTGAGGATTTTGGCTGGAGAGGATTTTTGACTAGAGAACTGGAGGTCAGGATGGAAGATGAGGAAGAGCCAGACAGGAAAGTACTAGATGGGTAAGAATGAGATGAGAAGGACCTAGATGAGGCAGAACTAAGATGAGAGAATAAGATAGAACCTGGAGGGAACAACAGATAAAGGTAGAGACAAATCAGGCAAGAAAGAAACTAGGCATGAGAACAGAATTGTAGCTGTGTAGATAGGATTTTATCCCAGAGGAATAAAGTAGGTGGACAAAGAGCTTGGTGTACTTAGATTCATTTCCTGAAAATAAATCTCACTGTTCGTAGTTTCTCTTCTGAGCCCCTGGGAAGCATATTATTAAGGCTGGTCCTTTAATAGCATGCAAGACCTTTCCACTGCCAGATATATGACATGTGCCTGCCAGACAGAGCTCATTCCCTGTGCTTCTTCTCTTGACTCTTACTCCTCCTCATCTCTAATTTCCTCTCTTGCTTCTTCTTTTTCTCTCTTGCATCTCTTCCCGCCTCTCCCAAGTCCCCACTCTGACGTATTCTTCCACTCTTTCACTCTTTTGCTCCTCCCCTCCCTCAAACTTCTTGCCCCAACTCTGTTGCATGTGGCATGTTGATAAGTGGCATACCTTGACAGGGTTCCCCAAGGCTCCCCATCTCATGCTTGGTCCCTACACTTACTCCACCTGCAGCATATCTGCTCTCTCCCTCACCATCAGTTTTGCCTTCCATTCAACACCAACAATTCGGTCTCTGACAGGGATACCTGCCTCTGACCTTTCCTCGGGATGTGAGACTGGCCTCAGTATTTCCTTGGACAAGACCATCAGGGAACTGAGAAAGAAGTCTATACTTTCATTCTTTTTCTTTGCTTCAAGACCTGCTTATGTCTGTCTACTCTCCCTCTTTAAATGTTTTGTCTGTTTGCTAAAATGTGCAAGTAAGAGATGAAGAAGCAAACTTCATCTCACTCAGCACATACCAGTTCTCCCTTTCTTCTTATTTACTCAACTCCTGCTTAATATATTTATGTATATATATATATATATGCATGTGACTTGGATTTAACCCCATATGTGTGAACGTAAGCAAGCTTTAATTCTGCACTTATGTGATTTGGACTCAACTCTGTGCATATTTGTATGTAACCATTGTTTCAAAAATGTTTTAAACATCAATCACATGGCTCTCCTCTGTCTTGTCTGATGACCTCATCATGATATAGGCAGCCACATGGCTGGAAGTCATTTTTTACTAAGTTAAAGAGTATATTTAGTTCTAATGACCTCTCTGCTCATTTTATTTCCTTCTAGACTAAGGAAGCAACAAGCCTCAAATATTTTGGATTGGTATGTTGTGATTTAAACTATACTCTATATGGTGAGGTTATAAATGTCTGTTCAGATTAACAAAAGCTGACTTAGAGATTTACACCTAAGTACTTATATCTTTGCCAAGTGTTCAATACCACGCTTACAGAGAATTTAAATAAATGGTGATGCATGTTTGATAAATAAGGTATTTGATACACAAGATATATATTCTATAATAGGGTTTCTGGTTCTGAGAGGGTCCTTTCCCAGAGTTGGGCAGAGGCCCCCATGGCTTGTCCAGGGCAGTGCTGACCTCTCTGCTCCCTCAATCCTGCTGATAGCCCTTTTCTCCTGTTCCCACTTGGCCCTGGTGATCTTTGCCCTGTCACTTTTCCTTGCCTTCTCAGGAGACACCTTTCCCATTTGATACAGACTTGTTCTGTTTTTACCCATGGAATGGTTATTTTGGTTCCTTTACTGAGCCTATTATCTATGATTAGAAAGTTTTATTACAGGGACAAGCTTTACTTAGTCCCCTGTGTCTATGTATGTTTTCAAAGTCAAGCTTAAGATAAGTAACTAGAAACACAATTTGTCTATTCAGATATACCTAATAGACAGACAATCCTCAAGTGCTCAGAGATCTGCAGAATATGGCATTTAAATGTTTAATTAAAAAGCTTTTCATGATAGAGAGATAGGCCAGCTCCTAGCAGAACCCTTGTTTCCTCCAAAGAAGGTGAATGAGGACAAAAGAACCTTCCCTGGAACTTGCTTCAAAAGTGGCAATACCAGCCATTGAGCAAAAACTGCCTTTCACCTCAACTGCTGCCGAGACTTTCAGACTGTGAACAACAGGAGACTAAGGAACTGATTGCCTCACTTTTGCCTAGACAAGGTAGGCTGATCCTCCCCACAAGTTCCTACTCCACAGCTGTCAGATCTTCTGAGGCCTGACAGCCAAAGACTGATGTTTCCCTGAGACCTCTGCCCTCAACAACCATGCAGGACCCTGGGGTGGCTGTCTAAGTAGCCAGCAAGTAAGTGTCTGTCATTTTTAATTGCTAATTCAGGTAAAATATATCCTTCTCAGAACTCTGATTCTGTCTGATGGCCAGGCTTTGTCAGTTTGACAGCAGCAACCAAGGCTTCATCTCTAAGTCTAGACACAGTTCACCTTTCCACCGGACTCAAAAAAAAAAAGAGATAAACTCACTTTGCAGTGACTGTCTCAGTGGTCAGCCACCTGTATCACCTGATAAATTAAATAAAAAGAAAGTGTCGATAAGGAAAAAGTGATTTGAAATGTATAAAAGAAAAAAAACAAATCCCAGACTTCTCTCTCTCTCACTATGCTACTGTCATATTAAGATCCCAACAGTTTATAGCCCTAACATTAATTGATAGAATTCTAAAAAGCTATTAATTTAGCTCTGGCAGAGCACTGAACACTACACTCTACACTATATTGTCATAGCCACAAGCTCAGAATTTTATATCCCCTTTGGTTGTTTTCTAAATATAGTTAGACTTAAAAGATGCTTTTCATTGTGCCAAAAAACATCTGTCACAGTGTTCCAGATTTTAAAAAAAGCATATTAATGCTTTCAACCAAAATCATTTCTGGATCCCCTATGACTCAAAGACTCTTCTCTGTGCACTGGTCCATGAATTTCTACAATGTAAATTTCAGTATAGATTATAAACAGTGGGAATACTAATCTGCCTAAAACTTACCTTTTCACAAACTCAAAGAATTCTCATAAGTTCCAGGGAGTCAACTTGGATCCACCTCAAGCAGGTCAGACACACCCCTCAATTACGTACTGTCAATCAATAGCCTAAGCTTCCCTACTTTTTCCTAAACCTGGGACTCCCCTCTATCAACTACCAAGACCTAAGAAAAATGTTTTCCCTAAACTTAACTTTATCTTCTGCCTCCCAGCATTTTGCCAGGTCCAAGTGGCGCTGGAAGGTTCCAAAGAGCCTGGACAGCAGTGAAACAACCAGCTACCTCAGGACATGCACAGCACCCCAGTTTTCTCAAGTCCCACAAAGATGACCAATGTCCCTCAAGTCAGCAGGAAGCAGTCTCGAGAACTCAGTGTCCTCATTCTGCCTCATCTGCCACGCCTAACTCCTCACCTTTTTTTTTTTATATATATAATAAACAAAATGGAGGAATGTTAGCATTTAGACATTACCTGGCCCACCCCTTGAGGACTCAGCAGGATGCACTTGCTAACATTCAGACAAATACCTAGACAGCCCAGGTCCTGCGGCCATAGTCTGTGCACATGCACTGTGTAGATGTGTAGTCTCTATACGCATGTGCTAAATTCCCTTATTAAAGGGAAACCCCTTCCTTTCTCTCTCTCTTCCCACAAGGCTGTGTCTGCACCTCCTCTCTTCCCCCTTTCCCAGCATCTTCTCTTCCTTTATCTTCCTCTCTTATTCCTTCTCTCCTCAGCCCTTATTTCAGAGGCACACTCTGCATCCCTCCCCCACCTCCCCTAATAAATTCTCCACATGCGTTACCTCACTCGTGGAAAATGCACCTACCACCCTATCTAGCACCCGACTGACTTAAGGGTTAAACTTGAAACTTTTACCAGCAATCCAATAGATGGAAGGGAGCAACCCTACTTGGGCTATGCACTCCCATTCCCCCCCCCCCTTTTCTGCTCTGCTTGTCTGTCCTGTTTGCTCTCCTCTACCAGCAGCCTGGAAGCTTGGGTGGACTCTGGCCTACTGGATGCCTCCGTTATCTCCTGCTCCCTGCTTCTGTGCCTGCTGGTATCTCATGCTTTTGTTCAAAATATCTCATTCTTCTGTTTGTCCTGTCTCTTCACTCCCTCCCTCTCTCCTACCTCCGCTGCTGCCACCATACCACAGAATAGGAGGTCCCTCTTTCCCACCTGGCTGCACTGCTATAGTTTCCCACTTTCCTCTATAGCATCTTCTCTGTGCGCTGGTCCATGAGGCACTGCTGCTCACACCTGGACCAGCAATACCTGGCTCCCCGAAGTGGGCTGGGCTGATACAAACAGTGTCTGGTGCCACTGCCTCCACCACCTTGGCCAGGAAATGTCTTTCATTCTTATGGTCTCTTACATGCTGCTTTATACTGTAAACTCTTATTTTAAGATTTTTTAAGTTGATCAGCTGACACCGTTTTCTTGGAAAACTTTTGTCTTTCTGTTGGAATGTATGAATTTGGCCACAGTATGCTTGGTTTGTTTATGAGTGTCTGAGATTACTGGTTCTGTGTGTCTTGCTAACAGCTTGGCTATACTTGCTAGGTGCTTGGGCTCAGATTTTGTAATGACAGAGAAAGTTATTTATGCTGTTCTACCTTATTATAAAAAAAAAAAAAACCAGCTAAGAAATTGGGTATCATTTAAAGATATAAAAAACATGTAATTCCAGATTTAAACTGCTCTGGGAAATACCACATGGTCTGCCATGGTGAGGGTGACCACATGGGCAAGCATCATCTTGACTAAGGTCAAAGCCAGACAGGTCATATGACTTCACTACCATTTTTGATGAGGGTGAACACGTTGATAGGTGCCACCTTGCCTAAGGTCCAAGACAGACAGGCCATATGACCTCACTGCCATCTTTAGTAAGTATGATAGGCCCACCAGGAGACCTCAGGTCTCCAAATTATTTTGGATTGGGTAGATTTCTATATGATAATTCCTGTCCTGTTCTAAAAACAAGGTTATTAAAAGATAGGATTTAAAACAATGCTGGTTTACTACAGATACTACAGCTGAACCTTTGCATTCATGTACAGGGAGTCTTGCTAACAGCCAGATTTTGTAACCTAAGAATAAGTCCATTGATATTGAAACTAAATTGCTTGCAGTGTTAAAACTAGATTTTGCCTTATATATCTTATGACCACAGCTAAACACCAGAGACTGAGATGTCCCTATTTGAAGATACCTAAATAGTCTGTTAAAGGGTCTCTCCTTATCTAAGACTTATTCAGGCTAACAGAGACCAATGTAAGAACATATGCCTAACCTTCCTGCTTTTACTAACATTTGTAAGCTGTTACTAATTGGGAAAACTGTATATCCAGATTTAACTTATATATGTTCTCAAAGTTAAGCCGAAACAACATTTGTCTATTTTAGATATACCTAACAAATTTTGTTCCCCTGATCTCAGACACCTTTAGAGATATGAGAATATGGCATTTAACACAAAAGGTTTTTATGATAAAGAGACATGCCAGCTCCTGACAGCATCCTTTATCTCCTCCAAGAAGATGGATAGACACGGAAGAGCTTCCACCTGGAGGCTTGCTTTGGCTGTGGCAATGCCAGCCATTGAGCAAAAAACTGCCTTTCACCCCAGTGGCTGCCTAGACCCTCCCCAGGCTGGATAATAGAACATTGGGGGATTGAGTGCCCCATGCTACAAAGTCAAGTTGAGTCAGTCCTCCAAATTCCTACTATACAAAAAACATGTCAGATCTTCTGGGCTTAGCAGCTAAGGGCAAGTATTGCTTGTGACCCCCAATGACCAATAAGAGACCTGGGACTTCCTAGGTAGCTGGAAAGCTGTCTAATTTCTGCTCATTTATTTATCTTTCTCAGATCTGGTGGTGTTTGATGATCAGGGTATCAATAAATATGCCAGTTTTACAGCTCCCCTCCCAACCCCAAGGCTACAAGCACTTGGTAGCTCATTAGTAAGTTTCCTGCTAAAAGTAAAGACAGGTGTGCCTCATTCACAGACTTCATGGTACAGGATAAACAAGTTTCAGATGTAACTTCAGAGGTTCAAAGTTTTAGCACTGATAAAAGCAGTTCTGATAAACTGATAGAGCACTGACTACAAACAGCTTCAGGAGTCCTTAAATTTCTAGCTTTTTGCTATGACACCAAGATATAAATCTGTTCTAGCTGTTTGCAGGCACCTGCAGGTTGCTGCACAGGTCCACCCCTCCTGCGAGACTCATGCCAAGGACAAACCCACAGGGGCCCTCCAGATACACCAGCCCCTATATCAGCTCCAAAGATGCCAACCAGACAAGTACTGGCAGGTTAACTTCACCCACATGGTCACTCATAAAAACTCCTTTATTTCCTAACTTGTTGACACTTTTACAGGATGGATAATGGCACCTCCCATCTCCGGAGAAACAGCAGATGTGATGGCTCTGTGGAGGCCCACAAAGGTTTTCTAGTGAGATCTGAGCTTGCTTTACCCAGCAAGGCTGCATTAAGGGATGGCTTGACCACATGCATGGTTACCAGGTGATTGGAAGGGTTTGTATTTGGCTGTCCTGGGGGAAGTCTTTTGTTCCATCCCTTGGCAGCCCTATAAAAAGTCCTTTAGAGGAGACAGAAGGGGCCAGTGGATAAGGATCCAGGACCTCCAGAGGCTATCCTGTGTTTCTGTTTCTATTCCCTCTATCATTCTATCTAATATCTATTATCCCTCTCTTTTCAAGAGAGCCTGTTGTAAATATGGAAGCTGGTCTCCCACGTGGCTCCTGTACTCCTGAAACATATCATCCCTCAATTTGGCATGCTATTCCCCCCAAGCTCCTGGAACATCTGGTACCACCTCTCCAGACTCAAAAACATATCTTCTCTTTTAGCTGGGTCATTCACCCTTGCATCTTCTGTACAACCAGGTCATTTCTCCGTTCTATAATTCCTGGCAGTTACCACTCTTCCCACAGCTAGCCCCACTCATAGGGTGGATGATAACTATTTTTTCTTCTAGCAACCTGCCTTATCAGCTCCCTCAAGGAACAGATGCCTGAGGTCTCCAGGATGACAGCTAACAATGCTTTTTCACTCACACCTCCCACTATGTGTGACCTCAACTCCCAACTTCCCCCTCCCCACTTTGCCCCAAGTCAGCAGGAAGCAGTCTCAAGAATTTGGCACCCCTCATTTTCTGCCCTACTTGTTATCCATAACTCACATTTTTATAATAAACACAAAGGGAGGAATGTTAGCATTTAGACATTACCTGGATGGCCCCTTGGGAATCTTGCCAGTAAGTATACAGTACCTTGGCATCCAGGGTCCTGACAGCGTCATCCTACATAGCCACATTTGTGTAGCCCATTTGTCAATGTGCCAAAGCCCCTTTAAGGGGTGGGCTCTCCCCACCTTTTTCTCTTTCTCCCTCTCTATTCCCACGAGTTCACATCTGCACCTCCTCTCTTCCCCCTTTTCCCATCTCTTATCCTCTTTTCCTCTCTTCTTCTCTTATCTCCAGAGGCTCACTCTGTGTCCCTTCTTCTCTTCCCTTAATAGAATCCTCTATGTGAGCACTGTCTGCATGACATGAACAATTTTCTGCCATGCCCTTTGGCTCCAACTCACCAAGGCTGCCGCCTGCCATTTTTAAAGTACAAGTCTTAACTACCATGGTTTAGAATTAAGTCGTGTTATCTCAGAGACCTTCTTTTCTTTAAGCATTTTTTCTTTATATTTTCTTTAATGTATTTTAAGTCCATATATGTTTAGAATTGGTTTGGCAATAAAAATACATTGAGATTTTAGCTGGATGTTAATTTAAATTGTAGAGCAATTTGAGGCTATCTCAAAATTTATAATACTGAGTTTTCTACTCTATAGACATGACACATTCCCAATGTGTATAAATGGTTTTTCTTTGTCACATAAATATATTCCACATAGAAGCCTATTATAATTTCATTTTGATTTATTTTTTATGCTTTTTTAAAAAAAGATTTATTTATTTATTTTATGTATATAGCATTCCATCTGCATGTATACCTGCATGCCAGAAGAGGGCACCAGATCTCATTATAGATGGTTGTGAGTCATCTTGTGGTTGCTGGGAATTGAACTCAGGACCTCTGGAAGAGCAGCTAGTGCTCTTAACCTCTGAGCCATCTCTCCAGACCCATTTTGATTTATTTTTAGTATTGATTGATATTATATGCTAATATAAATGGTAGAATCTTTGAAAATCCATTTTTATTTCTCTCATGAAAAAATATGATTTTTTTAGATACAAATTCAATAAAGAGACTCTTCTAAGTTGATTTATTAATTCTCATATATTACCTATAGACTCTTCAAATTTTTTCTTTTATAATACATTTTAAATTAAAATACAATTATTTAACTTCCTTGTCCTTTTTTTCTCTCTAGCCCCTCCCATGTCCCCTCCCACCAGTCCCTTCCATGTTACCTCTCTTCAATCTCTCCCATGTGCCTCTTCTCAAATTGATAGCCTCTTTTTCTTTGATTATTATTGTTACATACACACAAATTGCTGAATCCATTTTTGTTGTTTATGTGTACATGGTTTAAGTCTGGCCATTTCAGTATCCAAGTAGGGAGCTCATTCTTAGGAGAGGCTAAATTTTCTCTATCTCAATAGTTATTAGTTGCCTGTAGTTATTTGTTTAGGGGTGGGATTTCCTAAGATTTGCAGCCCTCTCTGTTAGCATGTCTATTGATATGATACCGCCATTGTTCAAGTCCTCTTTATGCATCCATTCTGAGGAGAGAAGTTTCACAGTGGACTTTTATTATCTTTCTGCCTCCTTTTCCTCTATGCTGCTTCTTTTTTTTTTTAAAGATAGCAGTAGATTTTTTTAAAGATTTATTTACTTATTATATATACAGTATTCTATCTGCATGTATGCCTGCATGCCAGAAGAGGGCACCAGATCTCATTAGTTTGTTATGAGCCACCATGTGGTTGCTGGGAATTGCACTCAGGACCTCTGGAAGAGCAGTCAATGCTCTTAACCTCTGAGCCATCTCTCCAGCCCTCCTCTGTGCTGAGCCATAGATGCAGGAGCTGTGCTACAGATGCATTCAGTGAAAATGGGGATGGGGTGGAGGGTCTCAAACCGTTGATCTCTGAATAGACTTTGTTTTTAGCTGCTTGTTTTAAGCTCAACCCTGAAAACATATGCAAGGGCCTGAGTAAAGCTTATCCCTGTAATTAATTATATCAGTACTCAGCCTGAATACAATTAAAAAACTTGATTATTTATGACTGACTATTTACTTATGTCTCTAACAATTTACAATAAGTAGCCTTAAAAACAATGATTTTAAATTGAAGCTTTTCTAGTATCAAATATGGGTTCAGTAAAGAAACCAAACCAAAACAGCCACATGTTAATGGAAGGGCCATAAGTTCCTTTTACCAGAGATAAGAAGAGTGATTCTCTTTTTTAGCAAGCATGAACTTTCTTCAAGCCCCTGGGGAAATGGGAGTTTTATCTAAATGTCTGACTTTTGGAAAATGACTTTGTATTTTTGTCTCTGTTAAGTATGAGCCTTAAAAAACAAAAACAAACAAACAAAAAAAAACCCCTCTAAATTGAAGCTTCTTTTCGTATCAATATAAAACATTTATATGACTCAAATTTATCCAAATAGCTTAAGCTTAACAAATTTAGCAAAGACAAAGAGGCTAGGCAACATTTTTAAGCCTTAATGTACCTTGGGTAAGGAGAAACATTCTACAAGTCACTGGTTCTCAACTTTCTTAAAGTTATTTTATAACTTTTATAACTTCAGTTTTGTCATTGTTATGAATCTCAATGCTAACATCTGACATACTGTGGTTCTAGGCTGCCCCTATAAAAAGTTTTTTTCAACCCCAAATGGTCAAGACTCATGGAGTCATAAGCTGTTTCAAGCTCTTTATCAGACTGTTTAGATCATTGTCTTGCTGCATCACAAGAAATGAATGTTATGCCCAGATCACTGGGACCCCGGAAAACCACCATGGAGACAGAATCCTGCATGTAAAAGCAAAGAGCCTTTATTTCAAGCTTGGTCCCTCTGTTTGTCCAACATAGCAGTGAGAGCAGAGATCCCTGAGCTCAGGTTGGACAGAGTTTTTATCATAGCAGAGGTTGGGGTGAGGGGATTTCCAGGGTCCAGGACCCCGATTGGCTGACAATTGTCTAGGGTAGCTGTAAAACAAAAAAATAGGTGTGTGCTAGACTCAAGAACATCTGGCCACCTTATCTAATGGTTGGAATGTCTGGGATGTCAGGTTCTTCATCCCTGGGTGGTATCAGCTTAAGACTTTTCCTGGATCTGGGTGTTGCCTGCCAGTAAGCCTGTCACAGAAGCTGTGTCTAGGCCCCTAAGCCTGTCATGGCTGCTGTGTGGTCAAGCTATTTTGGGGCCCCTTCACATGAACATCCCAGTTTCTGGTATTTGGTGTTTATGGCTGTGATTTTAATTTTTAGCCTTTTATTTTAAGTCCAAACATTAACAATATAGAGCATTTTATAAATTGAAAAAGTCCCATAGACTTATAAATTTAAATATTTTAAAAACTGTCCTTGAAAAGGTTAAGATCTCTCAAATACCTTTTTGCAATACCCAAAATAAAATACCTTCTTTTACTTTAAGAGAAAGAAAACAAGGCATCACCACAATTTGTATAAAGTAAAACCAAGCTCCAGAGTGTGAACAATCCCAAAATTTTATAGGCTTTAAGACCACTTAGAAAGTTGTTAGTTATGGTCAATGTATCGGTGTACAATTGCATCTTTATGGATATCTTACCGTGATGGTCATTGTTGTAATTTACAGGTGTCACAGCTTGGTAGGATTCTTAATTGCTTCCCTCCCTTTGCATAACACTTTCTGGTACTATGGAAGGTAGCCTTTGGGAAAGGAGGCTTTCAGGTTTGGCGCAACTTGAATAATCCAAATCCTTTGTCTTAAGCATTTTGTGTCTCCAGCAATGGGGTCTTTCCTTCAACCTCTGAGAAGCAACTAAGGGCAACAGCAATAGCCTCTATTGTTCTAACCATCATGTGGACTACCCTGACCAAATATTCAAAAGGTGGTTTCTTGTGTCTGGTTTCTTACGGGGAGTATTATCAGCCCAAGTGGCATAACTTTGTTTTATATATATATATATATATATATATATATATATATATATATATATATATATACACACACACATATATATGTGTGTGTTTCATATCATAAATATATAGTCTATATAATACACATATATTCACATACACTCATATGTATTGTATAGGAAAATATGAAATAATATGATTCTTTTTTTAAGGACAAAGCTATGTTGTCTGTAAATGATAGCAGTAACGAATCCTTGTAATTGTATGACCTTTATTTCTTTCCTTTCCCTGCTTCACTAGGTAGCATATCCAGTTCCAACCTGAGTAGATGAGGAAACAGTGAGCATCTGTCTCATTGGTGATTTCACAAGAATGGCTTCATCATTCACCATTAAGTATGGCACTTGCTGTAAAGATTAGTAGTTAAGAAATGATTTTCATCATAGTTATATCAGTTCCTAGTAGATGTTTATTCATGTTTCATCCTTTCTTCACTTTATTTTCTTTAATATTTGGTCCTCCAACAATTTTATAAGCATTTTATAAAATTTCCCTCTCAGTTTTCTACACTGTCAAATTTGTCATCAGGTCCATGATATTGGTGGTCACTATATTCTGTGATTTATTTTATTTTCTTTGTGACAAAGTAACTTTGTAGTATTATCTGCCTGGAACTTACTATGTAGACCAGATAGGCCTTGGACTTTGTCTCCTAGGAGCTGGGATCACAAACATGAATTACTACTGCTTTTTTCCCCTCTCTTGTTGCTGTTATTTGTTGTTTTTGTTTTTTCCTTCTGAAGACATATAGACCATTAGAACCACCGCTGGTTCCTTCTGGTATTTTCCCTTTGCCACTATTCTGGGAATTTGCACTGTCTTTGCTGGCCTCCAGGGCTGAATCTGGTTCCTTGGCTTCTCTTCTTGGCCTCCTCTTCTTCAAGTCATTGCCTATGGGCACCCAGCTCTGTGTAATACAATAGGTGTCAGGTCAGTCTGTGGGAAACACTCAAAAAACTTGAAGGACTGAGTAGTTTTAGAAAAGAAAGTGTGGAGAAGAAAGGGAAAGAAATTGTTGCTGTGGTTCAATCTACGGCAATACCAAGGCTGCACTGATTAATACAAAATGTGATGGATACCATAATTGGGTGTATGTATTTTCTATACCATTTGTCAAAATGATTAAGGTGCATTTCAAACTGTAAAAAATATTCATGGGATTTCTGAAAAGTCACAAGATCTGTTTAACTTTGAAACGGATTGCCAGAGATCACAAAGACATTCTGTACAAAATGAGTATTCATTCAACAGATTTTAGTAGCCTTTGTATGCCAAGCACAGCTCTGGGTGTCTGAAATGCAATAATGAGTAATATAGATAGAAATTTCTGCCTTTCTTCATGGAGGAAGACAAATAATAAACAAAAAATAGATTAATTCTTCTGTATAGAAGTTAATAAGAGATATAGAAAGGGTATGTGTGATTGGGAATCCAAGGAAGGATACACAGTAGAATTTTTAGGTAAAGGAGTCAGGGAAGGCCTCATTGCAAAGGTCACAGTTAAGCAAAGATTCAAGAATAGCACTGCAGCAGAGGGAGCAGCCAGTAGAAAGGGAGCACAGGCACCCACCTAGCATGATCAGGGGCAGCTGCAAGAACCAGGCTGGCTGAGGCACAGTGGCAAAAGAGAGCAGAGTGATAGACAAAGCCAGTGAGGTTGTGCCTCTAAGACACACAGTGCCCTATGGGCTTTTCTCAAAGCAATAGGAGTTTGTGAATACTTGCATCAGAGGACTGATGTGCTCTGAATCTTGGTTGAAGGGACCACTTCCCTTGCTTTGTTGGGGAGAGACTGTAGTGGCCCAAGGCAGAAATACAGACTACTCTAGAACCTCCTGATGTAACCTTCTGACAGTTCCAAGTTGGTCATGGTACAGTTAGCTTTGTAGGTGGTGAGAAGTATCACCATTACTGGGAAATATCACCACAAAATTGATGCCTTAAAAGAAATTATGATTTATCATACTTCTGTGAGTTGGCTTCTTTGTTCTTCTCATGAGTTCTTCTAGACTCACCCATGTATCTACCACACTGGAAAGGTGGCTTCCACATGTGACCAGGGCTTTTTGTTCCCTTTCACTCAGTTTTTTACCTATTAGTAGCCTAGGGCCCAGGAAGCGTGCTGTGATTTGGATACGAACTGTCCTCCTAGAGGATCCGCTTGGTCTGCAGTTGGTGGTAAATTTGAGAAGTGAATAGATCAGCAAGCTTCTGACATTATCAGCAGCTTTTCCTCTGATGAATTCATGTTGAATGGAGGTGAGGACTAGTTAGAGGAAGCAGGTTGCTGAAGTGTGTCTCTGAAGAACACACCATGTGATGTTCTGCCTCAGCATGAAGCAAGTTGAACAAGGATCGAAAACTCTCTAACTATGAGATAAAATAGTTTCTCTCTTGATCTGATTATGTCAGGTGTTTTATCACAGTGATTAATATCTAACACAGAAGGATATGGGTGCTCTAAAGCACTTCCTGAGAGTAACATAATATCGTGTCTTCAGAATTATGTTTTTCAAAACAAGTCACAAGTGCAGTGCAGATGTAGATGACAGGAAAATACATGATCTATCTTTTTTAAAATTTTTAATCACTTAATCTGATTGTATATGTATGAGTGTTTTGCCTGGATGTATGCCTCTGTACCACAAGTGTGCCTGGTGTCTTAGGATGTCAGAAGAGCACATTGGATTCCCTAGAACTAGAGCTATGGATGGTTGTGAACCACTTAGTTGGAGTTGGAAATCAAACTTGGGTCATCTGTAACAGCAACAAGTGGTCTTAACCTCTCCAGCCCTAGCCATCATCTTTTGATGGGAAGAATATCAAAGTTACATTGAAAATAGGCTTAAAAATAGGATAGGAGGAATTTTTATCATGTATTCAGCATACCAGAAAGTGGTCAATGTTTTGACAATATAGGTTGTGTATATATGATGTCAGAGAAAAAGAGGATCCAAGGACAGCAATGAGATTTTGGGTTCTGAGCAATTGGCAAGGAGTTTCAGTGAACCAAAGTGGATGAACCAAAGACTGAATGAGTTGTTAGAATTTACAAGCACAGGATTCAAGCAGGAAACCTGTAGGGGAGTCTTATGTACTAACACTCTTTAAACAACTCAACCATACATCAAATACTGTCTGAGGAAATCTCTTGACATTAGCCAGAAGAAGTGTTTCAAATTATAGTCCAAAGCAGATGGTAAGTAGATGTAGTGGGCACAAACAGATGAAGAGTACCTTTGTTCTAAAATGTGAGCCCACCACAGGTAATGACAGTTTGCTGGGCATGGGCAGAAAAACATAAACAAGGTCACAAGAAGCTTCAAGGATAAGGAGTTACAAGAGGTTTATTGGAAGATCTATGTGATTTAGAGTGATATAAGAGCCCTGGGAAGGACTGATAGAAGCTCTCTCCCTTAGTGAATCTAGGGTCTCTAATAGAAACAAAAAACAAGCAAACAAAAAACTGTGAGTGTGAAAACTCCACTTCCATATTGGGGTTGAAGCTAGAGGGTGGTTGCTTTGAGTTTTTTTTTTTTTTTTTTTAAGGTTTATTTATTATGTATACAGTGTTCTGCCTGCATGCCGGAAGAGGGCACCAGATCTCATTATAGATGGTTGTGAGCCACCATGTGGTTGACTGGGAATTGAACTCAGGGCCTCTAGAAGATCAGCCAGTGCTCTTAACCTCTGAGCCATCTCTCCAGCCCCCTGCTTTGAGGTTTTAAAAGTGAAGAAAACCCATAACTTAAACACAATATCTAAATCTATTAATGCAACTCATTTCCCTCTAATTATAAAAAGACCATGGATATCAAGGGAGGGAGGGGAAAAGAGGAAGAGAGAGAGACAGAGACAGAGACAGACAGAGAGATTCATGATGACTGAATCTTTGTAAATGTATAGAAGCAGACCTTGGCTAGATCATTATTAACACCTGTGAACATTAACAATTGTCCTCTCCTTTTTTAGGTCATGGAATCAGATGATGAGGAAGAACAGGTTCCTCCCCTGCCTGGTCCACATTCTTTTCTGCAGTTTACAAATAGGATATTACAGAGTCAAGACATAATCGAGCTAGTTTGACAGTCTACCCAGACTCCATGACCTTTGAAAGTTAATTTTCATCTCAAGATTTTACATTCCAATTATGTCTGATGGACTATTTAAATAAATGATGGTTTTTCTATTAGGAAAGGAAATTGACTAGAATTCATTCTATTTGAGCTTCAAAAATTTGAAAGTAGGTCAACTCTTAATTATCCAGGGTAATAGGGAACATCTTGGATGGATTATTCCAAACCACAGGTAATTAAGAAAATGTGCAAATTAGGCACTGATTCATAACATTCATTAAAATTTACATTTAAACTACTACTTAAGCAGCATAAATTTGTAGATGAGCAAATCATCATGGCAAAAATAATTTTAAGATAGATATAGACATTTTTAATAAAACATAGAGTTAAAAATACTGGCAAAGAATGGACAACCTTAAGTATTTTGTGCTACAAGATTCCACATATTTATTTTGTGTGCCCCAGGACATTTGGCAGATATTATTATTTCCTTTTTGAGAAGGCAAAGGAACCATCAAGAGAAGTATTTTATCCCTTGAAAATCTCCTGCTTAGTCTGATGCTAAGTCTTGCCACATGTTATGGGCTGTGAGATCATCTCTTTCTCCCTAAGACATACTGCTATGAAATGCTTTGTGCCAGCACAAAGACCAGGGCAAATGAAAAGGAGGAACTAGAGATCTGTTCACAATATCACACACTCTAACTTATCATAGACCCAAATTCTAACACCTGTGCTGTATTGCCCTTAGTTTTATTTTATTTTTAACTGATGCCCAAACAATATACACTATTGCCACTGGTTGTCTTACAGAGGCAGAAGGTAAGACTTTATTGCTGAACATACCGTGCATTTCAGACACAGAACTTAGAAGAGTCAATCTAGATATGACCCAAAAGCCTCCTGTCTAAGGACTAGCTTTCATAGTACCAGAAGGTACTAAGCAAGGTGTGGAGGGAGGGAAGCAATCAGTAGTCATATCCACACTTGGTTCAGACCCGGATCAGTGCATTGTTCAATCCTCCTTAGAGAATTTTCTTCCTGCAGTAAATATGAATGAACACAAAGATGCACAACTGGACAATGGGCAGAAAGTGAAAGGCTTTTAGATATTCATTCTAAAATGGGAAGTCTTTATCAAACCCCTTCCCTCAAGGCTTAAGGAAGCAGAAAGACTGTAAGAACCAGGGGTGATGGATGATTCAAAAAAATGTCCAGACACAACTAATACATACATGAATTCATAGAGATTATGACAGTATACACAATGTCTACACAAGTTCAAACCAGACAAATATCCTGTCACTGAGATGGAGAAGTTAATACAAAGCCACAACCATAACCAAGAACCTGTTTGTGATTCATACCTACAGGGAGAGAGAAAATCAGTTTTGTCTAATAAAGTGTCACTGGGTATATCAGCTACACTCCAGTGCCAGCATAAAATGGTGTCTCTCTCTAATTCTTTGTGTATGTGTGTTCTTTTTTGTTGTATTTGTTTATTTTTATTCCTTTTATTTTTTTTGTTTTGTTTTGTTTTGTTTTTCATTTTTTGGAAGGGGGAACACGCAACACAAAGTTGGGTGGATGGGGAAGTGGAGATGATTTGGGAGGAGTCAGGAGAAGAGAAATAAAATGATCAAAATATATTGTTTGAAAAAAGCTAGTCCTACACAGCTGTGAGACTTATAAACCACAACATGGCAAGATATCCCTAAGGGTGCAAAAGTGGCACTCATGTCTTGGTGGTAACCAACAGCTAATTGGACTTAGGGCTTGCTTAACATGTGATAAAATATGACTGGAACTGGAAATGTAGTCAACTACCCATGGTAGTTAGGTCATGGATCTTAGAGGAGAATTTACTTAGAGGAAATTTACTTTCCTAAACCAGTGTTCCTAACTGTGTTCTAAATACTTATCCTTATACCCACAGATAAGTTTAGCGATCAGCCAAAAAAGTAAATACCAAGTAAAATGTATTTATATTGGGGTTGATAGTAACAGAAATTCATGTATGGATGCACATATGCTGGCTGCCCCTAGTGCTCCAGCTCATACATGGTCCACCTTTGTACTTCAGCTAATGTGCCAGCATTCGTTTGTTACTCCCACAATTTCTGCACCATCTTCACCCATGCACATCTTGTAGGCAGGACAAGTTGTGGATCAAAGAGTCTGTGGTTGGGTTGGCGTCCCAGTCCTTCCATTGGAAGTCTTGCCCGGTTACAGGAGATGGACATTTCAGGCTTCTTTGCTTGGAGTCTTAGCTAGGGTCACCCTCATAGATTCCTGGGAGTTTTCATTGCTCTAGGTTTCTAGAATCCCAGAGATGTCCCCAGATTCCATTTGTCTCTCAAAGTACTGTCTCCCTCCTTCCTCCCCATACCCAATCCCTCCTGTTCTCAATTCCATTCTCCCTCCCAGGCCCCTCCCCGATCCACTGACAAGGTCCATTCTATTTCTTCTTCACAGTGGAATTCAGGCATCCCTCCTCCCACCCCCGCCAGCCTTCCTTGTAACTTAAGTTCTCTGGGTCTATGGATTGTAGCATGGTTCTCATTTAATTTATGGCTAATATCCACTAATGAGTGAGTATCTACCATGTTTGTCTTTCTGGTCTGGGTCAGGATGATCTTTTCTAGTTCCATCTATTTGTTGGCAAATTTCTCGATGTCATTGTTTTTAACATCTGAGTAATACTCTATTGTGTAAATAAACCACATTTCCTTTATCCATTGTTTGGTTGAGGGATAACTAGGTTGTTTCCAGTTTCTGGCTATTATGAATAAAGTGGCTATGAACAGAGTTGAGCAAGTGTCCTTGTAGTATGGTGGTGTATTCTTTAGGTGTATGTCCAGGACTGGTATAGTTCTTGAGGTAGAATGATTCCTCAATCTTATATCTAGCCACCTCACTGAAGGTGTTTATCAGCTATAGGAGTTCTCTGGTAGAATTTTTGGGGTCGCTTATGTATACTATCATATCATCTGCCAATATCAATACTTTGACTTTTCTCTTTAATTTTATCCCCTTGATCTCCTATAGTTATCTTACTGCTTTATATAAAACTTCAGTTACCATATTGAATAAAAATAGGGGGAGTGGACAGCCTTTTCTTGTTCCTGATTTTAGTGGAATTGCTTTAAGTTTCTTTTCCTTTAATTTGAAGTTGGCTGTTGTCTTGCTGTATATTGCTTTTATTATTCTTAGTTATGTCCTTTGTATCCCTAATCTCTCTAAGACTTTTATCATAAAGGGGTGCTGAATTTTGTCAAAGGCTTTTGCAGCATCTAGTGAGATGGTCATGTGGGCTTTTTTTCTTTCAGTTTGTTTATATGGTGGATTACATTGACAGGTTTTCATATGAATGAACCATCCCTCTATCTCTGGGATTAAGCCCACTTGCTTATGGTGGATGATCATTTTGATGTGTTTTGGGAATCAGTTTGCAAATATTTTATTCAGTATTTTTGCATCAATGTTCATGACGAAAATTGGTCTGTAATTTTCTTTTTTTGATAAGTCTTTGTGTGGTTTAGGTATCAGGGTGATTGTGGCCTCATAAAATGAATTTGACAATGTTCTTTCTGTTTCTATTTTGAACATAACCTGAGAAGCATTGGAATTAGGTCTTTGAAAGTTTGGTAAAATTGTGCACTAAAACTGACTGACCCTGAACTTTTTTTTTTTTTTTGTTAGGAGACTTAATGACTGCTTCTATTTCCTTTGGGGTCTATATAAAATTTTTATATGGTCTTGATTTAACTTTGGTAAGTGGCATCCACTGTCTATTTCTTTTATATTTTCAATTTTGCAGAGTGCAAGTTTTTAAAGTATGACCTAATGATTCTTTGGATTTCCTCAGTGTCTATTGTTATGTCCCCCTTTTGTTTCCAATTTTGTTAATTTGGATATTCTTTCTCTGTCTTTTAGTTAGTTTGGATATGGGTTTGTCTATCTTGTTGATTGTCACAAAGAACCAACTCTTTGTTATATTGATTCTTTGTATTGTTCTCTTTGATTCTATTTTACTGATTTCAGCCCTGAGTTTGATTAAGTCCTGCAGTATTCTCCTCTTGGGTGTGTGTGCTTCTTTTTGTTGTATAGCTTCCAAATACACTGTTAGGTCACTGATATGATAATTTTCTAATTTTTTTATGCAGGTACTTAGTGTTATGAACTTTCCTCTTAGCACCGCTTTCTTTGTGTCCCATAAGTTTGCATATGCTGTGCATTCATTTTAATTGAATTCTAGGAAGTCTTTAGTTTCTTTCTTTATTCCTTCCTTGACCCAGTGATAATCCAGTAGAGATTTATTCAATTTCCATGTGTTTGAAGGTTTTCTGTTGTTTCTGTTGTTGTTGATAACAGCTTTAATGTGAGGTGGTCTGATAGGACACAGGGGGTTATTTCAGTTTTCTTATATCTGTTGAGACCTGCTCTGTGAATGAGTATATGATCAATTTTGGAGAAGGTTCCGTGAGGTACTGAGAAAAGGTATATTATTTTGTGTTCAGGCAAAATGTTATGTAGATATGTTAGGTCCATTTGAGTCATAATTTCTGTTCCATTATTTTTCTGTTTTCTGTCTGGACAACTATCCATTGGTGAGAGAGGGGTGTTGAAGTCTCACTATTACTGTGTTGGGTTTGATGTGTGACTTAAGATTTAGTAATGTTTCTTTTACAAATGTGGATGCCCTTGCATTTGGCAGAACTGGAATGGCATCCTGGTAAATTTTCCCTTTAATGAGTATGAAATGTCCTTCTCCATCTCTTTTGGTTAATTTTGGTTTGACATCTATTTTGTTAGATATTAGGATATCTCTACCAGCTTGTTTGTTAAGTACATTTTATTGGAATATCTGTTTTCAACCCTTTACTCTGACATAAGTCTATCTTTGATGTTGAGGTGTGTTTCCTGTATGCAGAAGAAGGAAGGATCTTGTTTTCATATCCATTTTGTTAGCCTGTGTCTTTTTATTAGGGAATTGAGTCCATTGATATTGAGAAATATTAATTACCACTTAGTGTTTATCCCTGTTATTATGTTATTGTTGGTATTGGTGGTGGTGGTAGTAGTAGTAATAGTAGTAGTGTGCACCTTCTTTGTATTTTGCTGGTGTGAGATTATCTATTGCCTGTATTTTCATGGGTATAGCTAGATTCTTTGGGTAGAGGTTTTCTTTCTAGTTTCTTCTGTAGGGCTAGAAATGTAGATAAATATTGTTTGTTTGACTTTGTTATGAAACATCTGTTTTTTTTTCCATGTATGGTGATTGAAAAAAAGTTTTGTTTTGTATATTAGTCTGGGCTGGCATCAACAGTCTCCTGGAGTCTGCAAGACATTTGTCCAGGCCATTCTGGCTTTTAGAGTCTTCACTGAGAAGTCCAGTACAATTCTTATAGGTCTGACTTTAATATTTAATATTTCCCTTGCAGCATTTAATATTCTTTCTTTGTTCTGTATGTTTAGTGCTTTGGTTATTATGTGACCAGGGGACTTTCTTTTCTGATCCAGTCTATTTGGTGTTCTGTAAACTTCTTGTACCGTTATAGCCATGTCCTTCCTTAGGCTAGGGAAATTTTCTCCTTTGATTTTGTTAAGTATATTTTCTGGGTTTTTCAGCTGGAATTCTTCTCCTTCTTCTATCCCTATTATTCTTAGGTTTGCTATCTTCATGTTGTCCCAGATTCCCTGGATGTTTTGTCATAGGAGTTTTTTTTTAGGTTTATCATTTTCTTTGAGCAATGAATTTATTTCTTTTATTTTATCTTCAACACCTGAGATTCTCTCTTCCATCTCTTGTATTCTGTTGGTGATACTTGTATCTGTAGTTCATTTGCTTACTCAGATTTCCCATTTCCTGAATTACCTCAGTTTATGTTTTCTTTTTATTTTGATTTTCATGTCGTGAATAGTTTCCTTCATCCATTTGTTTTTTCCTTAGAGTTCTTGGCATTCTTTTAGGGATTTTTTGATTTCCTCTAAATTTTTGGTTGTTTTTTCCTCAATTTCATTAAAGAAGTTTTTCATTTCCTTTTTAAAGATGTCTAATAGCCTCATAATGTTATTTTAAAGATTTTTTTCTTGTGTGTTGGTTGTATTGGGGTATTTAGGTCTTCCTGTGGTAGTATAGCTGGTCTCTGGTTGTACCATATTGCCATGGCTGTTGCTGATGATTGTAATTTTCTTTTTTCGAGACAGAGTTTCTCTGTGTAGTTTTGGTGCCTGTCTTGGATTTCGCTCTGTAGACCAGGCTGGCCTTGAACTCACAGAGATCCACCTGGCTCTGACTCCCGAGTGCTGGGATTAAAGGTGTGCACCACTGCTACCTGGCTTGTTGATTGTATTTTTATACTTGTGTTTAGGCATCTGGGTTTGGGATGATTAGGTCTAGTCTGATTTCTGAGTTTGTCCTTGTTGGAGGAATGCTTTGTCCTTGGTTTCTGTTTCCTCTTTGCTTTTCTAGTCTTTGTGGACTGGATTTCTGGCAGCTGATGTGACTTCTGTTTTAGCAGGGAGTCTCTTTTCAAGTTGAAAGTTGGCCTTCTGGTGGTTAACTTGGCCTTTGGTGCAGCACGGGAATCTCCACTCATCTGTTTGGTGTGGCCTGCACCTGAGCAGCTGAAGTCTGCTCAAACTGGTGTGGTTTGCCCTTGTTCTGACTGGCGTAGCCTGGCCCTGAGTGGGTTTGTGGGCAGTGCCCAGCTGCAGGGCCTGGGTGATAGCACTCAGAAGGCATGGGCCACAGAATGTGTCCTGTGGAATAGCATCTAGGGAGGGGGGCAGTTCTAATGTCAGGCAGGTCACTCACCAGTTATGACTGGTATGGCCTGTCCCTGAATGGAGGAAGTCTGCTGGGATTGGGGGCAGGGCCCAGCAGAGAACTGAGATGGTGTAGGCTATAGGAAGGGTCTGGGGGACAGGATCTACGGTGGTGAATAGTTCCTCTGAGGCAGGTCACTCATTGGTTCAGACTGTTGGCCTGCTCTGGTTCTGACACCCAAATTTATTTTAATAACTGGCAGCTTACTATAATACCCAGGCATGTTGTGCTTTGCTTTTAAGGTGTTAGCCAGTAGATTGAGATCTCAAATCTGAAACTTCATGCTAATTATTTATGTTTCAACAGTTCTTGTTTTTTATTTGTAAGTGGTTAAAACCTTGACTAGAAAATACAGCCTAACATTTTATCATTTTATTTCTCATGCAAAAGCAGCTAGAAGATGAAAAGGATGTCATATCTCTATATGATTTCTCCTCCAAAGTATTGTCTAGTCAATCATGAAGGAACATTTGAAGAACTGACTAGAACAACATCCTACTAAATATATGTCACTCCACCTCAAAAGTGTCAGTGCCCTCCAAAACAAGGAAAGATTGAAAAATTGTGGTAGAGCCAGAAGGCATTTCTAGGCCTATTGAGTAAATGTTAGGGAGTCATCTTGATCCCAGAAAAAGGAACATTAGTGGAAAAATGGCAATCTATGAGCTCTGTAGTTAAATGTATCAGGCTAATGTTAATCCCTTAATTTTTCACAAATACTCCATGAGTTTGAAAGAGACCAGCATTAGAAAAGGAAAGAGACAGTCTGGGCATCTTTATAATTTTCCTGTAAAATTAAATTGTTGAAAAGAAACCAACTCCAGAAGACTGATCACTAATTTTCAGGGAAGGGTCATGTGTGGTAGCCTATGAAGTATGAGTACATGTGTGGAGAAGTAATGCCTGTACAGGCAGAGAAACTGAGCTGGGAGTTCTGTCCACATTATAGAGAACTTACAGACATTCTGAAGGTGTAAAGCCTCTTATTGTAACCTTGGGAGAATTTTTGCTCTATGCTTTCATCTAATTACTTCGAGATGATGACTTGGCAATACCAGCAGATCTAGCTGTTGAGAAATATCAATGAGCAGTGTTTGTTGATTTCTGTTAATTTGCTGGTGTGTGTGTGTGTGTGTGTGTGTGTGTGTGTGTGTGTGTGTGTGTCTGTGTGTGCTTCATCTCTTTCTATTTGGTGGTCTGGAATTATTTATTCCATGTTTTCTTGGGTGTTGTTAACCTCTTCAGGTTGGAATTTTCCTTCTAGAACCTTCTGTAGCCCTAGATTTGTAGATAGATACTGTTTAAATTTGGTTTTATCATGAGACATCTTAATTTCTCCACCTATTGAGACTGAAAGTTTGCTTAGTATAGTAGTCTTGGCTGCATCTGTGCTCTCTTAGAGTCTGTAGAACATCTGTCCAGGCTCTTCTGAGTTTTACAGTCTTCTTTGAGAAGTCAGGTGTTATTTTAATAGGTCTGCTTTTATATATTACTTGGTCTTTTTTTTCATGGTTTTTAATATTCTTTCTTTGTAATGTGCATTTAGTGTTTTGATTATTATATGCTAAGGGGAATTTCTTTTCTGGTCCAGTCTATTTGGTGTTCTGTATGCTTCTTGTACCTTGATAGGTGTCTCCTTCTTATGTTAGGAAAATTTTCTTTCATAATTCTGTTGAAAATGTTTTATATACCTTTGACCTAAGTTTTTTTCATTCATCTATTCCTAGATTTGGTCTCTTCATAATATCTCAGATTTTGTGGATATTTTCTGGCATGATTTTTTTGATTGAACATTTTCTTTGATCAAGATTATCATGTCTTCACTGCTTGAGAATCTCTCATCTGTCTCTTACATTCTGTTGGTGAAGCTTGCCTTTGAGGTTCTTGCTTGGGTTTCTAAATTTTTTATTTCCAGATTTCTCCAGTTGTTTTTTATTGAGTCTATTTCAACTTTGAGGTTTTGAGATATTTTATTCATTCCTGTCCACTGCCTGTTTTTGTTTTGAAAGATTCCTCTAAAAGATTTTTATTTACTTTCTCTTTAAGGAGTTCTAACATATCATATTTTGTATTTTCAGGTCTTTCTCTTGTGTTTCATCTCTGTTGCAATACTCAGGGGCAACTATGGCAGGGTTACTGGGCTCTATTGGGGACATATTGTCCTGACTGTTATTGATTGTGTTTTTCATTGGTGTCTAGGTGTCTGGGTTTGGGAAGATTGTAATTCTAGGTGCTGATTTAAGTTCTTGTCTTAGTTGAGTGAGTGTTTTGTTCATTGGTTTCTGTTGCCTTCTCTGATTCTTAGGAGGGTGTGGTGGCTCTTTATTGCTTGGTAAAGAATTCTTCTAGGATCTTGCAAGGTGTGGCTAGTTGAATTTTTAGGTAAAATGTATTTCTAGGTATTGGACGTTGATACTTAGGAATCTGGATGGACTAGGTAGAGAGGACTGAGGCAACCCATAGGAGGAAGAAAGCAGGGTGTCCCACCAGGATCAGATCTGCATCATCCCCTGGAAATGGGTGCATAGAGTGTGGAGAAGCCACAACAGATAATCTGCTACAGAGCTGGGTAGGATAAGGGAAGATTGGCTATGGAAGAGAGGAGCCGGAGTGAAAATCTCAAGTTTGCCTATCTGCTTAGCTGGCCTACTTGCTTCTCTGGCAGGCATGGCTGAAGGATTCCCAGAGAAAGGCTGCTGGAGGTGGGGGCTAGAGTAACGGGATGAGTGGTGTGGAAAGATGGAGAAGATCTGGGTCATCTGCTGGAGATGGTGTCAGAGAGTAGGGGGAGGCTGAGACAGGTGGTCTGCTATAGAGAATGTGTAAAGCTGGGGGGTGGATTTAGAAGAGAAGAGGAAGAGGTGAAGATCCACAGTTAGGCTTCCTGTTTCTCTGGCCAGAGTGCCGTGCAGCTGGGAATGCCTGCTGGGGTTGGGGACTGGAATAGAATGATGAGTTTTGGGAGGGAAGGTTGGAGAGGAGGATTTGTGTGATCCTCTAGACATCGGGGCAAGGAAGGAAGGCAGGCACAGCACACTGTTGGCTATAGAACTGAGTATGAGATTGGGGGATTGGATGTGAAGGAGAGGAGGGAGAGGTAAAGATCTGCCTATAGCCTACTTGCTTCCCTGGCCAGCATGCCAAGTTCCCAGGGAATGCCTGCTGGAGTTTGGGGCAGAGATAATGGGATGAGCAAGGGGGGAAGAAAGTTGGAGGAGTGGGTCTAAGTAATTTGTTGTATTTGGAGGCAGAGAGGTAGTTGAGGCCAAAGCCGGTGTCCGGTACAGAACTGAAGTTGAGAATGGGAGATTGGATTTGGAGAAAAGAAGGGAGAGGTGAAGATCTGCAGTTAGTTTACCTGATTTACTGGCTGAAGCAGCCACTGGATTTCCAGGGATTTTTATTTATTTATTTTTTTATTTTGCAATACAATTCAGTTCTACATATCAGCCACGGATTCCCTTGTTCTCCCCCCTCCCGCCCCCCTCACCTTCTCCCCAGCCCACCCCCCACTCCCACCTCCTCCAGGGCAAAGCCTCCCCCGAGGACTGAGATCAACCTGTTAGACTCAGTCCAGGCAGGTCCAGTCCCCTCCTCCCAGGCCAAGCCAAGCGACCCTACATAGGCCCCAGGTTTCAAACAGCCAACTCATGCAATGAGCACAGGACCCAGTCCCACTGCCTGGATGCCTCCCAAACAGATCAAGCCAATCAACTGTCTCACCCATTCAGAGGGCCTGATCCAGTTGGGGGCCCCTCAGCCATTGGTTCATAGTTCATGTGTTTCCATTCGTTTGGCTATTTGTCCCTGTGCTTTATCCAACCTTGGTCTCAACAATTCTTGCTCATATAAACCCTCCTCATTCTCGCTAATTGGACTCCCAGAGCTCCACCCGGGGCCTAGCCATGGATCTCTGCATCCAGATCCCTCAGTCATTGGATGGGGTTTCTAGCACGACAATTAGGGTGTTTGGCCATCCCATCACCAGAGTAGGTCAGTTCGGGCTGTCTCTCGACCATTGTCAGGAGTCTGTTGTGGGGGTATCTTTGTGGATTTCTGCTGGATTTTTCCTGGACTGCTACTCACATCACCAGGGAGGCTACCTGGAAAACAGGACCCCAAGAAAGACACGGGGATCGCCCAATGACGGAGAAATGGAAGAGATCTACATGAACAGCCTGGACATGAGTGGGGGTAATGAAGGGCAAGGGTCTAGGGAAAGAGAGCTTGGGGGAGTGGGAGATCCCAGCTGGATCAACAACAGAGAGGGAGAACAAGGAATAGGAGACCATGGTAAATGGAGACCACATGAGAATAGGAAGAAGCAAAGTGCTAGAGAGGCCCACAGAAATCCACAAAGATAGCCCCACAACAGACTGCTGGAATTTTGGCTTGTAGGTAGGTCTTAATGTATATGGTATATGGTATGATAGGGTACCACGGAGAAGGCCATTGGATTTTTAGTCTATAACTTCTGAGGCAAAAATTCTATCCTTCAAATATGGCTTATCAAATAAATTTATATGATATTCTCTCAGAAATTAATTTGTATCACACCAAAATGCAAATGTTCAAGCTCCAACACAGATTTTTAATGGTTCTTGTACTCCATATATGTAAATCTCCGTGATATAAGCATGTTGTGTAGGTGGTTGGTAACAATGCCTGTCAGAACATGAGGGGCCTTGATGATGTATTTTATACTAGGGTAAATGGGCAGAACAGCTTTACATGTGAATGTATTGTTCAGTAAATCCACAGCCAATGCAGATTTATGAGAGTCATTATTCTGTTCTGCAGGCTGCCTCTCTGTTGAATTTAATGAACTGAAGTAGGTTAACAGTTCATTCTAATCTCCTTGTGCCTGGAAATCAAGCACTCCCTGGAATCACAGAACACATGTCCTTCTCTTGTTCTGAAAATCAAAGGTGACTTTCTGATAAATAAATCTCTCTTGAGAGAAATGACACAGAGAATGAGTTTGAAGACATTTCTTTTAGTGCATCGATTGACTGTTAACCCACAACAGCTACTTGTTGCCAAGCAGAGAGGTGATTTGTCAAACCAAAGATCCATGAGAGATTGCTTTAATTGATATCTGTTCCTCCACACCCGACTATTACATCCAGGTTCTCATTGATTCTCTCACCCACATATTTCCTTTACTATTTAGAGGAAATGTTTGAAAGCAATCTATTCTGTGGTCTTTCACATTAATTCCAAGTCAGTTCTAACATGGCCCCCCTCACAATTAAAACACTTGAAATGAAAATATGCCAAACAAATGGAAGGTTGGAATCCCATGGCACACTGATGAGGTGTGCATATCTCAGTGATGTACTGCTGGTATTTCTTTCCCTTTCTCTCCCTTTCTCCCTCTCTCTCTCTCTTCATGTGTGTGTGAAGGTCTGTATACTTTATTTATAAGGCTTCTAGAATCACTGGGCCCTCCAGGCTTCAGGAACACACAGCAGTTTTTACAAAGACCCAAACACCACAACACAGTTGTCCAATCAGGTACAACTCATTGTAGACTGTAAAACTTCCCATCTTTAAGTAAGTTCCAATTTGTGCAGTTTGTTTTCAAAAATGACTTGCAAGGGTATAAACAACACACAAACTTTCCCATATAATGAAGATGTGAATGGTACCTGTTTCCAGGTTACTGACACCTAGTAGTTTCCTAGCCTTCTCTATAATCCTATATGTACTTCAAGTTCTTTAAGACAAACATATACATACACACATATGTATGTATGTATGTGTGTGTATGTATATGTATATATGTATATGTATGTATATATACTGCTATGTCATAAATTATATTCTTTTAAGAGGTTTCTTTGGCCAAAGAGAATTGAAGGAATAATATTTTCAAAAGTTCTTAGACTTAGGACCAGATTTTGGTATGATAGGGACTTGTTAGGGGCTCTCACTTTATTCCCAGAGACCTAGGCTTATCTTCCACCTGCAACTGATCTGCTCTCTAAATGTCCTCCTATGGTTTATATCTTGGTTTCCTTTGGTATGAGCTGCTTTTGCATGGCTTATAGACGCTAGTTCTTATTGGGTCAGAGGGCAATTTATTTGTGGCCTATAGTGAAATATTTTTTTGTCATGGCTACCTACCTGCATATATAATTATACCTTCCTTCTAAGATAAAGATTTCATGGTCACCTGCTCATTGCACTTTCTCTCAAATGATTGTTTTTGGGCACTCCATCATACTCTGTCTTTTGGACCTATCTTACTGTGATGTATCTGGAAGACATGAGTACTTTAGGGTAGAGTTACTCAACCTCCAAACTTACCTGCTGTCTAACTCTGTTTTGGAAATGATGGTACTAAAACCAGAGAACGGGACATTGTAAGCAACGAAGCAGGGCCCTTACAATATAGTAATAAACTGAGGTAAAAAGTAATAAACTGAGGTAAAAATAAATTGAATAAAAACTATCTTCCTAATCATTAAAGCTAGTAGTTGAAGTACTCTTAATTACAGGAAGGTAAGAGGACCATGAAAATTTACATTAAAAGTCAGAATTATTTGAGCCTTTGAGGCAAGATCTTTATTTTATTTTATTTTGTTTATAATTATTAAGAGATTTTCTATTTATTTTACATACCAACCACAGATTCCCCTCTCCTCCCTCCTCCTCCCCCCAGGCTTCCCCTCTCCAACCCACCCCCCATTCCCTCCCCAAGGCAAGGTCTCCCATAAGGAGTCAACAGAGCCAGGTATCCTCAGTTGAGGCAGGTCCAAGCCCCTCCTTCCTGTACCAAGACTGCACAAAGTGTTCCACCATAAGCACTGGGCTCCAAAGAGCCAGCTCATGTACCAGGAATGGGTCCCGATCCCACTGTGAGGCAAGATCTTTAGAAACTGACAGCAACCACTCTTTCCTATGATTAACTTTTCTTCAGAACTTGTTGATTACTCTTTCATCATGTAGAAATATCATTAACAGTTCAGTCGTCAATAATAATTACGATAATTTTTGCCTCACAAATAAAATATGCAGGAATAATTGATCAAAAGGAAAAGAAAAGAGAAAATAGTGAGTGGGATTAATTAACATGTTTAAAGGGTTAAAAATAAGTATGTGTGAGAGGGAAGTAAAAACTGTCAGGTTGGCGAGGATTTGGAAATTGTAGGTAATATATCTAAAGGCTATTTTTAATAGTATTTTATGTTGAGGGATTTTATTTCATTGTCTTAATGTTCATGTTACAGAAATTGAAAAAAGACAAATGATTACTGGTAAGAATGAGCCTTGCTTACAATTTTCTCTAGAAAACCTAATTGTCTTCCCTCAAGTATTTTGAGTTTCTATATATTTTTTTGCAGAGAGATGGTATGAATTTATCCTTTAGTGGATTTAAGATTTGGAAAGGAATCATGAGATAGTAGAACTGTGAAGGTGGGGCTTTGTTAAGGAAGGCGGTCATTGAAGGCCTGCCCTGTGGGATCTATGTCTGACTCTTCCTGTTACTGCTCTGATCTGCTTCCATCTAGAAGGATAGGAGTCTCTTCAATTCCTGTCTGCTATACAGCGATCACCTGGCCTCCACAAAACATTCCTGCCAGGTGTAATTCTCTTTTTTTTTTTTTTTCCTTTTTTTATTTTTTATTTTTTTTATTTTGTAATACAATTCAGTTCTACATATCAGCCACGGATTCCCTTGTTCTCCCCCCTCCCATCCTCCTCACCTTCCCCCAGTCCCCCCCCCATTCCCATCTCCTCCAGGGCAAAGCCTTCCCCACAGACTGAGATCAACCTGGTAGACTCAGTCCAGGCAGGTCCAGTCCCCTCCTCCCAGGCCGAGCCAAGCAATCTTGCATAGGCCCCAGGTTTCAAACAGCCAACTCATGCAATGAGCACAGGACCCGGTCCCACTGCCTGGATGCCTCCCAAACAGATCAAGCCAATCAACTGTCTCACCCATTCAGAGGGCCTGATCCAGTTGGTGACCCCTCAGCCATTGGTTCATAGTTCATGTGTTTCCATTCATTTGGCTATTTGTCCCTGTGCTTTATCCAACCTTGGTCTCAGCAATTCTCGCTCATATAAACCCTCCTCATTCTCGCTAATTGGACTCCCAGAGCTCCACCCGGGGCCTAGTCATGGATCTCTGCATCCAGATCCCTCAGTAGTTGGATGAGGTTTCTAGCACAACAATTAGGGTGTTTGGCCATCCCATCACCAGAGTAGGTCAGTTCGGGCTGTCTCTCGACCATTGCCAGCAGTCTGTTGTGTGGGTATCTTTGTGGATTTCTGTGGGCCTCTCTAGCACTTTGTTTCTTCCTATTCTCATGTGGTCTTCATTTACCATGGTCTCCTATTCCTTGTTCTCCCTCTCTGTTGTTGATCCAGCTGGGATCTCCCGCTCCCCCAAGCTCTCTTTCCCTCGACCCTTGCCTTTCACTACCCCGACTCATGTCCAGGCTGTTCATGTAGATCTCATTCCATTTCTCTGTCATTGGGCGATCCCTGTGTCTTTCTTGGGGTCCTGTTTTCCAGGTAGCCTCCCTGGTGATGTGAGTAGCAGACAAGTCATCCTTGTTCCACATCTAGTATCCTGCTATGAGTGAGTACATACCATGTTTGTCTTTCTGAGTCTGGGTTACCTCACTCAGGATGATTTTTTTCTAGATCCATCCATTTGTCTACAAACCTCATGATGTCATTGTTTTTCTCTGCTGAGTAGTATTCCATTGTGTATATGTACCACATTTTGTTTATCCATTCTTCAGTTGAAGGGCATCTAGGTTGTTTCCATGTTCTGGCTATTACAAACAATGCTGATATGAACATAGCTGAACAAGTGCTCTTATGGTGTGGTTGAGCATTCCTTGGGTATATGCCCAAGAGTGGTATAGCTGGATCTTGGGGGAGATGGATTCCCAATTTTCTAAGAAAGCGCCATATTGATTTCCAAAGTGGTTGTACAAGCTTGCATTCCCACCAGCAGTGGAGGAGAGTTCCCCTAGCTCCACATCCTCTCCAGCATAAGGTGTCTTCAGTGTTTTTGATCTTAGCCATTCTGACAGGCGTAAGGTGGTATCTCAGAGTTGTTTTGATTTGCATTTCCCTGATGATTAGGAATGTTGAGCAATTCCTTAAATGTCTTTCAGCCATTTGAGTTTCCTCTGTTGAGAATTCTCTGTTTAGTTCTATAGCCCATTTCTTAATTGGACTGTTGGGCATTTTGATGTCTAATTTCTTGAGTTCCTTATATATTCTGGATATCGGTCCTCTGTCAGATGTGGGGTTGGTGAAGATCTTTTCCCATTCTGTAGGCTGTCGCTTTGCCTTGCTGACCGTATCCTTTGCTCTACAAAAGCTTCTCAGTTTCAAGAGGTCCCATTGATTGATTGTTTCTCTCAGAGTCTGTGCTACTGGTGTTCTATTTAGGAAGTGGTCTCCTATGCCAATGCGTTCAAGACTACTTCCTACTTTCTCTTCTAGCAGGTCCAGAGTAGCTGGATTTATGTTGAGGTCCTTGATCCACTTGGACTTAAGTTTTGTGCACGGTGATAGATATGGATCTATTTGCAACCTTCTACATGTTGATATCCAGTTTTGCCAGATTTGTTGAAGATGCTTTCTTTTTTCCATTGTGCACTTTTGGCTTCTTTGTCAAAGATTATATGTTCATATGTGTGTGGATTAATGTCAGGGTCTTCAATTCGATTCCGTTGGTCCACATGTCGGTTTTTATGCCAGTACCAAGCTGTTTTTATTACTGTAGCTCTATAGTAGAGCTTGAAGTCAGGGATCGTGATGCCTCCAGAGGTTGTATTATTGTACAGGATTCCTTTGGCTATCCTGGGGTTTTTGTTTTTCCATATGAAGTTGAGTATTATTCTTTCCAGGTCTGTGAAGAATTGTGTTGGTATTTTGATGGGGATTGCATTGAATCTGTAGATTGTTTTTGGTAAGATTGCCATTTTTACTATGTTAGTCCTGCCTATCCATGAGCATGGGAGATCTTTCCATTTTCTGACATCTTCTTCAATTTCTTTTTTCAGGGACTTAAAGTTCTTGTCATATAGGTCCTTCACTTGCTTGGTTAGTGTTACCCCAAGGTATTTTATGTCATTTGTGGCTATAGTAAAGGGTGATGTATCTCTGATTTCCTTCTCAGCTTCTTTGTCCATTGCATATAAGAGGGCTACTGATTTTTTTGAGTTGATCTTGTATCCTGCTATGTTGCTGAAGGTGTTTATAAGCTGTATCAGTTCCTTGGTGGAATCTTTGGGGTCGCTCAAGTTTACTATCATGTCATCTGCAAATAGGGAAAGCTTGACTTCTTCCTTTCCAATTTGTATCCCCTTAATCTCCTTATGTTGTCTTATTGCTCTGGCTAGAACTTCAAGTACTATATTGAATAAGTATGGGGAGAGTGGACAGCCTTGCCTCATTCCTGATTTTAGTGGAATTGCTCTGAGTTTCTCTCCATTTAATTTGATGTTGGCTGTTGACTTGCTGTAAATTGCCTTTATTATGTTTAGGTATGTTCCCTGTATTCCTGATCGCTCCAAGACCTTTATCATGAAGGGGTGTTGGTGTGGTGGTATTTTACTTGTACTGAAATGTGATTTTAATTGTATGTTAATAAATAAAGTTGTCTGGGGGTCAGAGCTATTAGAGTCATAGCAAGTGCATGGCGGCGGTGGCGCACGCCTTTAAGGACCTGGAGGGCGGTACATTCAGGCAGTGACGAGGCAGTCACATGTTTGGGTTTAAAACCAATGACAAGGCAGAACAGGAAGACTTTAAAGACAGACACACAGGAAGTAGGTCCTTTTCGGAGAGCTCTCTTGGCTGGAGAGCATCCCTGAATCAGGAAGGGTGAGGCTCTTAGCTCTGACCTCTTGGCTTTCTTCTCTGAATTGGCTCTGTGTTTCTTATTTTATAAGACCGTTGGTTACATCTACATGTTGGATTTTGTCAAATGCCTTTTCTGCATCCAGTGAGATGATCATGTGGTTTTTTTTCTTTGAGTTTGTTTATATGGTGTATTACATTGACGGACTTTCGTATGTTGAACCACCCTTGCATCCCTGGAATGAAACCTACTTGATCATGGTGGATAATTGTTTTGATGTGTTCTTGGAGTCTGTTTGCCAGTATTTTATTGAGTATTTTTGCATCAATGTTCATGAGGGAGATCGGTCTGTAGTTCTCTTTCTTTGTTGTATCCTTGTTTGGTTTAGGAATCATGGTAATTGTAGCCTCGTAGAAGGAGTTTGGTAATGTTCCTTCTGTTTCTATTGTGTGGAATAGAAATTGTGTGGAACAATTTAGAGAGTATTGGTATTAACTCTTCTTTGAAGATCTGGTAGAATTCTGCACTGAAACCATCTGGTCCTGGGCTTTTTTTGGTTGGGAGACTTTTAATGACTGTTTCTATTTCGTTAGGGGTTATTGGACTATTTAAATAGTTTATCTGGTCTTGATTTAACTTAGGTATGTGGTACCTGTCCAGAAAGTTATCCATTTCTTTTAGGTTTTCCAGTTTTGTTGAATAGAGTTTTTTGAAGTATGACCTGATGATTCTCTGGATTTCCTCAATGTCTGTTGTTATGTCCCCCCTTTTCATTTCTGATTTTGTTGATTTGGATGCTCTCTCTCTGTCTTTTGGTTAATTTGGATAAGGGCTTGTCTATCTTGTTGATTTTCTCAAAGAACCAACTCTTTGTTTCATTAATTTTTTGTATTGTTCTCTTTGTTTCTATTTTATTGATTTCAGCTCTCACTTTGATAATTTCCTGGTGTCTATTTTTCCTGGGAGACTTTGCTTCTTCTTGTTCTAGAGCTTTCAGGTGTGCTGTTAAGTCACTAGTGTGAGATTTCTCCAACTTATTTATGTGGGCATTTAGTGCTATGAATTTCCCTCTTAGTACTGCTTTCATAGTGTCCCATAAATTTGGATATGTGGTGTCTTCATTTTCATTGATCTCTAGAAAGTCTTTAATTTCTTTCTTTATTTCTTCCTTAACCCATTGGTGATTCAGTTGGGTATTATTCAGTTTCCATGAGATTGTAGGTTTTCTGTAGTTTTTGTTGTTGTTGAAATCCAACTTTAGACCATGGTGGTCTGATAGAACACAGGAGGTTATTCCAATTGTTTTGTATCTGTTTAGATTTGTTTTGTGGCCAAGTATGTGGTCGATTTTAGAGAAGGTTCCATGGGGTGCTGAGAAGAAGGTATATTCTTTTTTGTTAGGATGGAATGTTCTGTAGATATCGATTAAGTCCATTTGAGTCATGACATTAGTTAAGTCCTTTATTTCTCTGCTAAGTTTCAATTTGGGAGATCTGTCCAGTGGTGAAAGTGGGGTGTTGAGGTCTCCCACTATTAATGTGTGGGGTTTTATATGTGATTTAAGCTTTAGTAATGTTTCTTTTACATATGTGGGTGCCCTTGTGTTTGGGGCATAAATGTTCAGAATTGAGACTTCATCTTGGTGGATCTTTCCTGTGATGAGTATGTAATGCCCTTCTTGATCTCTTTTGATTGATTTTAGTTTGAAGTCTATTTTGCTGGATATCAGGATGGCTACACCCGCTTGTTTCTTAAGACCGTTTGATTGGAAAGTCTTTTCCCAGCCTTTTATTTTTAGGTAGTGTCTATCTTCGAATTTGAGATGTGTTTCTTGTATGCAGCAGAAAGATGGATCCTGCTTTCGTATCCATTCTGTAAGCCTATGTCTTTTTATAGGTGAATTAAGTCCATTGATATTGAGGGAAATTAATGACCAGTGATTGTTCATTCCTGTTATTTTTTGGTGGTGATGTATGTGTACTTCTATACGTTGGAGTTTACTGCTGTGGCTTTATCTGTTGCCTGTGTTTTCGAGGGTGTATCTGACTTCCTTAGGTTGGAATTTTCCTTCTAGTGCTTTCTGTAGGTCTGGGTTTGTGGATAAGTATTGTTTAAATCTGGCTTTGTCATGGAATGTCTTGTTCACTCCATCTATGGTGATTGAAAGTTTTGCTGGGTATATTAGTCTAGGCTGACACCCATGGTCTCTTAGTGTCTGCATTACATCTGTCCAGGTCCTTCTGGCTTTCAAAGTCTCCATTGAGAAATCGGGGTGTTATTCTGATGGGTATGTCACTTGGCCTTTTTCCTTTGCTGCTCTTAATATTCTTTCTTTATTCTGTACGTTTAGTTGTTTAACTATTATGTGGTGAGGGGACTTTTTTTGGGGGTCTAGTCTGTTTGGTGTTCTATAAGCTTCTTGTATCTTCATAGGCATTTCCTTCTTTAAGTTGGGAAAGTTTTCTTCTATGATCTTGTTGAATATATTTTCTGTGCCCTTGAGTTGGTATTCTTCTCCTTCTTCAACCCCTATTATTCATAGGTTTGGTCTTTTCATGGTGTCCCAAATTTCTTGGACATTTTGGTTCATGACTTTGTTGGCTTTAGTGTTTTCTTTGATTGATGAATCTATTTCTTCTACTGTATCTTCAACGCTAGAGATCCTCTCTTCCATCTCTTGCATTCTGTTGATTATACTTGCATCTGAAGTTCCCAATCGTTTACTCAGATTTTCTATTTCCAGCATTCCCTCTGTTTGTGTCTTCTTCATTTTTTCTATTTCCCTTTTTAAGTCTTGGACTGTTTCCTTCATTTGTTTCATTGATTTTTCTTGATTTTCTCTCAGTACTTTATTGTTTTCTTCCAGGACTTTATTGATTTCTTCTAATTTGTTTGCCCTTTCCTCTAGTTGTTTACAGCGTTCTTCACATTTTTTTGTCTTTTCCTCTACACAAGCCTCTAGCTTCTTCATGATGTCATTCATAAGGCTGTTTTCTTCTGCTTCTTCCAATTTCTGATGTTCAGGTCTAGTGTTGGAGGAGGGCTAGGGCCTGGTGATGCTGTATTGCTATTCATTTTGTTGTATATGTTTCTGCCTTGACGTCTGCCCATCTCCTTGTGGTTCGTTCTTGGCCTTATCTGCACACTTGGTTCAGACAGAGCTGACAGATTCAGGAAGTCTCCCTCTCTTGTCCAGATGGGAGCTCTCTTGTCCAAATTGGAAGTCAGGGGCAGGATGGGAGCTCCTCTCTCCCTCTCTCTCTCCGTCTCTCTCTCTCTCTCTCTCTCTCTCTCTCTCTCTCTCTCTCTCTCTCTCTCTCTCTCTCTCTCCAGATGGGAAGTCCGGGGCAGGATGAGAGCTGGGGGCCGGCCTCTAAGTCTCAGGAAGAGGCTTGGGGCTCAGGCGGATGGGTGTGGGGGCAGGGCGTGGAGACTGCAGGGTCTGCCAGGGGTCCTGGAGAAGGGGATCCTTCCCGGTGGGGCTAGAAGGGAACTTGCCTGGTGGCCAGAACCTGGGACCAAGTTGGGCAGGTCTTTCCCGGAGTGGCTGGTGCCCAGGGATGGGGTCCGGGGCAAGCAAGGGCACACACCTGTGCTCCAAAAGGGAAGTCCAGGGCAAGATGGGAGCTGGGGGCCGGCCTCTAAGTCTCAGGAAGAGGCTTGGGGCTCAGGCAGATGGGCGTGGGGGCAGGGTGTGGAGACTGCAGGGTCTGCCAGGGGTCTTGGAGAAGGGGATCCTTCCCGGTGGGGCTAGCAGGGAGCCTGCCCGGTGGCCAGAACCTGGGACCAAGTTGGGCAGGTCTTCCCCGGAGTGGCTGGTGCCCAGGGATGGGGTCTGGGGCCGTAATTCTCTTTTTAAAAAATTCTTTAAAAAATGTATTTATTCTTTTCTCATGCAATACATCCTGACTGAAGTTTCCCCCTTCCACATTTCCAAGTCCTCCATCCCTCTCCCCTCTTCCCTAGACCCACTCTTTCTCCATTTCTCTTCAGGAAAGAGTGGGCCTCCAGAGGATATCAGCCCAACATGGCAAAACAAGTTACAAGAAGACTAGGTACAAACCATCATATCAGGGCTGGACAAGGCAACCGAGTAGGAGAAAAAATGTCCCAAGAGCAGGCAAAAGAGTCAGGGACACTCCCACTCCCACTGTCAGGAGTCCCACAAAAAACACCAAACTAATGACCACAACATAAATGCAGAGGACCCAGTGCTGACCCATGCAGGCTCCATGATTGCTGCTTCAGTCTCTGTGAGTCCCTGTGAGCCCTGCTTAGTTGATTCTGTGGATCATGTTCTCCTGGTGACTTCAACTGCTCTGGCTCTTCCAGTTCTTCCCATCTTCTGCAGAGTCCCTCCAAGGGGAGGGACCTGATGGAGATCTCCACTTGGGGCTTTCTTTCCACCTAATATTTGGCTGTGGGTCTCTGCATCTGCTCCTTTCAGCTGCTGGAGGAAGCTTCTCTGATGACTATTGGACTAGGCACTGATATGTGAGTATATCAGAATATCATTAGGAATAATTTTATTGACTCTTTTTTCTATCCTGTATCTCTGTGCTATCTAGCCTCCAGTTCCTAGTCATCCAGGCAGTGTTGGACATGGGCCCCCTTTCATAGTATGGGCCTCAAATTTGAGTAATCATTGTTTGTTGGGCTCCATAAGGTCCAGGCATGAGGCCCAGTGTAACTCTCCGAGCCTAGCTGGAGTTTGGCAACCTGTCCTGGGACATGACTTCCGCGTACGAGTGACTCAGCACTACCTAGAGGCTGCTAAGATGGCATCATCTCATTGGGCTGCTATCCACACCCCATTGCCCATCACCCCAACCTATATAAGTTCACTCTTGATACAATAAAGTAAGTCCCTGCTTCGACAAGACTCCTGGCCCAGTGTGTTTCTCTCCAGTGGACAGGAGGTGGGGTGGGGGTGTGCTCGATACTCATCATCTCCCTCAGCCCCATGGACAGACCGGTTGGCCCTGTCCTGCCTCTGTCCTACCTGTTGGTCAGACCAGCAATTGGTTGGTTACTCCTACAAGCTCTGTGCCTCCATTGCCCCAGTACCTCTTACAGGCAGGCTAGATTGTAGGTCAGAGGTTTTGTGGCTGGGTTGGTGTCACAGAACTACCACTGGAAGTTGCCTGCTTATAGAAGATGGATGGTTTAGGCTCCATATCCTACATTTCTAGGTGTCCTCCCTGGGGTCACCCTCATAGAATCCTGGGAGTTTCTACTGCATTAGATTTTCACATCACCTCCCAAATGCCTTCCAGTTCCAGACATCTCTTCCTGTACTCTCTTCCTCAATGCCTCCCCTCACCTGATCCTTCCTGTTCCCAATCCCATCTGCCCCCAATCCATCCACAAAATCTGTTCTGTTTCCCCTTCCTGGGGAGATTCATGCATTCCCCCTTAGAAGCCCCCTTATTACTTAACCTTTCTGGGTCTGTGGACCGCAGCATGATTATCGTTTACTTAACAGCTAATACCTGCTTATAAGTGAGTATATATCATGTTTATCTTTCTGGGTCTGGGCTACCTCACTCAGGATGATATTTTTCTAATTCCATCCATTTGCTTGCCAATTTCATGGTGTCATTTTTTTTTAAATATCTGAGTAATACTCCAATTGTGCAAATGTTCCATATTTTCTTTATCCATTCATTGGTTGAAGGACCTCTAGGTTTTTTTTCCAGTTTTGGCTATTATGAATATAGCTGTTCTGAACATAGTTGAGCAAATGTCTTTGTGGTAAGATGGAGTATACTTCAGGTATATGCCCAAGAATGGTATAGCTGGGTTTTGAGGTAGATTGATTCCCAGTTTTCTGAGGAACCAAGGAACTGCCATATTAAGTTTGTGCTCCCAGCAGCCATGGAGGTGTGTTCCTCTTGTTCTTTATCCTCACTAGTGAGCTCTGTCACTTGTGCTATTGATTTTAGCCATTCTGACAGTTGTAAGATGGTACCTAAATGGTAGCACATGCCTTTAATCCCAGCACTCAGGAGGCAGAGGCAGGTGGATCTCTGAGTTTGAGGCCAGCCTGGTCTATAGAGCAAGTTCCAGGACAGGCTCCAACAGAGAAACCCTGTCTTGAAAAACAAACAAACACCCCCCCCCCAAAAAAAAAAACAAAAAAACAAAAAACAAAATTAGGTTTGATTTGCATTTCCCTGATGTAAGGATGATGTAAAGATGTTGTTGAACATTCCTTTAAGTGTTACTTTTTTCTTTTCTTTTTTTTTATTTTACAATACAATTCAGTTCTACATATCAGCCACGGATTCCCTTGTTCTCCCCCCTCCTGCCCCCTTCCCCTTTCCCCCAGCCCACCTCCCATTCCCACCTCCTCCAGGGCAAAGCCTCCCCTGAGGACTGAGATCAACCAGGTAGACTCAGTCCAGGCAGGTCCAGTCCCCTCCTCCCAAATCGAGCCAAGCGATCCTGCATAGGCCCCAGGTTTCAAACAGCCAACTCATGCAATGAGCACAGGACCCGGTCCCACTGCCTGGATGCCTCCCAAACAGATCAAGCCAATCAACTGTCTCACCCATTCAGAGGGCCTGATCCAGTTGGGGACCCCTCAGCCATTGATTCATAGTTCATGTGTTTCCATTTGTTTGGCTATTTGTCCCTGTGCTTTATCCAACCTTGGTCTCAACAATTCTTGCTCATATAAACCCTCCTCTTTCTTGCTAACTGGACTCCCGGAGCTCCACCTGGGGCCTAGTCATGGATCTCTGCATCCAGATCCCTCAGTCACTGAATGAGGTTTCTACCATGACAATTAGGGTGTTTGGCCATCCCATCACCAGAGTAGGTCAGTTTGGGCTGTCTCTCAACCATTGCCAGCAGTCTGTTGTGTGGGTATCTTTGTGGATTTCTGTGGGCCTCTCTAGCACTTTGCTTCTTCCTATTCTCATGTGGTCTTCATTTACCATGGTCTCCTATTCCTTGTTCTCCCCCTTAAAGTGTTTCTTAACCATTTGAGACAGGATGTAATTTTCTGCCCAAAGTTATAGGGTTATAGGGTCTAGCAACCATGAACTGAACCAAGGATCCTTCCTTCCTTCCTTCCTTCCTTCCTTCCTTCCTTCCTTCCTTCCTTCCTTCCTTCCTTTCTTCCTTCCTTCTTTCCTTCTTTTCTTCCTTCCTTCCTACCTTCCCTCTCCCACCCTCCTCCCTCTCTCTCCCTCCCTCCCTCCCTCCCTTCCTCCCCTCCTTCCTTCCTTTCTTTTCTTGTGATAAGTTTCTAAACTAAAAGTGTTGTACATGTAGGCAAGTACTCTGCCTGAACTCCTGATGTCCTTTAAATAATGTATGATATATGATCCGTTTTTAAAGTTCAGGTAGCCCATATTACACTATGTTCTTTGTGTTCTTGATATTTCTAAATTTTTTACAAGGCTATGCCTTGGTATATGCATGTTTTTACCTGTTGTGGAGAGTTGATGCTGTTTTTAGCCTGGAAACTCAAGTCTGTTAGTACTACTAAATGTTCTTGACATTTTGACATCTTTCACTCACATAATCCTCCTTTCTGTCCCCCTCCCCCTGCCCCGTTATGCTACCTTATTTGTATTTTAGTTTTCTGTCTTTTCATTTTTCCATTTCCTTGTCTTTCTTTTCTACTTTATTGCACTTTTCCTAAAATTTATCTTCCAACAATTCTACTTGTTGAAAATAATTATTTAACTCATGTCTTAATCAACGTACTGTTGTTGTGAAGAGACACCATGACCACAACAACTCTTATAAAGGAAAACATGTAATTGAGGCTAGCTTACAGCTTCAGAGGTTTAGTCTATTGTTGTTGTGGTAGGAAACATGGCATCACACAGGCAGATATGGTGATAGATAGGTAGCTAAGAGTTGTACATCTGAAGAGAGTTCTACATTCCAGCAGGCAGCTGAGAAGAGAGAGACACTGGGCCTGGCCTGAGCATTTGAAACCCCAAAGCCCATCCCCAGTGACACATGTTCTCCAACAAGGCCATACCTACTCCAACACGGCCACATTACCTAATAGTGCCACTCTCTGGTGACCAAAAATTCGAATCTGTGAGCCTATGGGAGCCATTCCGACTCAAACTACTGCAATTTGTAATTTTGAAGAGTCCGTTTAACTTGGTTGTGTCTCCCGTTACCCTTGCCCTGAGGATAACTAAAGGATATGTTTGTGAAGCTTTTATCTGCCTGCATAATCCATGCTCTTGAAGTTATTTTTTCAGCTTTTTGTTTTTATTTCCCCCCTTTAACTGATTTTCTTTGGACATTTGTTGAGTTTTAGTTGTTTGCTCACATTAAAGCTCTCAGTGAGTGTGTGGGTTTTGTGTTCCTCTTTACTCTGATTTGACATTTTCTCCTTATACTTTCTTCTCTGACACTGTTTTCTAGCTTTTTGTAGGGATGTGGAAGCTTAGTGTCTAGAATTATTTTAAAAAGTAGGTCTCAAGGCTGAAGGTCTCAGCACTTGGCATTAGGCACTTAAAATACAGTTGATGCCCTTATTTCAGTGGTGCCCTATTCTGCAAGAATGTCTGAATAAGTCCTGGTTCAGATGGTCTGTTTTAAGTTCACTCCTCCCTCTTCTCAGCAGGACTCCTCAAGTGAGGCCCGAGTGTTTGGCTATGGGTCTCTTAATTTGCCTCCATCAGTCACTGGATGAAGGCTCTCTGATGACAACCAGGGCAGTCACCAATCTGATCAGAGGTGTGGCCAGTTCACGCTATGCATTTATTTAGCCTTTGCACCTTTATTATTAATTCACAGAGCCATGGGTGTCTAAAATTTAAAGTATGAATCATGTTATTTATCATCTGTTGCCACTGTGACCTTCAGATACCCCTATTGAAGTTAGTTTTATTTCATAATCTGTTGTCTTCAAATTTTCTATTGCTGTTTTACTAGTACTTTCCATCTTTATCCATTCATGTGTTTTAAAAGGTCTGTTTATGGTAGCCCAATGATATTAGATGAGGAAGTGAAGTTGTACATATGCATTTGTTAGAACTTGAATGTGAAAGGTCCCCACGTGGGTTTGAACACGTAGTTCCCAGTTGGTGGTACTGTTTTGATAGTCTGTGGAAACGTTAGGGAGGTGGAGCCTGGCTAACAGAAGCAGACTGGGGGAGGGTTACTTGGATGTATTATGCCTGGGATTTTTTTTTTTAATTTAAATTTTTATTTTTGCAATACAATTCAGTTCTACATATCAGCCACGGATTCCTTTGTTCTCGCCCCTCCGGCCCCCCTCACCTTCCCCCCCAGCCCACACCCCCCATTCCCACCTCCTCCAGGGCAAAGCCTCCCTCGAGAACTGAGATCAACCTGGTAGACTCAGTCCAGGTAGGTCCAGTCCCCTCCTCCCAGGTCGAGCCAAGTGATCCTGCATAGGCCCCAGGTTTCAAACAGCCAACTCATGCAATGAGCACAGGACCCGGTCCCACTGCCTGGATGCCTCTCAAACAGATCAAGCCAATCAACTGTCTCACCCATTCAGAGGGCCTGATCCAGTTGGTGACCCCTCAGCCATTGTTTCACAGTTCATGTGTTTCCATTCATTTGGCTATTTGTCCCTGTGCTTTATCCAACCTTGGTCTCAACAATTCTTGCTCATATAAACCCTCCTCATTCTCGCTAATTGGACTCCCAGAGATCCACCCGGGGCCTAGTCATGGATCTCTGCATCCAGATCCCTCAGTAGTTGGATGGGGTTTCTAGCACGACAGTTAGGGTGTTTGGCCATCCCATCACCAGAGTAGGTCAATTCAGGCTGTATCTCGACCATCGCCAGCAGTCTGTTGTGGGGGGTATCTTTGTGGATTTCTGTGGGCCTCTCTAGCACTTTGCTTCTTCCTATTCTCATGTGGTCTTCATTTACCATGGTCTCCTATTCCTTGTTCTCCCTCTCTGTTGTTGATCCAACTGGGATCTCCCGCTCCCCCAAGCTGTCTTTCCCTTGACCCTTGCCCTTCATTACCCTCACTCATGTCCAGGCTGTTCATGTAGATCTCTTCCATTTCTCTGTCATTGGGCGATCCCCATTCATATCAGCATTGTTTGTAATAGCCAGAACATGGAAACAACCTAGATGCCCTTCAACTGAAGAATGGATAAATAAAATGTGGTACATATACACAATGGAATACTACTCAGCAGAGAAAAACAATGACATCATGAGATTTGCAGACAAATGGATGGATCTAGAAAAAATCATCCTGAGTGAGGTAACCCAGACTCAGAAAGACAAACATGGTATGGACTCACTCATAGGAGGATACTAGATGTGAATCAAGGATGACTGGACTGCTACTCACATCACCAGGGAGGCTACCTTTAAAACAGGACCCCAAGAAAGACACGGTGGCGTATGCCTGGATTTTTGAGAAACAGCACACACATGCTTCCAAAGGTATAGATGGAGCCATTCCCACAGTCATGAGCCAAAACAGTCCCCTTCTCCATTTCTTTCAGGGGTTTTGTCATAGTGGTAATAAAAGTCACCAAGGCAACATTTGACCCTGTCTTAATGAAGAAGCCCATTAATGGTAAATTGAGGTGGTGGATTTAGATTTGATTTTTAAAAATTTAAAACAATTCAGTACAAATTTATTATTTTATTTCTGTTTTGTGATTTTAAGTATATGCATGCATTTAGAATTGTCTTCATTTGTTAATGCTTTACTTTGGCATAAACAACACATATATACAGAAGCAAGCATGTACACATGCACATGGCTCAGTAAACTCACAGCGCTTTTCTTCCCAGCAGAAATGAATCAGATAAAAATCACATGTTATGGAAGAGTAGGATCCTGTATCTGCATGCAGGTGGTCTGGTAGTTTGGACTGCAGAGAGGTTTCAGGTGGAGTATGAACACCTGTGAGTTGAGGTATCGTGTGTCACTTTTCATGTATGGTGCATTGCCTACATTTGGTATCCTTTTGGTGTATTTCTTCCAACCATTTTCAGATGTACCATGAGCTCCGCAGGCAGTTCTTCAATGGGGCTTACTTAAGCTCTTGGGGGACTCTTGCCTTGAAGGTCAAGGGGGTCTAACTCTTTTCAATTACATATTTTACTTATCAGGAATCCTGCTAATCACACTGAGAAGCTTACTTCTGATTAACTGTATTAATAATGAATAAGGGAGAAAAAGCTGAAATAAATCAACCTGCAGTTCTACGATCTCATCATTTCCAGTCTGGTGTTTTCAGCCTGGCCTATGCATTCCTGCCAGAGAGACCAGGTGCTTTTTGAATTTCACAATAATTATAAAATATTAAAGGTAAAGGCTGTGAAAGCAGAGCTTCAGGCTTCTCTTGGGTATGAACTGCAGCTAATACATCCTTAAAATAAACACTTCTGGGGTGTGACTGCACTGCTGAGTATTTTTATGAATTTGTTTTTCTTAAAAAGAAACATGTAAAAATAACATTTTAAAAGGAGAGTTCTTGTTGTTCATTCACTTTTGTTTTACTAGTTTCCCCCTGGTTAGCTGTAGATTATTTGAGTATAACTAATGCTGATTTTATATAAATCAGCAAAGAGTCAATAAGAGAGTTTCTGTGCCTGCAAAAATAAGACTCAATTTGCCAGAAACTGATGACTAGAAACATGAAGAGCGGTAGAGTTTTCTGAATTTCAAGAATGATTTTTTTCCTTTGCATTTTATTCTGATTCTCCATTTTTGTCATATGATTTGCAGTCATGTAACTAATGCCAAGCAAAGCCAAAAAGAGTGGAAAGCAGTATATAAAGGTTCAGGTAACACTGAAGATCAGAAAGGATAACAGGGATTCAGAAGCACACAGATCATATAACATATAAATATAACAACAATAATAACAATAACACAACTCTTATGCAGTTTATTAAAACTGTGATTTTATGCCATCATTTTCGTAATTTCACACTTAAAATGGAAATTAAATAAGAATGAAAAGCTGATTGCTCAAAATAAATTCTGTTGAAAGGATACATAGTAACTCAGTATTTATTGAAAAGATGTAAAAGAAATATAGCCCAGGAAGAGAAAGGGAAGCAAGACATCGGGCCTTAGGTGTTATCATGCTGTTTAGTTACAGAATATACAATTGTTGCTCAAGATACATAATTCTGTCCCAGGGAGTGTGATGGCTTTGGTCCTTGATCTAATTCCCTGTTAGATATTAGAGAGCCCACCTATACTTCTTCCCTCAACCTAGTAAGGCTTACTAGGTTAAGAAGTAAACAGGAGAATCTGCCTGCATACCCAGTCTTTACCAAGCTCTTGATCCCCTTTACAGCTCCTCCTTATTCATATAATTCTCGTTTCAGCATAGTGGGTTGCTTCTGTCCCTCACTGTTTGCACCTCTTTTGTCTTTCTTTCCTTTATCCCATCATCTTTTCTGTTTTTTCTCCCAACGAAGACAGAGTGCCATAAGTTGCAGTCTGTGATTATCTCTCCTGAGAGATGAGATTGTTCTATATTATTTAAATGCATATCTTTACCCCATTCTACTCAGTCCACTTTTAACCAAAACTCCCACACCTCACCTATTTCCTTTTCTTTGTTTCTATCATTCTTAGTTCCATGTATGGCCCCCTCCTCTACTTCCTGTATAGCAACCTAATGCCAATCTTTCTTTCTCTTTATTCACTCCACTCACACCCACAATAACTAATATTGTGTATTATACAATGTGGATATACAATATTCAAGTATAGACAGTGCTTATTGGTGGTCCTTTACTCACCCAAACAATTGGTACTTGAGGAGTAACTATTTTGTAGCCAACCGAGATTCCACTCTCACAGTGAGTTTACTGTCAGACAGTGACTATGGTTATAGACTGTCCTTAACTTTAAGTGGAGGTCTGGAGATAGAGCCTGGTAGCCTGAACAACAGTGTAACAGTGGAAAATGTTTCCTCCACCTGCTGTAATCTTATCTTTTCTTAACACGGAAATACCCCAACTAAAAGTAGAAAGATGGCCTGAATTTACAAAAACAAAACAACAAAAACCAAACTCTTAACAAGTTATCTAATGCCATATGGGCAGGTCCTAGTGAAAAAAACACTGGAAACGTGAAAACCAAGATGATTTAACTTTCTAAAAATTACCAATCCCACAGTAACTACTACCAATGGAAATGACCTTGGTAAAATTTCAGATACACAATACAAAAAACAATTATAAGTTATTTCAAACAGCCCAAAAAAGATAAAAATATATTCCAAGACAACACAAGTAGCTGTATAAAAAGAAATCCAGTTTTAGAATATGAAAATAAAATTGAATAAAGAAGTAAAACACCAAATTGAAATGATAAGGGAGATAAAACATCAAACAAAATTTTCATTGGAAAGCCATACCAATAGAATAGATCATGTAAAGGATAGAATTTTAGAGCTAGAACAAGATAGAGGGATTTGATCAGCCACGATAAAAAATAAATGTAAAAGGTATAATGAACAGGGCATGACAGCTCTTTGGAACACTATGGAAAAGCAAAATTTATGACTTATGAGCATACAAGAAAGAGAAGACTTTCACACCAAATGAATAGGAAATACTTTCAATAAAACCCTAGGAGAAAATTTCCCAAATCTAGAGAAAGAAATAGTTATATAGATACAAAGGGCTACAGAAAACTAAATAAGATCATATAAGAAACTCCTCATGTCATATCATAGTTAAAATAATATACAGAACAAAGAAGGGATATGGAAATCTGCAACAAAGAAAGGCCAAGTTACATGCACAGGCAGGCCCATGAGACTAGCTGCTGATTTCTCAATGGAATTGTTAAAAGCCAGGAGGACTTGGAAAGATGTCTTTTAAATTCTGAAAGATCACAATTGCCAGTTCACGCTAACATTCCCAGAAAAAACTATCTATTAAAACTGAAGGAGGGCAGGTTCCCTGCTAGCCCCACCGGGAAGGATCCCCTTCTCCAAGACCCCTGGCAGACCCTGCAGTCTCCACGCCCTGCCCCCCCACTCCCATCCCCCTGAGCCCCAAGCCTCTTCCTGAGACTTAGAGGCAGTCCCCCAGCTCCCATCTTGCTCTGGACTTCCCTTTTGGAAAACTGGTGAGTACCCTTCCTTGCCCCAGACCCCATCCCTGGGCACCAGCCACTCCAGGGAAGACCTGCCCAACTTGGCCCCAGGTTCTGGCCACCCGGCAGGTTCCCTGCTAGCCCCACCGGGAAGGATCCCCTTCTCCAAGACCCCTGGCAGACCCTGCAGTCTCCATGCCCTGCCCCCACTCCCATCCCCCTGAGCCCCAAGCCTCTTCCTGAGACTTAGAGGCTGGCCCCTAGCTCCCATCTTGCTCCGGACTTCCCTTTTGGAAAACTGGTGAGTGCCCTTCCTTGCCCCAGACCCCATCCCTGGGCACCAGCCACTCCAGGGAAGACCTGCCCAACTTGGCCCCAGGTTCTGGCCACCGGGCAGGTCCCCTGCTAGCCCCACCGGGAAGGATCCCCTTCTCCAAGACCCCTGGCAGACCCTGCAGTCTCCACGCCCTGCCCCACGCCCATCCGCCTGAGCCCCAAGCCTCTTCCTGAGACTTAGAGGCCGGCCCCCAGCTCCCATCTTGCTCCGGACTTCCCTTTTGGAAAACTGGTGAGTACCCTTCCTTGCCCCAGACCCCATCCCTGGGCACCAGCCACTCCAGGGAAGACCTACCCAACTTGGCCCCAGGTTCTGGCCACCCGGCAGGTTCCCTGCTAGCCCCACCGGGAAGGATCCCCTTCTCCAAGACCCCTGGCAGACCCTGCAGTCTCCACGCCCTGCCCCCACTCCCATCCCCCTGAGCCCCAAGCCTCTTCCTGAGACTTAGAGGCTGGCCCCCAGCTCCCATCTTGCTCCGGACTTCCCTTTTGGAAAACTGGTGAGTGCCCTTCCTTGCCCCAGACCCCATCCCTGGGCACCAGCCACTCCAGGGAAGACCTGCCCAACTTGGCCCCAGGTTCTGGCCACCGGGCAGGTTCCCTGCTAGCCCCACCGGGAAGGATCCCCTTCTCCAAGACCCCTGGCAGACCCTGCAGTCTCCACGCCCTGCCCCCACGCCCATCCGCCTGAGCCCCAAGCCTCTTCCTGAGACTTAGAGGCCGGCCCCCAGCTCCCATCTTGCTCCGGACTTCCCTTTTGGAAAACTGGTGAGTACCCTTCCTTGCCCCAGACCCCATCCCTGGGCACCAGCCACTCCAGGGAAGACCTACCCAACTTGGCCCCAGGTTCTGGCCACCCGGCAGGTTCCCTGCTAGCCCCACCGGGAAGGATCCCCTTCTCCAAGACCCCTGGCAGACCCTGCAGTCTCCACGCCCTGCCCCCACTCCCATCCCCCTGAGCCCCAAGCCTCTTCCTGAGACTTAGAGGCAGTCCCCCAGCTCCCATCTTGCTCTGGACTTCCCTTTTGGAAAACTGGTGAGTGCCCTTCCTTGCCCCAGACCCCATCCCTGGGCACCAGCCACTCCAGGGAAGACCTGCCCAACTTGGCCCCAGGTTCTGGCCACCCGGCAGGTTCCCTGCTAGCCCCACCGGGAAGGATCCCCTTCTCCAAGACCCCTGGCAGACCCTGCAGTCTCCATGCCCTGCCCCCACTCCCATCCCCCTGAGCCCCAAGCCTCTTCCTGAGACTTAGAGGCTGGCCCCTAGCTCCCATCTTGCTCCGGACTTCCCTTTTGGAAAACTGGTGAGTGCCCTTCCTTGCCCCAGACCCCATCCCTGGGCACCAGCCACTCCAGGGAAGACCTGCCCAACTTGGCCCCAGGTTCTGGCCACCGGGCAGGTCCCCTGCTAGCCCCACCGGGAAGGATCCCCTTCTCCAAGACCCCTGGCAGACCCTGCAGTCTCCACGCCCTGCCCCACGCCCATCCGCCTGAGCCCCAAGCCTCTTCCTGAGACTTAGAGGCCGGCCCCCCAGCTCCCATCTTGCTCCGGACTTCCCTTTTGGAAAACTGGTGAGTACCCTTCCTTGCCCCAGACCCCATCCCTGGGCACCAGCCACTCCAGGGAAGACCTACCCAACTTGGCCCCAGGTTCTGGCCACCGGGCAGGTTCCCTGCTAGCCCCACCGGGAAGGATCCCCTTCTCCAAGACCCCTGGCAGACCCTGCAGTCTCCACGCCCTGCCCCCACTCCCATCCCCCTGAGCCCCAAGCCTCTTCCTGAGACTTAGAGGCTGGCCCCCAGCTCCCATCTTGCTCCGGACTTCCCTTTTGGAAAACTGGTGAGTGCCCTTCCTTGCCCCAGACCCCATCCCTGGGCACCAGCCACTCCAGGGAAGACCTGCCCAACTTGGCCCCAGGTTCTGGCCACCCGGCAGGTTCCCTGCTAGCCCCACCGGGAAGGATCCCCTTCTCCAAGACCCCTGGCAGACCCTGCAGTCTCCACGCCCTGCCCCCACGCCCATCCGCCTGAGCCCCAAGCCTCTTCCTGAGACTTAGAGGCCGGCCCCCAGCTCCCATCTTGCTCCGGACTTCCCTTTTGGAAAACTGGTGAGTACCCTTCCTTGCCCCAGACCCCATCCCTGGGCACCAGCCACTCCAGGGAAGACCTACCCAACTTGGCCCCAGGTTCTGGCCACCCGGCAGGTTCCCTGCTAGCCCCACCGGGAAGGATCCCCTTCTCCAAGACCCCTGGCAGACCCTGCAGTCTCCACGCCCTGCCCCCACTCCCATCCCCCTGAGCCCCAAGCCTCTTCCTGAGACTTAGAGGCTGGCCCCCAGCTCCCATCTTGCTCCGGACTTCCCTTTTGGAAAACTGGTGAGTGCCCTTCCTTGCCCCAGACCCCATCCCTGGGCACCAGCCACTCCAGGGAAGACCTGCCCAACTTGGCCCCAGGTTCTGGCCACCGGGCAGGTTCCCTGCTAGCCCCACCGGGAAGGATCCCCTTCTCCAAGACCCCTGGCAGACCCTGCAGTCTCCACGCCCTGCCCCCACGCCCATCCGCCTGAGCCCCAAGCCTCTTCCTGAGACTTAGAGGCTGGCCCCCAGCTCCCATCTTGCTCCGGACTTCCCTTTTGGAAAACTGGTGAGTACCCTTCCTTGCCCCAGACCCCATCCCTGGGCACCAGCCACTCCAGGGAAGACCTACCCAACTTGGCCCCAGGTTCTGGCCACCCGGCAGGTTCCCTGCTAGCCCCACCGGGAAGGATCCCCTTCTCCAAGACCCCTGGCAGACCCTGCAGTCTCCACGCCCTGCCCCCACTCCCATCCCCCTGAGCCCCAAGCCTCTTCCTGAGACTTAGAGGCTGGCCCCCAGCTCCCATCTTGCTCCGGACTTCCCTTTTGGAAAACTGGTGAGTGCCCTTCCTTGCCCCAGACCCCATCCCTGGGCACCAGCCACTCCAGGGAAGACCTGCCCAACTTGGCCCCAGGTTCTGGCCACCGGGCAGGTTCCCTGCTAGCCCCACCGGGAAGGATCCCCTTCTCCAAGACCCCTGGCAGACCCTGCCTTCTCCACGCCCTGCCCCCACGCCCATCCGCCTGAGCCCCAAGCCTCTTCCTGAGACTTAGAGGCCGGCCCCCAGCTCCCATCTTGCTCCGGACTTCCCTTTTGGAAAACTGGTGAGTACCCTTCCTTGCCCCAGACCCCATCCCTGGGCACCAGCCACTCCAGGGAAGACCTACCCAACTTGGCCCCAGGTTCTGGCCACCCGGCAGGTTCCCTGCTAGCCCCACCGGGAAGGATCCCCTTCTCCAAGACCCCTGGCAGGCCCTGCAGTCTCCACGCCCTGCCCCCACGCCCATCCGCCTGAGCCCCAAGCCTCTTCCTGAGACTTAGAGGCCGGCCCCCAGCTCCCATTTTGCTCCGGACTTCCCTTTTGGAACACCGGTCTGGCTGAACCAAGTGTGCGGATAAGGCCAGTAAGGAAGCACAAGGAGATGGGCAGACGTCAAGGCAGAAACATATACAACAAAATGAATAGCAATACAGCATCACCAGGCCCTAGCCCTCCTCCAACACCTAGACCTGAACATCAGAAATTGGAAGAAGCAGAAGAAAACAGCCTTATGAATGACATCATGAAGAAGCTAGAGGCTTGTGTAGAGGAAAAGACAAAAAAATGTGAAGAACGCTGTAAACAACTAGAGGAAAGGGCAAACAAATTAGAAGAAATCAATAAAGTCCTGGAAGAAAACAATAAAATACTGAGAGAAAATCAAGAAAAATCAATGAAACAAATGAAGGAAACAGTCCAAGACCTGAAAAGGGAAATAGAAAAAATGAAGAAGACACAAACAGAGGGAATGCTGGAAATAGAAAATCTGAGAAAACGATTGGGAACTTCAGATGCAAGTATAATCAACAGAATGCAAGAGATGGAAGAGAGGATCTCTAGCGTTGAAGATACAGTAGAAGAAATACATTCATCAGTCAAAGAAAACACTAAAGCCAACAAAGTCATGAACCAAAATGTCCAAGAAATTTGGGACACCATGAAAAGACCAAACCTAAGAATAATAGGGGTCGAAGAAGGAGAAGAATACCAACTCAAGGGCACAGAAAATATATTCAACAAGATCATAGAAGAAAACTTTCCCAACTTAAAGAAGGAAATGCCTATGAAGATACAAGAAGCTTATAGAACACCAAACAGACTAGACCCCCAAAAAAAGTCCCCTCGCCACATAATAGTTAAACAACTAAACGTACAGAATAAAGAAAGAATACTAAGAGCAGCAAAGGAAAAAGGCCAAGTGACATATAAAGGCAAACCCATCAGAATAACACCCGATTTCTCAATGGAGACTTTGAAAGCCAGAAGAACCTGGACAGATGTAATGCAGACACTAAGAGACCATGGATGTCAGCCTAGACTAATATACCCAGCAAAACTTTCAATCACCATAGATGGAGTGAACAAGACATTCCATGACAAAGCCAGATTTAAACAATACTTATCCACAAACCCAGCCCTACAGAAAGCACTAGAAGGAAAATTCCAACCTAAGGAAGTCAGATACACCCTCGAAAACACAGGCAACAGATAAAGCCACAGCAGTAAACCCCAACGTATAGAAGTACCCACACATCACCACCAAAAAATAACAGGAATGAACAATCACTGGTCATTAATTTCCCTCAATATCAATGGACTTAATTCACCTATAAAAAGACATAGGCTTACAGAATGGATACGAAAGCAGGACCCATCTTTCTGCTGCATACAAGAAACACATCTCAAATTCGAAGATAGACACTACCTAAAAATAAAAGGCTGGGAAAAGACTTTCCAATCAAACGGTCTTAAGAAACAAGCGGGTGTAGCCATCCTGATATCCAGCAAAATAGACTTCAAACTAAAATCAATCAAAAGAGATCAAGAAGGGCATTACATACTCATCACAGGAAAGATCCACCAAGATGAAGTCTCAATTCTGAATATTTATGCCCCAAACACAAGGGCACCCACATATGTAAAAGAAACATTACTAAAGCTTAAATCACATATAAAACCCCACACATTAATAGTGGGAGACCTCAACACCCCACTTTCACCACTGGACAGATCTCCCAAATTGAAACTTAACAGAGAAATAAAGGACTTAACTGATGTCATGACTCAAATGGACTTAATCGATATCTACAGAACATTCCATCCTAACAAAAAAGAATATACCTTCTTCTCAGCACCCCATGGAACCTTCTCTAAAATTGACCACATACTTGGCCACAAAACAAATCTAAACAGATACAAAACAATTGGAATAACCTCCTGTGTTCTATCAGACCACCATGGTCTAAAGTTGGATTTCAACAACAACAAAAACTACAGAAAACCTGCAATCTCATGGAAACTGAATAATACCCAACTGAATCACCAATGGGTTAAGGAAGAAATAAAGAAAGAAATTAAAGACTTCCTAGAGATCAATGAAAATGAAGACACCACATATACAAATTTATGGGACACTATGAAAGCAGTCCTAAGAGGGAAATTCATAGCACTAAATGCCCACATAAATAAGTTGGAGAAATCTCACACTAGAGACTTAACAGCATACCTGAAAGCTCTAGAACAAGAAGAAGCACAGTCTCCCAGGAAAAATAGACGCCAGGAAATTATCAAAGTGAGAGCTGAAATCAATAAAATAGAAACAAAGAGAACAATACAAAAAATTAATGAAACAAAGAGTTGGTTCTTTGAGAAAATCAACAAGATAGACAAGCCCTTATCCAAACTAACCAAAAGACAGAGAGAGAGCATCCAAATCAACAAAATCAGAAATGAAAAGGGGGACATAACAACAGACATTGAGGAAATCCAGAGAATCATCAGGTCATACTTCAAAAACCTCTATTCGACAAAACTGGAAAACCTAAAAGAAATGGATAACTTTCTGGATAGGTACCACATACCTAAGTTAAATCAAGACCAGATAAACTATTTAAATAGTCCAATAACCCCTAACGAAATAGAAACAGTCATTAAAAGTCTCCCAACCAAAAAAAGCCCAGGACCAGATGGTTTCAGCGCAGAATTCTACCAGATCTTCAAAGAAGAGTTAATACCAATACTCTCTAAATTGTTCCACACAATAGAAACAGAAGGAACATTACCAAACTCCTTCTACGAGGCTACAATTACCCTAATTCCTAAACCAAACAAGGATACAACAAAGAAAGAGAACTACAGACCGATCTCCCTCATGAACATTGATGCAAAAATACTCAATAAAATACTGGCAAACAGACTCCAAGAACACATCAAAACAATTATCCACCATGATCAAGTAGGATTCATTCCAGGGATGCAAGGGTGGTTCAACATACGAAAGTCCGTCAATATAATACACCATATAAACAAACTCAAAGAAAAAAACCATATGATCATCTCACTGGATGCAGAAAAGGCATTTGACAAAATCCAACACCCCTTCATGATAAAGGTATTAGAGCGATCAGGAATACAGGGAACATACCTAAACATAATAAAGGCAATTTACAGCAAGCCAACAGCCAACATCAAATTAAATGGAGAGAAACTCAAAGCAATTCCACTAAAATCAGGAACGAGGCAAGGCTGTCCACTCTCCCCATACTTATTCAATATAGTACTTGAAGTTCTAGCCAGAGCAATAAGACAACATAAGGAGATTAAGGGGATACAAATTGGAAAGGAAGAAGTCAAGCTTTCCCTATTTGCAGATGACATGATAGTATACTTGAGCGACCCCAAAGATTCCACCAAGGAACTGATACAGCTTATAAACACCTTCAGCAACATAGCAGGATACAAGATCAACTCAAAAAAATCAGTAGCCCTCCTATATACAATGGACAAAGAAGTGGAGAAGGAAATCAGAGATACATCTCCCTTTACTATAGCCACAAATGGCATAAAATACCTTGGGGTAACACTAACCAAGCAAGTGAAGGACCTATATGACAAGAACTTTAAGTCCCTGAAAAAAGAAATTGAAGAAGATGTCAGAAAATGGAAAGATCTCCCATGCTCATGGATAGGCAGGACTAACATAGTAAAAATGGCAATCTTACCAAAAGCAATCTACAGATTCAATGCAATCCCCATCAAAATACCAACACAATTCTTCACAGACCTGGAAAGAATAATACTCAAATTCATATGGAAAAACAAAAAACCCAGGATAGCCAAAGGAATCCTGTACAATAACACAACTTCTGGAGGCATCACGATCCCTGACTTCAAGCTCTACTATAGAGCTACAGTAATAAAAACAGCTTGGTACTGGCATAGAAACCGACATGTGGACCAATGGAATCGAATTGAAGACCCTGACATTAATCCGCACACCTATGAACATATAATTTTTGACAAAGAAGCCAAAAGTGCACAATGGAAAAAAGAAAGCATCTTCAACAAATGGTGCTGGCAAAACTGGATATCAACATGTAGAAGGCTGCAAATAGATCCATATCTATCACCGTGCACAAAACTTAAGTCCAAGTGGATCAAGGACCTCAACATAAATCCAGCTACTCTGAACCTGCTAGAAGAGAAAGTAGGAAGTAGTCTTGAACGCATTGGCATTGGAGACTACTTCCTAAATAGAACACCAGTAGCACAGACTCTGAGAGAAACAATCAATCAATGGGACCTTTTGAAACTGAGAAGCTTTTGTAGAGCAAAGGATACGGTCAACAAGGCAAAGCGACAGCCTACAGAATGGGAAAAGATCTTCACCAACCCCACATCTGACAGAGGACTGATATCCAGAATATATAAGGAACTCAAGAAATTAGACATCAAAATGTCCAACAGTCCAATTAAGAAATGGTCTATAGAACTAAACAGAGAATTCTCAACAGAGGAAACTCAAATGGCCGAAAGACATTTAAGGAATTGCTCAACATCCCTAATCATCAGGGAAATGCAAATCAAAACAACTCTGAGATACCACCTTACGCCTGTCAGAATGGCTAAGATCAAAAACACTGAAGACACCTTATGCTGGAGAGGATGTGGAGCTAGGGGAACTCTCCTCCACTGCTGGTGGGAATGCAAGCTTGTACAACCACTTTGGAAATCAATATGGCGCTTTCTTAGAAAATTGGGAATCAATCTCCCCCAAGATCCAGCTATACCACTCTTGGGCATATACCCAAGAAATGCTCAACCACACCATAAGAGCACTTGTTCAGCTATGTTCATATCAGCATTGTTTGTAATAGCCAGAACATGGAAACAACCCAGATGCCCTTCAACTGAAGAATGGATAAACAAAATGTGGTACATATACACAATGGAATACTACTCAGCAGAAAAAAACAATGGCATCATGAGGTTTGCAGACAAATGGATGGATCTAGAAAAAATCATCCTGAGTGAGGTATCCCAGACTCAGAAAGACAAACATGGTATGTACTCACTCATAGCAGGATACTAGACATGAAACAAGGATGAATTGTCTGCTACTCACATCACCAGGGAGGCTACCCGGAAAACAGGACCCCAAGAAAGACACAGGGATCGCCCAATGACAGAGAAATGGAATGAGATCTACATGAACAGCCTGGACATGAGTGGGGGTAATGAAAGGCGAGGGTCGAGGGAAAGAGAGCTTGGGGGAGCGGGAGATCCCAGCTGGATCAACAACAGAGAGGGAGAACAAGGAATAGGAGACCATGGTAAATGAAGACCACATGAGAACAGGAAGAAGCAAAGTGCTAGAGAGGCCCACAGAAATCCACAAAGATACCCACACAACAGACTGCCGGCAATGGTCGAGAGACAGCCCGAACTGACCTACTCTGGTGATGGGATGGCCAAACACCCTAATTGTTGTGCTAGAAACCTCATCCAACTACTGAGGGATCTGGATGCAGAGATCCATGACTAGGCCCTGGGTGGATCTCTGGGAGTCCAATTAACGAGAATGAGGAGGGTTTATATGAGCGAGAATTGTTGAGACCAAGGTTGGATAAAGCACAGGGACAAATAGCCAAATGAATGGAAACACATGAACTATGAACCAATGGCTGAGGGGTCCACACTGGATCAGGCCCTCTGAATGGGTGAGACAGTTGATTGGCTTGATCTGTTTGGGAGGCATCCAGGCAGTGGGACCAGATCTTGTGCTCATTGCATGAGTTGGCTGTTTGAAACCTGGGGCCTATGCAGGATTGTTTGGCTCGGCCTGGGAGGAGGGGACTAGACCTACCTGGACTGAGTCTACCAGGTTGACCTCAGTCTGTGGGGAAGGCTTTGCCCTGGAGGAGATGGGAATGGGGGGGGGGCGTTGGGGGGAAGGTGAGGGGGACGGGAGGGGGGAGAACAAGGGAATCCGTGACCGATATGTAGAACTGAATTGTATTGCAAAATAAATTAAAATAAATTAAAAAAAAAAAAAAAATGATAAAAGCAAATGATAACTACTTGACAAGTGTACAGTAGATATTCAATTTATTTCACGTATAAAACTGACATGATTTGAAAAATACTGGAAAGGGCAGGCCACCCATGGATATATGGTATATCAGCCATGGTATATCAAGTTCAAATACTGTTAGGAGACCCACAAGAAGTGTAGTCCATAATATATACGCAGAGGGCTTAGGTCAGCCCATGCAGGCTCCCTAGTTGTCAGCTCAGTCTCTGTGAGCCCATATCAGCTGAGGTGAGTGGATTCTGTGGGATTTCTTGTGATGTCCTTCATCTCTTTGGATCATACAACCTTTCCTCCTCAACTCTTCTGCAGGATTCCTAGAGCTCTGTCTAATTTTGCTTGTGGGTCTCTGCATGTGTTTTCATCAGTTGTTAGATGAAGCCTCTATGATGACAGTTGGTCTAAGCAACAATCTATGAATATAGCAGAATATCATTAGGAGTCATTTCATTGACTTTTTTCTTTTTTGTCAGTCATGTTTTGTTCTATTCTAGGTCTCTGGGCTATCCAGCCTCTGGGTCCAAGACCTCTAGGCAGTGTCAGGGGTGAGCTCCCTCTCATAGTATGGGGCTTAAGCTGAACCAGTCATTGGTTGGGCTGGACACTCTCACAGTTTCTGTGCAACATTTACCCCAGCACATTCTGTAGACAGGACAAATTGTAGGTCAAAGGTTTTGTGGCTGGATTGGTGTCCCAGTTCCTCCCCTGGAACTTTGCCTGGTTACAATAGATAACCAGTTCAGACTCCATATCTGCCATTGCTAAGAGTCTAGTGTTACCCTCATAAACTTTTAGGAGTTTCCATTGCACTAGGGTTCTGGCTCATTTCAGAGATAACTCATTGTTCTGGTTCATTCTCCCTGTACTCACTCCCTCCAACCTCCTTCAACATAATCCCTCCATTCCCATCCCCACCCAACCCCATACAGAATTTCAGACAAATAGAAGTTTCAGGGTCAAGAAGAAAATAGATAGCAATTAATTGAAATTTGGGTCTTTGCTCATCCAACTACTGAGGGATCTGGATGCAGAGATCCATGACTAGGCCCCGGGTGGATCTCTGGGAGTCCAATTAGCGAGAATGAGGAGGGTTTATATGAGCGAGAATTGTTGAGACCAAGGTTGGATAAAGCACAGGGACAAATAGCCAAATGAATGGAAACACATGAACTATGAACCAATGGCTGAGGGGTCCCCACTGGATCAGGCCCTCTGAATGGATGAGACAGTTGATTGGCTTGATCTGTTTGGGAGGCACCCAGGCAGTGGGACCAGATCTTGTGCTCATTGCATGAGTTGGCTGTTTGAAACCTGGGGCCTATGCAGGATTGTTTGGCTCGGCCTGGGAGGAGGGGACTAGACCTACCTGGACTGAGTCTACCAGGTTGACCTCAGTCTGTGGGGAAGGCTTTGCCCTGGAGGAGATGGGAATGGGGGAGGGTTGGGGGGAAGGTGAGGGGGACGGGAGGGGGGAGAACAAGGGAATCCGTGGCTGATATGTAGAACTGAAAACTGAATTGTATTGCAAAATAAATTAATAAAAAAAATCAAAAAATTAAAAAAAAAAAAAAAAAAAAAAAAAAAACTGAAGGAGAAACGCCAACTTTCCATGACAAAAGCAGACTGAGGGAGTCTATGACCACCAAGTCAGTCCCACAGAGGATACTGGGAGTAATATTTCAGACCAAAAAGAAAGCTCAACATACCCAAGAGGCTTTAGTAGGAGCAGAAAAATTAACAAGGCCAAGACAGCCTTTGAACAGAAGGAACCCCAAAATACAGAAACAACAGAATGACAGGAATATACACTTTTCAATAGTAACTGTGAATACTAATGTTCTCAGTCTCCTTATAAAAAGACACAGACTAGAAATTTAGATTAGAAAATAACCCTTTTTTCCCCCAAAGTAAATCCCCAAGAAACAGATATACTTTGTCATCAAGGGTAGCCACCATCTTGGGTTAAAAGGATGGTAACAGGACTTCAAGAAAATGGGACAAAAACAATTTGTTGTAGGATTCTAATCAAATTATTTGTATATGAATACACTATTTTTAAAAATAACTCCAGTGGATAACTATTTTACAAATTTTGTAGGAGATGAGAGGACACCAGTGGCAGAGAGATAAAGAAAATTGCATTTACCCAAAATGTCCCCATTGTTTTACTCCATCTCCATGTATGCAACTTGGTAAGGCTTGGGTTTCTTTGTAGAAGTAAGAAGTTGTAGATTTGTAATAGGTTGGGGGAACAGGTATATCTTTGTGTGAGAGCACACTTGGGAGTTTGAAGTATTCAAATATTCTTACCTAAGTAGTAAAGCAAATAAAGAGAAAGTGGATGTGTAATGAGTCTTCCTCTGCCTTGCCAGCCAGCTCCCAAATAATGACATGGAGATTTCTATTATGAAAGCTCAGCTTATAGCTTAGGCTTGTTTTTAACTACCTCATAGCTTAAATTAACACATTTATCATAATGTGTGTTCTATCCTGTGGCATTACATCTCTTTCATCTTGCACTTCCTGTTTCCTCTCTCTGGCAACTCTGCCTTCTTCTCAGAGTTTTCTCTGCCCCTAGAAGTCCCACCTAACCTCTTCCTAGCTATTATAGGCTGCTCAGCTTTTCATTCCACCAATCAAAGCAAAACATTTTCACACAGTTTTCCACACAGGAATGTTTAATTTTAAATGACTTTTAAAAATAGGAATCATCAGGTCTGTTTCATGCACATTCGTGGAGGAGGAATGCAGGAATCCCAGGCTTTTTATTTGATAACTTCTTGTTTGTTTTTCTTTGTCAAGCAGTTCTTTCCCTAACCTCTTGCTCCAGGCTTCCTTTGGATGAACTATCTAAACTACACTGTTGAACTCAGAAAAATGATTGGAATGCTTACTCATTGTCATCCATTCTATAAACTCTCCTGGGCAATTGAAACTATCTCACATTCACTGAGTGTTCATCATGTGTCTTGCACTGTCTGAAGGAACTATTTTTCATGACAGTCTAGGAAACATGGCTACATAATTCCTATTTCATGTGTATGAAAAAAGTCAAGGGAAGATCATTTATATGTCACATGATGCAGCAAGAATGTGGCAGAGAACAGATTTGAACATAAGCTGTCTGATTCTATGATTGCTTTTGAATACTATCCATATTGTTTATTTATTTCTTGTGTGTGTGTGTGTGTGTGTGTGTGTGTGTGTGTGTGTGTGTGTGTGTGTGTGCTTGCAGAGGTCAGGAGTTCATATCAAGTGTCCTCTATTGCTCTTCAGTTTGATTTTTGTGAAAGAACCACTCAATGAACCTGGAGATCATTAATTCAACTAGGTTGCCTTGCCACTGTACAGAGATTGGCCCGTCTGTGTTTACCACATACTCTAGTGTCAGGATACACAGCTGTTTTTTTTTTTTTTCCTTGGATGCTGTGGATCTAAACTTAGGTCTTCATGCTCGGCTGATGAACGCTTTAACAATGGAACCATGCCTTCAGCCCTAATGTTGCCTTTTTGAAAGAAGGAAGTATTGAGATTCCCATAAAGTGATCCCTGTGATATGCCTTGCTTGTCTTGGGTTCCTTTTCTCACTCTTGTTCACCAATCAGGAGAGGCTAACTTGGAAATGATTTCTCAGTAGTAATTTTGCTAGAGGAAATGTCCTTAAGCTATCAAATTCACCAGCTTTCCTGTGCTGGCTAGGAAAGCCTCTGTGGGACCCATAGATTTCTCTGGGACCTGAAAGAGTGAGAACAACACAGCTGTGTTCAGTCATTGGAGGGATTCTTGTGAGAGCTTTGAGTCTCTCACAAGGGTCCTAGAGAGGGGATATTTTAGCCTTCTGGAGATTTATTTAGCATTGATCACTTAAAAGAAATAATTTTGAGACCTAGCTGTGGCTTTTGTTTCCCTCTTGACCTGAATCAATGTGATTCTCCATCTCTGGTCTTTGGCTGCTCTGTCTGGCACTGTGTGGGTGTGATTGACAGTGCTGACTGCTGGTAGCTCCCTGCTGGACTAGCTACTATAAATACAAATGTTCCTTATGGTCAATTTGTGTCTGGGTATTGGTGGATGGGTGGTGTCTTAGTTATTGTTTCTTTTGCTGTGAAGAGACATCATGACCTTGGCAACTTTTAAAAGGAAAACATTTAATCGGGCTGGCTTACATTTTCAAAGTAAGTCCATTATCATAGTGTAACATGTTGGCATGCAGGCAGACATGGTGTGGAGAAGGAGCCGAGAGTCCTACATCTTCAACCACAGGCAATAGGAAGTGGTCTATCTCATTGGGTGTAGCCTGAGCAAAGGAGACCTCCAAGCCCATCCCCACAGTGACACACTTCCTCTAACAATGCCACACCTACTTTAACAAGGCCACACCTCTTAATAGTGCCACTCCCTATGAACTTATGGGGGCCAATTATATTCAAACTACTACAGATGCTATTAATGGTGATTAGCTGGACTGCAGTAGAATGAACAATTAAAAGAAAGTTCTATTCCATCCCAGACAGTGTAATCTTTTGTCATTAAAAGCTAATCATCAATTTAACAACTGTTTTTGTATGACTTTCTGTAGGCACTGCTTGTATGCTTGGGGTAAAGCATGCTTCCTAATGTAGAACAAGGGCTGGACTTTAGGCCTCAATGAAAAAAAGCAGTTGACCCACAGAAAGTGACCACAGCAATTCTAGAAGGTCCTAGTGATCATCTGAACTCTCTCATGTGTGTGAGCAGATACCTGTAACTACACTCTCACTGTTTTTTTTTCCTGTTGATCCCAGGATCAACTTTATTGGCTACTAAAACCCAGTCACTGAGAGGAAAGGGCAAGGGAGGGATTTCATGTATCTTTTATGTACCAGGAATAGGTCCAAGCTGCTTTATGCATCGCATCTCCTTTGATCATCCTCAGGAGGGCATACAACTGTGATGTACACCCCTTTTCCCATTTCTACTAAGGTCTGGGACTCAGGGACCATGCTGGCTTCCTATGAGCCTCACAATTGGCAGGGGAGGAATGGGCTTTAGAGATTGTGCTCTTCCCATTAAGTTGTCTTACTCTCACCTTGGAACACTCAGCCCTAGATGGAATGTCCCCATCAAATGCCCCCTCCTCCCTCATGGCTCAGAGAAACCTGTGGAAGAGAAGCTAAAGGAGTAGTTTGGCAACTCTTAAAAGGAATACATTTAATCGGGGATGGGGTACACCAAGAAAACAAGGCCCTCTAAATTAACACACATGATCAAAACACACATGAACTCAGAGAATGAGGCAGCCTGCACAGAGGCAGCATGGGTCTGTAGCAGGTCCTTTGCATATGAACTATGGCTTCCAGTTCAGTGTTTTTATGGGATTCCTGAGTGTGCAAATGGTATCTGCATCTATATGTGTTTCTTATGCCTTCTCTTGGGCTCTTTTCCTTCTGTTTGTTTTGTTCAATCCCAATGGTAGTTTTTGTTTTATGTTACATTATTTTATTACTATCCCTTAGAAGCCTGTTTGTTTTCTAATCAAGACAGAAAGGGAGTGGATCCGGATGGGAGGAGAGGTAGGGAGAAACTGGGAGGTGTAGAGAGAGGGAAAATTGTATTCAGGATGTATTATGTGAGAAAATATTGATTATAAATAAAAAGAAAAAAAGTTGTCTTAATCTCAGTGAAAGAGAGTTCAAGGGACCATGAACAGGGAAGTTTGTCCAGACATACGAATGGCTGTTAAAGGATGGAGGTGTGATTCCTCAGCAAAGCTCAGAAAAATAAATTAGGCGCTGCCCTGATCCTGGACTTCTTAAGTGGGAACCAGCTCTAATCCAGTGAGCTGCACCAGCTCTGCTGTATTCCTGAATGGACTCCTTTCAGTACAGATCACCTTTAATAAAGTTTAGATTAATAAAAAATAACTGAAATAAGAAAGCAATCTTCATAAGCCTGTGCTATGACAATACTAGATTAGAGGCTCTTCTATCTGAGTTCCGTTCCTCTACGTACACATTTTCCTTTGCACACAATGCATTTCCTTCCAAACAGCGCATACTCCTCTGTCTATATGTGCTTTCTTCATTAGGGTTGCAGTTGCAGTGATGAAACACCATGACCAAAAGCAAGCTGGGGAGGAAAGGGTTTATTCAGAGTACTCTTCTACCGCAGAGTTCATCATTGAATGAAATCAGGACAGAAACTCAAACAAAGGTGTAGACAAATTTCTAAGTGGTCTTATTAAATAAGAAACACAGAGCCAAATATGGGGATGAAAGCCTTAGGGATCAGGGAAATAATGATAGCCACCAACTAACTCTCCAGCCCTGCTGCTACCAAAAATGAGCTACTTCCTGTCTTACCCACGCCTTTAATGCCTTGCTGTTCTGCTCTTAGCCCAGCTACCTCACTTACTTGTCACTGCCTGTCTGTACAGACCTCGAGGTCTCTATGGATGGTACGGGGATTAAAAGCATGTGTCACTATGCTTGACTGTTCCCTAGTGTGTCCTTGAACACTCAGAGACCCTGCCTGCCAAGTGCATGTGCTACCACTGCTTGACTTCTGTTTACTTTAAAATGACTGGCTTTTTTCCCCTTGATCTCCAGGCATGCTTTATTTATTAACATGCAAATAAGATATCACTACATGTCAGCACAAATAAAATGTCACCACACACAGAAGGAACCTGGAGGCAGGAGCTGATGCAGAGGCCATGGAGGGGTGCTGCTTACTAGCTTGCTGCCCATGGCTTGTTCAGCCTGCTTTCTTAGAGACCCACTAGTCCAGGGATTGTACCACCCACAATGAGTTGTACCACCCACAATGGACTGAACTGTCCCCCCACAATCACTAATTAAAATGCTCTACAGCCTGATCTTATAGAGGTATGTTGTCAATTGAAGATTCCTCCTTTCAGAGGGAACACAAACTCTAATTTGTGTCAAATTGACATAAAACTTACCAGGACATGTGCTCTGTTTATATATTCCATCACAATATCCAACAAGAGAAGTCTTCTTACAACCTTCAATAGAAATTAATCTTTTCTTTTTCTTAACTCCTGAAGCACTTTGTATTTTCTTCTTTAAAGTCCATTATTCTGTTACTTACTCATTGGGTTCTGCATTTAATTGTAAACTACAATCATTTCCTCATTAGAAAAAAAAACCTGACTTAAGTTGTGCCACCAGAGATGTTTACAATTATTTGATTATTATTTACCAATAGCTTCAAAATGTACAAACTTTCCTTTTGGGAAAAACCATGGCCATGGCCACCAGCACCAATTCATAAGCTCTCTGTCTTTTTCTATGCTTTGACATGTACTAGTCAGGATTTGCTAGAGGAACTGAATGGTTGGAATGAACAGAAGAACTATTTGACTGGTCTCACAGTCAGAGTAATTCAACAATGTTGTCTCATACCAGAGAGGCTGATCACCTGGCAGATGCTCAATTCACAAGGCTGTGTGCTTCAGTAGTCCCAGTCTGATGCCAAAGGTCTGGAAGATTTCTGAAGAGTCAATGGTCTTCAGTCCATGTTGGAAACAACAGAGTAGATGACACCTGCCAGCAAGAGTGAAGGCCAAGCAAGTAAAAGGTTAAAAGCTTCCTTCCCCCATGGCCTTTTATCTGGGGGGCTGCCAGAAGGTGATGCCCAAACTTAGGCTGGGTCTTGACATACCAATTAAGAGAATGGAAACATACACTCACCAACATGCTCCAGGCCAAGGTAATATAAACAATCGTTCACTGGGGCTCTCATCCAAGGTGATTCTAGGTTGTGCCAAATTGACGATAACTATTACAACATACTTGCTTCCTATGTGATTGTCTTATTGGGGCAGAGAGATGTCCACAAATAGAGTTTAATTACAAGTAACATTTAATAACTAGCAAAACAAAAAGTAAATTTCAGGTGGTAGTTTCATTGGATAAGAGAACATGGGATTGAACAGAAATATGGGTCCCAGTCCTCTGCTGAGGATTGTAGCTGGAGATGAAGTTAGGCATAAGCAATAAAGATTCAGCATTTAAATGTTCTGGAAACAGGCTGTACTTTTTGGCCTTTTCAGTGTGTGGAATGTCCCTTTTCAGATAGTAGCCACATGTATAATCTTAGGTGAGAATTCAAGAAGCAAAAGACACTTTTTTTGTGTGTGTGGTGATATTTGTAATCTAAGAAAGAAAGCTTGCCTGAAGATCAGAGGACAGAGCTAGCAACAGATTTAAACATAGAACTCAGGCAGTGGTGGTACACACTTTTAATTATAGCACTTGGGAGACAGAGATCCATCTTGATCTTGCTGAGTTCAAGGTCCAACTAGGCTACTTGAGATTGATCCAGTCTAGGAGAGAAAGAGAGTCGGGCAGTGGTGTGGTGGCACACACTTTTAACCACAGTGTTTGGGAAGCACACACACCATTAATCCTTGCACTATGAAGGTTGAGATAGGAAGTGGAATGGCTGGGCAGAGATAAGGCAAGAAGAGACAGGAACTAGAGGCCCCTTTGGCTGAGAACTCAGGATTATTCAGGCTGAGCATTCTCCGAGATAGGATTGGCTTAGGAGTTGGTGAGGTAAGAAGTGGCTGTGGCTTGTTTTTTGTTTTTTTTTTTTTTTTTTTTTTTTTTAAAGAAACTAAGATGCCTTAAGTTTTATATGCATTTGGAGTCTTTGGTCAAAGATATAAACTCTGATAGTAGATTGAAATTTCAAGACATGGTTTGTTAAAGAAGTTTAAAATGAGCAAATACTGATAACTTCTTAGCTTAGAAAAAAGTTACAGGACTAAGTGCTATTTCAATTGTTTCTCCTAAGGGAGATGTTGGAATTCTCACTCCAAATATCCACTAGGTACCTAGTTGTCACAGGATTTTCATCATTTGCTTATATACTCATCTTTATTTTTCTTCTTTCTATGTAATTCCATACAGTTGCCACCATGACTAGAGAGCTTTTTGAGGGACAATGATGAAAACTTTAAATGGATTAAATTTTTTCCAGAAGGTTACAAAAGTACCTTATAGTCAATTCCTAATCCTTTCAGGCTATCAGCTTAGAATCATCCTTGTTTAATCTTTGTACATTCTTGTACAGATGTCTTAGTGCTGTATCTTCTATCTGTCTACCTCTGGGTGACATTTGTATTTTTGAATGTGAATTCAACTGACTTATATTTTCTTTCATAATTCTGAGCTTCTCTGCTTAGATCTGCCAATAGAGGCCTCAGCATTGATCTGCATCTTGTCTTCAGACTGTCTTCCCTGCTTTCAGCCAGCAGCATCAGAAATGGGTAGTGGCTTAATTAATGCTTTAGTTTTATAGTATTGGAATGGTTTGCTTTTATATTATCAATAATATACTAGAGTAGAAAATAAACTAGAATGAATAGTATCAATAACAGAAATTGTCATGAAGCAAAGAAGTCCAGGTGAAAAGCCAGTTAAAAAGCTGTGATGAATGGCTACAGAGGATGAATGCTGTGAAGGAGGATAGAAAGGAGCCATTGAGTTCCTGGAGTAATGGAGCAGTGATCAGCAGTCACAAGCACTCTGCCCCAGACTCATGTTATCTATCTTTGGGACATGTTGGGGTCATTGGGTAGATGGAGGATGGGGTCCCCATACTATCTACAGCAAGGGGCCTTACACCTGTGGCTTAAATATAGACTAAGTTTGTTTTCTGATTATTAGGAAGGCCTGATTTTGTAAAAAGGAGATAGAAAGGAAGGCATATTCTAAGTACTGCTAGAGAGATAAAGACTTTTGTTGTTATTTGATTTCTTCTAGACACAAGATTAGAAGGGAAATACTAGGACTCTGTGGGGAGGGCCCCAGGAGTTGGTTACCTGGGGTTTACCAGGCATGACTAGCTAGTTTGTTTCCTGTCCCTATGCCATAGCTAGACCTTGAAATACCCAGGGATGCTTGGATTAATTCATAAAGAAAGAAAAATACTCAGCACACATGTTTTGAAGAAGTAATTACTGAAAGATTCCTTTCATTGTTGGCTTCAGCTGTCAACCTGAAGCAAACCTAGAGTCACACAGGTGTGACAGAGTCAAACAGCTGCAACATAAGAGAATGCAACACATCTTTGCATCATTAAACAATTGTTCTACAGCATAAACAAATGTAACACATCTTAAAATAATGTTCTACACCATTTCCCCCTTTTTGTCTAAATAAAAAGAAAGGTTTTAACTTTAACACAGTAAAACTATACACAACAAAAACAGTTATTAAGTATGAATTCCATTTATAATATTCTGTCCATTTGCAGTTAGCATATTCAGAGAAAATAATGCATTATCTATCCTATCTTAGTGAATCCAAAGTTTTACATCTAATTTACTTTCTATTATAACTAAGGAAAATTGAAACTCTAATTATTTAGTCTTTAAGTCCACCAAAGACCCAGAAGGATGTAATATTACCTAACAACAGAGACATCTTGCTGCTTTGGACAGCCACCCAAAGTTCCTCTGCAATGTTGAGGCATCTATCTTCAGTCTACAGACCTAGAATATCTGGCAGACATTTTAGTAAAGCAGAAAATTTGAAGGGCCGTCCTGCCTTGTATTGGCAAAGTTCATCAGTCACTTTTCTCTCTGTCCTTCAGAATATCTGGCAGACTATTCTGTGAAGCAATAATTTTGAAGGACTCTCCTGCATTGTTTTGGCAAAGTTCAACAGTCTTTTTTTTCTGTGTGTCCTGCATGTCCAGTCTGCACAGCACATTGTCAGAAGTCAAAGGCAAAAGCAGTTTCTTTGCCCAGTGGCTAATCTTGCCACAATGAAAGAAAACTCCATAAGGAGTTTCTTCAATGCCCAACATCTCTGAAGTAAATTGGTGCTGCCAGGAGCAGATGTATCTCATTGTCATGAAAAACCCCAACAAAACATTTAAAATGCCAAATGTGTAGGTCTTTGAAGTGTTTGTAGACCACTTATCTATCTAAAACATATCTCTATATGATCTTGTAAGTATATCTAACATATCTACAAATTTGATTGTTAAAGATGACTAACTACTGACCTGTGTATCATGATTATCCTAAATAGTTTATAATAATAGCTTTCAAAAACTAGAATTTTATCTTACATTTTTAAATGAACTGCTTAGGTACAATACCTTAAACAAGAGTAGAAACATATATACAACACATTATAACAAAAATGACCTTAAATTTGTATCAATATACAAAAGTGCATACTAATCCAAAATATTTGAGATTAACAGTTTTTTTTTTAGTTTAAAGTAGATTCAGTAATCTACCCTTTTATCTTATCATTTCTATATTTCACTTAGTATAACAAACATTCATAACCCACCAAATAATCAAAGACCACCCACCCATCTCTTGGGAATGTGGGAATGATATTCTCCAAACTGCTTCCTGCTATCTGTGGACAAGGTATATTTAGGGCCCCTAAGAAAATTTTGAGATAATGGCTAAGTCCTGGGAAGACCAGCTATATAACCTTAATTGATAGATATCACCTGTCAAGGTTCAAGAGGACTTCTCTGATCAAACCTAATCCATATCAACCCTGAAGGAATTCACAACCTTTCATCTCCTGTGGGAACAAAACTCCAAAGCATTTTTGATTTCCATTTGACAAATATACTTTTGACTTCTTTTTTAACTTTAAAGTATTCTTAAAGTATCTAGGCTGGATTAGTTCAGCAGTCCTTTCAATCCCATGTCTCTAAGCAGCTATTGTTTGCTTATCAACAATCAAAAAATTCAAAATCAACACAATAACATACAGGATCCAGACTCCCTGTATATTTCCCATCTCTATGTGGCTTATTCTTTTTTACTATTTTACTTCTCTCTTTAAAGACTTAATTATTTTCAAACTATTTATTTATTTCTATGATTGTCCATATGCTTTTTCTTTCTTCAAGCCTACACACATCGTAAAACACACTGGAACCTGTTTAGAGGTTTTTTTCATCTGGACCTCTTTTTACTGCATATCTCTAGTCTTTTTTGACTGCACAAGCAAACTTTAGACTGCTAAGATCCATCTGGATCCTTGATGTTGCTCTCTTGGCTGGCTTTGCTTGCTTCTAGGTTTGTGAGAACCAAGCCTAAAGTTTGTGGGAGTGTTGGAAATTTGTTTGACCCAGAACTACATTCAACCCCTCAGCTGTGGCTATGGAATGCTGGTGCCCTGCACTGTGGCAGGCATTTTTTACTTAGTTTTTGTTTCTATTTAGCATGAAAAAAGCAGTTTAAGTATTCTGCTGTACGACAGGGTTTCTTAAAGGAGCTATACTTTTTTCAGCTTTCCCAGGCTCTAGATGGATATTTGAGCCTCACATTGCTATTTCAAAATGATGTTGGTTGTTTTTGCTCTTTTGGGGGTATGTCACCCAACTCCCAAATAAATCACACAGGGAGGCTTACTCTTTATTATTGCCCAGGCTTACCTTGGCTTGTTTCTTACCAGCCTTTCTTAACTTTAAATTATTCCATCTACCTTTTGTGGTGATATTTTATTTGTATGCTAATAAATAAAGTTTGCCTGGAGATCAGAGGTAATAGCAAGTCATTAACGCAAAAGTCAGGCAGTGGTAGAACAGGCCTTTAATCTGACCACTTGGCAGTCAGGGTCTCTGTGTGTTGAAAGACACACTAGGGAGCAGCCAAGCATGGTAACACACACCTTTAATCCCAGTACCAACCATAGAGACCTGGAGGTCTGTACAGACAGGCAGTAACAAAGAAGTGAGGTAGCTGGGCTAAGAGCCAATGAAAGGGCAGAACAGCAAGGCAATAAAAGCCTCAGTAGACAGGAAGTAGCTCTCTTGGGAATCTACGGCAGCATAGTGAGTTAAAGCTAGCTGGTGGCTCTCACTGTTCCCCTGATCTCTAAAGCTTTCACCCCTATATTTGGCTCTGTGTTTCTTATTTAATAAGACCATTTAGAAATTCATCTACAACCTTTTGCCTCTGGGCTTTTTCCCTTTCTTACTTCTGAAATCTTACTTTCACTCTTACTCTGTGACTGTCTGTGTGGCTGTGTGGCTGGCCCCTAGCATTCTCCTATCCTTGTCCTTTCTCATTTCTTTATCCTCTTTCTCTTCTCTCCTCCTTCCAGATTTCTCCTCCTATTTATTCTCTCTGCCTGCCAGCCCCACCTATCCTTTTTTCTGCCTTGCTATTGGCCATTCAGTTCTTTATTAGACCACTAGGTGTTTTAGACAGGCAAAGTAACACAGCTTCACAGAGCTAAACACATGCAACATAAAAGAATGCAACACATCTTTGCATCATTAAACAAATGTTCCACAGCATAAATGAATGTGACACATCTTAAAATAATATTTTATAACACACAGGAAGAGGAAATATCAACTAAAGAGTTGCCCAATCAGATTAGTCTGTGGCCATGTCCGTGAGATATTTTCTTAATAGCTAGTTGATAAGAGAGAGGACAGCCTACCGTAGGCAGTGTCATTCCTACTCAGGTGGGCCTGGGCTGCTTCAGAATGGTAGCTGAGCAAGGTAGCAAGGAAAGCAAGCCAGGCAGCAAGACTTCTCCAAGGTCTCTGTTTCAGTCTCTATTTCTAGGTTCCTGCTTTGAGTTTCTGCCATGGCTTCCGCTGATGATGGAGTATAACCCCCAAGCTAAAACAGACCCTCTCTTCCTCATTTGATTTTGGTCACAGTGTTTCTCACGGCAACAGAACACCAAACTAGGCCTCACACTCTAAAAGCATGACAAAACAAGACAAGACAAACAAACAAACAAATTAGAAAAAAAAGCTATCTTAGATACTCTCAAAAAGCAGTTGCAAAGCAAAAGTATCTTGAAGTCAGACAGAAAAGCAAAGCATTGTGTGTTGGGGAGCAACGATGCCATGACTAAATCTTCATCAGAAGCCACAGAAGCTGAGGTACAGTGGCAGCATTTGCAAAGGGCTCCCCATGGAGTTGCAGCACTTTACCAAGGAAAGCTGTGCAATGACTACTCTGTCACTGGGCTGCAGCCCACATGGAAGCTTCAGAGGATTGCTCAGTTGACCTCTGGTCCTGCTAGGGTGTGTCAGTTCTGTTCTCCTTGGGAGCAGTGCCAATTAAAATAGAAAAGAAAATTTTAACTAAAATGATAGAAGACTGGGGGTGCTGACTCACTTCAGTTGTTTGCTTATTTTCTGCCAATCCACACTTCCATCTGAATATTCATTTGGTTTTTGTTGTTGTTTGTGTATATGCATTTTCAGTCCTATTCCCCACCCCCTGTTTTCTTATGAAGATTTTGTTTCCATTTTTGTTAGTTTCCCTCTGTTCTGAGGTTGGCTGCTTTTAAAGCAATTTCCCTTCTCTCAGCATCCTAGGGGCCTTTTCTTTCTTTGCTCCTTCTGCTTCCATTACTCTTTTTATATTCCCTTTTTATGTTATTTTCTCTTTCCACTTAGACTTTTAGCCCAAACCAATATTGGAAACACTTTCTTCTTTATAGTGCCTTTTTTTTTTTTTAACCTCAGGAGAAAAGCAAGTATCTCCCTCTATGAATATGAATAAGATCTGTAAAGAAAAAGATGCATACTTCAAGCAATTCAGGCAATTAATGCAGGAGAGCTGTAAGTCCGTGGTCAGGAAGCTGAGTAAACAGTGCATGGTTCTGAAACCTTCAGTAGCTTTGAAACAATGATAGATGAGACTGAATGAAGGGAGGGGTCACTTAACTCTCAGGATATTGCTGAATCTCCTTTCTTAATGAAAGTAACATAACTCGTCATTAAAAAAGACATCATTTCATTTTGTGTCATGTATTTTTGGCACATGAGCTATGGTTTTAAAATATATTAATGCTTTAAAGAAATCTGTTTAGAATGGTTATGCTAAAAAAGAATTTACATATCAGGAATTTTGTTTAGTCAGGTTACTTTTGTAGCATGGGTACAGCATGCAAGTTTAATCTATAGTGAGCATACTCCATTTTCCATTATGATAAGCCTCCTTTTTGACTTACCAGATTTCATGGGATTGGCTACAGTGAATTTCAAAGCACTGTAATAAAAGATGAACATTACATGGCTGGCATTTAAATGTGCCGCATTTCTGGATTCACTAACAGAAATGTTGGGAGACAGTCATAGGCTTTAGCATTTTGACTTGGATATTCATTGGTTATTTTCAGTGTGTTTACTACCAGCTAGGCTGATAGCCAGTGCACTATAACTCTTTGTCCACAGTGAGTAATGAATAACAAATGGTGGAAAACGTTCATTCTTTTTTTACAAATTCTTTAAAGAAGTAGGAACCTTCTGTATGGCAAATATAGTTTTTTTTTATTTTTTGTGCATACAGATTGTCAAATTGCTATCAAGAAATGGATTTCTCCTGGTTTGGAATGAATGCTAATTTCTATTAATGCTATGAGCCCTCTAGCATTCTAATTTGTAGAAACAAAAGACCATAGCTGCATAAAAGAATAAGACTATCACTGTGACAGTTCCTTCCCTGAAGGAGACATAAACAATGTTGACTCCTTCTGTTTAAGGTCCCAATGACAAACCAAACTACAGTTCCACCAAAGTTCAACCTGGAGGATGAATCCATGCCTTTATTGGGCTTACGTTCAGAGCATGGGTGAGCAATTACAAGAGTGCAGGTGACCCCAAAGCCACTGCACTGGCAAGTTTTTAATCCTACAGTTATATAGATAGACACCCCTGTCAATTAGCCTACCCAGCCTATATTCTCTAGCACCTTCCACGACCCTCCCACTTCCTTATTCTGTGAGGGAGTGTCAACAGTCAACATGAAGTATGGTAGGGCTTTTTGTTTTAACTTTCTTTTTATTTATTCTTTGTGTCTTTCATATCATTCATCTCAATTCCATTCATTTCCCTGTCCCTTCACACCTGCCTTCTGCCCTTTCAACCCCCACCCCCATAAAATAAAATTTTTTTTAAAAAAAGGAAAAATCTGGCCATGGTAGCTATAGTGTGACACAGTGAGTCACACAGTAAACCCTTTTGTCCCCTTTATATCTTTACTTGTAACTGTTCATTGAACAAAATCCCCTCCTGTGGCAGGAAGAAGAGCTACCTCTGAGGTCATAAGAGCAGGAGAGCTGTCCCTGCCCTTCACCAGCTGCAGCACTCAGGAGAGTGGTCCCTCTATATCACATTGGCAACACACTACAGCTGGCCCTGATGCTGTAGGTGTGGGAGAGCTGACCCTGAGGATGTGAAAGTGGAAGAACTGGCTGGGCCCATACCTTGTTCATCTCTGCCAGGCATGAACAAGCCTGGGCAATGCTGGAGCACTCACCCTGGTGGTGAGGATGGGGGAAAGCTGGTGGGATGATCAACCTTGCAACTACCCAGGCCCAGAACCAGGGTGTGGTAGGATCTTGCAAAAAGGCACAGCTGACCTGAAGAGGGACCACATTCTACAACAGACCACTCATCATGCAGAGGTATATATTTCTGGTTAACTATAATAGTCATAGGACTAAAAGCACTATTTTCAGTGTAGTCTATGACTAAGGTTGTCTGACATTATGTAAGGAAAAGGGGTACAAAGATAAAGATAATGATGAGAATTGTTTGATTGAATCTTTTATAGCTTGGAGAGCCTGGTACAGTTTATGACAGAGAATAGGAAGTAGGGTACTAACAAAAAAACTGAGATCAAGAGCAAGTTCCCATATGATTAACTAAAACCCTTATTAAAATCCATAAATTGCGTATTAGTTACTTTTGGATTTCTGTGAGTAAAGTATTTGACAGAAGCAATTTAAAGGAGCAAAGATTTATTTTGACTCACGACTTAAAGGCATTGCAGTTCAATATGCTGGGGAAAGCATGGTGGTAGGAACACCTCTATTGTGTTGACATGTGCTTGAGGAAAAAGTATAGCTAGAGTTTTCCTGTCTGGCCCACAGTCAGGACAAATCTCTGACACCCGCCAGTCCCACAGCAGCTCAGACCCGACCAAGTAAACACAGAGACTTATATTGGTTACAAACTGTATGGCCGTGGCAGGAAAACTCTAGCTACAAATGGCGCCCAACGAGTTGGCAAGAGTTTTCACCTAAAACCTGAGAAAAGATTCTAAAATGGAGCTAAAAACAGCTTCCTAATTGTCTCTCGGTTTGAGCTACTGGTGGGTTCCTAGCTGCGCGCTCGACCTGCAGTATGGCTGGAATGAGACCTCTGCAAGTGGCACATTAAGCTGCATGGTGGATTTAGACTTTGCTAGCACAAAACAAAAAAAAAAAAAAGAGGTTTCTGGGCTACACGCTGCTTGGCTAAAAGCATAGACCCACGATAGCTCCCAGAGCTGGTGGTAAACCACCGCCATGTTGGGAAGCTGAGGTGGGCGGAGCCAGCAGCCACAGCTACTGCAGTTTAAAGCAACAGATTCACAACAAGACAGATTCAGATGTAATAGTTTACAATGTGTGTAAAATATACGTAGGCTTGAAAGAGACAAAAAAGGTGATATATACAATTATATAAACAAATACATAGTTTTAAAAAATAAAGTCTTTAAAGAGACAGTAAAATTAATATAAAAAAATAAGCCATGTAAAGATGAATATTACACAGAGAATCTGGATTGTGTTGTCTTTGGGATTCTTAACTGCAGAAAAACATTTGATTGTAAAAGCTGTTGAGTTATGCCAATATGTATATTTTAAAGATATCTTGACTTCAAAATTTGGATATAAGGATATGTTGCTTTGGAAAAGAGTCTCTTTTGTTCCCACAGAAAGCCAGAGGCTATGGATTTGTTCCAGATTAAGATACATCAGGTTTGACCAGCCAAGAGCCCCTGAAAGGTCTCGGTTGACACCCTGGCCCAGATGATCCAACATCCAGAATGGTTTCAAGGCAACTGGCTCAGACGATACAGCCTCACGGACTATTCCATAATCCTAAAATTTTCTTTGTGTCCCCATAAGATACAGTGCCCCCCTCCAGCAGGAAGTAGTAAGAGAAGCTATGCCCAAATTCCCAAATTATATGTAATTTTACTTTGTTAAGGTTAAAACCTTCCTTTTTGAAAAAAAAAAAGAAAGAAAAGGGGAAGTGCTGTGGGATGGTCTGTATGTCAAGTGTGTTGCTGATTGGTCAATAAATAAAACACTGATTGGCCAGTGGCTAGGCAGGAAGTATAGGCGGGACAAGGAAGAGAATAAAGCTGGGAAGTGGAAGGCTGAGTCAGAGACACTGCCAGACATCGCCATGACCAGCAGCATGTGAAGATGCCAGTAAGCCACGAGCCATGTGGCAAGGTATAGATTTATAGAAATGGATTCATTTAAGCTGTAAGAAAAGTTAGCAAGAAGCCTGCCACAGCCATACAGTTTGTAAGCAATATAAGTCTCTGTGTTTACTTGGTCGGGTCTGAGCGGCTGTGGGACTGGCAGGTGAGAGAGATTTGTCCTGACTGTGGGCCAGGCAGGAAAATTCTAGCTTCAGAAAAGTGTTCATATGGTAATGTCTGTGAAGAGAGGATACAGAATTGAAGGCAGGGGTGAAATAGCTTTCAAGGTCCTGCATCTGTAACCTGCTTTGGTCAGCCACATGCCACTTCCAAAGGGCTCCAGAGTCTTTAAATAAGCCTCTAGGACATATTTTAGATTCAAACATAACATTCTGTCCCTGATCTCTGAGTGTAGCTGGAGTTTTCCTGCCTGGCCCATAGTCAGAACAAATCTCTCTCACCTGCCAGTCCCACAGCCGCTCAAACCCGACCAAGTAAACACAGAGACTTATATTGCTTACAAACTGTATGGCCATGGCAGGCTTCTTGCTAACTGTCCTTACAGCTTAAATTAATCCATTTCCATTAATCTATACCTTGCCACATGGCTCGTGGCTTACCGGCATCTTCACATGCTGTTTCTCATCACGGCGGCTGGCAGTGTCTCTCTGACTCAGCCTTCCACTTCCCAGCTTTATTCTCCTCCTTGTCCCGCCTATACTTCCTGCCTAGTCACTGGCCAATCAGTGTTTTATTTATTGACTAATTAGCAACACATTTGCCATACAGAACATCCCACAGCACTTCCCCCCCCCTTTTTTTTTCTTTCAAAAAGGAAGGTTTTAACCTTAACAAACTAAAATTACATATAATTTGGGAATTTGGGTGTAGCTTCTCTTACTACTTCCTGCTGGAGGGGGGCGCTGTATCTTATGGGGACACAAAGAAAATTTTAGGATCATGGAGTAGTCCGTGAGGCTGTCTCGTCTGAGCCAGTTGCCTTGAAACCATTCTGGATGTTGGTTCATCTGGGCCATGGTGTCAACCGAGACCTTTCAGGAGGTCTTTGCTGGTCAAACCTGATGTATCTTAATCTGGAACAAATCCATAGCCTCTGGCTTTCTGTGGGAACAAAAGCAGAGTCTCCTTTCCAAAGCAACATATCCTTATATCCAAATTTTGAAGTCAAGGTACCTTTAAAATATACATATTGGCATAACTCAACAGCTTTTACAATCAAATGTTTTTCTGCAGTTAAAAATCCCAAAGACAACACAATCCAGATTCTCTGTGTAATATTCATCTTTACATGGCTTATTTTTTTATATTAATTTTACTGTCTCTTTAAAGACTTTATTTTTTAAAACTATGTATTTGTTTATATAACTGTACATATCACCTTTTTTGTCTCTTTCAAGCCTACATATATTTTACACACATTGTAAGCTATTACATCTGAATATGTCTTATTGTGAATCTATTGCCTTAAACTGCAGCAGCTGTGGCTGCTGGCTCCGCCCACCTCAGCTTCCCAACATGGCAGTGGTTTACCACCAGCTCTGGGAGCTATCGTGGGTCTATGCTTTTAGCCAAGCAGCGTGTAGCCCAGAAACCTCTTTTTTTTGTTGTTTTGTACTAGCAAAGTCTAAATCCACCATGCAGCTTGATGTGCCACTTGCAGAGGCCTCATTCCAGCCATACTGCAGATCGAGCGCACACGCTAGGAACCCACAAGTAGCTCAAACAGGCAGCTGCTGTTCATTTGAGAGAGACAATTAGGAACTGTTTTTAGCTCCGTTTTAGAATCTTTTCTCAGGTTTTAGGTGGAAACTCTTGCCACCACGTTGGATGCCGTTTGTAGCTGGAGTTTTCCTGCCTGACCCACAGTCAGGACAAATCTCTCTCACCCGCCAGTCCCACATTTCTCAGGTACCATTATATTCCTTCTCAGGTCTTTGATGGGATTGAAGACTAGCAGTTATAGTTACAACTTAGTAGATAGAACATATTAAGTATTAGATTCAGGTTCTTTAGGATAGGACACCTTTTGGAATGATCTTTGTAACATGCCATTTACCTATGCTCTATACTTCTCTGGATTTTAGTATGTGTTTCTTGATTGATATTGTTTGCATTGGTTGTAGTTCCATCTTATCTAGGTCATTATCCCTCATTATTCCTGGACAATATTTGATAACCATTCCTTTGTATATAGTCTTGTATTAGGTTAGAACTTTCTTATTTAGACAAAAAGGGGGAGATGTAGTGAGTAGCCATTCCAGCTTTGATCTGGAAGTTCCAACCCCCATTGAGACTTTGGCAACTGTCACGCCTACAAGGCGGGGCCAAGGGAGGCGCCAAGGGAGGCGCCTGGAAACTGGAGATCTGGATCAGCGGGCACGCTCTCAGGTCCGGGACCCTGGACGGTGGAGGTGGGCCAAGCAGAGCTCCAGAGATCACCACTGGACTGCATTACACCTTCCCCAGACCCCGCGACCTACCTATCCCTTAATTTGTAAGTTATGCCATTAAATAAATCTCCTTTTAACTACGTGGAGTGGCCTTAACAATTTCACCAATATCTGAGGGAAATGGCCATCTCACAATACAAAGTACATGTGGTGCAACCTCAAAAGTTCTCATGATTTTAGCAATCCAACACTGCTTATAAGTCCAAAGTTGACAGTTTCTTCTAAAACTCTAGGTAGTCTTTTAGGTATGAGCCGCTGTGGGAAAAAAATGTTACATGTTTGCAGCATATGATAAGAGTGTACATTCCCATTCTAAAATGGAGGCATGGAAGGATAGCTAGTAAAGACTGGGCCAAAGCAAGATTGAAACTCAGTCAAGAGCACAAAATCATATATGGTGGTTTGGTGTGAACTCCAGTGAACTTGGATAGACCTGGGTATCTGCAGCTCATATGGGCTCTGTCTTGGGCTGGATCTACTTGATGGCTGCAGTTTTCCTCAAATATTTTGTGTTCCTGACAACTCAAACATCCTACAATTTCCTTTCCAAGTAATGATTCAGTCAGAGCCTTGCAAATAGCCCAAGGAGGGCGGGGGGATCTCTGAAAAGAATCTTATGTTACCTGTCCTCACAGGCTTATCTTTGGAGCCTTGGTGTTATCCTCCATGACACTATAACTACTTCACTTTATAATTAAAACTATTTCTTAAGGCAATGCAATTATAAACAGCACCTCTGGTTTAAAAGTTATAAGCAAGTTCAGGCTCTTGACACATATTGTAATTTTTCCTTGGAAAGAGTAACTTAGTTTATTCTTTTACAAATTTAGGAGGGCTGCCTCCTTCCCTCCACGGTACCGGGAACTATTCTTTAGTCTGTGCATATCTGGCTATCATTTTTTTAAATTTGCAGTTTGGGGTTGTGGCATAGATTGAATATTTTGTATATTTATTATCTATTTGCATTGTTTTCAAAATATCTATCAGTGTCTACTTTATGTACTTGAGAGTTTATGTATTTGTAATAAAGTTGCTGTACTCTCCATTGAAATTTGGAAAAGATGTCTGGCATAGTTTTTCTTTAACAACTTGTGTAACCAACACTTTTTTGGTGTGTGTGTATGTGTGTGTGTGTGTGTGTGTGTGTGTGTGTGTGTGTGTGTGTGTGTGTGTTTGTGTGTGTACTCATTTTAAGGACAGAGGACATCTTGGGTTTCCTTACTCGGTATCTATCATCTTGTATTTTGAGACAGCATTTCTCATTGGCCTAGAGCTTGTTGATTCAGCTAGCACAGCTTGCCAGGGAACTTCGGAGATTGGCCTATCTTCACCTTCTTATAGTTTTGATTATAAACATGTGCCAGGATTTTTATATGGGTTCAGGTTATATAACTCATATTCTCATATTTGTGTGTCATGCACTTTAGAACTGAGCTATAAACTCTGGTGAGATTAATTTTTTTTTTAAAAAAGAACTCTCACTTATGGGGCTAAAGAAATAATTTATAAGCACTTGCTAATCTTACAGAGGACTCAAGTTTGGTTCCCTGTACCCGCCCTGACTCATGACCATCTTTTACTTCAATTCCAGGGTATCTGATGCCATCTTCTGGTCTCTTTAGGTACCAGAAATCCATGTGGTACACATACATACACACATGCAGGCAAACACTCATATAAGAAAAATAAATAAATCTTAAAAAGGAATTCTGGCTGATATTACTGTAAATTTTTAGTAGAACTAATCTATCCAAATGACTCCAAACATTTTTGAGTTTTATTTTTTTCTTAAGTTTTTTTCATACAAAATATTTTGATTATTTGTTTTTCCTCCCCCAAGTCTTCTCAGATCCTCCATATCACACTACCCATCTGATTTTATATTACCTCTCTCTTAAAAAAGTCCACAAAACACAAAAATGAAAATCAAAACAAATGAAAGAACTAATGAGAAAAAATGCTAAAAATGAAATAAAAGTGAAACATAAAGCACACATATTGTCTTCATACCAGAGATGCAGGGATGGCTCAACATACATAAAGTGATAAATGTAATCCACCATATGAACAAATTGAAAGACAAAAACCACATGATAATCTCGTCAGATGCAGAAAAGATCTTGGACAAAATCCAACACTGTTGGGAGAGCATGAAGGTCCTTGTGTCCACAGGTCTTCAGGGAAATCCGGAATGTTAAGCACCCAGGATTTTCCTTTCAAAGGGAAGGATATATAACCTGTTTTTCTAGAAGGTTGGGAATTGGAAGTGATTAATAGCCTAGTGATCTGCATTGTGTGTTAGGCCAGGCAATATCAAGCTCCTACAACCAGGACCAGAGGTAGCTAAGTTACCCTTATGTTATCTGTATAGCCAAGGGCTCCTCCAAGCTCCCACAATCAGGAACAGAAATACTCAATAATCTAAATTACCTCTGCATTATACATATAGCCATATGCTCCCCAAGCTCCCACAACCAGGACCATAAGTGGTTAATATCCCAAATAATCTCTACGTTATCTGTATAACAGAGATCCTCTCTTGGCCCTAAAGGTAGTACAGGCAGCCTATGTCTTCAACCCATCTTTTTGGGAGAAATAACATATACTTTGAGTTAAATTTCGATGTAATTATGCTTCCTTGTGCATCAAGGATTGTATTACACCAGGAATTTTTTTCCCAAATTATATTGTATTTAAATATGCTGGCAATAAGCCACCTTTCATCAGACTCTCTAGAAGTTAGTTCCAGCCTGGCAGACTAAGTCAGGCTGAACTGAATTTTATTTTCACCTTTTTGCAGATCAGTTTCCTATCTGCCATGACACCTGCAGGGACTCCCTCGCAATACCCCCATCATGATAAAAGTTATGGGGAGACTAGGGGTACTACAATAGACATCTATACCTCCACATAATAAAGGCAATTACAGCAAGTCCACAGTCAGTATCTACCTGAATGGAAACTCAAAGCATTTCCACTAAAATCAGGAACAAGACAAGGATGTCCATTTCCTCCATACCTATTCAATATAGTGTTTAAGTCTTAGCTAGAGCAATAAGAAGACTAGAGGAAATCAAGGGGATACAAATAGGAATGGAAGAATTCACAATATCTTTATTTGCAGATTATATGATTTTATACATAAAAGACTCCACCAAGGAACTTTTACAGCTGATAAACACTTTCAACAAAGCAGCAGAATACAAAATTAACAAAAAAAAACAATAACCTTTCTATATACAATAACAAATGGACTGAGAAAGAAATTGGGGAAACAATACCTTTTACCATAGCCTCAAAAAAAAATCCTAGGATAACTCAAGTAAAATAAGTGAAATAATTGTATGTAAAAAAACTTTAAGACATTGAAGAAAGAAATTGAGGAAGATATCTGGCACATAACTTCTGGAGGTATCACTATTTCCAATTTGAAGAAGTACTACAGTAATAAAATATATGGTATTGGCATAAAACAGGTACATTGTTCAGTAGAATTGAGTTAAGACTCAGACATAATTCCACACACTTATGGACACCTGATTTTTTACAAAGAAGTAAAAAAATACACACTGGAAAAAAGACAGCATCTTCAACAAATGGTGTTGGTCAAACTGGATGGCTGCATATAGAAGAATGTAAATAGATCCACAATTATCACCCTGCACAAAACTCAACTCAGAAGGATCAAGGGTCTCAACATAGGACCAGAGACTCTGAATCTGATTGTAAAGAAAGTCGGGAATAGTCTTGAACTCATTGGCACAGGAAAGGACTTTGTGATTAGGACACTAAAAACAGGCACTAAGACCAACACTTAATAAATGGAACCTCATGAAAACAAAAAGCTTCTGTAAGGCAAAGGACAATATCATTTGAGCCAGTTGGCAGACTACAGAATGGGAAAATTCTTTACCAAATATACATCTAATAGAGGCTAACTATCCAGAATATAGAAAGAAATAAAAGAACAACAACAACAAAAAGTACAACAACCTGACCATCAAGAAGACAAATAATCCAATTAAAAATGAAGTATCAAACAAAGCAGGGAGTTCTCAAGAAATAAAACATAAACAACTAAGAAATGCTTAAATGTTGAACATCCTTAGCCATCAGGGAAATGCAAATCAAAATCACCTTTCAATTTCATCATCTTACAGCAGTCACAAAGGCTGAGAAAGTAAAATAAATGACAGCTCATGCTGGTGCGGTTGTGGCGGGAGGGGGATGTTATTTATTGCTGGTGGAAGTGCAACCTGGTGGAGTTACTATGGAAATCAGTGTGGTGGTTTCTCAAGAAGCTGAGACCCAACACATTTTGAAAATGCTCACTTCCATATGGCCCGTGAGGGTGATGCAAAGGACAAACAAAAACAGTTTTTTCAATCACATGCTCTGACAGTTCCCAAGCTTGGCCCTGCTTCTAAATAATTGCTGGTGAATTACTGTACTTATTTTGAAAAGTAGTTATTCTGTGCCTCGTATTTGGAGATATTAATGAGTACTTTGGCCACTTTGAGATTCAAATGAACTTAAACACTCCCCTGATCTATTTTTTCCTGTTTTTCGGCTCTGCCACACAACGCTGTTTGTACTCTGATAGGCAGGTGCAAACTGAAGCTGGTGCCAGGCATCTGCCATTGCATGTCGATCATCCTCCCACCTAAAGATACATTGCTCACCACCACGATGAATCAGGAAAGAGCTTTAAATAAAAAATGCCTTAGTTTTAGCTTTGACAACACTTTCCGCACTGTATTAGTCAGGGTTCTCCAGAGTAGCAGAACTTATAGAATGATTCTCTTGCTATATCTCTAGAAAGGGAATTTATTAAAATGCCTTAGAGGCTGTGGTCCAACTAATCCAACAGTGGCTGGTTGTGAAAAGAAAGTCCAAAAGTCCAGAAGTTGCTCCATCCATGAGACTGGACATCTCAGCTGGTCTTCAATAGATTCTGGACTCCCACCAAAGTACGTGATAGTGACAGTGAAGGAATGGACTTGGGAACAAGGTGAGAGCAAGACGGCAAAGAGCAAAAGCTTCCTACTTTGATGTTCTTATATAGGCGTCCAGCAGAAGGTGTGGTCCAGAGGAAAGGTATGTCTTTCCACCTCAAGATCTGGATTAAAGGCACATGCCTTCTTGCCTCAAAGAGCTGGATTAGAAGTGATCTACCTACCACTTCCTGTCAGCTATTGCTGACTCAGCCTCCTGAACACAGGTGAATTTTATTTAATCAAATATGTCTCTGCATCATTACACAAATGCTCCAGAGCATAATCAAAAGTAGCACACCTTAAAATAATATTCTACAACATTCCTGTCCTTGTCAAATCCCTCTTTTGCATATTTATCCATACTTGACCTATGCCTAGAACGGTCTGAACTAGAGAACACTATATCCTAGGTGGACTGAATCACATGAGTGAGAGGAAGAGGTCAAGGAAATCTATTTTCATCTTGTTGCATGTGGTCTGGGGCCAGTCAGTGAGATGAGGGAACATCAGCCTGCCAGGGTGTAGTTAGCCTAGGAACATGAGTCTCCAAAGGAAGGCATTCACTCAAGTGGAGAACAAGCTTAGCTCAAGGCTCAGACCATTCCTTTAGGGGTTAAAGCAGATTCTGAACGCATCTTCATGGATCACTACTGCCAAGGGTGACCCCAATAGAGTATTAGGAAAGGGAAAAAGGTGTCCCATCCAATACTGCACGAAAGAAAAGGTTTGAAAAGAACCCATTCATAAACTTAAAATAAGTGGTTATTTAAAGGAAACATTCCCTGTTACATTACTAAAATGAAAGTATCTAACTGATCAATATGGTCACCTTAGTGATCTTGTGATTCCTAGTGGGTTAATAAACAGAAGTGGGTCATCTACGGTGTGCTGGCGGTTTCAAGCTGCAGTGGAGCTAAAGTCAGCCACAGCTTCGCTCACCTATTCTCTTGGATCCAGTGGCCTACACTGGCATCTTCTTGGGATGGTAAATCTGAAGAGAGTGATGGCATTTTAGGGCTACAGTGTAAAAGTGCAAGCTGCCACTTTCATTTAGAAGAAGCTGTATGATCAAACCCAATACCAGCAATGTAGGGGCACACTCACTGTCATCGGATGGAATTACAGCAGGTGCCATTTGTTACAATGGAAGAGCTTCTCTCTAAACCTGACACAGGGTTAGCAGAGAATGGAAAGAAGCTGCCTAGTATCAGACTATGAATTATATGCATATCAACCTAAAGAGGCTGATTTTATCCTCCTGAGAGTCATCAGAAAGTTTGAAATGTGTTAGAATTAAATATCTTAGGTTTATGTTTTAGACAGATGACCCTAATGGCAATTGAAGAATGACACGGAGAGCAATATATAATTTTAGATAAAATAAATAGATGAGAGGCAGACAATAATTTTTTTTTAAGGAGAAGTATTTTTAAGGAGAAGTACAACAGTAGGAGATGAGAAAGCAGAGAAATTAATTTGCTCTGGCAGATTTTGAGAAGACATCTGAATAAGACAGATACCCAAAGTACTTGGATTAATTACAAACAAGTTGGGGCGGGGGGAGGGCCAGCAAGCAAGAAGGTGAAATGTGCATTCACTCAACAAATATTTACCGTGTACTAGTCGTGTGTGTATGTGTGTGCATTGGGTTGCAAATGCAACTTTATACAAGATAATAAAAACACTTCCTTCTCATGAGGCATGTGCATGTAGTGCAGAGTTAGACATTGGCAGAAGAATATCTAAGATGACATGTGTAGCAAACCGGTGAGAGCATTCAGAGCTTCTTCAAGGAGCTCCCCTGATAAAGTCTGGGCACTAAGGAGTTCTTCCACCAGGAAGGAAACAGCACTTGAAGGCTGTCTGAAAGATTCGTGAGGGGAGGGTGAGTGAAATCTCATAATACTGAGATTTCCTGCAGATATACCAGGTGTTCACTTTCAGAATAACTCTGTAATATAGATTTTCTTATCATTCCTCCTTCAGAGATACTGAAATTGGTTCTGAGAGTTTGGAGTTATACGGGTAGGAAGTCGTGCACCTGGAACACAAACTGATATAATCTTTTCAAGTATTCTTCTTTTGTTCTCATTACACAGCCTCCCTAGGTAAGGAGGAGAATGCCAGGCAGAAGAAAGGATATATTCACAGGTTTAGAAGTTGCCTAGAGACGAGCTGTAAAGACACAGAGCTTCAGAAACAAAGGCTGCAGAGGGAAATCTTGTAATGAGGTCAGGTGAGAGAGACAGATAAGATAGCTGACGCATGACATTGTAGCGTGGCATTGTAGTTTATGTGAAGGACTTTCCCTGTTCAAGGTGAATTATAAGATATAAACAGTTTAAGCAGAGATATCATATTAGGGAGGAACAGAGTAATACAAATGGGCCACTTCAAGGATCATGCAAGAACTGATTGGTAGTTTATCAAAGATTCCTATTGTACAAATGGGCAGCTGTGGGTAGATCTTAAATCATTTTAGCTGTAAGTGATTGATACCATACCTTCAGGAGCTGGGGCAATCAGCTGTAATTATTGTGCAGCTTTCTCAAGGCATCTGAGGAATGTCAAAATGGCCAGTGCCACCATAAGTGTACCCTGGCTAGCTAACTGCTACTCCTTATTCTCAGCAGCCATCGCCAGGGTGGCAAGGGAGAATCTAATAGATATGAATTGAGGAAGAGAAATTTACCCATCTCCCAACATCTTGGCTAATCTTAAGTAAATGAACAGCAGAAGGAGGGCCTCCTCTAAAGACTTAAACAGCTAATTATTAATGTTATTAGTGGTTTCAACTGTGCTTTAACAGTGTATCACCGGCCCATGCCCAGGGAAGAGTCCCCTTATCTGTTTCAGTAGCACCGTTGAGGACAGGCAAACCTGATGATTGATAGGAACTTTTGTAGAGTGGGAAGGGTAAATCCTGACCTGCTGGAGAACTGGAATACAGGGTGGGCAAACAGACTGGGATGACTGTGGCTAAGAGTGTCCTGCTTGGTTTTGTTTTTTCCTTCTTATTGTTGCAAACTATTAGATGTCAATAATATGGAAACAACTGAAAACAGTAAGAAAAAGTTATTTTCTCTGTCATAAAAATTAATGACAAAAATCAACTTATTAAGCTCAAGATTATTCCTATTTGTATTTTATAAATACTAAGTATGTATATATATATATATATATATGATATATAGATTATATGTAGATTTTATGGTTTGGGCAACAAATTAGAAGATACTAGAATCATAGACTGAATAATTCAGGATAGTTTAAATTCAGATGAGTTATATTTTTTCTTTGTCTATAATTTGGTAGAATATAAGTTCCTAGAATAAAATGTCACCTCAATGGATTAAAACTGATTCATTTTTTCCAACTAAAATTGTTCTCATATTGCTACCAATTACTTTTTCATTTCAAACTATACATAGGAACCCAGCATCTATCTACTCACGTATCAACAAGTTATTTCTTTTCTAAAATTAAAAAAAAAAAGCGCTGGAATAGCTTCCAACTTTGAAGATCAGATTGGTTAAAAGAAAAGCTTCCCTCAGTAGGCAGACCTGTTCTGCTGTAAAAGTTTAATTAAGTTTACAAGTATCAGGAGATGCAACTGAGTAACTCAAACAAGTAGATTGTAATAAAAGCTTCAGGTGATAAACATGTGACTAAATATCTTTCAAAGTGAGGTGAAGATATAAAATAAACTACCCCACTGGAACCTTAATTAGCACTTCACTTTAGGCCTTTTACTTGTAAAAGACTTAATAAAAGGTACACATTTAATCTATTCTTGAGCCAGTGAATTGTGATGAACAATAAAGCATGTGTAAGGTCATTTTAAAATTATTGATTATTTTCATTATAAGGACTTCACAGCTTGTTAAAATATATGGCCTATACAGTCTTGTAGTGGATTAGAATCACATGGACTGATAACTAAAATGCCTAAACCAAGCATTCTCATCCTGTAGGCTGCATGCATCCCAGGACTGCAGTGAGCATTGCCTAACATGTTTAGTGCTGATGTCAGGCAACTAAGACAAAGATTAAACAATTCTGATTAAGTCCATTGTCTCTCACCAATAACATGACCCTCTAGTGATTGTTTCAGAAATTTATGGGAGAGTTTGTGGGTTCTCACAAATATCAGAGTTTCTTTTGTTTGGGGAATTAGACCAAGAGATTAGGAATAAAAAATGGTTTATAAACCACATGGTTTCCCTACATACTGTACTTCAGGGCTTCCAAATATGTTATTGGTCATTAATACAAATAATAGCACCTCATGTAATCAGATCCTAGAAATTAATTGATTTTATATACCAAAATAATTTTGCTTTCTTTTCAGAAATTGAAATTGAATGTCACAAACATTCAATATAACAGTAACAAGTCAACAATGCATATACAAATCAAAACATTAGATGATAAGTGTGTGTGGATGGCTGGATGTGGGTGTATTCATACTATAGCACACTCTACAGCACCCATGTTGGGGTCAGAGGAAATCTTGTGGATATTGGTTCTCTCCTTCCACCATGAGGGCCTTGCGGAAATTGAACTCAAGTTGTCAGGTGTGGTGGCAATTGTCTTTACTAACTGAGCCTTCTCACTGGCTCCATTGTGTATGATTTTTAATTTTAAACAGATGTGTAATCGAAGGGAAAGTCTGGTGCTGATGGTAGATACTTTAGTAACTAGCACACTATAGTCTTCTTTTACTGGCATTGTCCTAGTCACAATGTTTCTACAAATAACAGGGCAAAAATCTGACTTCAGTATATCTTCTAGGTTTGAAATACTTACATGTAAGTCCACCTGAACACATATCTATAAATATTTAATGAAGTGATAAAATTGCTGAAGAAAACACAAATTGAAATAATTCTGGAAATGAAAAACTCAGTACTCGAAGCCAATTGCAGTGGAAAGCCTTAACAACAGAATGAGTCATGTGGGAAACAACGTCAGGGCATAAAGATGAAGGAAAGGAATTCAATCACTCAGTAAAGGCCAATAAGAAATAAAAAAAAATATGAGAATGAAAAATGGGTGTGGTGATATTTTATTTGTGCTGAAATGAGGTGATATTTTACTTGTGCCTTAATAAATAAAGATTGTTTGGAGATCAGAGGAAAAAGACCAGCCATTATAAGTAAACAAAGAAGTCAGGCAGCAGTAGCATACCCCCTTAATCCTATCACTTAGTAGGCAGGATCTCTATGTGTTTAAGGCCACACTAGGGAACAGAGCCAAGTGTGGTGCACACATACCTTAATTCCAACACTAGTTAACCACAGAGGTCTGGAGTCTATACAGACAGACAGAAAGTGACAGAACTGTGTAGGAAGAAAAAGCGATGCAGCTGGGCTAAGAAAGCCAATGAGAGAACAGAACAGAAAAGGCATATAAACATGAGTATACAGGAAGAAGCTCTCTTTGGAAGCTGCAGAGTTGGTGAGGTAAGGTTGGCTGGTGACTTTCCTTATTTCCCACCGAGAAGATATTACAATTCTAAATGTATATGCACCAAATACAGGCTCACAATTTCATAAAAAATATACTGTAGCTGAAAGTTTTCCTGTGTCCCGCCTGGTCCCACAGCCACTCAGACCCAAGTAAACACACAGAGGCTTATTTTAATTAAAACTGCCTAGCCATTAGCTCAGGCCTACTACTAACTAGTTCTTACACTTAAACTCAGCTCATTTCTGTTAATCTATATGTCACCACATTTTCCATGGTTTTACCTGTGTCCTATTACATGTTGCTCCTTGGGCGGCTTGCTGGCATCTCCCCACTCAGCCTTCCTCTTCCCAGAATTCTCCTTGTCTCTTATCCCACCTATACTTCCTACCTGGCTACTGGCCAATCAGCATTTTATTAAACCAGTATATAAAAGCATTATCCCACAGCAATATACTATTAGATATAAAACCTCAGATTAATTCGAACACTGTGATAGTGGGTAACTCCTCAAAACCCAACTTCCAACAATAGATTATTTAGATTAAAACTAAAGAGAGAAACATTGGGCATTAGTACATCATAAACCAAATTGACTTAGCAAACAGCTGTAGACTTAGTTTCTCTGTCTAGTTGCCTATCTTATCCTGAGTTTTCTTTATGCTATTTTTCTAAATTTTTTCTACACTACCTTCCTCTAAATTTCTTTCTGCACTAAATTACTATACTCATCCTTCCTTATTTATCATAGATAGAAATTAAGAGAGAGACAGAAAGAGAGAAATCTTGATAGAGAAGATTCTACACTGCAGCCTTATACTCATACACCCTCCCAGTCCGATTTTTCTCTTTCTCTTGAGGACAAAACCCCTTGTTCCATTTAATTTTTTTCTACAAAACTGGATGAGTCCCACTGCTTTAACTGGCAGTTCCTAAACTTCTACTTTCTTCAAATACTCTGGAGAGTATATATATATATACTCATATATATATATATATATATATATATATATATATATATATATATATATATACTCATATATGTGTGTGTATATATAATATAACATAATATAATATAATATAATTAATATAATATAATATAATTAATATAATATAATATAATATAATATAATATAATATAATATAATATAAAAATAATTTACATATATTTTTCTTTTTTTCTTAGTCCCTGTTCAGTGGTGCCATCTTTGGGGGCCATCCCTCACTCCCACATTTCCCCAGAGTACTTTTGAGTAGAAGCAGGAAATATTAGTTAGAAGGATAGAGGGGAGAAAAAAAGATAGAAAATACAGGATAGCCTTGAGAGGGCCTGGATCCTAATCCATTGGACCCTGACTGTCTCTGCCCTAGGGTATTTAAAGGAATGCCAAGGGGTGGAGCAAAAGGCCTTCTCCCTGCACAGAAAATGCAGACCATCCCAGACACCTGTACTCAAACCTGTGGTCCAATCATCCTCTCTATGCAGAGCTGCTGAGTAAAACCACTAGGAAACCTAAAAATGGGCTCCAACATGAATCCCACTTTAACTTATTTCATTTTTGAATCTATTAAGTGGAAGTGTAGTTTTGTTGCACTAGAAAAAAACCACAAGCTTGGTTTTAGTTATTGCTCTTTTGATGTAAAGAGAAACCAAGGCTAAGGCAACTTATAAAAGAATTTATTGGAGCTTATAGTTAAGAAGGTCAGAATCTATGACCATCATAGTGGGTACCACAGCAGCAAGCAGGCAGACATGATGCTGCAGCAGTAGCTGAGAGTTTACATTTTGGTTCACAAAACACATACACACACACACACACACACACACACACACACACACACACACACGTGGGAGGGAGAGAGAGAGAGAGAGAGAGAGAGAGAGAGAGAGAGAGAGAGAGAGAGAAAGAGAGAGAGAGAGAGAGAGAGAGAGAGAGAGAGAGAGAGAGAGAGAGAGAGAGAGGGAGGGAGAAAGAGAGAACTGGGAATGGAGAGAGAACTTGAAAAATCAAAGCCTGCCTCCAGTGACACACCTTCTCCAACAAGGCCATACCTCCTAACCCTTCCCAAAATTTACCCTCAATTGGGTACCAGATATTCAGATGTATGAGCCTCTGTGGGTTATTCTTATTCAAACCACCACAAGCTCTCTGGAAAACAAGGGAAGAAAAGAGAATCACATATCAAATAGTTTTCTTACCCTCTAGCCAACCAGCTCCTTCATTTTCCTAGCTCCAATAGAAATGTTAATTCCATCATTAAATAGAAATTATGTTTGCATGAAAACACCTGCTTTGGATTATGTGCTTCTCCAGTTAAATTCCAAGGGGGCATTTTTTGTAAAAAGGTAAAGTAGCTGGGGAAAATGGTTGTTTAATGTTGGCTATAATTCCTTCCCATGCTTTTTCAAATTTGGGTATATCTGTGTGGAAGTGAAAAAAAAAAAGAAAGAAAAAGAAAACACCAACCAACCAACCAACCAAACAAACAAACAAACAAAAACCAGCATGCAGTGGACTACTACCTAAGGACTGTGAAATCTCTTTCATGAGATGTGCAGAAAAAGGGAACATTCTCTAATACAGATATTTTCTTTCAGCAGTTCTAAGGTATTGTCCATTAAGGGCATTTCCTCATTTGCAAAGCAGTATACTCCAGTTGCTGAACATGTTGCCTGGTTTGGATAATTAATCTTTGCAAACACACTTTGTAATTCCTTAAGCAGTATGGTTGTACAAAAGTGAGCTTTAAGGAACATGCTTTCTAGGTAACTAGTTTTCACAAAGATTTTTCTTATTCAATATAAAATCATAGTGATGTAGCAAATGAAAATATTTCAGTTCATCTATTCTTGTTTTTTGTAAAAATCTAGCTAAAATTGACCTTCAAAAGCAACTTATAATGCACTCTGGCTTAGACAAATTCAAAGCACTTGGAAGTGTTGGAGAGGGAAAGATACTTTTAAACCAGGAGTTTAGATGACATCCAGGAAACATGGTGGTCTTTCAGAGCTTCAGCTGTTCTGGAGGTATTTTCCACATACAGTGAATTGAGAAAGCAGTGGGAAATGTGAAACAATAATAGGTTAAAAAACATGTTTCTGTCTACCACCATGGCACCCTGAATGTGCCCAATCTCATCTGATCTTAGAAGATAAGCAGGGTCAAGTTCAGTTAGTATTTGGATGGAAATGTGTTCTGATAAATTAATTGTGATTAAGAGAGTATGACTTCTCAGAACATGTTACCAGCTTGATTTAGTTATTCTAAAATGTATATACTGACAAAAAGCAAACCATGATTTTTAAAATTCAGGATCTTTGCTAAGTAAATACCTTATAGCTGATCTTGCCACAGACATAAAAACGGACAATGTGGGTGATGGATGTGTGAATTGATTCTGCTCTACAGGCTATTTTGCTGTATGTACTTTAGTTAAGTATATATGATAAAATTTATTAAAACTAGAGTATAACTAATAAAAGTATTTAAAAAGTAGAAATATCAGAAATCTGACAAAAATATAAGAATTTCAAACAATCTGCCAGAAATATAGTAGGACAAATATGTTCAGTAATGTTTCAGGACAAAAATCAATACATAAATACCAGTATCAATTTAGCCAAAAACTAAATTAAGAATGCCTTCCAATTTTTTGTTAAGAATTTTTTATTCATTTTACATATCAACCACAAATCCCACTCTCTTCCTTCCTCCCCACCGCCAGCCTTCCTTCCCAACCCACCCCCAATTCCCTCCTTTGAAAAGGTAAGGCCTCCCTGGTACATTCAGTTGAGGCAGGACCAAGCCCCTCTCCCTGCATCAAGGCTGTGCAAGGTATCCCACCATAGGTAATGGACTCCAAGAAGCCAGCTAATGCACTAGGGATAGATCCCAATCCTACTGCCAGAAGGCCCCTTATGGACCAAGCTACACAACTGTCTTGCTTATGCAGAGGCCCTAGTCCAGTCCTGTGGAGGCTCCACAGATGTTGGGATAAAGTTCATGAGTTCCCACTAGCTTAGTTTGGTTGTCTCTGTAGGTTTCCCCATCATGATCTTGATGCCCCTTGCTCATAGAATCCCTCTTCCCTCTCTTTGACTGGACTCCTGGAGCTTGACCTGGTGTTTAGCTGTGGGTCTCTGCATCTGCTTCCATCAGTTACTGGATGAAAGCTCTATGATGACAGTTAGGGTATTCACCAAACTGATTACCAGGGTAAACCAGCTCAGGCACTCTTTCCACTATTGCTAGTGATCTAAGTTGTGGTCATCCTTGTGGACTCCTGGGAACTTCCCTAGCACCAGGTTTCTTCCTATCCCCATAATGTCTCCCCCTATCAATATATCTCTTTCCTTGCTCTCTCACTCTGTCCTTGTTCCACCTTGACCATCTCATTCCCTTATGTTCCCATCTCCTATCCCCTACTCTCTTTTTCTCCTTCACCCTCATTTACTCAGGAGATCTCATATATTTCCCCTTCCCAGGGTGATCCATGCATCCATCTTAGGGTCCTCCTTGTTTGCTGGTTTCTCTGGAGCTGTGGGTTGTAGTCTGGTTATCTTTTGCTTTATATCTAGTATCCATGTATGAGTGAGTACATACCATGTTTGTCTTTCTGAGTCTGCATTACCTCATTCAGGATGATACTTTCTAGTTCCATCCATTTGCCTGCAAATTTCATGATGTCATTGTTTTTAACTCCATTGTATATATGTTCCACATTTTCTTTATTCATTCTTCAGTTGAGGGGCATCTAGGTTGTTTCTAGGTTCTGGCTATTATGAATAATGATGCTAAGAACATAGTTTAGCAAGTGTCCTTGTGGTATGATTGAACATTCCTTGGGTATATGTCCAAGAGTGATATCATTGGGTCTTTAGATTAATTCCCAATTTTCTGAGAAACTGCCATTCTGATTTCTAAAGTAGCTGTACAAGTTTCCACTCCCACCTGCAGTGAAGGAGTGTTCCCCTTGCTCCATATGCTCTCCAACATAAGCTGTCATCAGTGTTTTTGATCATAGTCATTCTGACAGGTGTAAGATATTTGCATTTCCCTGATGACTAAGGATGCTGAGCAGTTCCTTAAATGTCTTTCAGCCATTTGAGATTCTTCTGTTGAGAATTCTCTGTTTAACTCTGTAGTCCATTTTTTAATTGTATTGTTTTGTATTTCGATGTCTAGCTTCTTAAGTTCTTTATATAGTTTGGAGATCATCTCTCTGTCAGATGTGGAGTTTGTGAAGATCTTTTGCCATTCTGTAGGCTGTCATTTTATCTTATTTACTGTGTTTTTTGTGTTACAGAAGTTTCTCAGTTTCAGGAGGTCTCATTTATTAATTGTTGCTCTCAGTGTCTAAGCCTTTCCATTTTTTAACATAATATTTTTATTGAGTTTTTGGGAATTTTACATTTGGGAATTTTACATACATCCCAGTTCCACTCAGTTCCTAGTCCTTCCATGTCTGCCCTCCACCCTTGTAGCCTCCTCCCCTGAAAAAGAAAATTTAAAAAAAAAAATAAAAAAAAACAAACAGAAAAAAAAAAACCCACTTCACTTCTCAGTCTTTAATCACAGATCATTTGTTGTAGTGGCCTTTGGGAGCTGCAGTGTGTCATGAAGTATGCCCTTTGGCCCAAACAGCTTTACTTGCAAATGCTCATTTGCAATAAATTGTTGGTCTGATTCAAGGTCTCTGCTTCTGGTATACCATCAGTCCTGTACCCTCACTGAAACTCCTCTTGGATATTCTAGTGTTGCCCAGAGTCATGGAGATCCTGCAGGTATGGTTCTACAGGACCAGTCCCTTTACCCACTTCAGCAGGTCAAAGATGGGGCAGATTTTGGGGTGGGCCAATTCGAAGCCCTGGATCTGGGCCTGGGTATACTTGAGTTGTTCAGTCCAAGCTTCCCCTGCGATTGCTACTCTCAGGTGAGAGTCAGGGCCAGCTCTCCTGCATCCATGCCATCAGGGACAGCTCTCCAGTATGCACGGTGAGGAATGGGACCAGTTCTTCCACATGAGGTGCCAGTTCTCCCATTTCAGTGGCTGGCAAAGGGTGGAGCAGTTCTCCCAGGGCCAATGAGGGTCAGGGACAGCTTTCCCATGCCCACAACACTGGGGCCAGTTCTTTTGAAAGGGGAGCCAACTCTCCCACTGAGGCAGCAGATGAGGGCTAAGACCAGCTCTTTGGTGCCCAGGCCACCTGGGCCAACTCTCCCATAGCCATCAGTGGTAACATGGGCCACAGACATCAACACAGACCCCAGCTGTGGTAGGAACATGGACCCACTCATGGCCCTTGGCTGCAGCTTGGGCCTGAACATCACCATGGCTCTGGGTGGCAGTGCAGGCCACTCAGATGGGTATGGCTCCTGCATCAGTGTGGCCCTCAGACACCAACATGGTCTCAGCTGACAGCCCAGATCTAGGCATCCCCACAGCCTTTGGTGGTAACGTGGGCCATGGACATCAACATAGACCCCAGCTACAGTAGGTCCCTGGACCCAGTCACGGCCCTCAGTAGTAGCACAGGCATAGACATCACATGGCCCCAAGTGGCAGCATAAACCACCCATATCAGCCTGTTCCTCATTGCCATCCTGTCTTTAGTTCTGCTTCTCTTCACAGTGCACTAGCTACTCTGCTTCTCCTTCTCTCCCATTTCTTCACCACGTGCCTGTTCATCTTAGTGGTGCCTGTCCACTGGGGCTCCTGGGCAGACCTGTGGCTGTCTTCCATCTGCTTAGCTTGCTCCAGGTAGCCCCATCCTTTCCATTTTTTAAATGGTCTTTTAATATTTATTATTATTTATTTTTACATCTAACTACAATTTCTCCTCCCTTCTCTCCTCCCAGTCCCTCCCCTGCACATTCCCCAGGCCCCCCTCCACTCTTCCATTTTTGTTCAGAAAAGGGCAGGCCTCCCATGGATATCAACCAAACATGGCATATCAAATTTCAGAAAGAGTGGGTACCTCTCCTTATGTTAAGGCTCTTGACTGGGCAACCCAGTGTGAGGAATAGGGTCTCAAAACCTAGGAAAAGAGTCAGAGACAGCCCCTGCTCCCACTGCTAAATGTCCCACAAGAAGTTCAAGTTACACAACTGTCACATATACACAGTAGGCCTAGATCAGTTCCATGCAGGCTCCCTGGTTGTTGGTTCAGTCACTTTCAGCCCAATGCCATGCTTGCCACAATGCTCCCTGCCATGATGATAATGGACTGGCCTTCTGAAGCTATAAGCAAGCCCCCAATTAAATGTCTTCTTTTAGAAGATCTGCTATTGTCATGGTTTCTCTACAGCAACAGAACAATGACTTGGCAAGCTATACCTACTGGTGCAATAATGATATAATTGTCATGGGGTAACAAACAACTTTCCTGTTGGATTTAAGGCCTGCTTCACAGGAGAGAATTTGTGCTTGGTATTGTAAGTCTGGTTAAAAACTTATGACTAAGGGGTCATACACCCTAGGGGAGAACCTATGAATGTTGTTTTGCTAAATGTGGCCATAGTAGCAAGCTGCCTCCTAAATATGTGTCTGTGTACCCATACATTTGTGTAGCTCTAAGTCCTCATCAGAGAAGTTTTTTGTTTTTGTTTTTTTTACTGTAGAGAGTGTTTATCACAGAGACTCACAGCCTCTCAAAGCACAGACACTGTAGAATGCTGAACCACGAATGAGAAGTTATTTCACTGCCTCACTTGCCTGCCTCAGAGGACACCCCAGAGAGGGAGTAGACAGATTGTAGGAAGCAGAGGCCAGGAAGGACTGCTACAAGATAGTGTACTCTGGATACAACAGAGGCATTTAATTCAAACTTACTGTCTCTCTGGTTACTTTCAGGACCTGCAGAAGATCAATCTAATCAATATCCCAGCATGAATTGAGGACAGGCTCCTGCCCCCTCCCCCAGATGAGCACTGTTGGCTACTCAAGACTGTTGGGGGAGAAAGGGTCTGTTTACTTTAGAGGTATGAGTTCTAGTTGGTTGCCTATATGCTAGTGGATGGACCCATTCATATATGGGCAGCTTTAATTGGACTCAATGGGTTATAATGGGGTAAGGAAAAGTATACGCAGTTGGCTGGGAGATGTACGTGTTCTGAAAGAAGTTGGAGTGGATAGGGAGGCAGGTAAATTCAAAATACATTGTATACATGTATTAAATTCTCAGAGTAGATAATTTTTTTTAGGTAATAAAATTGGCTGGATAGTTAGGAGCACTGGCCACTTTTCCAGAGAATCCACATTCAATTTCCAACACCTATATGGAAGCTCACAACCATAAGTAATTCCACTCTTATCTGTTGCCCCTTTCTGGTCTCTAAGGGCACTGCATGTGCATAGTGCATGGACATACAGGCAGGCAAAACATCCATGGACATAAAAATAAAATGGACAAAAAAAGAATAAAGAGAGCAATGTCATTTCAAGTAGCATCAATAACTGAGAAATTTCGAGGCAATCCTGAAGATAAAATACTGTAGTAAGTGTAGCTAAGGTGACTTTCAAAAGTTAATAGGAGACACTGGTCACAGAAATTTAAAACTTAGAATGGAAGGATAGGAGCTTGATGTGTTTTCTTGAGTAACATGAATATGGTGCTCAGTGATTTTTATAAGGAACTCATAAGAAACGTGTGAAAGCACATGAGAGCTAAACTTTTAAGGGTCTTAGACAATTTGGATATGAGTAAATTGCACAGAAAAATTATATAAACAATATTCAGGAGAATTTTGAATAGTTTATATTATGCAAAACTGTTCTTCATAAGCATTAAGGAAAAAGGATTTAAAAGTTGAATGAATGGTCATATTTTACACACACACACACACACACATACACACACACACACACACACACACACACACACACACACAGAAGGAGAGTGCACAAGCAGCAACTATAAAAAACAAAGGTTAGAGTGTTATGGTTTTTTTATAATTTCTTTGCAAGTTCTTCATCTCAAATATTCTATTGGGAGCACACATAACTTTTGAAATCATTAAAAATACAGTCATGAAAGCTGAAATACTTAATATTTAGGAGCACCAGTTTTTATGGATTTCTGAAGATGATGCAGAAGATTAACTCTATGTTGATTGGTAATGTTGATACTAATAATATAAAATATGAACCTAAATTTCTGCCTAAGTGAGTTATGTCTTATTTCATATCCTGAAAATAGAAAGGAACTCATTCTTGAAAACTATAGGAAATTAACTTTGAAGTAATTTAAATTTAAATTGAAACAATGATAAAACGCTTATAATGAAGAAAAAGATTATTCTAATTTCAATAGGAGAACATTTTTTTTCTCTCCTGGAGCTCCTTCAAAATTTGTTAAATGCTCAAGCCTTTGTTCTAGATATTTTCTGCAATCCCCTCTGTAGCTGATCATTTCTTCATTCCCTTTTTTTTTCATGCACTTGAATGGTTTTACTTTTCTCTCTTAACCTGCTCTGGACAAGGACAATGTCTACTGTTCCAATGTGTTTACTTTTAAGAGATACTTGTGGTGGACTTGCCCTTTAATCCTTAGGATCACTCATTGAATGAAAGGCTGGGCCTCTGCACTCATGCTTTTAGTGTCACACAGTATGAGGCTGAGATGTGCCACAGTAACAAGTACTCTCCAAATCTTAGTAGCTTTAGAAGCCCAGTTCTTGCACACATTCTAATGTATTGTGGGTTGACAAGATATCTGCTCACTACAGTTGGGATTACAGGTTAATCAGAGTATCCTCTCAACATGCTTCCATAGTAGAGACAGGAAATAAAGAATACACATTATATCCTATGTTCTTTTAAGTGATGGTCAGTTTGGTGCAACCCCATAGGAAATACAGGAGGCTTTGAGAAATAAAGTTTACTATACTTGGGAAGTATAGGCTGCTTATACTCTTGGTGGCTAAGGCTGAACTGCTTCAAGACTCTCTTATAAGTTGTCAAGTTGATTAGAATCCAATGGAGGCTCAATACTGGAGAGCTCTGGGCTTCAGAGTGCTGGAAAGTGCCCAGAGGTCTTCAAGAATACAAGTGGCCCACACCAACTGTAATCTATACAAAACCCAGGAACTGACTCTTCAAAATGCTTAATCAGAGAGCATGGAATCTAGAAAGGCATAGTAAGATCTGTCTTCACCCATCCTTTCCTTGTAAGCATTTTTATGGAGAATCAGAACATGGGAATTTATGTTTAGGAAGGAGCACACACTGTAAACTCTGTTCAGTTTTCAATGTCCCAAGGAAGTCACAGAGTCATGCATGATTCTAGAAGACAGAGTGGAACAGGAGCAAGTCTAGCACAGAGGGAAGATTGCATCTGGGGCAGGAGTTTCCCCTGAGACCTCTTGCTATTTCTACTATGAAAGTGGAAGTTTACCTGAGACTTTAGCTGGATTGGTTGGTCCCTTCAGCATAAACAAAACAGATTCCATACTTCCCAGCCTGGCTTTTAGAGTGAAGTGTTCTATTCATGTCCACTACGTTGAGTTGCTATAGTGTTGTCTTGTATATCCTTTTGATTTTCTGTCTAGATACTTTATCTATTTACTAAGAGTGAGATGCTGAAATCTCTACTAATGTATAACTACGTATTTCTTCCCATAGATCTCGTAAAATCTCCTTCATCTAGTTGGACTTTTCTGGATTGATATATTATATTTATGTTTATATTTATATTTCTAATTGTTATTTTTCCTAATAAATGGGCCCTTATAGAATTCTCCTGTCTCTTATAGGAACTTTTCAATAACTTCTATATTTTTTAAATGAATCTTATTTATTGACAATTTTATACATGTATATAATGCATTCTAATTACCCTCACGCCACCCCTCCTTTCTTCTTCTCACCCCTGTTACCCCCATTTCTCCCTATAAGTCCTTTTCCCACATCATGTCTTTTTGTTTTCTGACCCACTGAGTCTTATAACATATCTGACTTAAATACTATGTTGTATAATGTTGATGTGGTGTCTTAGGCCACCCATAATGCTATGATACCATTTCTCAAACTGCATAGTCTGCAAACAAAATTATTGATTGCAGTGTAAGATGTTGGAAGTCTTAGTGAAATCACATCGATTTGATGACTGGTAATAGCTTGAGTCATGGCTCAGAGGTGACCATCTTTTTCCTCTGTCCTTCCTTGGTGGAAGAGGCAAAGGCACACTCTTGGGCCCCTTTTATAAGGACACTAATCTCATGTATGATGGTAGGACTTCACAAGACTTCCCCTGCTACTATTATCACCTTTCAACATGGACTGTTGAGGGAAAATAGATATTCAGATCATAACATATAGCCAACCAATGCTCATTTGGCTACTATTTGGATGGATATGCTCTTTAATTTTTTCAATTTTAACATACTTGGGTGTCTGAATGAAAATAATTTTCTTATGGACAGCAAATTGTTGAATGACTTTTAAGCTCATTCTGTCAGTCTTTTTACTTTGAATACTCTGTCCATATTTAATGCAATAGGGATTTATATTCTGCATCTCTGATAGTTTCTTCACTCGTAATTTAGCATGTTTCTACCTTCCTTCATTCTTCCTTTGCTGGAGTTTTACTGACCTTTACTCAGGGATGAAAATCGATGTTGTGAGTCTATAGCAATCTAGCCCCACTTGTCTCTGAGTTGGCCCCAGCATCTAAGCTGTTTCTGAATGTCTCAGTTCTGCTTGCTTTGTGTTTTTTTTTTTCTTCAGTCATCAATAATATCACTATGTAGAATAGGCTGTGGAGGTCCACAAAGATTTCCTAGTGAGATCTGAGTTTGCTTTACCCAGCACAGCTGCATTAGAAGATTGCCTGACCATATGCATGATTTCTAGGTGATTGGAAGGGTCTACACTTGGCTGAGCAAGGGGGAGATCTTTTACTCCACCCCTTGGCATTCCTATAAATAGAAGAGCCAGGAGGGGCCAGTGGTTAAGAATCCAGGCCCTTCTGAGGCTATCCTGTGTTTCTATCTGTTTCTCTCCCCTCTACTCTTTTATCTAAATCTCTTACTGCTCTCTCTTCAAGAGTACCCCAGGATAAAATGTGGGAGCTGGTCTCCCAGCTGGCCTCCCACAATAGGCTAATTAAGAAAAATTATTTGGGGGATGCTGGCAAGATGGCTTCAATAGGTAAAAGTACTTGCTGCAAAAGCCTGATGATCTGAGTTTGATCCCACAATCATATAAAGGTGGGAGAAGCACCTCCACAAAAAATGATTCTCTGGTCTCTACATGCATGCTGTGGCATTCTCTCTCTCTCTCTCTCTCTCTCTCTCTCTCTCTCTCTCTCTCTCATACAATAACTAATTATAATGTTTAAAAATTTTACTGCTGAGTAATACTCCATTGAATAAATGTATCACATTTCCCTTATCCATTCTTCGGTTGAGGGGCATCTAGGTTGTTTCCAGGTTCTAGCTATTACTCAGCAGTAAAAAACAATGACATCATGAAATTTGTAGCCAATTGGATGGAACTAGAAAGAATCACCATGAGTGAGGTAACCCAGACCCTGAAACACAAACACGGTATGTACTCACTCTTAAATTGATATTAGACACAAAGCAAAGGATAACAAGGCTATAATTTAAAACCCCAGAAAAGCTAGGTAAAAAGGATGACTCTAAGAGGGACAAACATGGAGGGCCCTCAAGGGAAAATTGCTGTGGGATGTTCTGTATGTCAAATGTGTTGCTGATTTGTCAATAAATAAAACACTGATTGGCCATTGGCTAGGCAGGAAGTATAGGCGGGACAAGGAGGAGAATAAAGCTGGGAAGTGGAAGGCTGAGTCAGAGAGACACTGTCAGCCGCCATGATGACAAACAGCATGTGAAGATGCCGGTAAGCCACGAGCCATGTGGCAAGGTATAGAGTAATGGAAATGGATTAATTTAAGCTGTAAGAACAGTTAGCAAGAAGCCTGCCACGGCCATACAGTTTGTAAGCAATATAAGTCTCTGTGTTTACTTGGTCGGGTCTGAACTGCTGTGGGACTGGCGGGTGACAGAGATTTGTCCTGACTGTGAGCCAGGCAGGAAAACTTTAGCAACAGAAAATAGTTAAGATCTCCTGGGTAAACTGGGAGGGGTGTAGAGGGAAAAGGATGGAGGATGGGAACAGGAGGGACTGTGATGGCTGAGTGGAGGGAGGGTTGGAGAGGGACAGCAATGAAAGAGATATCTTTGTAGAGGGAACCATTAGGGGATTAGGGAGAAACCTGGTGCTAGGGAAATCCCTAGGAATCTACAAGGATGACACCAACTGAGACTCCTAGCAATAATGAATAGGGTGCCTGAACTTACCTTCCCCTATAATCAGATTAGTGATTCCCCTAATTGTCATCATAGAACCTACAATCGATGACTGATGGAAGCAGATTCAGTCATTCACAACCAAGCACTGGGTTGAGCTCCTGGACTTCAGTTGAAGAGAAGGAGGAGGGATCACAGGAGCAAGTGAGATCAAGATCATGGTGGGGAAAACCACAGAGACAGCTGACCCAAGCTGGTGGGGCTCACAGACTTTGGCCTGTCAGCTGGGGAATATGCATGGAACTAAACTAGGCCCTCTGAATGTGGGTGACAGTTATGTGGCTAGATCTGTTTGGGGAGCCCCTGGCAGTGGCACCAGGACTTATCCTGGGTGCATGAAATGGCTTTTTGGAACACATTCCCTAAGGTGGAATACCTTGCTCAACCTTGATATGGGTGGTGGGTGGGGTGGGGAGGGGAGCTTGGTTCTGCCTTAACTTAGTATGCCAGACTTTGTTGACTCCCCAAGGGAGGCCTTATCCTCTCTGAGGAATGGATGGGGGGTAGAATTGGGGGAGGTGGGGGGGATGTGGGAGAAGGGGATGGAGGGGATACTGGGATTGGTATGTAAAATGAAAAATCTTTTCTTTAAATAAAAAAAAATTTAAAGAAAATTTTTTAATTTTGGACCAGTGGGATAGATCATCAGTTAAAGGTTCATTCTGTTTGTATGTTCCTGTCAACTTAAGGTAGACTACATCCAAGTCATGCCATGCACAACCACACACATATGTCATTCATACATATACACTTTAACAATAATAATAGTAATAATAATACTTTTAAATTCATATTTTTATAATTTTGTTTTAAATCTCATAGAAAAGAAAAGTTACATGCCCCACCAACACTAATAGCACCTTTAATATTTATGAAGTTACTTTACCCAGTTTCTTTACTTTGTCATATAGCTTCAAATTATCTTAATTTATGTATAATGTTCCCATCATTTTAGCCCCAGCTACTCCCAATAGCACAACTTGTAGGAAAGATTATTAACAAATTGTCTCACCTACTGGTTATCTGCAAGGTTTAAGTTTTCTGATTCAGTTTTTTGAAGGACAGTTTTGCTGGGTATAAATGTTTTTGAATGAGAATCTTTATGGTTTCCCAGTGTCTTAAAAAAGAGAGAGAGAGAGAGAGTTTACTTCTTTGGGTTTCTAGTTTCTGTTGAGAAATTAATTGTTAAAAGTAACTAAGTATCCCTTGGTCATGTTCATTTTATTCTTTTACAATTTTTAATTTTCTCTGTTTTTCTTTGTCATCTATGTTTGATTCTCCTATACCTATATCTAGGTATACTTGGTCTAAGTATATTTGGAGCTACTGATTTCATGAATGCGTAGACTCATCTCTTACTTAAAATTGGGGCAGGTTTTTATATTTCATTTCTTCATATACATTTTATGATTTTTTACCTGTCTTTCTTTCTGGAACATCTACTACATATGTAATGGTATGCTAGTTACTTAGCTAACTGTATATACTAATGTTACTTGGCTCCTTTTAGCTCCATGATTTCCCCCTTCCACCCACATTTGCTGTTTTTTAGACTAGATAATTTCAATTGATCTCAAATTCATAAATTATTTTTATGCTTGTTAATGACTGCGATTGGAACTCTTTGATGAGTTTTTCACTTAAGTTCTTATATTTTTCGGCCTTGGGATTTCTATATTGGCCTTTTTGTACTCTGTGATATTATCTTATTTTTTTCCTTGTTTTCTTTTTTCAGCTTTGCATCTACTGTTACATTTAGCTCTTTGAATGGGAATGTAAATTGTTTTTTAATTTCATGTGTGTAGTTGAGTGTATGTTTGACCACTATACTGCATACAGGTACCAGCAGAGATCAGAATGTTAAATTAGTTCCCCCAGGAACTGGAGTTACAGGCAGTTGTAAATCATCAGACTTGGGCATCAGGAACTGAACCTGGGCCTTCTGCAAGATGATATGTTGGGAGCAGAGGAAGCCCTCAGTGAATACATTCCTGTGTGAATGTGATATTTATGTCCCGAAGACTGATCCCCTATCAAGACTACTGAGATGATCTAAACCTGTCTTTTTGATCCAGACATACACCATAAACCCTGCCTCTTGTTTGACTTCATGTAATGCCCTTATTTAGTTGCATGTAATAACACTACTTCTCTGTTCAACTGTATACAGTAAACATTCAGGGGTGCTGTGGTTTCTCCATCAGAGAGCCCAGCCCAGTACTCATAATTCAAGCTTTTCTGTTTCTGTATATGTGTATGTCTATCATTTCTTTATTCCCTCAACACCCCAATCCAGTGAAAAGAGTCCCTGGAGAGAGACAAGGACTTGGCAAGAAGTAAGAGCTCTTAACCATTGATCCATTTCTCCAGCCCTCTTTGTGTATATTTAAAACAATTGATTTAAAATCTTTGCCTAACAAGGACAACATTTGTGCTTCTTCAGGAACATCTGTTTGTCTTTACTGTGCATGAATCAGATATATTTCTCCTCCCATCCCTGATAACATGATATTTTTACTTTACAGCATGGTACATCTAGAAATAAAATACTTTTTCCTCATGCAAAAAAAAAAAAAAAACTCTCTAAAGTCTAGTCAGTCTTTGTTTTGTAGTTTGCTGTGGCTTTTGTTAGCCATTTATCTGTATTTTGTAGCTGGGTGGTCTCTGGTGTCCCAGTCTGTTTAGCTACACATTTTTGAAAAGAGAAAAAAAAAAGTAAGGAAATGAGGAAACACAGCAAAAAGAATAGAAATAATAGCTCTCAGTTCTTGAAAATTAACCATCTGTTGTGGTACCTCTTCAACACTGCAAGTCTTTTTTGCTTATTTAGCCTTTATTTCTTTAAAATATTATTCATTTATTTGATGTGTATGTGTGCATCCCTGAATGTTTGTACATGTACTACATGTATGTACCATGTGTCCCTGGAGACCAGAAGATGGTGTCAGGATCCCTGGAACAGGAGGTACAGATGGTTATGAGCAGTCATGTGGATGCTGGGAACTGAATCTGGGTCCTCTGAAGGAGCAACCAGGGCTCTTAACAGCTGAGCCATCTCTCTAGTCCCAGCTCTTACTTCTAGCTGCTGTTATGCCTAGACATTAGTCAGAACCAAAATTTTAAAGCTACTTAGGCATGATCTAGGCATATACTAGGCATACATGGGATTTCTAAATTCCTCTTCATACATAGATGTTTTTGAACCTTCTAATTTCCCAGTGACATTCATAGTTTTTCTCTCTAGGCATTTAGTACTATATTGTTTTCATCAACTCTATATTAGCCTTATGTGGAAACTGGGATTTCAATTAATTTGATTTTTTCAAAATACTTCTCTGCGCTTCTCTATAAAGAGTGAGTTGTAAGTACCCTGTGTCAGTGTCAGACTTTTTTTTTTTAGTCCCTTGTAGCTCTAAACAGGTTAAAATGAGAAGACAAATTTCTTTATGGTAAGTCTGCCTTGTCTTTCCTCTAACCAGGACTGCATTGAGAAAAAGGTCAATTTTTAAGCCTAGGGATGTGGCACCATAGGGAGCTCTGTAGGACATGTAAAATGTCACAAGTTTTTTTAAATATAGTTTTAAGTTTTATCTTTTTTCTTAACTCAATGCGTCTTTGCTACAAGCCTTTAAAATTCTTCAGCATCTAGGCAAAACTATGCTGACAGTTTAACTTTGTTTCTGGATGTTTCTTTGGACCAGCAGACTATGAGAACTTCCTGATTCTTTGGTTTGGAGGTTCTACTTTATGTCTATTAGGAACAAGCGTAAGACCTATTAATCTTTTAAACCAATGTTACTTTCGTTAAAAAAAAAAAAAAAACTAAGAGCATGCCATATAGCAGGTAAAAAGTAGCTTACATATTAAAAATGTATCAAATATGAGATGGATATATCCCACCAGTGCCAAACATGTACAAACTATCAAATGGATGGGTAAAGGTAGTGAATCTCCTCATTCTCTGCGGTTTGCTATAGATGCATGACCTCTTCCCTAGTTTGCTTCCTAGTGTGAAAATAAAGCAGAAACATAAAGGTGAGGGAACTGACAGTCTTTAGAACTAGGAGTAATCTGTACTGATGAAAGAGATGTGTTGACTGACTGAAAGAAACACAGATTCACTGAAGTGTCAGAGGTTCTTTTAGGGACAGTGCCTGTCTCTATAACCTGTGTAATTGCTGCTTTCTCTATTATGCTTACTTTATACAGTCCCATTGAGATACTTGCTAGAATTCTTGGAATCATAAGGGTGGAAAGATTTTAGGGATCAGCTGTCACCATTGCCTTAATTTACAGGTGTGGAAAGAGAGACCCCCAAAGAAGACTTTCTTTCTATTGCTTATTGATTATCCTCTGCAACTTAGGCAGTGTTTTGTTTTCATTTTTTATTATTTTCAGTCCTTCAGAACTTCTGGGGTGTTGCTGGTACCCAGTCATTCCCATATCTTCTGGACAAATGTCCTGAATATTGATTCTTTAGGATAGTTTGCTAGTTTGATATTGAGAGCTGCTGGTAGCAAAAGTCCATGGAGTATACAGTAGTGACAACTAGAGTTCAGAACTAAGGGTTCCTTTAGAGGAAACCATCACGCAAGGCGTTATGGAATTACTGCCTTTTGAATGAACTGACTGTTTCTTGTTGTAAACTTCTTGTGCAATAACAGCTATGATTCTCCCCATTTACTGTGCATTTCCATGTTATGTGTACATGTAATCTCACAATTGCATCTCAATCTTGGGCAGAACTTTCCCTATACATTTGGGTTAATTGGATAACCAGCTGTGTTTATTTTTCATTAACGTACATCTGGCCAGGGCCATTTTCTGGACAAAAGTATTTCAGCAAAGATACTTTTTGAAAGGACAAAACTGCACACAGATAAACATTAGCTCATCTTACTTATAGATAAGAGAAAATAACCACTAGTAATTAAATCCTCAACTCCTTACTGTAGATGTAACCAACCTTCTTATTAAATAAGAAATACAGAACCAATGCAAAGAAGAAAGCCAAGAGGTCAGAGCTAAGAGCTAAAACCTTACCCTTCCTCCTGCGGTGGTCCTACCTCTCCGAACCAGAGCTACCCCTGTGTTAAAGTCTTTATATAGAGTTCCTGTTCTGCCTTCTCATTGGTTGTAAACCCAACCACATGACTGCCTCCTTACGGCCTGTCTGTATAGGCCTCCAGGTTTTCCATGATTGGTATTGATTAAAGGCATGTGTATCCAATAATGGCTGTATCCCTGAACACACAGAGACTTACCCAGCTCTGCCTACCAAGTGCTGAGATTACAAGAGTACACCACCACTGCCCTGCTTTCCTATGGCTTGCTAATAGCTCTGACCCCCAGGCAACTTTATTTATTAACCTACAAATAACATTTTAATACAAATAAAATATCACCATACCTTACCTTCACTCTGGGTTATTTACATAAGACCCATACTTAAGAAATTTACTGCTCACATTCCTGGGATGATGTTTTAGCCAATTGTTAGTTACTGAGTTAAGGTAGTTACTTCCCACTGATCCAAGGAGATTGCCTTCAAGGCCAGGCAGGTGATAGTTGCCTCTTTCTTGTGCAAATTAAGTTTTAATTTCTCCTCAGGCAGGTGCTGTTCCTAGATTCTCTAATTGATCTTAGCCTTTAGTTGACCCTACCAGAGAACTCCCCTTTAGTCACTCCCATTTTGGGTTGTAATTGGAAGCTGACATTTATTATTTTATGTGTGGATCCTTATCACCTCTCTCTGTGACCCTGAAAACTTCAAGCCTCGCATTGCTTTACCAAAGAATTACTGCTTGTGTGTATATACTGGTTCCCTCACAGCACAAAACAAAGATGAGGACAGAGACTGAAAGAACTAGATAGAGATGAGAAAACAGCAGGAAGGACTGAGAGCAGGAGGGACTGAGAGGAGCTAAGGATGAGAACAAAAGAAACTGTGTGGATAGAATTGACTTAGAAGAATAAAGTGAATGAACTCAGGAGCTCAGTGTGCTTAGATTCATTTGATATCCCTCAGATTAGAATCCTCAGCTGATTGTTAGACTCTTCCATGGACCCTGGGAGCAAACAGTATCGGCTGGACCTATTATTGTTTGCGTTAGTTTGATTCCCATTTGAAGACAGGACTAGTAGAGCAGTTTCTCCATGATTAAGAATACTAATGCACTCCTTCCATTCAAGGTGAGTCTGTTTTCTTATGAGTGGTAAAACTCCTGGAGCTTTGAGCCAGTCCTTTCCCTTTATTCTGCCCTCCACATTATTGCTTCTTGTGAAGGTAGAACCCATTTTTGCAATGACCTGTAAGATTTATCAACTTGCTGCAGGAAGTTTATATTCTCAATGCTCTTCTTGTGTGAGCTATGTATTGTTGTATATATTGAAAGTGGCCCAGCTAGAAAAATGAAACAATCTTTTCTTGGCTACTCAGCCAGACTTCCTCAGCCTCGGAATTCTGAATGAAGCATGACTTAGCTTGCTCCCAGTTTCCTTTGACATTCTGAAAAGGGCAGTCCTGCCAGGTTTTCTCATTATCATTCTGCCCTTGCTTCTACTGTCTCTGATTGTGATGCAGGTGAGTTGTTACTGACTCTATTATAAGTATTATAAAGTCCAGGCCCTGGACCTGTTGTCTGGAAACTACATGTGTTGGGGTAGGCCCCATCTCCCAAGCTATCCTTCCTCAGTCACTTGCTTCAAGTTTGAACTTCATGTTTGGTAAAGAGTATTGTTTGATTACCTTGCTATGATCCTGAATTGTGTGGATTTCTTGAAAATAAAAGATAATGTTTTAAAAAAAATATATATATATATATTATGATTCATTTTGTGGTCAGAAACAAAGGACATGAAATTCAAAAGGAAATAAAAAAAGTGGAATAGAGGAAATGTGACAGACCTACACAGGAAACCACCTGATTGAATATTTATTCTCAAACATACTTCACACCCTTTTCCACTATCAGTATCAACAGAATTCTGAACTTGTAAAATAAGGATCAATCCAGGGATTCTAGAAGGCCTCTCAAAGGGTCTTCTCTATAGAAATGTTCACACCTCCCATGAACCTTTTATATTTTTTATTTTATAATATGGGGACAACAGTTAATAACAATATACTGACTGGGAATAGTGCAAGTCTGTAATCCCACTTTTAGAAGGCTTAGACAGGAAATGCTGAGTTTGAGGCCAGTCTGTGCTTACAAGTAATCTAGGTAAATGTGTGGTCTATAAAAGGACTTTGTCTCACAACAAATGCACAAACAAATCACCCACTTACCTATTATACTGATTTTTCAAAAAAACCGAAAAAGTAGACCTTAGTTGCTCCCACCATAAAATAACATTGTGAGATAATGCATACATTAATTAGCTGGATCCAGCCAATCAACAATGTGTGTAAACATTTGTAATTTCAATTGAAATGTAATTTTTAAATATTAAGTTGTCTTTATAAGGTTGTATTTGTGAGATACTATGTGATATTTTGATACATGAGAACATTATGTAATATTCCAATAAGGGTATATTATATCCTCAAACATAATAATTTATCTGGTGAAAACAAAAAGCTTTTTATTCTAGCCATTTTCAAGCTATCCAATTCATGATTGTTATCTATAATTACCTTACTTTGTAAAAGAAATCAAGAATTGTTTTTCTGTTTATTATAGTGCCCACTGCTCTGTTTTCTGCACCCTACATGGATATTGCAGTGCCTTAAGTGTGCAATTTTTCTCTTCCAAATGAAATTTTAAGCAATTTCCTTAACTTTACACATACTCAGATGTGGGACATACTGGTTTAGTTGGTCCTCAATAAATGGTTATTTATGGTTAAAGGAGAATATGAAATGAAATAAGTGTGTTATATGTAAACTCCAGGCATTAAACGAAATCTAAGACTCACCGTTGTGAGATATTAGTTTAGGATGTATTGCCTTTGTTTATGCTGTGGAATATTTGTTTAATGATGCACAGATTTGCTGCATTCCTTCATGTTGTATTTGTTTAACTCTGTGAAGCTGTCTTAATATGCCTGTCTAAAACACCTGATTGGTCTAATAAAAAGCTGAATGGTCAAAAGCAAGGCATGAGAAAGGATAGGCAGGGCTGGCAGGCAGAGAGAATAAATAAAAGAGAAAGAGAAGAGAGAGGAGTAAGAAAAAGAGAAGAAGAGGAGGAGGAGGACACCATGGGCCAGCCTCCCAGCCACACTACCAGACATGGAGTAAGAAGGAAAGAAATGTATATGGAATAGAGAAAGGTAAAAGCAAAGAGGCAAAAGGTAAATGGGATAATTTAAGAAAAGCTGGCTAGAAACAAGCCAAGCTAAGGCCAGGCATTCATAAGTAAGATTAAGTCTCTATGTATTTATTTGGGACCTGGGTGGCCCCAAAGAGCAAAGAGTGAAAAAAAAGAACCAATTACAACCCACAGCAGGATGTCAATGGAGTGTTTGGTTAGAATGGGCCTGAATCAGACTTTGGCCAAGTTGAGCATAGTGAGGTTGACCCATTTTCCCCCTTATTCCCAGTGAGTATTAAACTACAACAAGAATTTTGAAATATATAATACCAATATTTGGTGATGTGTTGGGAATTCAGTAAGAATATATCCTATTTTGGAACAAAACTGGATTTCTCAAGAGGTTACTAATTATAGCTTCTCATATTTTTAAAAACAAATTTTTTACTGTTTAGACAGAGTCTAACTCCATAGCTTGGATGGTCTGGAACTTTCTAGGTAAATCAGATTGGCCTTGAACTCACAATATCTGCCTGCCTCTAGCTGAGATTTAAAGCACATGCTACCACATCTGACCTATTGTTTCTTATATGCAAATTTACTTCTAGCTTCTAAGTACAGTTTGAATATTATTTTAAAACTCTGGCTTAACTTTCCAGATAAGATATGCCTCCTTATGAAATGATTACATGAGTATATTGGGGGGAATCAATTGTTTTGTAATTAAATTGGTTGCCTGATTTATAGGAGAGAATGTACCTCTCATACTATAAACCTGGGCAAAAGCCTGTGGCTGTGGATGTCATGGGCCCAAGGGTAGAAACATATTACCATTGCTTCCCTAAATGGATATATTGCCAAACTTCCTTGTAAATGTGTTTATACCCATAGGCTAGTGCTGTTCTCAGCCTTTCTTGCAGAATGCAAGACTCATTATTTGTTTAAAGTATTGAGAACAAGTGGTTGTTGAGTATTCATTCCTAAATGAGACATTTATATCATCCCCTCTGGCCCCAAAGTTCAGGAAATACCATGGAAGATGAGCGGGAGAAGGACGTAATAATAAAATGTTGAGAGATTGCCATGAAATGCTGCCATCCATATACAACACCGCAGTGTGATTAAGCACACACAGACACAGTGGATACCTGCGCAAGATTGGGCCCTTCAACCTTCAATCATCAGTAGAAGACATGCTCACAAGGCTCCACCCCTTTCCAATGAGTTCTTAACAGCTAATGGTTGCTGCAGGATATAGTTTCTGGGGGACTAGTTGAGAAGCACAAGGAATTCAGAGGGAAAGGTAGGGGAATAAGAGATGGTAATGAAGGTGAATATGGCCACAATACAATGTACTGATAATGAAACTGTCAAAAACAAGGAGAAACAACCAACAAACAGAAGTCTCCCTGGCCAAAAGTACACAAATAGTGTTTGTCTTCTTGTCCTTTGAATACTTTCTCCTCCAGTCTGTTCTATTGTGATCCTATGAGGAAACACTATTTATTGAACTGATATTCTGCAATCATCTGGATGCTGGTCTTCCCCAGTCTTCTGAGGATAAACACGTAGGACCAAGTACCACGAAAAGCATTGCCAGAGCACACACTGAGTATGAAAATAAGTACTGCATTTACTGCTGTTACCTAGAACAGACTACAGGTACCATTCATCACCTAATCTTACCTTAATTTTCTGTGAGCATTAATAAAATGATACATGGAAAAGGTTTATATTAAATATGAAAAATAATTTTATAAGGTCTTAAATAGCCTATTTGCTATATTATTTAACAAATATATTTTATCTGAAATTGTTTTCAAGAAGTACATATTTTCATTGTTCAAACTAAACTCATTTCTACATCACATTTACATTTAAACATCACATATAATACTAAGTCATTAAGCAACTTAAATGTTTGGGTATTTTATCTGCATCTTATAAATACTGAAATGTTTACTTAGATAAATTAAAAAGAAGTCAAATTTTCTATTCAAAATCAATTATGTGGTTCCAGTGAATAGAGTCTTTTCTCGGGTCATCAGATCTCTAGTCTATACCCAAACAGTGAGGGGCAAGGCATGTGTGGCATGTTTCAGCACAGTCCATGCTTCTCTGGAAACATCTATGAAACCTTGCTCTTTGGGGCGTCCTGTCTGAGTTGAAAGATCTATATATACCCCTGTGACTTGAAGCATTAAACATATTAATCTTTTTCTAGTTTATTTTTTATGACTTTTTTCTCCACTGGACATAAATCCTGAATCTTTCAAATACTTATTCTACTATTAACTCCTAAAGGCCTTTTGTGAAACTTGGATCACAGAGACTAACTTCTATATTGTAAATACCCCTTGACACACACTAAGTGCTGGGCTTTTACTAAGGACATAATATACTATCAGACATAAAAATTACATAAAAAAGTGAGTTGGACCATTGGAGTTTAAAAATATGTGTACTGGAAACGGGCAATCATTACTGATCAGAGATTTGATCCTAACCAATGCTGAGTTCCAACTGTTATAAGTAATGGTATCACTTACCTGTCTGGTGGGAGCTGTCTTCTCTGTGCCTATCCCATCTCCAAGCTCTTTTTTCTTGAGCAGCTGAGTTGTTTGGAACTTTACTTTAGGGAGGAGCTTCACTATTTTTTTCACCGCTAATTTGAGAGGGCTTATGCCTTCATTTCTAGAAACTAAGCTTGAGAATAAGGCATAGTTTTTCATACAAATATTTATTTACATGACATTTATATTTAAATAAATATATATTTCATATATATTTCCTTCATATAGATATTTCCTTTTTGTGTAATTTTCCATTTGTATAAATACATGTGGATTGATATCTAAATATATCACCTACATTATATTATTAGAGATATATTTATGTGCTTGTAAAACAGTTACTATCTTAAATGCTGTGTGTGTGTGTGTGTGTGTATGTGTTCAATAACCCCCAACAATCATATAAAGTAGGTAATACCTCCATTTTTAAGATGAGAAGACTGAAAGACAGACAAAATTAAGCATCTTGTCCAGGTCACATATGCTCTGAATGTTAGATGTTTAGACTTTTGTGTATTGGTTTAAACTCTACCTAATTACATACGTGTACATCAACAGCTCTACCTATGTCCCGTATGCTTAAAAAGATTAGGGGTTGCCCTTTCTGTTGCCAAGCATAAACTTGTTCACATGGTTTTCCTTTAAAGTTACCCTAATGTTACTTTAAGAAAGAATTGAAATGACTCCTTTTCCATAAAGGAATATGAAGTAAATTAGTGTTGCTCCACTATTACAGGATTTGCTTATCATACTAGTGACAGTCACAGCTATTTTCAAACAATTCATCACACATGTTCAGTAAATGCTATCTAGCTTAACTGACTCTATTGTTTCTTCTAAGTTTAAGGACAAAAACATCATATTTAAGTAAAGAATTTTTCCCTACCTATAAGAACACTGTTATAATTAGCTTCAGCTGTCAAACTGAAACAGCCTAGAATTATCTAAAAGCATCTCAATTGGGGTATTGCCTCCATCTGACTGGCCCGTGGGCTTGTCTGTGGGGCATTTTCTTGATTGCTAATTGACGTGGGAGGGCCCAGCCCACTGTGGGTGGTTCCATGCCTAGTTAGGTGGTCACCGGGCTCTATAAGAAAAGTAGCTAAGCAAGCCAGGTGAGGCAAATCAGTAAGCAGCATTCCTCCATGTTGTCTGCCTCAGTTCCTGCCTTGACACTCTGATGCAGTTTCTGGAGATGATGGATGGTAACCTGTAAGATGAAATCAACCCTTTTTTCCCCACAAGTTGCTTTTGGTCATCGTGTTGATCACAGTAGCCAAAACAAACTAGAATAGTTACTAAACCAGAGTATCAGTAGAAATTAGTAATTGTTGCAGTAAGCTCTTCTATGTTATTAGAATTCCGCAACTGTCTGAACTTTAATAACGTATAGCTACATTAGATTCAGAGCAGGATCAGAGTTTATGACTAGAGTCAATATGCCTAATATTTCTAAAATTGAAGTTCCATATAAGTCAACCTGATTTATCAATAGTCCATTATTCAGTAAGTCAACTCCACTGTCAATGTCACCTAGGAATTTATGGAACCAATTACTCCTCAGAGGCTGTCACTTGGCTTTTACTGTGTGCCTTGCAGAAATGTTTTGCTGAGAATAATTTGTAAGTACAGATAAGTTAGAGGGGAAAAGTTTTATGCTGGAAAGAGAAAACAACCCAAGATAAAGGGCTAAACTATAAAAATGTGAAGAGGATCAAGTAGATAATTAGGGAATAAATAATTATATAGAAATTTTCAGGTATATGTAGTCAGAGATGATACAAAAATCTTTTGGAAAAGTTAAAAAATATGGAGGTATAGAAATAAGATCATCAGGAACTGAGAAGCCAATTGTTGTGTTTCAGTCTTGGTTGAACACCAACATTACTTGGGAAGCAATGAAAACTGCTAGTCAATTTAAGGGAGATCTGAGGAGCGAAGGCATTGATGTCCCAAGGTGACCAGAATGGTTATCTAGGGTACAGAAACTAATTGATGATTTTGTATTTGTCAGTTCCTTAATTTGGAAAGATTACAGATGTGAGTTATACAGAAAGATTGATAAAAAAAATTTATCTTCAGAAAAATCTCCAAATCTTTATTTTATGTATAAGTCCCTAAGCTGAAAATTGGATTTCTTAGGAAAAGAACCCTGATAGTGAATTAATATTTAGTGAATTCCTTTACATCTAGTATATTTCTTAAAATTCATGATGAGTCTATCTTATTTATAGTAGTCATCAGAAAAATTAAACTTTTATTTCCTATGAAGAACTTTGAACAGACTTAGTTCCATTTCTTCATGTTAACAGTAGATCTTTAGTGTTCATATGTGAAGCACCTACTCTGTGCATCCACAAAACAATTCTTATGTGGCATCACACCTTTGTCCAAATTCACAGCACATACAGCACCAGGAGTAAGCTTGGAACTGTGGGCTTTGGGTCTTAACAATGTAATAACTTAGGGCAACTGACTGTGACTAATGGACCACTCAGGTGTGGGAGACTGGTTATTAAGGAGGCTGTGCATGTGTAGCTGGCAATATGTAGGGATGTCCTGAATCTGCCACAATTTTTTTCTCTGAACATAAAAGTAGTCCAAAAGGTATTTATTTGTATACTTATTTATTATTGCTTCAAGAATTTTGGTATTTAAAAACAGCAGCTAGAATATTCGCTGTCTAAAATTACTAATAGCTGTTATGGTTTGAATGTAAGACATCACCCCACAGGCTCATAGGCTTTCAACTTGGTCCTCACGTGGTGGTCCTGTTTGGGAAGATTATGGAAGCTTTGAGAGGTGGAGTCTTGCTGTGGGAAGTGGGTAACAAGGGGTGAGCCTTGAGGTTGTATAGCCGGGCCCACTTCCTGTGCACTCTGTTGTCTGACTACAGGTACAGCGTGACCAGTGACTGCCCACTTGTGTCAACATGCTGTGTCACGTGCTTGTGTTACCTAGCTGGGAAGGATTGTATCCTCTCCAACTGTGAGCTAAAACAAGCCGTTTCTCCTTAAGTCATTTCTTTTTATGTACTTTGTCAGAACAACTAGAAAACTTACCAACGAGCCAGCTACAGTCATCAAAAATGACTTGTTCTTTTGTACGGTTGCTAGAGATTACCACAAAATACAGGGAACCAAAATATCAGTTTAGTCTCTCACAGTCTGGAGTCCAGAAGTTCAAAATCAACCATTATTAAGATAAGGCAGGAGTCATGTTCCCTCCAGAAGCTCCTCGTCCCTTCTGCCTTTTGTGAGTGCTAACATTTCTGGACTTGTGGCAGTATTACTCCATTTTCTCCATGGTGTCTTTGTGTGTGTGTGTGTGTGTGTGTGTGTGTGTGTGTGTGTGTGTAAAATACATCTCTTTATATGTATGCATGTGATTAATTGCCTTGGGGACTTAGTTGTTTGTTCTTTTCCCTGTTGCTGTTAGTCTGACAAAGGTAACTTAAGGAAAAAAGGATTTAGTCTGGCTTCCAGTTCAGGTGACAGTTCATTGTGATGGGAAGTCACAGCACAGGCTCTTGATGGAGCTGTTCATATTGCCTCCACAGTCAGGAACAAAGAGCAGCGAATACATAATGATGCTCAGTCCCCTTTCTCCACTTATATAGTCCAGGTTCTCAGCCAGAGAATGACCCTACACACTGTGTGTTGGTCCATCCACCCCAATTAATATAGATAACTCCTATGGGCATGCCCAAAGACCCATTACAGAGCCCCACTTGGATATTCCAGGTTAATTTAATAATCCTAAAACCTTCAGGGTTTTTTGTTGTTTGTTTTGTTTGTTGTTTGTTGTTTTAAAGAGGTCCTGAGGATTGATCCTACAGCTTTGGGTGTGCTCTACCTGAACTATATCCCCAGCCCTCATCTCATCCTCTTAAAAGCACAACTTCAAGGACCATTTCTTCCCCCTTTGCCATATGAGCTAACGTTGATCCAGGGCTTAAGAAGCAGAGATGTTGTTTGATGTGGGAGGGTTTCTTAAGCCTGGCACAAATTCTAGGTTCACATATTGATCTTGGAAAAAGTTTGCTTTAAAGTATGTTACAGACTAGAATATTACTGGTACGAGGTGTAGATGACTGGTATTGGCATCTTCTCCTCCATGGTCTGAACTTCCTCACTGTGAGGTGGAGCTCTCTGTGTATTTCCTCCCTAACCACAACAACAGCTTTGGTTGGGGATGTTGCACAAATGCCAATCTATAATTTTGCCTCTTATGAGTGTGCTAGCTGTAGAACAAACGTGTTCTTATTAATAAACAACTTCTCCATCTCCATGCTGCCCTATTTGACAAGAAAAGACAGATCAGGATGAGCTGTTCCATATGTGTGATGAGTGTAGTATGGAAGGTCCTAGTTTTTCAAAACAGAAATGGAATTTCCCCCTCAGAGCAGAGGTGGCTAAACTTTAATCCCAGTTCTAATAATATATTCAGCCCAGGGACTGCTGCTATTAGGCGTTCTCAGGTGGTATGTTGCTTCTATAATGGAGAAATAATGGAAATTATTAGCAGAAGTCATGAAAGGACTAAATAAATAGTAGCAACACCCATCAGGCTTCCTTAAGTTGCCAAAACATGATGTGAAAATGCCTTGATCTGAGTGATTGAGAAGCTTTAGAAATGCTTACAAAATATTTTGCAGCATCAGTGATAGTCTGACCCTTGGTTTTGGAAAGTACTATTTCCAGCACTTCTGAGGAATGTGGGTGGACTGAGTCATTCACACCCTTCTCAAGGCACCCCCTTTTTTCCTCCTCCACCAGCCATGAGCAATCAGCTACTTTCAGTCCTGAAGAAAGCAGTGGTTTATTGAAGGCACTTCTGATTTAAAGCTCAAAAATCCAATGATGCATTTGAATCCTCAGAAAATCAATATTCACTAATTTTGGTTCAATTCAGGAACTCTGATGTAAGCTAAGACATTAACAAGAATGTTTGGATGTAAAACTATTAATAGTGTAAGACTCTTTTTAGGGCTAAATGCTACGATGGAGTCCAATGAGGAATAACCATAACATAGAGTAGAAGTCTTAAAGAGAAAGCATGCAAATCTTAACCACTTGGAATACTGTAGCCTCACCAATTCATAGGGTCCTAGATTTCCTCTGAAAATGTTGGTGGGGCTTCCCCTAGAGATGGTCTGTAAGAATGAGGCCATGATCATGCACCACAAATGCTGTCACTCTTGTGTTGCCTTCTATAATTTCCTGCCTTAGGCTCCTTCAGTAGCCCTGTCAGTTAATTAGATATCAAGAGCAAAACATATGTGCTATTCTCCCCTGCTGCCTCTTGGCTTTAACTGGGCTGCTGAGGTCAAGGAAGAGACAAAGCTGCTGATCTATGTGGAGATTTTCTAGGGATGTGAGAAGGGCTGAACATCATACTTTCAAACCAGGTTTTGACCACTTCCATTTTCTGCTGCTCTGTGGTGCTGGAAGAAGCCTGCCTCCTGGCCCCACCTTCTATCGCTTTTTTATTTTTTATTTTTTTTATTTTGCAATACAATTCAGTTCTACATATCAGCCACGGATTCCCTTGTTCTCCCCCCCTCCCGTCCCCCTCACCTTCCCCCCAGCCCCCCCCCCCCCCATTCCCATCTCCTCCAGGGCAAAGCCTTCCACACAGACTGAGATCAACCTGGTAGACTCAGTCCAGGTAGGTCCAGTCCCCTCCTCCCAGGCCGAGCCAAGCAATCCTGCATAGGCCCCAGGTTTCAAACAGCCAACTCATGCAATGAGCACAGGACCCGGTCCACTGCCTGGATGCCTCCCAAACAGATCAAGCCAATCAACTGTCTCACCCATTCAGAGGGCCTGATCCAGTGGGGACCCCTCAGCCATTGGTTCATAGTTCATGTGTTTCCATTCATTTGGCTATTTGTCCCTGTGCTTTATCCAACCTTGGTCTCAACAATTCTTGCTCATATAAACCCTCCTCATTCTCGCTAATTGGACTCCCAGAGATCCACCCAGGGCCTAGTCATAGATCTCTGCTGAAACTCTCCCAGATGTGCATCCTTGAATCAAAGAAGGTGGCTTCTGAGAAGTCTGCCTTTAATCTCCATGATAAATAAATGTTTACAGAAACCAGAATGAAGCCCAGTAAGACAGAGTTTGAGTTGGGGAAGTTGCCGTGTGTGTCAATATCTGATAGGCAGTGATGGTTAAGTGAGAATTATTCTATCTTTTGGACTTTTATGCAAGGTAAATTCCTTACGTGAAGTTTCCTAGTCAGAGTTTTGAGGTAAAGCTCTTTCAGAAGGCCTGAGGTGCCACTTTTCATGTCTTCTCTGGCATTCCCGATACTATTTGCCCTGTCATAGCCAACCACTCACTGAGCACAGGCTGTGCTTTTTGTTTTGTTGTTAGAAAAGCTTCTGCCTTGTCTAAGAAGTGCTGAGTCAGCAGGGTGACAGCCACTGGCAGAAGGGCTGCTTTGTGAAGTTATCCAGAGGACTTGGCTTTCTCCTCTCATCACAAACGTCCCATCAGCTGCCATATCTTTGGCCCAATGAAACCTGCCTCTGGATAGTCTGGAGGGTGCAGAGATGGGAACACTAAGAGACGCTGTGGGTGTGGTTCCAGTTCTGCAAGTCAAGTTTGAGTTGCATCTTCCGACCATATGATTATACTGGGCCAGATGAAGTCGGGTACCTTCCAGCTTGACCTACCCATCCGTCAAAAATGCTTTCTACTACTTGATAATTTTCAATTGCTAGTCACTTACTGTGCCCCATGGCTGACCTAGAAGGCATACCAAGTTTTAAAGTCCTGCTCTGCTATAAAAATGGTGATGAACTACAAATTACATGGTCTTCTTGATGTTCATCTTTACATTTATGCAGGGAGAGGTGGATTATAAATATCTTCATATCTGTAACCTCAAATTCCCAGTATGGGGACATTTCTGTAAGAGAGAACTGTGCTTAGAAAGTTAAGGTTCTTATTGAAGAGCTGACATCAAAGCTGGTAAATGATTGGCTTGAAATTAGAACCAATTTTTTCTTCTATAAAGAATGGCATCCTTTCTTTCTACCTTACTGTAAACAGTACTGAACTGTGTAATCCAGAATGTACAAATATCTTGTGAACAGTGGAGAGTGTGCTCCATACGTTCCTTCTGCATTGACGTAGTGGAAAAGGGCCACATTTTATATTACTTAAAAAGACAATAGAAAAGTCACTACAACTGCCAACATCTGGATTTCAGTGAGTTACATCTTTTCTTAACATGCCAGAGTCACCAATACAGCACCCGCTTTGTCATCACAACCTACTCTTCAAAGCAGACCTGCTTGCTTCCTTGCTCTGAGTGTGGTTCCCACCCCATGCACCGATGACCCCCTCCATCTGTATCATGCCCTTTCTTTGGTGCTTATGATAAATGATTTAGTAAGCATGATACACAAGGTTTTCAAAAAAGGGACAAATTAACTTCTCTTTATATATCTAGGAGCCATTGATGTAAGATATCTTACCCATAACACTCTTCTTTGCATTAGGAATTAAAGCTTAAGAAAAATATGGAAAGAAATTAGTCCATCATTTAGGTCTCATGAAAAAGAAGCAGCCAGGACCTTTCAGATATTAGCCTGACTAACAGCTCCTAGGGGACAAGACCTAATGAGCAATTTTTAGTGTTACAATTTTTCTTGTTAGATTTGACTTCTAACACAACCTTCTGTGTTGCTTTGGAAATTTTAATTGAATTAAATTTCACCAAATGAAAGACTTGTATCATTCCAAGTCTATAAAAGTGTGTGATGCATTGGGGATAGGAAAAGAGAGAAAAAGAACAATAGAAAGCTCAATTAATTTCTTCACCATGAACTCCCCACGAACCTCCCACAGTTAGGAGAGCAAGCTGTACTTGAGATTCTATTGTCCAGGACACAGTCTTTGTTTAAAGAGCTAGTGCAAATTCCAAGGCTTTCGTTTATTGAATTTAGCTACGTGGCATGTGGCCAAAAATTTAATGAGAATTGAAGCTACTGATATCTCCCACCATTCAATTCTGTGCCACCGGGACCACAGCTGATGGGAAGGTGAAGTGTCTGACGGTTCAACACAGACCAAATATATTCTGTCTAGTTGTGACTTTCATCAAAATGAAGTCACCTTCATAACAACGGCTTGCAGCAGGAGGTTTTCCTCATTTTCCATTTTTGGCTAAATTTTGAGAGCAAATAAGGGAAAATAAATCACTCTGTCCTCTTTTTGCCTTACAGAGTTGGGGAGCCCTTTCAAGTCTCACAGTAACAAGATGAAAGCAGAGGTGATCTTCATGTTTGTAAAGTTAAAAAAATTTGCTTTGCAAGTGTTATGAGGATAAACATTGCACCGTTAATCTCACAGAATATCTGATAATTGAGTGAGACAAACCAAGGAAGATGAAAAATGAGAGGGCAAGAGCCACACAGATCTTAGACCCCCACCTCTCTGTATCTACTAGGAAATGGAAGACTGCTTTCAATTTTCCCCATATGTTTACTGTTCACTGAATACTCAGGATGTTTTTGTCTTGTGGTGACATGCTTGACATCTCTGAAGGATATGACTTGCTTTGTAAGGAAAAATGAGGCTTTCAGTAGCCTGTGTGTGTGTGTGTGTGTGTGTATGTATTTCTTCTCATATGTTGGCTAGAATTTTACATGTCACAACTTCTGTCACTCAGATGAAAGCATGAAGAATAATATTCATCAGCATTAAGCTTGTTGGTTGTAAAGGTCTAAGTCTAAACATGGAGCTACCTTTCTTGCTTCAAAAGGTTAGATCTGGGAAGTATGGAAAACTGGGCACTAGATAAAAGTAAAGAGTATCCTATAGTCTATTTTTCTGAGAAATTCCAGTGTTTTTCTAATTTTTTTTCAATAGCATGAATGCAGTACTAATTCTAGGGAAACTGATATCAGATTTTACTCAGAGTTCACACTTCAGTGTAGATGAAAGTTTCTCTGGTCCTGCCCTGCCCTGCGGTCATGACCAATCTCTCCTACCCACATCCTGCAGCTGCTTGGTCCCAAGTAAACACACAGAGGCCTGTGTATTACTTACAAACTGTATGGCCTATGGGTCAGGCTTCTTGCTAGCTAGCTCTTATAACTTAACTCATTTCTATTAATCTATATGTTGCCATGTGGCCATGGTTTTACCGGTCTGCAGGCATCTGCTGCTTCTTGGGCAGTGGGCTGGGGTCTTTTCCACATCTGCCTTTCTTCTTCCTGCCTCTCTCTTGGATTTCCTGCCTGGCCATAACCCAACTTGCCATTGGCCAGAGAAGCTTCTTATTAATCAATCATAGCAACACTCCAAAGATGGAGCCACTGCTTTAAGAAACAAAGGAGTCAGGTGGAAGTAGACTTTTCTATATGTTACCAAGCAGATGAGTTTAATGTGAAGTTAATTTTCATAATTAGGGATATTGAGAATGTCACTGTGATTATAGTTACCTAAAGAGATAGCCTTTCCAAGTATCATGTGACAAGTGTGTTCTCAGTGGATTAAATGGTAACATTGTCCACTATTGAGCTAGATTCACAATTAAATAGACCAAACATCTGTTGTGGTGACATCTACCCAATTTGCTTTATGGTAATAAATTAGGTCAGGTCTAAAATGACTTATCTCTAAAGTTATTTTGCTTTAATTGGAGTGCTGTAGCAGTAATGGACATGTTGGCTAAATTTGTGACCTAAGTCTTTCAATTCTCTCTCTGTTTTATGAAAATCCTGTCCATGTGTCTGGTAACATGCTAAATATTATGTTCACATGAATTTTATTTCAGCTTTGAGCATTTGCACCTGAGTATCATAGAATTAAATGGACTGGAATGGAGAATAGTTTTAAAACTTTTGAAATTTCATCTTGGTCAAAAAAAGGATTCTAACATAAATAGGAATTCTTTGGGGGTAAGGAATTGGCATTTTTGCTTTTAAAACACAGAGCAAGGCCATGAATCTGAAAAGTGAATTATTCATGTGAGTATAGATGTTGTGAACTATATTGATTAGGCCAGAAGCTGGAAGGTATCCTTAAAAAATTCTGCAGGCATGCCAATATGTTTTTCTGGGGCAATAGAAGGCTATAAAATATTCACTGCTTTTTAATTATTTTATTAATGATAATGTTCTAAGAGGCAGTTCCAACTGGAAAGGATTGAACTTGATAAAGAGGGTGGTCAATTGTCATAAGAATTCTACTTAGAAAATATATTTTTCTGATGTAAGTACATTTTTATATGACTGGCTGTAATATCCTATTGCGATAGTTTTTATAAGAAATGTCAGTTTGTGACAAGGTACAGAGAGCTGGTAAGGACTCATGGGGTTTTAATATGCTGGAAGAATCTTTTGGGTATTCAGAATAGTACATGAGGAACTTCAAAGTTAGCAAAAATTCTTTAAAATAAACCAAGAAAAACAACAACTCTTCTTGCACCTGTGAAGGAGGTGAGGTTGACCTGAAGGCACCAGAGGATACCACAACCTTACCAGGGCAAAACCTAGGACCAGAAACTTATACAAAGCTAGGGTCCCCAGCAAATAAGAGACCACTGATGTGGTCAAGTCAGCTGCAAACTCCAGGGATGGTGCAAAGGAGAGCCATGTATTCCTGTGAGCTTTATCTCTGGGAAAATGTCCAGGTTCTTATGCCAAACATCAGAGGGAAAAAAGCCCTCTTCTGCCAGGGGAGGGGAAAGGAGCCATATTGAAACAAGTCATATTACTCTATTCATAACAGGGTCTTCTTTTGGGAGGAATTGCTTAATTAGAACCTCACCTTCTGGGATTTGGGAAAGATGTTTGGAAAGATTCAGGTGGGTGGGCCTAGGCAGGATCATACTGAGGGACACCACACAGATGCTCAGGGCTAAGGAAAACTCGGACCTCACAGCAAATCATCCACCCCTTATTTAAACACCACTCTTCCTGATCACTTTCTGGAACGCTTCCAGGGAAGAGTGTGATTCAATGTCAAAAGGGGCTCTGCCTCCCGGTGGACCAGCAAGGTCAGCAATCAGTCTGCCCATAAACATACCCTCTGCTGTCAGGTTGTCTATTGCCCGTCAAGGAATACAGGGCTGTAACAGTGGGTTTCTCCTTTCACTTAGGGGAAGATGCTGCCCTGGACAGCTCAGAAAATCGCCAGGTGGGAAGTGTTTAGTGTAATATCTGGGCATGTAGTTCCCATTTCTGGGAGAGCAAGGCTTCTGATAAACTGAGTCAAGAACATGACTTACTCTTAATGTCAAGAGAGGCCTCGATTTTTCTCAAATGTAATTTAAATACAGTGCCCCCACGCTGGGATATCGCTTACAATGTAGGATAGTTAAAGTAGCTTGAAGAGATGCCAATAAGCTTTGAACCCAGCTTCAGACAGCTCACACAAGGGCTGTCTCACTCCTCACAGATGGAGGAGAGGGACTGTTTTCCTTCTTACACTCTCCAGGAAGGAGGTGAGCATTGATGAAACATGAAACAACATCCTTCTTAGGGGCAATGCATAAACATTGTTCTCTGCTCTACACACTCAGTAATGTGACAGAAATTCAATCAGAAATGGCATCTTATGGGATTTGTGTGCTTCTTTTTAGGAGGTAAAAACTGCAGCGCACCCTCAGAAGACACTTGTTTTCTGTTTTTAATCTTTGCTGTCCCCTGACCTTGAGAAAACCATTCAATTTCTCCGACCTTCCATTCTTCCATGGTGGCTGATCATGACAACTTGTTTCCTAAATACAGCATTAGTATGGGATGATTTTGCAACCCAATTAGTTCATCAGCAACAAGTGTGCTTGAAGTTGGCATAGGCCAGACTGTTCTGGTGGCCTTGGTCAAGGTGGAATGGCCATGTAGGGCTATTACTGAAAACAATTGAAAAAGGCTGCCAAGTTACTCAGGTAGGCAATAGAATTGACTTGACTGGGAAAGAGAAACAGTCAACTCCAAGGGATAAATATGTCTCAAAAATTGTTAACTAAGCTTTTTTTTTTTTTCAAAGTTTGACTATTTAAGCTTAGATCAAGCAAAAAGTTTAAGAAAACATTATGAATTATGGTTTATAGGCTTCTTAAATTACTAACGCTTCATTGTCTATGAAATTGAATACTTGCCTTTACTATCTGATTATATCAACGAAAAAGGAATGGGTTTCCAAATTACTGCTATTTGTTTGATCTCACTGAATTTTACTGTTAAATATATCATGTGAACATGTGAGTATAGACTTTTAGATGTATAGTGAAGTTACAACAACAAAAAAAGCCTGAAAAATGCCCTAAGTGCTCTGCTTTTGGGTCTATTCAATAATTGCAGAGATTTTGATTTATTCTTCCTGCTTCCTAATCTATTCATTTCTATGTATCTCAAGATAATAATGAACATACATACAAACCCTAAAAGCAAATATTTGCATCAGTGGCCAGTTGCCTTTCAATTAATTTCCCCCCATCATTGGCCTTTCATTATTGGTATGTTTGGCAGATAGGATGGGAAGGACCAAGATCTCTATGTAGCCCAGGCTAACTTACAGTTCTGCTTGAGCTTTAACCAGTGGAGATTACAGGTCTGCAGCACCTGTTTCAAAATACCTTTTTATGTATTTGTTTAGTTATTATTTATGTGTGTGTGTGTGTGCATACAATACCTACATGTTGAAGTCAGAGGACAATTCTGAGGAGTTAGTTCTTTCCAGATACCTTGTGGAATCTGAGATTGAATTTAAGCCTCTGAGTAGGTGCATCAACCTGCTGAGACATTTCTCTTGCCCTCTTTACCTTGCTTAACAGCTCTGCTGTGTCTGCCATTTGTTCTCAAACCTTCTCCTATGTAGACTAGCATAGAGATGCCAATTCTACATAGTGCTTGAGAAGTCTCCCGTAACTTTCCAACCCACTTTCTATTCAGTCCTCCAGGAAACCTCTGCAACTGGCTGACTAGGAATTATTATTCTATATCTATATATGAATGGATGTCCAAAAATGCCAATAAGCTACACAGAAAGGACAGCCAGTTTCCTTGTTTGCTCTACTTAATTTCTTTTTCAGAGCTGCATTCTTCTTTATTTATGCTATATTTCTTTATTAGAAAACATTTGATACTTAAAAACAAATATACATTATGATTATGATGCACAGTCATAAAGTGATATCAACCTCGTGTGAGAACTGGGACATCATAGTGTGTCTTAGGGATGTGTTTCTCTCTTGCCTCTGACCCCTTCCCACATTCTATATAGAACCAATGGCTATTTTAGATTTTGAATATATTTCTCTCCTATTAAAAATGAAAATGCTTAGATTTTCTTCAATACTATGTTGTTTAACTTTGCAGTCTTTGGTTTGTACTTTCAAGAAATGGTAGTGCCCTGTAGTACCCTAAGGTTTGCTTTTTCATTTGCTGTGATGTTGATGGGCTCATTTATGATGCATTGCTTGCTGTGGTCTATCCATTTTTAGTGCCAGGAATATATAAGTATGTGAATTTACTCACTGACACTTGAGTTTATCCATATATTTGTCAGAGAACATTTGAGTTATTCTCTATTTTCATGAATATTAATGCTTCTAAGATTCTAGAACATATGCAGGGGTCTCTCTATGCATTTAGTTATGAGCACAGTTATAAAATACATGTGCTAGACTTTAACAGGTAAGGGCACAGTATTTTGCATAGTGCCTGTAAAATTTCACTCCTACTGATAGTGTAAAAGTATGCTAGCTGGTCAATAGGGTTTGATGTTTAATATCATCATAGTCCTATTTTCAGGGTCTTGGTGTATATGATCCTTTGTCTGGAGGTTAAATTTTCCTGAAATGGAGATTGAACTTGGATCTCTTCAATTCTTTTCACCAGTCAGAAGTGACTGTCTCTACTAAGCCATGTATTCACATGAGATCAGAACCTACCTTGCCACAAGAGAAAACTGGATTCTGATACCATAGCAGGAAGACCGAACTGTCCAACCTTTCGATCTTTCCTCGCTAATCCATTGCTTATATCTCCAAAATCTCAAGGAAGGATACACCTTTTCTATCCCGACTGAGTCTTTCCACTCTGCTTTTGTGCCGTCGACCCACATATCCTCCTTTTTGTTCTACTGTAAGCAAGCCTGGCCTGCTGAGATTTGAGAACATTGGAGCTATGAGTAGTGTGCTATGTGAAAGGACTAGAAATTCACAATGGGGGTTAGGTCATGATGGATTTTTCATGGCAAAATATGTAGAATCTGCTGCCCCTTGAAGACTCATAAGCAGGCCTCCTTTAGAGAGCCAACCAGGAAAAAAGAAGAGCTCTGGATGAGGAAGCCTGGGGTGCATATGTCGGCATTGTAAAGAAGTAGACATAGCTGATCTCTGTTCTGAGGTCTGTCTTTTTGGATAGCAGTATTACATAGATATTTAAAAGATCCAGAGATATTCATTAGCCCTAGAGAATGTTTATAGACATTTTTGGGACCAGAGATGTTGACTGTTGGGCTTGGGATTGCACAGATTGTTACCAGCGATGAACCTCCATTAGACTCAGAGCATCCCTGTGCTCATCCTGAGCACAGCTTTCACAAAGAGTCAAAGTCTTTGTCTCCTCTGCCTGTCTGTTTAGTTTTACTTTGAATAATTAAGCTAAAACGCCACTACTCCATACCAATTCCCCAGGCAATGGTAAAAGGTAAGCTTTCAACTACTATACTGAATGTTTTCTACAAAACTAAAACCTTTTGTCAGAGAATTTATATTTTAATTCCTATATAACTCCAGCCCAGGGCTGTCTGTGGGTGTGCTTTATATGGGAATGATGAAAAAAAAAGGAAGAAAAGGAAGAAAGGATGGGAAGGAGGAAGGAAGGAAGACTGGTTAAAGACATGGGGAATGAGTTTGGGAAAAAAAGGGGGTCCCACAGGGAACTTGGAAGACACTATAAGTCACACTTTAGAGCAGTGCCCCTAGGTAGCAAGAATGTATGACTATTTAGAAATTCATTCACTTATGACTCAGCCTTCTTAAGAGCGTTCCTGCAGTGAGAGAGAATGATCATCCCTAAGCACATATAGCATTCCGTATACAGAAAGCAAAACCGATTCCATCAGCCTGAAGGGAGCCCCATAAAGACTCAGGAGTCCAGACTGAAAAGTACTTCTATGGATGCTGAGCCCGAGCAATGTAAATGGATCTAAAGGGTGACATAGACCACTGGCTCCTTCTGCTGTAGCTTTGACAAGATCTTTGATGGAATGCTCCGAGGCAACGATAGTGAAGTGAATCTCTATTACATGAAGAATGTATTTTTGTGGGCTGTCTCACACATGGCTGATAAAAATAATTCATACAATGTTTTAGGAAGAAGTTGGACAATGCATCTCAGGAGTTTTAAATATGGACAGAACTTTTCTAGTGTAAATAACAATTATCAACTACCTATTATATTGCTGATACCTTTGCATGTAGTTTACTTGTACTTTATTATTTAAGTCTCTTGGCAATCTGTTATAATGTGATTGCTATCCTTATATGATGGGTGCAGAAAAGAGGCTTATTCATGGCTGTGAGTTGCTCCAAGTCACACCAATAGTCAGACCATTGCAAAGCTCTAATTTGACTCAATTCTGCTCAGTTCCAGTTAGTACATTTGATGCCAGCACAATATATATCAACTGCTGAAGTACAGTTCAAAAGGTGAAATAGTTTTCTAGTGTTTCATAATGAAAAAATAAAAAACAATTGTATGTCAACAATTATAATATTGTATGATTTGTGTCAGTCGAAGAAAATGATTTTTATCTCTTTAAACTAATGCTGAAAATCCATAGTTGTTTTATATGGAATATTGGTAATTATATAGTAAACAAAAACTCAAGCACAAAACATTATGTAATGCATTTTTACTTTGGGAAACTGAGCACAATTAAAACTCCACTTGAGCAGTCAGTACACAGAATGAAGATACAGAGTCACATGCTCAGTGGTGGGACTCTCCTTTCTAGTAATCAGCACAATGCTACTCTCCTCTCTTACTTCCTTGATGCACCTTCAAGCAGTGGCATGGAGACTACATTTTCAAAGGTGTTGAAGTTAATAAGAACTGCAAATGGGCAAAGAGAAGGGTCCTCTGTGTTACCTTGCCCATAGGGTGATTTATCTTTTCTTTATCCATACAATATCCTTCCTTTCCACAAAGAATCATCTCTTCATCATAGCTCTTCCGACAGTGACAACCTGGCTTTATGTGATCATCCTGTGAGTAGATCTCCCTCACAGGGCTGTAGATCTCGGATGTGTGGCTCATACTGTCTGTAGTGGCTTCAAAGCCTGACCTGTACCTGAAGAATGATGCCTGCCTAAAAAGTCATTTTTAGAGATCATGGACTATGGGAGCAAATGAACTCTTGGGGTGTTTGTTCACTACTTTAGTGGAGGAGGGATGAAAGTAGATGGGTCGTTTCCACACTACTCTGATTAAGACATTGAAGGTCAGCAACAGGAAGTTTGGGGGACCTAAACATTCAGTCAACCTGCCTATCTAGCCCTGAGTCATGAAATTACATTCAGAGCGGCCACCTGACACAAGGTCATATAATGCTACAGCCCATCATTTCCCGCTTGCTGTGTTTTTTCCCAATTTTCTGTTCATTACTTTCTCCTGTTATTCATCTATGTGCCCATCTTTTCTCTTTTCTCTTTTTTCTTTTCTTTCTTTCTTTCTTTCTTTCTTTCTTTCTTTCTTTCTTTCTTTCTTTCTTTCCTTCCTTCCTTCCTTTCTTTCCTTCCTTCCTTCATTCCTTCGTTTCTTTCTTTCTTTCTTTCTTTCTTTCTTTCTTTCTTTCTTTCTTTCTTTCTTTTCTCCTCCTCCTCCTTCTTCTTCTGAGAAAGGTTTTTCTTCTTCTTTTTCTGAGACAGGGTTTTGTTGAAGTACTCCACATTTAAGGTTGCAGTTCATCATGTCCGGATAGCTCTCTTTGCAGCAGGACTCCCTCTCTACCTTATTTGGATAGTCTCTCCAGCCCGGATGCCTGACCTTATTTGGAGGCTGTCCCGGAGCTTGGATGCCTGACTTATTTTAAGTATGACCTTTGACATAGTTCCCTGCAACTGCTCTTCTCCTGCTGCCCATAGGATAACTAGGTGTTGTGCTCCAGCTGTATGATAGATCTTGCTTCCAAATGCAGACTAGGTGATGCCCCAGCTGCTGTCCCCATCCTATAAATTCCCCTCACCCTGAAATAAAGTTGAACTTTATTTCCTCTGTGTAGCCCTGGCTGTACTAGGACTTGCGTTGCAGACCAGGCTAGCCTCAAACTCACAGAGATCCACCTGCCTCTGCCTCCCGAGTGCTGGGATTAAAGGCGTGCGCCACCACACCTGGCTCTTACTATCTTTCTTTATGTTTGCTTTGCCCAATAAGCAAAATTCATTTGTTCAACAAAATTTAAGTGCTTTTGAATGCTAAGCATACAGGAAATTCAGGAATGTATCTGAGATACCTTTTAAATCTGTCAATCAATGGGAGACAGAAATGTAAACAAATCATTGAGATATATTATTTATACTATAACAGATGTATATTGAGTGAAGGTAGATTGGTGCCACACAAAAGGAAGTGGTTAATTTTACTTTTTAAGTTTTCACAGAAGAAGAGATAAAATTCGGTTTTTGCATATTTCTCATGTCACCTAAATAGACTTTGTTAGGGCCTCTGCCCTACTTCTTTTTAAGAATTCATTCTCTTACTTAATAAAATGTCTGTGTACCAGATACTATGCAAATAGTATAACAATAAATATTGGTAAAAGATAAGATATTAAATATACTAATATTTGGACTCATGTTCATAGTGTGTTGCAAAGCATTTGGATTTTTAGTAGCAGATAGCTGATGAAAATCCCCGAGGCTTCAAGTGATATGTCCTACGGAAGCCTTGTGTACTAACAGATGAGTCATGTTCCATGCACTTGACCACTTTCAAGTGATTGCTATCTTTCCAAGATGCAGTAGTAACAAACAAGGTCTACAGAGGACCCTGCACAGCTTAAAGCATTTCACAGCTGTTGCTCCAGAGATCATACTATCTGGGAAGAAATGCTTCTGAAGATCAATAACTTGGTTCTGATTACATCTGCATAGCCAAAAAACATGGCCATTGAGTATAAGAGGCTAGGGGCTGGCAAATGTTTTTCTTTAGCTGCATTGCTTAAAGAAGGCGTCCTTGATACTGTGCTGGTGTGAGAAAATCACTTAGGACAGAGTTGCTTACCGCACTTTGCTGTCACAGTGGCAAACATTGCTTTGGGTAACAACTGGAATACCCATCATGGTGCTCTGCACAGGACAGTAGGGGATTAGACAAAACTTTTAACTAAGAAATCCAACAAGTCTTAAACCTAAATGAAGGGGGGGCTCTAAAGGCTCATATTAGAAGGAGATCACAGATTAAAATTTGACCATTGATATCCGGAGGAAATATGTGATATTGCACCATTTATATTTACACATTTTTAAGGGACAGGAGGAGCAGCAACCTTTGGACATATAGTATCAGCTTGTGTTTGTCCATAGCATCTGAATCTGTTCAGATTCTATTAGCTACAATCCATTGCTTCTTGGTGAAAAGGCAGAGGAACCTGCAAGAATGGTGATACCATTTCTTCACTTATGAACACCTGGTGGGTCGATATTTTACATATTGTGAATAAATAGCAATAAGCATGATAGCAGGCATCAAATGGATTGCACAAGAGTGGTTATTAGAATCTGGGAAAGATATGAGAGGAAGGGCGGACCAGGTACTCAAGCAGAGACAGAAGCAATAACTTGCAGAGTTCTACAGCACCATGACTGTAGTTTATGATAGCTTGTTCCATATTTCTTGACAAGAAAGGAATTCAAAGATCCAAACACAGAGAAACATAATGAGGTTGAAATGCTGATCCTTGTGATTTAAATATTATACATTGTATACATGTGTCAAATTAAGATGCTGTCTCCTACAACTTTGTTCAATTAAAATAATAATCCAAAGGAAAGAAAAGTAACAGCCCATCAAATCCATACTGGTTAATGTCAGGTGACAGTGCCCATGAATGAATTTTAACTAAGGAGGCACGTTAGACCTTCTAATATACCCTTAATGCTGTATTATGATCCAGCTATCATTGCATGGGTGGGTACAGTTTGAGAAATTATCGGGTTGTATGCCTGTTTTTATTATACTTAAATGGTCAAAGTATAGCTTCTGTGTCTCTGTTATTAAAGGACACAGAGATGCTATTAACATATTTCAAACCATACACACAGCAATAGCTTTGGGAAGCATGATCTCTGGATTCCCAGGGTGAAGCATTATTCTTCACTATTCTTCTAGGGAAGCAGCTCTTCCCTAGAGATCCTGGTGGAAGTAGAGTCTGAGCATTTTGTTTTCAAAGCTCACCAGGTGACTGAAGCACAGAATGAAAGAGAACTACAGCTCAGTATTGGGAGGCTCAGCTTTAGATGCTCCGAACTGTTCATACCACTCTCCTTCTCGATCTTCCTGAAAGGTCTCCAGGACCAGGACAGATATTGTCATTATAAGCACATTGAACCAAGTGTGAAGAGGTCAATGTGAACAACAGTTAGAAAGAATGAAAGGATAAAAAGAAAATAACTTACTAGAAAACAAACTCAAATCTTCAAATTGAATTGAAATGTCATGCACATTCAAAAACACATTTTCATTTCTGTCTATTTCAAAATGCATTGAAGTAAATTATTACTTGCTTGTTAAAGTCCTATCAGGGCTGGAGAGATGGCTTAGCAGTTAAGAACACTGACTGCTCTTCCAGAGGACCTGGGCTTGATTCCCAGCACCCATACGGCAGTTAGCATCTATCTGTAACTCTAGTTCTAGGGCATCCGATGCCTTCTCAGTGGGCACATAAGTTATAACATCTGATTATGGGAAAGTGCCTGCTAACATAGAGTAATGATTTCTTTCAGGAGTTCTTGTTTATTTCACATTGGAAACTAGGACACTAAAACTCCAAGACTATGTGTAATCCTAGAACCTCCTCTCAGGGGCATGATTTTAAACACATTAAAAAACACATAGGATTGCAAAGAAACTTAGTTGAAATATAGTAGCTCCATTTGTACATCCTAGGTTAGGATCTCTAAAAGTACAATCATATATCTAGCCTAGAGATTCCCTGAGAACAGGGAATATGCCTCTGGTTCATTAATATGCCCTAAAACCACAGTGAACAGTTTAGGCAGGGCTCTCTGCACAATATGCCTATTATAGCCACAGAATTTTATTAATCTTCCTTGCTTTAAAAAGCCTATATCCTCATCAGTTTGTAAGTGTTCTTTTGGCTTTACATAGGGCTTCATACATACTTGATGCTCAAATAGTATTTCCTAAATGGTTGTAGAGATGGCCCGGCCCTGAACATTTTACATTTTCTTTAGTCTACAATGAACGCAGCGTATTGCTAGCAATTCTGTTTTTAGGAGGTACAGCTTTGGTTTGAAGTCTTGAAGAACTATGGAGGAAGATGTATTCATCTGCTTGATCTATCATTAAAAACAACAACAACAACATGTTATTGCAGACGGGGTACTTTAAACAACCAAAACTTACAGTATCAGAGTTGTGGATGTCCATGTTTAAGTTTTTGGCAGGGCAACATTTTTGATGATATTTCTTTCCCTGGCTTATATATTGCCACCTTTTGGTGTATTCTGATGTCTTGGTAGAGACAGAAAGTTCTGTTGTGTCGTGTAGTAGCTTGTTTTATTGGTTTGTCTATTTATTTGCTATTTATTTGGATAAGGTTTTCCTATGTGGGCTCATCTCACACTGGAGGTCTTCATACCTTGGCCTCACAAGTGCTGAGCTTGCCTGTCCGGTCCCATCGTGTGAGGATACTAATTTTATCAGATTGGGTAACCGCCACAGGACTTCATTTAACCTCAGTGACTTACAAAAAAGACTTATTTCCAAGTACAGTAACACTGGAGTTTAGGATTTCAGCATAGGAATTTCACGGTTCCTATAGCGGTGGGTCAGAAGAGAAAACCCAGTTCTCTGATACCAAGCAGCCAAAGGCCCAGTAAATACGTTCTGTTTCACCACATGTAGAGTACTGGGACCAGATGTTCTCAAGTTTCCTTCCACATCTGGACTCTGCATTCTTCTCAAGAGCAAGTACATTTCAGCAGTACAACTTGCTATGCATGCTGAAAATGGTCTCTGAAAAGTTATTCTAAACAGTTTCTCAGAATACCACACAGTAAACTGAACTTTTGAGAAAAAAAAAAAGTGCAGAGCTTTTTGGGGAAGTTTAATGTGTAAGACATGATGACAGATTTATCCCCTTATTGACTGAGTTCTGCATATCTCCTGAGTTAGGAACTGCCTTGGACTTAAAGCACTGGTGCTCAAACTGAGTGAACATAACATACCTTTTACTTTCTGAATTGCTGTTTAGCTCACTTTAGGGTCTCGTGGTTCCTCTCAGTGTTCTTATTCAAATAAAACTAGACAACAAACAGATTCTAAGTCTACATTTTCAATACAATTACATTTAGAAAACTAATAAACACTGTAAAAGGAAAATTTCTTTGATAAGGACTTCAGCATTTTCTGGAGAAGCAGTTCTCTGATTTTTGCTGTTTATGTTCATCATAGTGCCTTCTACAGGCTGGGTAAGTGGCATGTTCTACTGTACTGAGAACTTCAGTATTTTCCTGTTTATTATTAGCAAAATCTCCCTTTATCAGAAAAGACAAGACTGACAAAACCAACTAATTTTGGTAATTTTCAAGATTATTATTGTTGAAACAAAAATCAAGCATTTGTTTATATCTTCTAAGAATGAGAAGTAGCAAAAAAATGCAAATAAATTTATTTTTCCAGCTAATTCAACAGAATTACAGAACTAGAAGGATTTTGAATGGCAGTCTAATCCAGCTTTTATATATTAGAATATCTAAAAGCTCTTACTTTTTCAATTTATTTCAGTTAATTTATCATTCACTCATCACTTATTTATCTGTTCACTTGTTCATTTCTCATTTGGTAAATGAGCCATGGTAGAGGGGCAAGAAGCATGGTCTCAAGTTAAAATCCCATTTCTTAATTATAAGTGATATACCTCACTGTCTATGCTTCAGTTGCCTCATAGTTATTTAATAAATAAAGTGCTCAGTTCACAAATTTGGTTTCATAAGTAAATGAGGTTGTATCTTCCAATCATTAAAGTAATAACACACAAATGGCTCAATGTCTTCCACTCTTAAAAATACCCACCTATAAAGTTCCATTATCAAGACTAAACTGATAAATATAAATATTTCTGCTAAATATCTGACACAAATAATCCTTTAATAGTAGCAATACTAAAAATATTTATGTCGGTTGAAGAAAATATCCTAAGGGATATAGAGCAAATCAGTAAGGTTTTTGTTATTTATTATGTGTGTGTGTGTGTGTGTGTGTGTGTGTGTGTGTGTGTGTGTGTGTGTGTGTTTTACATCCCTTCAATCTTTCATTACTTAATATTTCTTGTAGATGAATTGCTAAATGGTCTTAATAATAAAAAACAAAACCCAGACCCAGATATTAAAACCTGAGAGATCAGTGGAATAGGAAAAGCCACAGCCAACCTCACCTTACCAGCCCTCAGTCTCCAACGAGATCTGCTTCCTATATACCCATGCCTATATGCCTTTCTGTTTTGCAATCTCACTTCCTCTTTGCCCAGCTACATCACTTCCTGCCTGGCTGTACAGATCTCCAGACCTTTATGGTTAGTGCTGGGGTTAAAGGTGTGTTTTTAATGCCTGGCTCTGTTCCCCAGTGTGGCCTTGAATTCACAGAGATCCGAGTGGATCTCTGCCTCCTGAATGCTAAGGATAAAAGGCATGTGCTACCATTGCCTGACTTCTATGTTTAATATAGTGGCTGGCTTTTTCCTCTGACCCTCAGATAAGCTTTATTAGGGTACACAATATTTTGGGGGACACAATATATCACCACAATTTCTAAGAAAGAAACGAGATTAGAACATAAGTCAGGTTCTCTCTGAGTGTGGAAAAAGTGGACAAAATGCCCAACATAAAAACAAGACCAAAGTGGAGTCTTTTACATTTCCTCCAGATACAGTGCTCAGACCCTTGCCCACAGATAATGTATGTGCAGTAACTTTGGTTTAGATGCTTAAGGCTAGGGAAAATGGAATAATAGAAAAACTGAAGTAGAGGTAGAGAAATAGTCTTTGAAGATAAACTTAAAATTTTTCTCTTAGAAAGCTAGCTCATTAAAGAGGCATTGGTTGGAATTAGGAGTTAATGAACAGTAAGATGAGGCTGTGAGTGCCACTCATGTCTCCATAACTAAGAGGAGGTGCCTTTTGAAGTCTTATGCAAGTAAATTTGAAAAAAAATAAGACAATGCTTATATGTAGAAGCAATGCACCATGGAAAGCATTATTTCAATAAGTCATTCTATTGTAGAATATTCTGAGGAAACAATAGAAATTTCATAAATATTCAGAGACTCTTAGCTAACACATGGTGCTGTAGAGCAAACCCATGCTCTTGTGGGGTTTCCTGCAAGTCTTTGGCAACTGATGGTCCAAATCTATAGGGTGCTCTGCTCCTTTGCATTTTCCATTGCTGGGTAAGTTAACAATTGGCTACTGTTATTCTGCTAAATCTGTGAGCTTCTATCATCATTTTGAAAATTAACATAGAATTTTTTTCCTCCAGCTCAGCAAAACACTATACAAATCTGAAGAGGACTTTGTGTGTGGGTTACTATTGAAGCTTTTGTGAGATGGCTGGTTCTTCTGGTTTCTTCTCAGATGAAATGTGTTCTACTTGCTCTAGTTGCAAAAAAAGAAACCCCACATGGCAAGGGAATCAGACATTCTGGTTTCTTTTGATTGTTTTAAGGGCATTATTATACAAACACTAAAATTCTATATTTTCAATATAAATAAATTTATAAATTTGTTTTTTCATTTTATTTTTTTATTATTAAGAAATTTTCTATTCATTTTACATATCAACCATAGATTCCCCCTCCCTCTTCCCACCACCCAGCCTTCCCCCACCAATCCACCCTCCATTTCTACCTCCTCCAAGTCAAGGTCTCCCATGGGGAGTCAGCAGAGCCTGGTGTATTCAGTTGAGGTAGGTCCAAGCCCCTCCCCACTGCACCAAGGCTGCGCACTGGGCTCCAAAAAGCCTGTTCATACACTGGGAATGGATCCCGATCCCCCTGCCTGGGACTCCCCCAAACGGTTCAAGCTAAACAATTGTCTCATGTATCCAGAGGGCCTAGTCCAGTCCTACAGGGGCTCCACAGCTATTGGTCCACAGTTCATGGGTTTCTACTAGTGTGGAAACACTCTGTATGTTTCTCCATCATGATCTTGATGTCCCTTGCTTATGGAATCCCTCCTCTCTCTCATCAATTGAATTCCTGGAGCTTGGCCTGGTGCCCGGCCGTGGATCTCTGTATCTGCTTCCATCAGTAACTGGATGAAGACTCTAAGATGACAGTTGGGGTATTCACTAGTCTGGTTACCAGAGTAGACTAGTTCAGGCACCCTCTCGACTATTGGTAGTAGTCTAAGTTGGGGTCATCCTTGTGGATTCCTGGGAACTTCCTTAGCACTCTGTTTCTTCCTATTCCCATGATGTCTTCATTTATCATGGTATCTCCTTGCTCTCCCACTCTGTCCCTGTTCCAGCTTGAACCTCCCAGTTCCTTAAGTTCTCATAAAAAATTATGTTTTTATGTAGGTAACTACATAAAAGTTTTAAATCCCCAGTTATTGGATATCTGCCACTGCCAATGTAATAAGCCAATCAAACCAAATTAATAAATCCAGGTTTAATGAACAGAGCAAAGCAACTCCTGGGTGACTCTCAGGAGGGCAAGAGAGGAATCATGTGACAAATATGGTGGCCAGATCTTAAATAGCCTGTAGGTGTGGTCTTGAGCAGTCATGTGGGTGGAGCTGACCTTTGGCGGGCTTTCTGAGGGGCGGGGTTTGGAGAGAGCACCTCCAGGAGATATCCCCAACATCCCAACCTTTTTAGTTATATACAGACACAGGTTCAAATCTGGCTGCTGCCGAGTGATGAAGTGGGGAGGGGGAAGTTGGGAGTTGGGGTCACACACAGCGGGAGATGTGATTGAAGAAGAAGCATTCAGTTAGCTGCCATCCTGGAGACCTCAGGGACCTGTTTCTTGAGGAAGCAGGAAGGCAGGTTTCTAGGAGAAAAAAGAAATAGATTATTAACACCTGCCCTATGTATGGGGCTAGCCATGGGAAAAGTGAAGTGGCTGCCAGAAAGAATGAAATGGAGACATGCCCTGGTTGTACAATGGGGAAGCAGGAGAACATATCCCACCTTCCCTTTTAACATAACTTTAATAATTTTTTCTCTTTTTTCTTTCCTTTTTCTTTTTTTTTAAAAACTATGTTTGTATGGATAGTATCTGGAGTGATCTCCAGGAACCGTTCTTTTCTGAAGGAATTTTTCTGCTTCTGTCTCTTGCCATTCTTTGATCAAATACTTGCCATCTAAGGAAATGGTTACTAAATACCATTAGTTCAGCATCCCACAGACTGTGTTCCCAACAACTTTTATGGAAGGTATAATGTGTGCCATCCTACTAGGAGTTTTAGTTTCCCTTTAGTCTAACACTACTGATAGAATAAAAAGGTAAAGTATGCCTTCTGTCTACACACCACTTCCTGTGATCGGGGCAAGAAGGAAAAATAATGAAAAGAGAGCTCATTTATTTTCCAGAACAGTTCCAATCAATTCTATGTTTTGATTTATCAGCCATGTGTTGGGTCCTAACTGTTGTTTCTCAGGAACAGTAAATAGGAGCTCAATATTATTTGTGGAGATGCTTCTGCCAGGCTGATGCCTGAGGCTGTTTCCTAGTAGATATGTGTACACACAACGCGATGGGTGTGAGTTTCCCTGTAAGCCCATTGTAACACTTAATAATCAAGGCTACAATTATTTATAAAATACTTTCAATGGCATCCGTAAAGCGTAAAATGTTTACTTTAATGCATTTAACAACTTTCTTTTAGACTTTTTTTTAAAAAATTAGTACTTAAGTGTCTGACATGTGGCAAGCCTCTGTAATTTCTGTTGGTATTTCGAGACAGGGTTTCTCTGTGTAGTTTTGGAGCCTGGGTCTTGCTCTGTAGACCAGGCTACCTTGAACTCACAGAGATCCGCCTGGCTCTGCCTCCTGAGTGCTGGGATTAAAGGCGGGCAACGGTGGCACACACCTCTGTAATTTTTACCCAAATTAAAAATTAATAGAATTTATCTCACAATTTGAACAATCCTGTCCATCTGTAAAAGAAGGATAGAAAAATTTCCATAATTTGTGTGGAGAGCTTGTGGCATGCAGAGAAGTTCTCTGATTAATATACAAGAATGGAAAGTAACTTCATTGTTACCTAAATGTATAGTCAGTCAAGATGGCCTTAAAAAAAAAATCGAACACTTGTGTGTTAATTACTTTCCTCATTGGTGAAACCTAATAAAAATCCCTGACGAAAACAACCTGATGAAGGAAGGGCTTACTCTGCCTTAGGATTTGAGGGATGCAGTCCATCATGCAGAGAAGGCATAGCAACAGGAACAGGAAGGCAGGAAATGATGGCTGGCCTCACTGCATCCATAGCCAGGAAGCAGAGAGAGAACAGAAAGTGGTACCAGGCTATAAAACCACAGGGACTACCCCCGTGGACCCACTTCCTCTAGAAAGTTTCTATCACCTTCCCAAACAGCCTCACTAGCTGGAGGCCAAGCGCTCAAAGAAATAAGCCGATAGCGCACACCTCACATCCAGACCACAATACACCGAATACTTCTTCTTTCTATAAGTCAGACATCCTCATTCTGTGGTCCAATCTTAATTGGTATTTTACTTTTCATTCAAAAGAAAAGTTTCTCCCTGACATGTTCTTCTGTTAATGCTGAAGGTGTGGCTTGGCAGATGGCCCACATTGGCTTTTCCTCTCACCTTTGTCCATACTAATGAGCTACATTTTAGACTCCATCAAGATTGTAGAGTTCAAGGGAAGAGGCCAAGGCATATCATGGGAAAATTCTCACTATGTTAACAGTAGGTTCTTTTCTGGTTCTGCGTTCTGACGCAGAATAATTAAATAAATTATTTCCTGTTGCATACCTCAGTGAATCCAATTCTGGGAACACTTTTGGGATGCACTAGGACAGATTTCACAATGTAGATGAGATACTGGATAAAGTAGGCTGGCTGCCCATCTGCATCCTCTATTTCTCTGTGGTCTACCACATAGAATCTTGGGGATCAAGCTCCCTCATCTTACCACAGGCTTACTTGGACCAGGTCAACTCTCCATGTGACCTACATCTGGTCCATAGGAAAGGCCCCTGTAGAAATGATTTCACATGGTTCTTGGCACAGTTCATCACTACATGGAACCATCTTGAGCATCTACTGACTACAGAGACACTTATCAGCATCCCAGAGTATCTCAGTTAATGAGCCATGCTCATTTGTCTTCAAGTGAGGAAACAATAATCCCTGCCTTCTCCATCTCAGCAGAAGTGACACAATGTAATTTCTCTATAATCTCTCTTTGAAAAGGCCTCTCAACATCAGCACTATTTAGAGTCTTAATCAATCAAGATAGGTTTCAAATATAGAGAAAGATTTATTAAACATATCCTCATAAATTATCCATTTGGCCTGATAGCTGTCTGTTGTCTAAAGCTCATTTTGTCTAGGTGTTTGTGTAGACCTTTCTCTGCTGCTACCTTGTTATATCAATTTTTTCTAGAAAAAGTGATGAATGCCACAGTGAGTGGAGTAAGGAGCTTCTTACAATCCCTGCAGATCAATTGGAGGCTGGATACTTAGGAATAAAAGTATGCTTTTCAAAAAGGTAAATTAGTCCATAGATACCTATAACTTTGAGTAAGTAAATCAACTTTAGGATTCTCACCTGTAAATCTAGGATAATAGCAGGACCTGTCTTCTATTATGTTGTCAGAATTAAATGAGATACAACATTGGAAGAGTTTATCACACTGTCTGGTAAACAGCATGATACTAAACAAAAACTAATATGCCCTCATGGCCATTTGGCTTCAAAGCTATATTAGTAGGATTGTAGATTCTCTTGTCCTGAAGTCCTCTCCTCATACTTTTTTCTCACCTCCATCCATGTTTTGTCTAACATAACACTTGGAACCCAGAACAGGTAGTCTGAGATCAGGCTGGGTTGTTTCCAGACCTTCATTCTCATGTGAGCAAAGTTTGGTGTAATCTGCCTAATTCTTTTCTCAACCTTGACACTTAAATGACTTTGGATAACTTCCCCCCCTCTGCCTTTCTCTGCACTCTTTCTGGCTTTCCAATACAATGCCACATTGCTTTGACTAAAATGACAGCTTTATTACTTGGAGAAAAATTTTTCCAGTGTTTCTAAAATGCTTTTTACAGAGCACAGAGCAGGACTGTCATTAAATTCCCAGTACTCTTGCCAACTCCCTTTCAAGATGGCTTGCCCAGGGCTGGATGGGAGGATCTGCAATGGTTCTGAAAGCTATCAGTGGTAATGGCATTCTAGCCACCATGTTGTTCCTAGTCTACAAGGAAAAGGTGATCATCATTCAAGAGAGAACCAAACCACGTGGACGTTTTAGTGCTCTTTCTGGAAAGCTAGCAAAACTCCAAATTAGCATTTTTTTTTTTTTTTTGGTTTTTTGAGACAGGGTTTCTCTGTGTAGTTTTGCGCCTTTCCTGGAACTCGCTTTGTAGACCAGGCTGGCCTCGAACTCACAGAGATCCGCCTGCCTCTGCCTCCCAAGTGCTGGGATTAAAGGCGTGCGCCACCACCGCCCGGCTCAAATTAGCATTTTAAAACACTATTGTCATGAGTTAGACTATGCAACATCTTTCACAAGTGTGTGTGTGTGTATTTGTACATAGATGTGCAGAAATTTATATTAGTTTCTCATCTGCAAAAAACAAGATGAATTCTCTGTTATTACTTAGCTGAATTACCCTATATTAAGTTCAGTAGTATGTGGAGTAGACCATTTGTCTAGATATTATTAGATAGAATGATTTTTCTTTTTCTTGACTATCTAAAAAAAAATGCCTTAAAATCATTATTTCCTTTCTAGGTTATCTATTAGAGATACCTTACTTTTTCAAATTTTGCTTGGTATTGCAGGTTGTATTTCAGATTATTGTCTGGGCAAGAATAGTGTATGGGATTTTAAAGTGCTTTTTCTGTTTTTCCCATTGACGTTGAGAGACAGCTTGAGCATTTGGATAACTTTTGTCCCTGTCTTCTCGTTCAGGGTAATCTTCAAACAGAAGCTCTTTGTACTGGCACCATTACCTCTGCAGTGTTTCACAGGATGACTAACAGAACAAGTAGAAAATCTCTATCTTATATAGACCAGTGGATCACTTAAAATGAATGATGACATTTATTTATCTAAAATAATACTTGCCTCCATCTTGTGTTAATAGTATGAGAAATGTTATTCTCAAGAACCTAATATTTTTAGGATTAGGTTTGATCCAGTAATAAAGTTTAAGTTTTGCTTTTAAACTTGTGTCCTCCATACAGATGGCGAGAGACAGGGGAAGCTACAAAACCAATCAGGAGGCGACGCAGCACTCAGCATCACTTCCTTCACAGTAGGAAACCTTGGATAGACTGAGGACTGCTGTGTGATTCCTGTCTACCAACGATGTGCTTAAGCATTTGGTTTGGTTAATTCACAGTGCTTCTCTTGGTCTTAGCCCAAAGGCTGAGAAGTGATGTTTAAAATGCTTGAGCTCCATGTTTCTTTTTGAATCTGTCTAGAGCTTGATGTTTTTCATTGTTTTTTAAAAATCACTGAAACTGTCTCCTCAAATCCCATACCTGCCAGGCTTGGCTTCTGTGTGGCTGGTACTCCAATTCTGCCCACTCAACACCATTTTATTGTTTCCCAGTCATTTTTTACTGTTTTTCCTATGATTTATAATTCTTTTTATCTATTGTACTTCGATATGCATATCTATTTCGCTGATCTTTTTTCTCCAACTGTGACTGATTGGATAGGATGGAGGCTTTTATCTAAACATTCGTTTATTCAGCACACATATTATTACTCAGAAACTATTTGTCAGAAACTGTTATTGATATTGGAAATGCATCAGTGAACAAAGCACAGAAAAATGTCACCCTTATGGAAGAAACTTAATTTCTATGCAAGAAGAAAGGCTCTGAGAAAACAGAACAGATACATCTATTTATTACACAGTATTTTAGAGTGTGCTAAGCACTATAGAAGTAAAAATGAACAGAGCAATGTGGCAAACCAGTCTCATCAGGAAAGTGACACTGGAAAAGTAGGGCAACAGAGGAAGAAGCCATGTGAAGGCAGGTAGCACAGAGACACTGAGTTCTAGCAGGCCCACCATGACTGCTGCTAGAAAGCAGAGAATGCTGGGAATGGTAAGTCAGATATGCAGTGAGGTGATACTGCCTTCATTCAGGTTAGTAGCAGAGGAGGTTGTGAGAAGGGGCTGTATTCCAGAAATATTTCAATATTGTGCCAATGGACTGGGTGGATATGTCATGGAGAGAGAGAGAGAGAGAGAGAGAGAGAGAGAGAGAGAGAGAGAGAGAGAGAGAGAGAGAGAGAGAGAGGAAGAAAGAAGTTGAAGGAGTTCTCAAGCACTTTTGCCAATTGCTGAGTTAGGCTTCAGATTGGACACAACTATGCCCTACAATTTGAAGAGCAACATAGTTAAGCAAATGACTACACTCTTAAACACTTTGATGGCTATTATTGGTTGTCAACTTGACTACACTTGCTACATCTGGAATGAAATACAATCCAGAAATGGAAAGCACAGCTGTGGGAGATTTTTTTTTTCTTTGCAGGCTTCAAAGTTCTGATCCTTGAGGTAGGAAGACATATACCTTTGATCTGGATCTTGAGGTGGGAAGTCACATTTTTATTCTGGGTGATACCTTCTGCTCGAAGTCTATGTAAGGACATGAAAGAAGGGAGCTTTTGCTCTTTGCCTCCTTGCTCTCTCGTTGTTAGCACACCCATTTCTTCACTGGCATTAAAGTCTACTTCTTTAGAAATCCAACATCTACTGAAGACTAGCTGAGATGTCTAGCCTCGTGGAATGAGCAACTACTGGAATCCCGGATGTTCTTATCACAACCAGCCAATGTTGGATTAAGACTTTTTTAATCCAGTCAGCCAATTTTGGGTTAGATGGACTGTAGCCCATAAATCATTCTAATAACACCCCTCTCTCTTTCTTTCTTTCTTTAAGGGAGAGAGAAAGAGAGAAAGGTAAATAGATAGATAGATAGACAGACAGATAGATATGTTCTGTTACTCTATCAAACCCTGACAAATACCTACAAATATATTATCTATTTTTTGTTACTCATGAATTTACCACATTTTCACAGTTTATATATTTTCTATTTCCCCTCTTAGGATGTATCCTAAGGAGAATCGGCAATTTTTTCAACTAATAAAGCATCAGATTTGACAATGTTTCTTTGTGGTAAAATTAGACAGGGAAGCATGTGCTTTATAAATATCACTTGAATGAACTAACAAATGCATTTAAAGCCAAGTGGTTAAATTGGCATTTGTTATGTCTAGTTTCTTAGGGCACTTTGAGAGTTAAGTAATATATAAAAATACAATCAGATTATCGAAATAAATGACTCTCTGTATCTGTGACTTTAAACATTATATTGAGATTTACCTGGTTTAGGAGTCAGATTAGCACAGTGATTGACAGCACATGCTTTGAGTTCAGCAAGCCCTGGTTTGGATCCCTATGATATAGTTTCCAGTTGAATGACTTTGGGAGAATTACTTCAGTGCCTCCTGTGCTCCTATAATTTGAGAATAGTAACATGATCCTCACAGGTTTGTTGGGATTGCACAATAAAATTCTGTCCCTGATAATATGGGGGCACAGTAGATCTTCAATTGTACCACTTGATATATTTGTTATATATGCTTAAATATTTTAAAGACCACATTAAATAATTTGCTGTATGTTTTCTGTACAACCATTTTATAACCTTCCCATCTCATTTTGGTTATTTTTTTCCTTATTCAATATATCTTTCCAAAATTAACTTTGTGCTATGTATCTTTGTTTAATTTTCTAATAATAAAGATTAATAAGAAGGAAGGTCACAGGGAAGATGGTAGGTAAATATATCAGGCAATAAAATTCAACAAAAATGAGTCATCTGACTTTAGACTTGGGTTTAGAGGAATTTCATTTCAAAGCCAGTGCACCTATGAAAATTCATGCTGCATTCCTTTAGCTGTATGTAGTTAAGTGTGGGGCAATCAGCAAAGTTATACAATACCAGAAGACTCTGGTGCTGCAGGAATATCCTCTCGAGAGCATGGAGGGGTTGGCTCCATTCCTCATGATAAATCTTGGAAGGCTAGCATCTGCTGTCGTAAGGGCGTGCAATGAGTGGAGAAGGACTGGGGTTAGTGCTCAGGGACTAGCTGCTTCGAGCAGGAGTCTTTCCCATTTGGAGTCTGCATAGCAGAGCACAGTAGACCTTTCCTGCAGGGTGTTCTGTAAGCCTCCACTGTCTCTGCACTGACTGGCTAACAACCACTTCCAGTACCATCTTTGCTCTGTTGAAGGGAGGTCCTTTTCAGTTTCACACTTTGGATAGTAAAATACTAATACTGTAGTACATATATAAAGTAGCAAAACTGACTGATAGGCAGCATCTTCGTGAAATATGGTAAATATTAAAACACGCCATTTGTTTTAGAATGTCACTGTTTTCAGAAAGTCACTGGGGAGGAGTTTGAGAATTTAAATTTTAAAAGGTTGCCTGTAGCAGGAATCTTATTAATAAAATCAAACCTGAAGCCAGGTATTCGGGTGAATGCTAGAAGATCAGAGAAACAGAAAAAACCACAGCCACCTCACCTCGCCAGTTCCTCAGCTGGTCCTTTTTCCTCAGACTGGAAGCTTCTGTTTCCTCATCCAGAATGAATCTCAGCTGAACTGCTGCTAGAAGCCTGAAAGCTTAACCAGCCAAATGCTTAACCAGCCAAATGCTTCTTGTTTCTGGTCTCCATGCCTTATATATCTTTCTGTTTTTGCCATCACTCCCTGGGATTAAAGGCTCACTTCTTGGGATTAATGGTATGTGTCACAATGCCTGGCTGTTTCCAATGTGGCCTTGAACTCACAGAGATCCCAGATAGATTTCTGCCTCTGGAATGCTAGGATTAAAGGCATGAGTGCCAACATTTTCTAGCCTAAGTATCTAGTGGCTTTTCTGTTCTCTGACCCCAGATAAGTTTATTAGGGTACACAATATTTTGGGGAACAAAATACCACCACAGTTGCCTTTGGAAATGACACTCTGGTAATGTCCCTAGTGAGATTTTAAATATTTCTCAACTGCCAGAGGAAACAAAATCTAGAAGCTGGATGCTACACTCAGCTGGAAAGATGCATCCCTCCATGGAAGCTGACTGTGAAGCTCATGGAGGCCTGTTCATCATGCGCTGAACAGTAGCCCCAGGGTCTAGATGAGGATAGCTAAGTGGTGCTGGCTTTGAAATGTAGCATTGTAGAGTTGTACAACAGATAGCATGACACCAAATAAAAGAGTTTCTATCCCAAGCTGCTAGTGCTGCAAGAGGAATGGATTCAAAGGAGAACATAGCTAAGGCAAGCTGGTTATGGGCTCATTAAATTTGTACGGACATACAAGGTTTTACAAGGAGAGAGTATTGCCTTCAGCTCAGAAATTTTGACTTTCTTTTGCCTTGGGACAAGTACTCAGTGATACTTGAATGAGATTGCTGACCACTTAACTGCACTCTGCAGCTCATGACCCTACTTATCCTTTTCCTTTGACCCTTTGATCCTTACCTACCTCAGTTTACTAAGACAAAGGCAATTCACACATAGATCTGTTAATGAGAAGATACATAGGCCCTAATGTGAACACGTATAGGTGCAATGAGTACGTAGGGCAGAGGACAACTTGCAGGATTTTTTTTCTCCTTCCCTCATGTAGGTCCAGGAGTTGGAATTCAGGTCATCAGTCTTAGCATCTGGTGCATTTACCCGCTGAACCATGTTGCTCATTTGAAAAGTTATAATTTTGTCCTTAACTCTAGCCAAGAAACTCGGTGCTAGAAGGACAAATGCTTAAGACTTTCTTTAAGGGACAGTTCGAAAAGAAGTCCCCACTAGGAGGAATTCCAGACAGTGTCCATGCTTAACAAACATATGGAATCTTGGGCTCCTTTACTAATATAGGCATTAACTAATAGAATCTTGGAAATTCCAAGGAGAGTGCAGTTTCCAAGATGATACTTAATGTTCTTCCTTTATCAGAGTCTCTCAAGGCTATGGATGAAGACTCAGAAAATATCAGAACTATTTATTTATTTATTTATTTATTTATTTATTTATTTTTATGGAACTGAAGTAACTTTTCATACTCTCTTGGTTTGAAGTGTAATTGCAACCACACCTTTGGGCTTGTTGTTTAAGTAGAAAGTACTCAGGACAAAAAGCATCCATAGAAGCCAGGATACTTTTGCTAGGAGCAGATGTCTAAGTTCTCCCTGTTGAATCTTTTAGTTTAGCACGACTCACTTCATGTTCTGAAAAAAGTGGCTTCTGCCTACCATGTTTCCTGTCGACTTGGCTTCCTGTGTCTTCTTTACTTCTTTTCTCACCCTTCTTTTCTCATGGCTTACTCTTGCTCCTTCCACTGAAATCTTTTCTTATGCCTCAGGATTGAATGCTGTACTGTCACCCTGACAGACCCCTCTTCTTGTACTTTACCTCGGCTTAAAAGCATCTTGGGTCAGGCATTTGTCCTGAGAAAGAAGAGCCATGTATCATGGAGCATGAGCTAGACTGCAGAAACCAGCAGCATGGGCTACACTCCAGAAACCAGCCATCCACATGCTTTCCTATTCATCTGCTCATTATTTTACTGAGCAATTATGGTGTGTCATGCATCCCGTGGTCCTTTCAAATACAGATGGAGCTCAGGGAGGTCCTCCAAGCACCTCAGAACTTTCTCTAATATTTCTTAGGATCCAGTCTCAGCACTTCCACCTTTGGTGGGAACAGCAATTATGGATTTTAGAGGAAATTGGTGCTGAAGTGAGAAGCCAGAGTTCTTGCCTTTTTGGAACTTCTCCTACCTCTTCATGGAGCCTGCGTGCACTGTGGTCATCAACCATTGCCTCCTGAGGAGAAGCTTATGAGCAATTTCCTGCTCATTTCCACTGCAGCCTAGCTGAAACCTGGGGACAAACACTCTTGCCAGTGCTTCCTTCCTCCTGACACTCAGAGGCTTGATTATGAGTGTAATTAATGATTACCCTTCTTGCTTGTTTATTTAGTCTATTTCAATATCATAATGCAAATAAGTTTTGCTTATATGTGTTTAGAAATCTGATATGGCCTTAATCTATTCTTCTTTTGCAGCTAATAAGGCAGCCATCATCAGCTAGGGGTAGAAGTGTGATAGCCTGATACTGTGAGAGGCCGGCCAAGCAGAAGAGGGAGTCTGCCTGTGGGGAAGACATTACCAATGTATGCATGGTCTGCACTTACTTTTCTTCTCCATTTTCTACAGCATTTGTGCATCTGTAGTGACTGTGTACTTTTTTACATCACAGAAATTGAAGATTTGGAGAATCACTGTCTCATCATCCAGCCCAGAACCTATATTTCTTGACCTGTAATCTTGGACTATTACTAGCCAGCTTTCCTATGGCCCAGAACTTATAGTGCTTGCCTTTCTTCTTTGGAACCCCTTTAGCTGTGGCACAAGGATCCCCATATGACCATGGGCAGAAGTCAGGCTCCATCTCCTCTTGTAGGAGAACAGGAAATGCAAGCTTTCTTATCACCCCCTCCTAAGTTCTGCACTGAGAAATACTAGTCCATGTTCAGATGGTTGCTTTCTCAAGACACTAACGAGTATCCAGGTACACAACTGAAAGATGCTGTCAGGGTGATCTTTAGAGGTGAAGTTTCCAGATGCAGACAGAGAAGAAAAATGTTTTCTTGTGTCTCAGAAGTAGCAGTTGCCTTGTATAAGCAACATCAATTTTGACTATGACTTTGTGGTTTCATTTATAGATCCTTTATTTACTTTTTGGTTATGTGAAGTATGTTACTCCATCTGAGACATTTTAAAAACTGCATGTGTTCATTGGGAATAATCTAATATCTGTTTAGAGTTGAAGAGATTGTCAAATATGTTTCTCAGCATACATGAAGCAGAAATAAATATTAACTGCTTTCTTTCCCATAGTAGTTTTGTAATTCTTTAGAATATCAATTATTTTCACACCGTCCTTGCAAGGAGATAGCATCAGAAGCTTAATACTGCCTACATAATTTTATCAATTACCTCAGGAAATTCTTTGCCTCAGGATTTCAAACACCATGACATTTTACTTTTCAGTACTGGAAATGCTAGCTGTTAAACCTAAACTATTTCCAGATACTCCTTTCTTTTTCTTCATACTCTAAATTTACTTGGTGTTTATAACCACTGTACACATTCTATATTCACTTATTGGTTTATCAACTGTATACTTACCAGAATGCAAACTCTAAGGAATGGAATTCCGGCACCTTTCTTCGCTTCAGTATCTAACAGTACCCACAGGTCTCAGGGTATCTATCAGCATCTATAGGTTTCATATAGTACCCATCAGGAGTCACTGGTCTCATAGAGTATTCATAATTATCTATAAGTCTTATCAATTATTATTTGTATTGAGTAACATATACAATTATACAATACATTATTTTGTCAAGTGAAAGGATGGAATGTGGACAAAAATTCCTAGATGACATGCCTGCTTGACCACAGGCTGATTAGAACTTTGATGATTTTGGAGAGTTGTGGGAGCCCACAGAGGCTATGCTCAACCTTGACAAGTCAAGCAGAGACCTGTGGGAGAGGCAAATGGCAGGAAGTAGCTGCAGCTTGGAGAGTACAGCAGAGATTTTGGACCTCAGTGGCTGGAGCAGGTCTGTCAGCAGGCAGCTGGAGGGAGTGTTTGGGGTGCCTTGGCTGCTGCATGAGAGACAGATCCTACAGAGAAAGATGCCTGTGGGGCATACACCAGGAGTGCCAAGGAGCAGGCACCTCTGGGTTTGAGTGCATTCTGGGGACACCAGGGTCCCTGTGGAGACAGGGCAACATCCCCCCAGAGTGGAACCTCAGTGGAGGTAGTGATGTGGACATGAGGGAAACTGCTAGCTAACAGAGTGCCTGGGTGGGACATGCACAGGACATGGAGAGTGCAGCGGAGATTTTGAAATCATCCCTGAAATGAAAAGAGCAGTGTCTATGTCCCTAGCAGCAGCTGTAATGGCAGCACTGGAGCTTCCAGAAGCATGGTATGGCTGGAGCCGTGGGGCTGCCCTGGAGGCAGCACTCAGACATGCAAGCTGGGTAGCACATGGAGGAGGACCCCCAGCAAAGCAGGTAATAGAGCCAGGGTGCAGTGGCCATGACTTGCTGAAGCTGTGTTTCCTCCCAGACCCGAGGTGCTGAATGAGAGCCAGAGCTCATAGCAGTAGGATGGCAACTTGAGCTGTGCAGTGCAAAGTGTGAGAGAGCCTTCAGGGCCTCAGGACATGGGTCCTGGGTGGACAGGTCTGTGATGGAAGGTGCAAACAGACTGCGACTGTAAAAAAGCTGAAATGTGAAGGAGTCAGCAGCCAAAGCCATGCATTTTCTGTTTGCTGGTGGGGAACAGATATGTGGCTCCTTTAAAATACAGCTTTCTGGTTCGTGCTGCCCAGGCCAGCTAGCAGCTTTTTCCTAGGGCAGAGTTCCTAGGGGAAGACTGCCATAAAATGCTGCTGTAACTGAGAATGAGGTTTCAGAGAAACTTGTTTGAACTGAGTTGCTACATTTAGGGGAACTGCAACAAAATTTTGGTTGTGGGTTTCTTCATTTTTGGAACTTTGAGACTGGTATCAGAAAGCTTTCAGTGGAATTTTAAGACTGGTATCAGAACTGACTTTTTGAACTTTTCAGACTGCAGAAATGGGACAATTTTGATTTCACCTACAATTTTATTAACTGTGATGACTTATGAGTTGTTTTGTGTATACATATATACTTTGTTAACTATAGTGACTCATGAACTGTGCAAAAATGGAACTATTTGTGTAGAAATGGAGAAAATTGTTTTCTACCCAGGCTCAAGATGAAGCTTTAAAAAATTATAAAGAAAAGAGAGAGTTAATATTCTTCAGTCTCTTTAATTAAAAAAAGATTTTCTTGTACCTTGAGAGTATTGATGTTAACTTGTCTTAATGTACTCTATGTTTTGTTAGCAAAAACTGTAAATGGTTCTATTAAGAGATTGCTTTTGGATATAAGTTTGTGAGAATTGTAATTGTGTATAGTAATATTCATACTAGAATTACGATGTTAACCTGTTAATGTTGATGGTGATGCTAAGGAGTCTTTGGATTCAATGTGGTTGCATCAGTAGTCTACTGATTTATTTGATGTGGTTGCATCAAGAGTTTATTGATTTTAAAAAAGGGCTTGGTGAAGCTAAGACTGCTGTAGCCATCTTAGGCCCATTCAAAAAGGCCATCCCATCTTTATCCTCCTTTACTCCTTTACTAGGAGGTATAGTACCCATAAGGAGCACGAGTATTGCTATGATTATTCCAGCTACTTGAAAGCTTAGTGGAAAGCTGATTCATAGCTGCATAGAGTTAAGCTCTGTACCCTCACTTGAGATTTATAGTTTTAAGAAGGGGGAACTATGGGAGCCCACAGATGCTATCTAGTGAGACCTTACTCAAGGTCAGAGAATCTGAGCTTGCTTTACCCAGCATAAGGAGATGATTTGGCCATGGGCATGTTTACTAGGTATTTGGAAGGGTCTACACTTGGCTGTACAGTATGCTTTGTTCTCGCAAGGGGGAGGCCTTTTGCTTCTCCCCTTGGCATATTATAAAAAGCCCTTTTTAATAAAGGACTGGGTGGCAGCTGGGTATTGATCCAGGGTCCTCCAGAAGCTATCCTGTGTCTCTGTCTTTCTCTTTGTCATCTAGGCCTATCTTTCTATCTAACTTTTCCTCATTCCTCTCTCCTCCACCCAAGAACACTTCAAAAGGTGGCAGCAGGTCAGAGATGGACTCTCACAGGCTCCCACAGAGAATTTAGAGTGTTACAAATCCAGAGTCAACGTATGCTAGGTCAATCATTAACTCCCAGAGTAGCTATTTATTGCCCTCCTCTATTTGGATCACACAAAGAAAACACTAACTTCAGCTAACCAAGGGGCTAAGAGAGCAGTCAGATAGCTAATATGTCCATCCTGTTCTTGACTGCTTATTTAGTGTTTCTGCTAATATATTTTTAAAGTGTTTTGATTTATGATTCTCTTTACTCTGTTACTTTAAAATGTCATGGAACTGTTGCCATGTTGGAACATGGTATTGGGGAAAAGCCTGAAGCTGTATTTTTAGGCCATGCTCACCAATATTTATCTTCAGAATGCACTATCTTTAATTCCCATTGAGGTGAGAGCTGTGTTCTATATTGATGGGATGGCTGTAAATTAAAAAAAAAAATAAGATGAATGCATGAATGAATGAACCAATACAGAAAGATCTTAAATGTAGTAGATAAGCAAATATAAATTTGATTGGTTCCACCTAAAAACTTGAAGTCTAGTAGCAGAGGCATGATAATATTATAAATATAATAATGTAAATATAATGAATTAAGAATGCTATAAAAGAAGGAAAGATAAAATTCTGTGAAAAAAAATCACTTGCAGCTTGAAACACTTCTTTAAAGAGGAAGTGTACCTTGGCTTGTTTGAATAATGTGAAAATTGGGGACTTAATGTATGACTCTCCAGGTGGTGAAGACATCAGGCAAGAAGGCAGGCAAATGAGATTTGAGGGAAGCTCCTGGCAGCAAGTAGAACATGCCCTGAATACTAACTCTACCCAGCCCCAGCCCTCTGGTCATCTCTCCTTTACAACATTTGAAACATACTTATTATCAGAAATGTAACTGGAATTCTACTTTTCCAAACCTGGCCTAGGTGAGGTTTACTTGGTATGACATTTTACTGTGTTTAATATTATGTCCTATTGTTTTGTTGTCATATTTTCTATCACAATTGGTCCTGTGGTGGTTTGAGTAGGAACCTCCATAGGCTCATATATTTGAATGTTTCTTCATTAGGGAGTGGCACTGTTTCACAGGGATTAGAAGGTGTGGCCTTGTTGGAGTAGGTATGACTTCTTTGGAGGAAGTTTGTCACTGAGTGTAGGCTTTGGGGTTTCAAATGCTCAAGCCAGGCCCAGTGTCTCTCTTTCTTTCAACTACCTTCCAATCCAGATGTAGAGCTCTTAGCTACCTCTCCAGCACCATGTCAGCCTGCAAACCACCATGCTTTCCACCATGATGATAATGGACTAAGCCTCTGAAAGCAAGCCCCAACTAAATCTTTTCTTTTATAAGAGTTACCATGGTCATGGCATCTCTTCACAACAAGAGAACAATGACTAAGCCTGGCCCCTTACAAGCTATTGCAGGGGGATAAAAACTTCTGAGAGTTCTTTGTATTTTTGCCTGTAATTATCATCTGACTGATTTAGGGAAGTGGCTTAAAATATCACAGAAATCTGATTTTTCTTTTTTAATTTTTAAAAAGTTTTTAAGCAAAAATCTTGCAAAAAATTTATACACTGAAATTAACCAGATTCTAGATTCTTTATACCTCAATGAACTTCTATACCATTAGGATTGTCATTTCAATGGAAGCTGTGGAGCTTCACACTGAATTTTACACCTTCTTATCCAATATATTTTTATGCATTTATCCATCACCAATGCAAAATAATCCACAACAGAGATAGCAGTAGAAAAACAATTAGCTTTATATTCTCTTTCATAACTCATGTCCATTACTTGCATTCACTCCTTCCTCATGACCTAATACTTAGCCTTTCTTGTTATCTATACGTTATACTGTACTCACATGTATATTTGTTTTCACACATACATATATTATTGGCTGCATTCCACAGATGAGGGAGTATATGCATTTTTTTCTTTCTGAATTTATAAGGCTGTACTTACTAAAAATGCCCCACTTTTCAATATCTGGGCAGAAGTCTTCTTGAAATTGGATTCTCTGAAAATCTTGGGTTTTCTTTTCACAGCATGTCCTTGTAGACCCTGAGGTATTCTGGAGCTGGGAGCTTCTGCCCTAAAGGAATTCATTTTAAGGATCATGAAACTGAAGGTCAAGGATTTGGTTGCTTTCTCACATCCTGGAGCTGCTTAGAAGCTCACAATAACATTTGGACTTGAAAATTCAGAAGAAATCTAAGACATGGCATGTCACTTTATGCCAGGAAATTCCCCTCTGAGAAGCCAAACATAAACTTTCTGAGATCTTCCTAGGTGTGGAATAGGCTTGCCCAGGCCCTACACAAAAAAACAGGACTGAAATGGCCCTTCTGATTAATTGGAGACTGTTTTTGGAGTTTGAAGCTGTGAAGGAAACTCAGAGCAGGATTTGGGGATCTGAGTCATACCCTGCTATTCTAGTTAATTACTACAACTCTGCTTGAGGGAAAGTGACTATTGCTAAGAAATAAAAATAGATAAAGCCACAAAGGACAGTGGGTAATTGTTATGGAACTTGAAGGCACTTTAGAAAGATAAAACTAAGAACAAAAGGAAAACAACACAGAAAGGAAAATCTATAAAATCTGATATTCTTAACTGCCTACAGTCAGAAACCAGTGAAAGCAATAAAATGGTATCTTTATTTGCTTGCAATTCAGACATGTTTTGTATTTCTATTTCAATTGAAAGCTAATTAGTAAGTTTCTGTTTGAAGGTTTTTAATTGTTATTAAATAGTAAAATTTTTGAAATCAAACAGGCCAATCTTAAAGAGTAGATTAATACAGGAATAAAAATGTAGACCTTTGAATTCTTTGCCACAGAGTAGCTAGTATAATGATTATAGTCATTGGCCAACTGTTCAGCATCCAAGTACAGAAGCAGCTATGGGATGGAGATCAGTATTAGAGCTGGGGGCCATCATTGGTGTACTGGTTAGTCAATGGTGATGAGCAGCAGATTCAACTTTTCACTCTTCATCAGCATTTGAAACTGTTGACTTCGTTTTTGTTGTGTATTCCCCTTTTCACCCTCACTCTTTTTCTCTAATTTCTTTCTTTTATTTCTTATTTTTACTTTCCATTTTCTCTTTCTACTTGTTCCTTACTATTCTTTGTATCTGGCTATCTTTATTCTTTACCTTATTTCTCCTTCTCTTCTTGTTCCTCTACCTGCTATACTAAATAGCCACAATATGGTATGTTTAAGTATGATTAGTACTTATTTAATAGAACGTATTTTCATTGCTTTAAATTTTTAAAGCACTTAATTTAAATCTGTACATGCTTCCCATTTTTTTGCCTTTTGAATTTTATTCACTCTATGTGTATCACACAACTTTATGGGTCATTTCTTGTACCTCGTGTTCTAGTGTCCTTTCTATTGTTATGATAAAATATACTTATCAAAAGCAAGATCAATCTCATATGAACAATCCCTCAATTGAGACTCCCGTTTTGGATGACACTAAGCTGTGTCAAGTTGATTATTAAAGATACCCAGAGACTGCATTCATAGTAGAGATAGAAAGATTCAATAGTGTATAAACGTATGCCTTAAATTACCCTTAGAGTATCAGGAGACGAGGGGCTGTGAACCAGTAGCACAATGCCAAGTCATCAGTACTGAAAAACAAATATGAACCCTGGCCGCATATGAAGTGAGTGGAGATTTAGCTATACTTTGTGGAGTGTTGAGGAATCCTCTCAGGAAAAGAAGCTTCTTCATGAGAGGTGAGTCGGAAAGACAGCCCCCAGTATTTCCATTGCAATTGGAAAAAAAGGAAGGATGCCTCGGATTCATTTCTTTCTGACCTTCAGTATATAGGAAAAGATGGCCTGTTCTCAGATTGCAATTCCTGAGAGAAAATGCCACTTCTGCCAGGAACAGGTGTCTACAGGGCATCATAAAGAGACAGAAAACACTCAAAACCTTCATTACACCAGAAATTTCCAAACTGCTCCAGAAATGTTAATGGATGTCAAGTAAAATAACATTCTATAGTCAAATAGTTGGGGAAACAATAGGATTGATAAACAGACTATAAGCAGTATGTGGAAGTATTCTAATATACTAATAAATACCAAATTATCCCAGCGGGCATAACTTGGGAAGTGTTTCCAAAGCAACATTCAAAATTTTCTTTTGATCTTGAATATTTTTTTTCTTTCCTCTCAAGTTGGAATTGGATATTCCTAACACAAAGCCCAAGGTTTTTCTTTCAAATATATCACTACCATTCCCTCCCTGTCTGCTTCTGGTATTACTACTCTGAAGAAAATGCTAGAAACTCTTTATGGTCATTGTCTCTTCTGCTACAGCAGAAAAGGGAATACCATCAGATTTGAAAGGATTATACTCAGTGGATTTAGCCAGCACCATGAGTGCAAATCTTGTAACCTGTTTGAATTTCTGTTCCTTTTGCTACTTCATCTAAGACAGTTATGGAGATGTAAATATTCCTGATAAACTCAGAAGTCAGAGGGTATTTGGACCTGGTTAGGAGGCTGAGAAAAAAATCCAGATATTTTGTTTTTAGGTAAGAAGAAACTTGTTTGGAAATGTAAGAGTTAAGGGAAGCCCCCCAACTTTCCATGGCTCAGTTCCATGTGAACCACCATATCTGTGAGCCCCTCAATTGGACCTTGGTGTGGACTTTGGTTTTCCAGTCCCCACTCTCTAAAGGGCTGCCCAGGGGAGACTACAGAGTCAAACAAGGACATGGAACCCAATTAGTACTCACCCGTTCTGAAAAGGGCCATCTGGAGGCATAATCTTGTGTCTTGAAAAACTGGCAACTTTCTTGCCAGAAAACTACATTTGGTAGTGTTTAAGGAAACCATTCAATGCAGCTTGACTTTTATGGAGTTCTAAACATTTGAACAAGATGGGAGAGATGGCAGGCTTAAAGTGCTTCTGGGTAAATCCCCAAATGTTGTCTTTTCCCACTGCTATTTCCCTTGGAAGAATATTCTCAGTAAAACTCAAAGCACAGTTGCCCTAAACAACCAAAATAAAACTTTGGACTTGTGGTATGAAATCCAAGGTACATTAAATGGCCCATTTAAATTTTTTAACACAACTCACATAACTCAAAGCGTGTGTATGGCGTCAATGACCTTCATTGTATTATACCTCAGCAAGATAAGATGCTAGGAAAATAACTAAATGAGAAGCAAGTGTTTATAATAATTCTTAATTGCAAAGAAGCACAGGGGTATTTGCTTTGTGGACAGTGGGTCATTGAGGGGTCATCTGTATGTTTTCTTAAGAGTGTTAAAAGTCTACCTGTATTATTTGTTAGTATCTCTGGTTCATGGAGGGATCAGCCTGAAAACTTCTGGTTAAGTCAAATTTGGCAACTAGAAGTCCCATAGTGAGGAGAGGGAAGAAGTTGGAGTTGATAAAAGATACTATGTAACTAAACAGAAATGAAAACTTGTTTTTAACTCTGCCACTCAGTGAAATATCTATAGTTATCACAGGACTATGAGTTCTTGAAAATCCCTAAATTTAACACCGTATTCATGAAGTAGCATTTAAATCAGAGAGAGGAATTCTATCAGCAACCCTCCCCTGTGACCATAACAGCATCCTAACTGTACGTAGGCCAGTAGAGCTGAATGGTGCTTCCCTCCATTTCCCGAGCAAAGCACTTGGCTTCCTGAAATTGTATGTATGTGGGGCTGGGAATGGAAGAGCAGCCTTTGGAGGACTTTGGGAGGTGTTCTTCTACTTGCCCAGGAGTGCTGTGTGAGTATACAGTGGGTTTTGTAGTGGCCTGAAGGCCTTGTGGGCTCACAGAAGCATCCTCATTGCCGTCTGTGACACAGAGGATAAGCATTCTTTCTGAGGTCTCTAATCCATCTGTTGCAGAGATCCCTGGGTTGGTGGGAAATACAAGTCCCTATCACCTGACCTTACCTGCTGCTGCTTCTAATAGGGTAGGTACCATGACCCCACCTGGACCTAACTCCTGCTGGGCACTGAGGAGTTAAGGATTAGAAACTGTATGTGTGTGGGGGTGTGTGTGTCATATACACTGGTCTCCTCTTCTTTCTTTAGTAAAATGGGAAGTCATATCCCAAGAACGCTACAGGGACTGTGTACCTCCAGAGCCCTCAAGGCAGTGAGGCAGAACACCTGCTCTCACTGGCTACCCAGGGTTCCTTCAGGACAGCAGCAGGAATCCATGCACAGCAGCGATAAGAGTTTTGTTTGTGTTAAATCAAAAGCACAACTTAGAGTTTGAGAATTTTGACTGATGATTTATGAGCATCTATAGTTCTAATAAAATGACATAGAACAATTGTATCACAATGGAAAAGCACAAGTTTTAGTCATTTAAAAATTGTAAAACTGAGAAGCAAAGCTGTTCATTTGACTACTGGCAAGAAAGAGTGCCATCTAGAGGCCATGTGTAGAACTTCACTTCTGAAGAGTCTCCTGAATGACCTTGAGCTAGTTACTCCTAACAAAGGTGCTTGGGATTGAGAGGGTGGAAAATGGAGCAGCTGGCATTGCCTCGTGGTGATAGAGACAGAGGACAGATTCTGCTAACATGAGTAATAGTCTGGGCCTTGCTTATTTCTAAATAGCGAACTTTCTTTGTCTTTCCTCGCTGTCTCCACTCTCCTAGAAAGCTTTTGTGTTCTCGGCCTTCAGTTTTTCTACCATCCAGGCACTTGCATTTTTTGACAGAAGGAACATGCTTAAATATTTTATTCCCTCTTTTCATTTGCATTTAGAAATGTATATTTGTGAGATGATGTGTGTCATTTCTAAAGGTCCCAAGTGGAGAGGAATGGTGGAATATACAAGAACAAAGGAGATACAAAATCACCTCTAATTCTGTTTTGACACTTGGGATTGATAGTACCTGATGATGATGATGATGGCACCTGGTAGTCGTGTATTGCAATGCTCCTGAGAATTGATTTGTTTCCCCCATTTTCAGTCAAATTACAAAACAATATCAAATTATTTTCTGGGTGCATTGGTGTTTACCACTGGCCTGTGCTGTGGGATGTTCTGTATGTCAAATATGTTGCTCTGATTGGTTAGTAAATAAAACACTGATTGGCCAGTAGCCAGGCAGGAAGGATAGGCAGGACAAGGAGGAGAATAAAGCTGGGAAGTGGAAGGATGAGTCAGAGAGACACTGCCAGCCACCACCAGGACAAACAGCATGTAAAGATGCCGGTAAGTCACAAGCCATGTGGCAAGGTATAGATTTATAGAAATGGATTAGTTTAAGATATAAGAACAGTTAGCAAGAAGCCTGCCACGGCCATACAGTTTGTAAGCAATATAAGTCTCTGTGTTTACTTGGTTGGGTCTGAGTGGCTGTGGGACTGGCGGGTGAGAGAGATTTGTACTGACTGTGGGCCAGGCAGGAAAACTCTAGCTACAAATGGTGCCCAACGTTAAGGTTAAAACCTTCCTTTTTGAAAAAAAGAAAAGGGGAAGTGCTGTGGGATGTTTTGTATGTCAAATATGTTGCTCTGATTGGTTAGTAAATAAAACACTGATTGGCCAGTAGCCAGGCAGGAAGGATAGGCAGGACAAGCAGAGAAGAATAAAGCTGGGAAGCAGAAGGCTGAGTCAGAGAGACACTGCCAGCCGCCACGATGAGAAACAGCATGTGAAGATGTCAGTAAGCCACAAGCCACTTGGCAAGGTATAGATTTATAGAAATAGTTTAATTTAAGTTGTAAGAACAGTTAGCAAGAAACCTGCCACGGCCATACAGTTTGTAACCAATATAAGTCTCTGTGTTTACTTGGTCAGGTCTGAGTGGCTGTGGGACTGGCAGGTGAGAGAGATTTGTCCTGACTGTGGGCCAGGCAGGAAAACTCTAGCTACAGGCCTGTAAGAAACCTTACATTTGAACAAGTGGCCTAAAGGATCTTTGAAGTCAGTATAATATGTCACCATTATCATATTAAAGATGTCTGATAGTAATTTCTCACCATTACTTTGGTAACGGGGGAATTCACAACACCTGAGATAGTGACCAAGGTGAACATCATTCCCAAAGAAACTCTGATGAAGCTGGCAACAGACTGGAGGGTACAATACAGAAATGATGCCCTTTCCTGCTGGGGGGAGGGCACAGGCAGGCATGTGCAGATCTCAGGGTGTGCACTATTGGATTTCCTCAAGAGTTCGGATAAGCTCCTATATGCCTTGGGAAAGCTTTCTTCTGACAGGAGACTTTCTGGCTTTTGCCATGTAAGTGAGCTATGATGAAACCATGCAGACCCCAACATTTCAAGGTTAATCTTTTTGGAATTTGTTCAGAGTGCTCCCGACCCCTTGAGATGGTGGTGAGTGGTACTGAGCTTAGCCATGACATATAGAAATTATTATATCATTTGTTTCCAAACTTCAGAAACCACTTGTAAAAGCTCTGAATTTGTTTGCCTCATTCTCTCAGTTAATTAAAAAGAGGATGTTTTTATAGCCTCAAGTGTAATGTAATTTATAATCGGCCTTTCTTCCTCCTGTTTTTAATTACCAGCTTTGCATGGTGAACCATTTTTCTTTTTATTGACTATTTGGGCATAGATTCTTGAGACCAGTGTTAATTGGAAAATAAGTTCTATGAATTTTAGTCCCTTCCAGGAAGGTGCAAGGATAGAAATTGAGTAGAGTTTATTTCTCCTTCATCTTCCCCTACACTGATAAGGGAAATCTTTTCTATCAGGTAATTTTCCTATTCAAACATATTAGATATGAAAGTTTAGGAAGACTGAACCAAGAGTCCAAGTAGAAATTGAACTTCTTCTTTCAGTGTAGCTATAGTGGAGAAGACAGAGCTGTTGAGGTTTCCAGCAGAGTTCTTGATACCCTTGACTCATTGATTGATTCTATGTATTTCTTTGTATTCTACTCAATATGATGTGAGGAACCTCATAAATGAGAAGGCATGCTGTTCTTTAGTGATAAATCCAACGTTAGGATACGCTGCCCAGTTACCTTGCATGTTACTCTGATAAGCAACTGGGAAGATTACATTTTAAATTTATTTGTCACAATCCACAGAGACTATTTTCCCATTTTAGGCATTAGAATATCACTTCCTTCAGGAATGGTAAAATTAACTGTCAGGTCAGCTTTGCCTTCTTGCAAGGCTTGTTCTCTACTCTCATGGATGGTGTGGGCTAACCTGAGGTAGTTTTATTTTATTCTTTCTTAGAAAGATAAAAATCAAACTCAGACTTTACCTTGTCTGAGCTTCACTGGTCAACTGAGAGATATGTCTCCTCTCTGGTGAATGGATCCCTGTGGGAACTTCACCTGTACCTGCATGACTTTGGAGTCACTGAGCAGTCATGGCTGAGTATAGATGAGAAGAACCATTTATCTTTTCAAATGTTTTTAGGTCACACACAGACTGGGCAATGGCCTTCAATGCTGAAGCTGTTTCTTCTCCTGGGAAGAGGGACAGCTTCCTTCTCTAAAAGCTTCAGAATAAGGTGCTGAACTGTCAGACCATGGTCCATGAATAAAGCTGTGTGAGATTTATGAGCTCGTGAAAAAATAGCAAACAAACAAGGCAAGAGTCTTGTAATCTCTGTTCCTCTATGACTTAGGTTGCTCTTGTGAATGTGCTCTCGAGCCATCCCAGGTGTAATAAACAAATAGGAGTGGGGTTGCTTTAGACCACCCATCATTTTACCCCTTATTCAGAATAATGTTTCCAAGCATGAGTTGTCCTCACGACTATACATAGCCTAAACTTAGTTGCCCTTGCCCTTGCGACTGTATACAGCTTCAGCTCAAGTGAACTTTGCTCACATGACTTTTTTAACCTTTTTGCTTACCCTCAGAATATAAATTGCCTGATTCTGTGAATAAAATTAACTTTTGCATGAGACTTTAGTCTGCCTCATTTTTAGGCTCCATTCTCCCAGGTTAACATCACCAAAGAAAACAGTAACACTGAACCTCATGTTTTTATGAAACTATGATGTCACCATGTTATCAGTTTCCCAGTGATATCCTGACTTTTTTTTGCTAACATCAAAGAAAACAAAGCTGATATTTATCTCCTGTCTCCTTTTAGAGAGAAGCACTAAGAATTTCTGTCTAGAGACACTATCTCAAGCTCATTGGCTTTAGGGAAGAAATCCAGGTGACAATATTTTTGACTTGCTCTAAATTTTGATTATTTTGAACATGAATTTTAATATCAGTTTGTCAGTTTCTACAAAACTAGCTGTCTTTTTTCCCCCACAAAGATTGTACTGAGTTTGAAGAACAGTTTGGAGGATATTGAAACAGTAATCTTTTCAGGCTGTCACAAAATGCCACATACTGGCTAGTTGATACATAACAGAATTTTTTGTTTCAAGGTTTCTTGAAGGTGAGAAGTCCAACATTAAGGCACTGGTAGATTCAGTGACCACTTCAAGGTTTGTAGATGACACGTTTTCTTTTGTCTTTGATGACCATCCCTCCTCATTATGACTGTGTGGAGGGCACTAATCACATCCATGAGTTCTCATAGTCATCATCAATCGCCTTCTGAGGTTAGATTTTCAACAGGCAAATTATGGAGGGACAGTTATTTTTAACAATGTTAAACCTTTGATTCCATGAATTTATGATGCTCTTTCAATTTATTTAGGTCTTCTTTAACTCCTTTTCAAATTTTATAGTTTTTAATACATAAACCACCTTTTTAATTAGATTTAAAATTAAATAGTTTCCTATTAGATATTACTATAAATGGAATTGTTTTATTTTCTTCTTCTTTAGGTTGTCCACTTGTAGGAAATATAAATGATTATTGCATATAGATGTTATATACTACAGTCCTGTCATACTCATAACCTGTTTGTGGATTCTTATGATTTTCCATGTTTGTGAACTTGCTATCTACAAAGAGTGTGACATATACTCATAGTTACTGTGTCACTCATTTCTTTCCAGTCTAGATGACTTTTACTTAATTTTGTTGCTTAATTTCTCTAGCTAGAATGTCCAGTTCAGTGTTAAGTATCAGTAATGTGAAAAGGCATTCTTGTTTTCTGTTGGATCCTAGGAGAAAGCATATAGTCTGGCACTAATAAAAGTGTGTCAACTGTGGGGCTTTTGTATAAGCCCCATATTAGACTGTGTGCATTTCCTGCTATTACTATTTTGTTGAGTTATTGTAGCCAGAAAGTTTCTCTCCAGTCCTACCCAGCTCACAGTCAGGACAAATCTCTCTCAACCAGTCCCACAGCCACTCAGATCCAAGTAAAGACACAGAGGCTTATATTATTTAAAACTGCTTGGCTATTAGCTCAGGTCTACCACTGACTAGCTCCTACACTTAAACTCAGCCCATTTCTGTTAATCTATATGTCACCATGTTTTCCATGGCTTCACCTGTGTGCCATTACATGCTGCTCTCTGGATGGCAGGCTGATGTCTCCTGACTCAGCCTTTCTCTTCCCAGAATTCTTTTTGTCTGCTCGCTCCACCTATACTTCCTGCCTGGCTACTGGCCAATCAGCAATTTATTTATCAACCAATCAGAGCAACATATTTTCACAGCATACAGAAAGACATTCTCCCATCAAGTGATTTTATTATAAATTTATTTATTTTAAATTTTTTAGACATGATCTTGCTATGTAGCCCAAGCTGGCCTTGAACTCACAGCAGTTCTCCCGCCTCAGTCTCCCAATACATGATGTTATAAGTCAGTGCACATTACACATTACTTTTTTTAAAAAAGTATATTTTGCAAAATGTTTCTTGTGAGTCTACTGAGATGACCCTGTGTTTTCCCTCAGTATATATCCATGCATTCTTGGAATGATCCTGTTGGTTGTGGCATGCAGTATTTTTTCTTTATGTACTGCTGGATTAGCTTTAATATCAGCTTGTTGAGAATTTTAAAATTTATGTTCATAAGACTTATTTGTCTCTAACTTAGTTTCTAGAAAGTCTTTGTCTCATTTTAGTATCAGAGTAATATTGGGTTCATTGCAATAGTTGACAGGTGTTTTCTCTTTTACTTTTGGAAGAATTTGTGAAATATTAGGGTTGTTTATTTCTTAAACACGAACTAGCATTCACCAGTAAGTCTAGGTAGGCCTGACTTTTCTGAGAAATGTTGCCAGTGTTAATCCAGTTCACCACTTGTAATAGGCCTGTTTAATTTATTATTTATTTTTAAGGTGGGTTTTATAGTTTGTGTATGAAATGGAATTTGTACATTTACTAGATTATTCCTCTTCTATCGACAGTTGTCTCCAGCATTTCTTTATAATAGACTTTTATGTTTGAAAAGTTATCAGTGGCATCTGTTCTTTCCTCGTGTTTGCGATTTGAGACTTCTATTTTCTTAATTTATGCAAAAGTTATTTTATTACTGATGAATAAGTTTCAACTTGAAATTTGAACAACATGCTTTGCACACAGTTAAAAGTCTCTCTGGCTCCCTAGTTCCCATGCATATAAGACTTTCTAAGTTCTCCCAATTAGTGGTTCCCTGAGGTTTTATACCAGAGAACTGTGGGATTCTTAATTGTCTTGTCCTCAGTATGGAGCCTGCTTAGGCAACTAGAACATCTGGAACAGCAGTTCCTGAAATGTAGCACTTCTTAAGCAACATCAGCTACCGGCAAGCTTGTTAGAAATGTGAATTCTCAGGTTTCTCTCCAGACCTGCTGAGCAGACCTTGTGTCTTGCTTACTTTTCTGTTACTGTGATAAAACACTATGACCAAGTCAAGTTATAGAAGGAATAACTTATTTGGGCTTATAGTTCTGGAGAGTTAGAGTCCATGGTGGTGATGCAGACATGGTGACTGGAACAGCAAGCTGAGAGCTCACAACTTGACCTGCAAGCAGGAAGCAAACCGAGATCATCAAAGCTGGTCCCAAGTGAGGTATTTCCTCAAGCAGAACCTACACCCTAAGGCACCAAGCAGCAATATCAACCAGGGACCAAGTATTCAAATGTCAGAGCCTATGTGGGATGTTCTCATTCAAACCACCACACTTTATGTGCTTCAGACATACTTTCCAGTTGAATTTGACATTTTACAAAGCTGTCAACAAAAAATGAATAACCTAGGTAAAATGTACAAATCACCACTAAACAGCTTGACTTTCCATGGTACACATTAGGACATCCCATATAAACTAGTAGGCCCCAAAGTTCTCTGCATTGGACTTGCTCCCTCTCCAAGGCATTGGTATCTTCTGGAACAGGAATTCTGTGAACAACAGACTATGAATGACTAGAGTTGTCTTTTAGGTTAACTACAGTGTCTCACTGTAATGTCCTGACAACAGAGATGATGCAGAAACTGATGTCTCCAAGAGAATACTGGGGAGTATGAGGAACATGCATGGGGGAAAAAAAGGCATTATTATATTTGCTTGTTTTTTTTTTTTCCTAAAGAAAGAGGGAGAAGGCATGGAGTTGAATGGGTTGGGAGGATCTGGGAGGAGATGAGGGAGGGGAAACCATCATAAGAATGTGTTGTAAGAAAAGAATTTCTTTTTAAAAACAAAGGGGAAGAGAATTATTAAGTTTGAGAGAAGGCATGTTTTGGTCAGCACCGTCTATTTGTGAGATCCTAATGAGTGCCATGGGAGGTTGGACTGCTTAGTGCTGGTTGCTCATAGATGCTCTGTTCCTTTGGTGTTTCCATAACCTTTGTAGTTTTGCTACCTTCAGTCTTGTTAGCATAGATATTCCCCTTTAGCAGGGAAATGAAAATGTCTCCGAATGTCTGTAATGTAGAATTTCCGCGCCCCCCCCCCATATTGTCAGATCTCTGTAGAAGTTTTGCTAAGACATGCTCATACTGCTATATGTCTATTGTCTATTCACGTGTCATATCTTTTCTTGGCATATTATATGGAATATGGGTGCAATTTTTACATTGAACAACCTTAAACAGATCAAGCAAATAATTACAATATTTTTAAAGGAGAAGACAGCTATATTCTGTAAAATCATTTTATTTGTTTAAAGTTGAGTTTATAATTTTTACCATAGCCCTGTGATATTACTGTACAGAAAAGTCAAGAGACCTAGATTCTAATCTGAAAATTAGAAAATTGTAAATTAAGTAAGCATTAACTTCCACTCTTAAACAAATTGAAAATCATCCACTCAATTTCTTTATCTGCAAAGTATAGAAAATGGCTTCTCAAACCTACTCACAAAATTGCTGTTGGAAATTAATTAATCAACAAGTTCAGGAAATGTATTAACTCCTGTGTGTTAGGCGATTGACAGAAAACACAGTGGGTGGGAAATCCTCTTCTGTTGCCAGGGGACACACAACAGAAGCACAGCAAGCAAAGAGAATGTTAGGTAGCATGTCAGGTGGTGGGAAGTACTAGACAGAGGACAAGAAGAACAACAGGGAACTGGTGTAGGGATGGTCTGGTGAGGAGGCATACAGGCTTTCAAATGGGTTATACGTGGGAATACCATGAAGAAGTAACAGCAGAATACTGACCAGAGGACATTATACAGCAGTCACAGGAGAAGAGAATGCCAGGCAGAAGGAAGACCAAGCCAAACTACTCATGCCAGGGATGTTCAGGGATCAGACCAGATGCCACAGTGCTTGGTGTGGAATAAAAGAGGAAGGTGTGGCAGAAAGTGAGATCAGAAGGTGGCATGGGTTGGCATAAGGACATATGTGGTTTTGAGGCTTGTTGTGTGACAAACTTTTCCTGGGGAGGTATAGCACACATCTGACTATTCACTCCAAATAGGGAGCCAAGATAGACCAAAGTACAGATACCACCAAAGTTCTACTTGGTGAACCATGAGTTTTATTAGAGTTACTTGCAGGAACATGGGTGAGGGGTCACTTACGGGAGCAGGAATGACTCAAATACAGCTGCATTTCCAAAGTCCAACTCCAACCCATACACGGGTGGCAGCTCACAAAAGCTGAGAACTTGGAGCATACCACACAGCCTGCAAGCAGGTCAACAGGTTGGCGAGTGTCCTTTCCACATGCCTCTGTTGGTCTAAAGCTCTTCCAGATTCTAATCTGAAAATTAGCAAATTATGAATTAACTAACATTAACTTCCATTCTTGAACAAATTAAAAATAATCCTCTCAATTTCTTTATCTACAACTGGCCTCAGAGTCTTCTTTGCAACTCAGATTCCTTCTGTTTGGGGACTCATAGCTTTTTTTGTTTTATTGACAAAGAACCTAGTCAATCTGGTCAGTCTCTGGGACTTCTTGAAGCTATTTGAGTGGTTTACCTTCCTGTTTAAATAGCTTCCCCACAGGATGGAATGTTTCAATCTAGGAGGAAACTGTTACACAACCAGGCTCCCATCAGGATATTTGCTATTGTCGAGGATGAAGCAAGGACTATTGTAGAGTTTTGAGCATGACATGATCTCATTAGTTTTCAGTATAGTCACTCTGGCTTCTCTCTAGGAACTAACCAACCACTGGAGCATAGAAATCAAAAGAAGAGACCAGTTAGAAGGACAGTGATGATATATTCAGAAAAGCAACCAAAACAGTTTTGAGGAGTGGTCATATTCTAGATTTGTCTTTGTAGGCAGACTTATTAGGTGTTGATGAGATTGCTGGTATGATCTTATGGGAGGTTGGCACCAGACATCTGGAATGAGTGAATAGGAAGATATGGTTGCTTCTGCACATCTGCCTTCTCTTTCAATTCCCATGACTAATCAACAAGGATCTATATACATCTTCTCATAACTTCTCGACTTCAGCATCTCTTCAATAAGTGAAATTTGTATCTTAGAAGGTTAGTCTCATGAGTTGTAATGTGGAGAAATAGTTCAGAGTTCAGTTCAGGGGGTATTTTACAGCTCTTTAGGATAGAACAAGGATCTGAGAAAATCCACAAAAACCTATGCGTGTGCGCACACACACACACACACACACACACACACACACACACACACACACACACCATATAAACATACCTATATGTACACAAAAACACACACACTTGTATGCACACAGTTTATTTTACTTTGCTTAACTTAATGTATTTCCCTTTATTTGACTTGGGATATCTTTGACTCATTGATCTTCTGCTTAAATCTCACAGAATATGTAAACTAGAGAAATACTGGCCTATTCTTCTAGCTTCACATCTAGAATATATATACTCCAAGCCTCTAAGACTCTAGTCATAACTAATTTTCCTACATCAATGTGTTTTTTGAGGGGTAAATAATATTATTTCTTCAAAAGTCCTATAGATTAACCCTATAGGATTGATTATAAATTCTAAATTTTACATTATTCATAGTCTAGCCACAATATCATTCTCATGAAATCCCGTATTCAGATGTATGTTCTTTCAATGGCCTCCAGTTCCTCCAGATACGCTATGATTTCTGCGAGCTCTAGACAACCTTCCTACTTATGTGGTTTCTGTTCCTTAACACTGCTTCAGTGCAAGGGCTGTTTCTCATAACAGCTTCCTGTGGTTACTACAGACTGTGGCAGCCTTCTATCAAACCCTAACAGGACACAGTGGTTATGCTCCTTAAGCATTTCTTAGTGTCTGTTTTCTTGAAGTAATGCTAGCATTTAAAGTTGTAGGCTTATTTTCAAAATCATTTCCTTGATAGCCTAGATTAATGCTTGCACTTTCTTGTGTCACCCTCGGCATCCTCACAACCCAGGGTGGGTATGTGTTCACAGACACTGGCAGAACAGTTATTGGTAATTTTGAAGCAAGTATGCTACCGTGTAAGAATACAGTAATAACACTTGCTATTTTCTATTTCTAGTATTTTCTAAATTTGCTCTAATTCTGATTCATATCCTTTCATTCTATATGCTGATCTGCTTGCATGAATTTCTATGGGTGTATTTATTCGCACAGACTGCTGGCAACATCATAGACTGGGATCTCAGCACCTTGATATCACGGGGAGTAAGAGAAAATAGAAATTAGGAAGAACGCACTCTTGGAGAGAGGAAATAACAACAGGCCTGATCTTTATGGAAAGGGCAGCCTGTAACTGTGTGCGCACTGCTTGTGAAGCTCAGCACAGGTAGGTTTGCTTCCTACCAGGTATCGCTTGCAAGACAAAGTCAAGGGGGTTATCCTGACATAGCTAGTGATATACCTACTCAAAATAGGACTAAGAGATTTAGAAATAGGACCTAGTCTCCTTGGGAAAAATCTGCAGGTGTTACGGAAGACAAACTGGAGGATCAAGGCAGGCTGCTGCACCAGTGAATACCTGAATGCTGGCAGGAACGTCTAGAGGCACAGACATGGCCAATCAGAAATGATTGAGTGGGAGATTGACTGTGTCAGTTTATCTTGTGGGGACAACTCACTCGGTAGTCTTTACAGAACGCCTAAGACTTAGGAGCCTCTGCTCTTTAATTTTAAGAAGCAAATGCCTGCTTGGAAATTTAAAAAATTCAGTCCTATCTATCTGACATTGATTTACACACACACACACACACACACACACACACACACACACACACACACACACACCCCTTGTTCAACTTCAGGCAGTGGTGGGTCCTGAGGAAATGTTTCTGTTCTTTTCACATATCTAGTCACTGGAGTACCAAACCTCTGCTGTAGTCAGATTACCCAGAAAATGGATGAAAGGAGGTTTTAGTTAAAAATACTAGTAATAACAAGAACAGCAAGCAGGGCAGGGGTGAGAGGTGAGCCAGCTGGCTGGGTAGCCAGTCCTCAGTCCACTAAGGTCCCTATGTCCAAGCAAATGATGATAGCTCATTGAAAGTGTGACCAGCCAGAGTAAAAATAACTGTGATATGAGTAACAGGCTTCAGTGTCCACTAAGTGACAGACACTTGGAGAAAAGCTTTTCTTTGTTCAATGCATGTACAATAAACATGGCATTGCCCTGTGGTGTTGAGGTGTTGAAAGAGTTGGTTCTGTAGCTGGTAAGTTTTACAGCTCAGATTCCTACCAGCAAAGGGAATTCTCTGGTGGTTCAGTGTGAGGGTACCACAAGGGGTGACTAGAAAAAAAAAAGCTGTTTAAAGTTTTTGGAGCCAGAAAAGACAGCTAGAGCTAGGAGAGAGGTAAATGCTGCCTGAAGGGGAAAAGAGGATTAAAGCAGTGAATTCCCAGCACGCAGTCCTTAGCCACGGCCAGAATCACTGCAGTAGATTTCCCTGGATCCCTTTAGAAATTCAGGTTCTTGAGCCAACTCCCTGATGATCCCAAGACTCTGTATACTGGGAAGCAGTTGCACTTGTACATCTCTGAGAACAGAGCTTCTCCATTCTCTTCCCGGACCTGGCTCAGCCACATCACCTTTAGCCTCGTTTTTCAATTGAGAAGACAGGCTGTGAGGGTACAAGGAGTTCAGATTGCCTCCCTGACTTGCTTTTGCCCTGGGTAGCTCCCACACCTGTGATCTGCCCAAGGCGTACTCAAGCTGCTTCTGCCCAGGCAGTACAGAGGGAGCGTGAGGCTGTCACAGGCAGCAGGACTCCTGGCTGGCCACTGGGTGGCACTGCTGTCCTTCCGTTCCTTACAGTATCCCTGATCAGCATTCATGGTTGCAGCTAGAGTGCCACTGCAGCCTCTTCCCAGTGTCTCCTCACAACAATGAAAAACAATGAGTGGAGCCTACCAAGTCCTTTGGCCAGCAGGGAAGCCATTTCAGAGCCAGGGAGGCCCTGGGAGGATGTGCAGGACAGCCCATCTAAGATGAAAGAAATGTTGTGGGTTTTATAAAATCAGCTTCCCAGGTTCCTTCTGGGATGTGTTTATAGGCCCTGTTTTGAGTACTGTGGAATGAAACCACTGAAGACAAGTCCAGGAGAGGTGAGCAAATAAGAATTTTTTGCAGGGACGGTTTCTGAGCCTGCAGAACTGCTGAATAAGAACATGGAATGCTTTTTATCTGATTTGAGAGGCAATTTGTATTCAGGGAAAAAGAGTCATTTGTTGTTTGTTTTTTATTTACTGCCCTCTGGTGGAAACACATTTAGAATTTAATCTTGAAAAAGATGCCCCAAATAGAAAGGAACAAAGAATCCTGTCATACTTCGAAGACAGTCCTGGGAAGTCAATACAAGTTTTGTATTTGGAAAGTGTTTGGGGACAGGGCCAGCCGCCTTATTCAGGCAAACGTTAAGCAGAATTTTATACAGTTCATGTGATCTGAAGTCACAGAAAAGCTTGAGGAGAAAACTCCTATGTTGGAATCTGCATGTTGGAATCGTGATTCCTGCTTTCTTCCAAGTTTTTAAATTTTTGTTTATTTACATGATCAAAACAGTATTTTATTTTCCTAAGTGCTTTCTATTTCTGACTTTTTTTTTCATCCTCGTGTTTTCCTAAATTTTCACCCATTTTTCGAAGTCCAACACATTCATGGTAGGCAGCTGCTCTGCTGGAAGGAAGCAGGGCTCTGCCTTGATGCTGCCTCCTTGACAGGCTGTTTCTGGTGAGAATCTTGCTAATGCACTCAGGTGGTGGCCAAGCTCCAGTCCTGGACTGAACCCCAGGTTCGCCATAAAGATGTTTGGCTGAATCCTGGATTCAGAGGGAATCTCAGCTCTGGGGATGGTGGAGTGTGTCTGGGAGCAGAGAGCTGGACAGCTCCCAGGTCTGCTCCATGCTGTAGTTAAATCAGATGGTTCCTTTGCTGCATGCAGTCAGTCCCAGCAGCAGACAAAGAGAACAGATAGCCAAATGGGGAAATATTCAATCCATCTCATTTTTTCCCTTCCTTAAAAATTAAATTTCTTTGTCTTGCCTTTCTTTCTTATTGTGTGTATTGTTTTATTTATTTAATGGTGAATGAGGACGTTGCTTGTCCATTAGAAAACATACATATACATACTATGAAAACTGATCTTTCTTGTTCAAAATGTAATGTACACTCCTGTGCAATATCCATAAATCAGATTTTAAGACAAGGCAACCTTATTGAAGTCACAGGGTAAGGAGACATTGTCCGTTTCTAAATCTATTTCCCTTTTGTGCAGTCTCAGCTTCTTGAAGGTAGACTTCTTTCAAGTCTATCTTTGGGAGGGAACTAGTGTGCCATTAGCCCAGGGATGGTCACTTCGTTTTGTCTATGTGAGTGCGCTGGTACATTCGTCTTGTGTCTCCCAGAAATTCTAGACTATTTTCTGACTGTAGAAGATGTCCCCAAATGTCATTCATTTGAAGTATTGGAAACTAAAATATCAATGGAATGGAATGCTTTTGAGGGTCATCTTCTTTCATATAGGTATCCGAGGAAGCCTGATATAAAATAATGAGCAAAATTGCTGAGCTCTTAAACGGCTTCTGATTAATTCTGGCCTCCATTCTGGAGCTGAGTGTACTGGCAGAGTGTTTATTAGCATGGTGATTCATGAAGGTATAAAACAAAGAGTAAATACACTCCTGTGAAAGTGACAGCTGGTTCTTTGATATTCATATGATGTCTAGCTCTGGTCCTCCAGTTTTCAGAGCTCAGCCTTTTGGACAAAGAAAGTGCATCTGAAACTTACTCCCATGAAGTGGGTTTGGAAAGCTGCAGTTCGCAATGAGTTTGTTCAAGCCTGACCTACATGCCATTTTCTTTTTTTTTTTTTTTTTCTTTTTGAGACAGGGTTTCTCTGTGTACTTTTGGTGCCTGTCCTGGATCTCTCTCTGTAGACCAGGCTGTCCTCAAACTCAGAGATCTGCCTGGCTCTGCCTCCAGAGTGCTGGGATTAAAGGTGTATTCCACCACCGCCCGGCTCTACATGCCGTTTTCTATGAAACAAGCTGTGTAGGAAGCTGTGGTAGACTGGACTCAGAGTGGGCATGATTGTGTAAAACTGTTAAGGGGATGTGGATCTTTACATGTGGCATGGACTTTCTCATTAGACTCCCCTCTGAGAACATGTGGGTGTGAAGTACCAAAACTTGTTATTCTTTCCATTTCTGCTATACTTACAAGCCACCGGCTGTTCACATGATCTTTCTTCAAGTGTGGTTTAATGAAATTGTTTAGACTTACATCTGACTAAATTGCAATCTCATTTTAGCCTCACCTCCTTGAAATCTCTTCTCTCTAGTCGCTTCAGTTGGAGTTTTAGATGTTTTCTCAATTTGCCGGCACAAGTGGAGGAAGTCTCTGGGTGTGGTATAGATGTCTGAGCACAAAAGCATGGCATGAAGTATTGATAACTTCCATTAGATAGCTATATTTCAAAGCTCTGAGGATACAAACCATGGTTTTCAATATGTTCACACTAGAATTACCATGTTACATATCCTCTCATGTTTTATTATAAGGCAAAGGCTCCTTTAAAAAAAGAGCAGTCTGTACTGAGAGCAGGTTAATCCCACTATGTTCTGGAAACCTGGCAGAATCATTAATAAGGAAACCAGTTGTCTGTAGGTTTAAATTAATCAGCAAGCAGCCAGCAGCCAGCAACCTGAGGGGAGGAGAGAATGTTTCCTCTTGAAAAGAAAAAAATATAATCCACTCTCATTGAGAACAACACACACACACACACACACACACACACACACACACACACACACACACACACTCACACACACACACACACACGAGAGGGAGGGAGGGAGGAAGAGAGAGAGAGAGACCTATTAATGAAGAAACAGGTGCATAATGTATATTCTGACCATAATCTTTTCTCCCTTAGGGCTTCTGTCAAGCTCTGCAAAAGAAAAAGTTAAAATCTCTGAAAGATTGACTATGCTCACAGGATAATACCTTCAAACTGTGAAGGATCAGGAGATGGTGGAGGCTGATGTTTACCTTAGTAGGGGGAGTTATTTGGACTTCAATCTGAGAGTGGGAGCACATTTAAAATTTCAGATAGAGTGAGGTGGGAACAGGGACACAGAGGTAGGAAGGAGAGAGCAGGTGGCATCATGCAGGGAAGTTGAGGGCTCCTCATCATCAATATGATTCATCATGGCTCTTCTCGGAGCTGGACAAGAGTTCTGTTTCTATCTTTGATTAACACCAATGGCAACTAGGAGCAACAGACTACTGTGGGGTGTTAAACACTGGACAGCATGAAAACACTCAGAGTTTGTATAATATCTATACAAGTCAAAAGAGATACAAGATAATAAAGAAAGTCATTTCTTTTGAACCAAGTGTAATTGACTGCAAGTTCGTGAGACACGGCTTAGTTACTTTTCTATTGCTGTGAAGAAACACCACAGCCAAGGCAACTTAAAAAAGAAAGCATTTGACTGGGGACCTGCTAACAGTTTCAGAGGGTGAGTTTATGAATATTATGGTGGGAGCATGGCAGCAAGCAGGCTGCCATGGTGGGTTCTGGAACAGAAGCTGAGAGCTTACATCTGACCCACAGGAGGCACAGAGAGAGCTAGCTGGGCTTTGAAACTTCAAAGCCTACTCCAGTGACACACCTTCTCCAACACAGCCACATCTCCTCCAACAAGGCATCACAGAACAGATAAAATCATGACTGATATGCCAGAGGATCCACATTCTATACCCACCTCTTCCTTTTGTAGAAAGAAATACCTCATACTTCTTACCAAACAGTTCCTTGGCATCTCTTTGTCTTTCTTCCCCTGAACCTAAATTCTTCCTCCTACTTACTCTCCCTGCCCAGAAATTCCACCTATACCACCTTCCTCGCTATTGGCCATTCAGCTTTTTATTGACCAATCAGGTCCTTAGGCAGGCAAGACAAAACAGCAAAACATCTTTACATAATTAGACACATGCAGCACGTTTAACAGAGTTAAACAAATATACTGCAACATAAACAAATGCAATACATCTTTACATAGTTAAACAAAAGCATCTTTGCATAATTAAACAAATATTCTAGAACACTACAACATGTCAGTTTATTTTTTTTACATACTAAATCTTAGTGTTGTTTAATATTAGTGTTTCCTTGTTAAGACTAGCTTTTTTTTTATTTTGCAATACAATTCAGTTCTACATATCAGCCACGGATTCCCTTGTTCTCCCCCTTCCCTTCCCCCTCACCTTCCCCCCAGCCCCCCCCCCATTCCCATCTCCTCCAGGGCAAAGCCTTCCCCACAGACTGAGATCAACCTGGTAGACTCAGTCCAGGTAGGTCCAAAGACTAGCTTTTTTGTTTGTTTGTTTTATTTTGCTTTTACTTAGAAGGCAGAATGTAGCTAAAAGCATATGGTAGGCACTGGATGTAGTTGCTTCATGCTTAAGGATGAGTTTGAGCTATGGCATCACAGAACAGATAAAATCATGACTGATATGCCAGAGGATCCACATTCTATACCCACCTCTGCCTTTTGTAGAAAGTGTACTTTGGACAAATCCCCCACCTCCCTGTGCACCATTCTTGTGAATAACCTAGATGAGAAAAAATGTTTAATAAGTCACAGGGTTTTCAAAATAACCAAATGAAATGAAGTCAGTTAATAAGCTAAGGAAATTAGAACTAGGGTAAAGATAGAACACTCATGTTATTCCCAAAGGCATATTTTTTTTATGGATACAGCTCTAGCTTCTCATGTGTAGTACTGGAGAAGTTGCTTCACTTCCTTCATATATTACCTGAAAAAGGTGGTTCATATCAGCCTCTTACTGAGCTCTGACTGTGAGACAGAAGCCGTGACACTTATCTGGTGCTCCAGTGCATCACTTCTGGCCTTGAGTACCTAAGAGAAGACATTGGTACCCATGGCTCAACAGAGATATTCACTTTTATCTAACTGAGATCGCAAAGTCATTTAAAAGAATCTTTGGCTAAACTGGGAAAAAATGGGAATGATTTGATTAGATATTTTATCATTCTCTTTCAAAGGTTTGCAGTTGTATAAATATTGTCTTTGTAATTGCAATTGTATTACTTTAGAATCACCACCAGTGGTGGCATGTATGCAATGAGCTTGAGAGACAATGTCAACTCCTGGGAACTTGGCTAGCTTTGCAATCTACATAAGTAGAAAAGTAAAAAGCATGACAAGCCTTCATTCAAGAGAAGCAAGTATTGCATTTTGTATGGACCAGCACCAGAGAAAGAAGGGACCAAGTAATTGACATGCCTCCAACACCAAGGAATTAAAGGAAGTTTGTTGTCTTCAATATAGGACTTCCTTCCTTGCGTGGCTCCATGGGTTGTTCCCTCATTGACTTCATGAGGCCATGCTCCTAGTCTTCCATATTTTAAATTAGCAAGCTTTCTAGCACACTTTGATAATATTGCTTTACTTAAATTTGAACCTACTTGAAAGCTGGAAAAATCTACCAATGATTGGTTTTACAAGTTAATGACAAGTTTATGATTCGTGGAAGGAGTAAGGAGAAATAATACCTAAAGAATAAATCAGCCCATATGGAAACTATGTAAGATTACTCACAGAAACATTCTTAACTAAAAGACAGAGCTGAGATGCTCAGGAAGGTAAGATCATACAAGGAAAGCACTTTTATTTCTTCTCTCTCTCTGAATGTGTAACATATACATGCCCATAACATTCATTTTGTATAATTAAATAATATATACTCTTAAATGCCTGTATATAAAACAAAGATAGGTATGGATAACTATTGTTATATAGAAATAGATGCATTTTTATTTAACTACGTAGACATAAATATCTCTGTTTATACCAATATATCAAGATGTGGGTATTTAAACATAGATAGACATATAGATGAAGACAGGGTTGAAATAATGACAAACCAGTTAGGTGTTGAAATACATTCATTTACATGAAGAACAGGTAAAACAAAACCACTTAAATAGTAGCATTAGCCATATTACTACTAATCTTAATGATAATTTTAACTCCAAATTACTGTCACCCCAAGAGGGCATGAACCCTCTTGGTCAATTGCATGTCGCTTTATATGTGGAGCAGAATTTACTATCGTGGTTGTCTCACTGACTTAAATTACTTAGTGTTGACTTGCAGGATGATCCAATCTTCCAGAATCCTTCAGGACATTCCCTACTTTCAGATGGGATTCTTTTTTTCCATCAAGAGTGGATTTACTTGCATATGATGTGCCTTGTGGCTTTCTGCAGATTATACCTCATCATAGTGGCAGTGGCTGCTTCTGGCTCTCTAATTCCACAGTTTCCACAGGCCAATGTAGACAAAATGGCAAGCCTGACACTAATATTATTGATAAGCAGTTTGACATTGTGTTAATCTGAACTACAATGAACATAAATACTGTAAACATGTAAGGCATATTTTATATCTTTTTAATATTAGTGTTTGATATCATATAATAATGTAATATATCAAGGATCTCAAATATGGTTTTTATTCTGAAAGCTGTTAAACCCCTAGGTTAAAATAATAGAAATGCAGTTAGGAGTTGAAATGTTCTTGTTTATTAATATTATGCTCTTATCTTGTTCCTCCAGTCCAACACAACCTATACGACTGACACATAGTTATTTTAAATTGCTTCTTAGTGGCTCCTGCTCCAAGGCTTGCAATATCTATTAAGAATCTTAATGAGAGGGATTATAAACCTTCTTGGCAAAGATAAACAATATAAATGTTTTGATGAAAAAGGATAAAGTGAAATGGAATTTGAAGCTGGTCTAACAGCAATCACCAGGCTGGAGTTTTTTTTTTTTTTCTCTAGAAAACAGCCTTATACCATTTCAGTGTGGAGCATGGTAGCCTGGCATTAGAGCATGGTTTTGTTTTGTTATGTTTGTTTTACAAAAAGGGACACAAGTTTCATTGCATGACAGATTATTGGCAAGTTATCACTTTATGGTAAATATTACTTGCTTGGACCCTTCATAGAAAGCATTTGCTGTCTGTCCTCATATCACAGTTTATTCTTTTCTTCAAGTGTTCAAATGAAGATAAATGAAATGAAAAAATAAATATTAAGATACTTGTTCTGTAAATAGTACTGAATATCTTAAGTTTTTGCATGGTTGGATTTTTTACTTCTGTCTGAATTCTGATGTACAAATGGCTCTGGGGTGCCATATGATTGATATGTA